>NC_141106.1:0-660000 GCF_041138505.1 Cibotium barometz
AACCTACCCAACCCTACCCTAAACCCTAACCCTAAACCCTAAACCCTAAACCCTAAACCCTAAACCCTAAACCCTAAACCCTAAACCCTAAACCCTAAACCCTAAACCCTAAACCCTAAACCCTAAACCCTAAACCCTAAACCCTAAACCCTAAACCCTAAACCCTAAACCCTAAACCCTAAACCCTAAACCCTAAACCCTAAACCCTAAACCCTAAACCCTAAACCCTAAACCCTAAACCCTAACCCTAAACCCTAAACCCTAAACCCTAAACCCTAAACCCTAAACCCTAAACCCTAAACCCTAAACCCTAAACCCTAAACCCTAAACCCTAAACCCTAAACCCTAAACCCTAAACCTAAACCCTAAACCCTAAACCCTAAACCCTAAACCTAAACCCTAAACCCTAAACCCTAAACCCTAAACCCTAAACCCTAAACCCTAAACCCTAAACCCTAAACCCTAAACCCTAAACCCTAAACCCTAAACCCTAAACCCTAAACCCTAAACCCTAAACCCTAAACCCTAAACCCTAAACCCTAAACCCTAAACCCTAAACCCTAAACCCTAAACCCTAAACCCTAAACCCTAAACCCTAAACCCTAAACCCTAAACCCTAAACCCTAAACCCTAAACCCTAAACCTAAACCCTAAACCCTAAACCCTAAACCCTAAACCCTAAACCCTAAACCCTAAACCCTAAACCCTAAACCCTAAACCCTAAACCCTAAACCCTAAACCCTAACCCTAAACCCTAAACCCTAAACCCTAAACCCTAAACCCTAAACCCTAAACCCTAAACCCTAAACCCTAAACCCTAAACCCTAAACCTAAACCCTAAACCCTAAACCCTAAACCCTAAACCCTAAACCCTAAACCCTAAACCCTAAACCCTTGCTGCTGTAGGCCTAAACCCTAAACCCTAAACCCTAAACCCTAAACCCTAAACCCTAAACCCTAAACCCTAAACCCTAAACTTTTTCGGCTTTGCCAACAAAATCCCGAGCTGAAGCATATACCTAGACCTATGATTTGCTGGAGAAATCTAAGGAATCTGCGCTCCTATCTTGTTAGATCAAGGTTTCGAACCTCTAATTTGTAACTTTCTATTTTTAGTAAGTACTATTTTTAGCGTGGACCCACCTTTGTAAAGCAACCCTTGGGAGCATCGGCTTAACAGCATATGAGACCTCCCATGTTTGGTTCTGCTATCGGGAAAACCCTCCACCTATTTTATGCATCTCTCTAGTCTTCTAGTTACCTTATGTAACTAATTTTTGCATGTAGAGTCAACATGTCCACTCTAGCCTAATGGTTAAGGCTTGTGACTCTAATGAAAGAGGTCATGAGTTCAAAACCCATAGCTTGCATGAGATGCTATAGA
Source organism: Cibotium barometz (assembly GCF_041138505.1). Lineage (NCBI taxonomy): Eukaryota > Viridiplantae > Streptophyta > Polypodiopsida > Cyatheales > Cibotiaceae > Cibotium > Cibotium barometz. Next base: position 1,385 of record NC_141106.1, read on the forward strand.
GCTTCTTTTACTTGTTTAGAGAGCTCTACTTATCCGATTCGAGCGCCGTTTGTTGCATTGGGTTCTTCATGTCCTAAGCTTGCTTTTTCACAACAAAAGGCTGAATTATCCCACATGCAAAGAGGCAAAAGCTAGCCCTCCCTTCTCTACATAAGGGAGAGCTCTCATTCTTGTAATCTCAAACTTGGGTGTTCCACTGAAGAGCTCATTCTAGAGCGAAACTAGTTTGGAACTACACCCTCAAGTTAATACAAGAAATCGACTTTTTTAAGTCTTTTTTGTCTCTTAAATCAAATCAAATTTTGTCTTGTGTTTTGTGTATGTTAGGCACTTAGTCCTTTTTTGGGCAAGTAAAGTGTCTTTCTTGTGTGTGTGAGTAAGGCCATTGGTTTGGTGCTTAGTAAGAGGCACTTGGTCATTAATTTGGCTGGTTTAGTGTCTTTCTGCTGAGTATGCTCCTTCGATCTGGCATAATGTCATATTGCGTGGCATGCTAAGTGTCATTTCGATTGATGCACCTTCCCTTCCCCTTACCTTTATTTTTGAGGGCAACTAGTCGTTCTTTTGCGGCAAGTTGTTGTCCCCACGTCTTAGCCTTTGGTTTGGTGGACAACTAGTCGTTCTTTTGCGGCAAGTTGTTGTCCCCACATCTTAGCCTTTATTTTGCGTGGGCAACTGGTCGTATTTTTCGGCTAGCTATTGTCCTCGTGAGGTGGGATTTTGGACTTCTTGGTCATAGTGCGTGGCCATCTTAAGTTCATACTATTCACACCTCAACACCATATCTTACATACACTTCACTTGACTATCACGTAACCGGCCCCCCGAAAAATTTATTTTTTGCTGCCGCAGCTGCTTTTAGCTGCCGCAGCTACCGGTTATTTATCTTTATCACTCCACAACCGCACACCTGAAAAAACCCTAAACCCTAAAACCCTAAAACCCTGCACCCTAAACCCTAAACCCTAAACCCTGCAGGGTTTAGGGTTTAGGGTTTAGGGTTTAGCAACATCTAAAAGACTCCCTCACTCTGATTAAAGAGTTATCTGAGCTTCATCTACCACAAGAAATTATCCTCTTCACATTTGATGTGGAATCTCTGTACCCCAGTATTCCCATCAATGAAGGACTGCATGCCCTCAAGATGATGATACAGGGTGACTTCAACCATGTAGAGCTCAACCTCATCATGACAATTGCCTCTCTTGTTCTCAAGAACCACTATCTTGAGTTTAATGGCACTTTTTGGCATCAAATCAGAGGCACTGCTATGGGGAGTAATTTTGCTGTTGTCTATGCCTGCCTTTTTCTATGTTATTTAGAAAACCTTCAAGAACAGGTACATCCCACAACAGAGCTACTCTACTACAAAAGATACATTGATGACGCTTTAGGTTTTTGGCATGGGTCTCACACCACTTTGCTTCAACATCTTAGCAACTATGCAATGGATCTTCAGGAGCATATCAAGATAACACATGTCATCTCCAATTCATCTGTGGATTTTTTGGATATTCACCTCTTCAAAGGTACTAATTTTCAAACCACAGGAAAGCTTTCTACTAGTTGTTTTCAGAAAGAGCTGAACAGGTATCAATACCTCCCTTTCTCTTCCTGGCACCCTAGTCATCAAAAGGAATCCTTCATCATTGGAGAACTTAAGCGTTATGTCATCAGGGAAAGCACGCTTCAAAGCTACATCAAGCTAAAGCTTTTGTTTTTCCAACGAGGTAGAGGATATCCGGATTCTCTCCTTCGGAAAACTTTCAGCAAGGTCAAGTACAATATGCGAACAGCTCTACTTCTAAAGGCTTCCAATCGAGAAACCTCTTCGAGTAAGCGGATCCCCCTGGTTCTTAAGCTTGACTACTCCAAGTACACCAAAGCTTTAAACTTGGGGGCCTCCCTAAACCCTAAACTTTTTCGGCTTTGCCAACAAAATCCCGAGCTGAAGCATATACCTAGACCTATGATTTGCTGGAGAAATCCAAGGAATCTGCGCTCCTATCTTGTTAGATCAAGGTTTCGAACCTTTAATTTGTAACTTTCTATTTTTAGTAAGTACTATTTTTAGCGTGGACCCACCTTTGTAAAGCAACCCTTGGGAGCATCGGCTTAACAGCATATGAGACCTCCCATGTTTGGTTCTGCTATCGGGAAAACCCTCCACCTATTTTATGCATCTCTCTAGTCTTCTAGTTACCTTATGTAACTTATTTTTGCATGTAGAGTCAACATGTCCACTCTAGCCTAATGGTTAAGGCTTGTGACTCTAATGAAAGAGGTCATGAGTTCAAAACCCATAGCTTGCATGAGATGCTATTGAGCTTCTTTTACTTGTTTAGAGAGCTCTACTTATCCGATTCGAGCGCCGTTTGTTGCATTGGGTTCTTCATGTCCTAAGCTTGCTTTTTCACAACAAAAGGCTGAATTATCCCACATGCAAAGAGGCAAAAGCTAGCCCTCCCTTCTCTACATAAGGGAGAGCTCTCATTCTTGTAATCTCAAACTTGGGTGTTCCACTGAAGAGCTCATTCTAGAGCGAAACTAGTTTGGAACTACACCCTCAAGTTAATACAAGAAATCGACTTTTTTAAGTCTTTTTTGTCTCTTAAATCAAATCAAATTTTGTCTTGTGTTTTGTGTATGTTAGGCACTTAGTCCTTTTTTGGGCAAGTAAAGTGTCTTTCTTGTGTGTGTGAGTAAGGCCATTGGTTTGGTGCTTAGTAAGAGGCACTTGGTCATTAATTTGGCTGGTTTAGTGTCTTTCTGCTGAGTATGCTCCTTCGATCTGGCATAATGTCATATTGCATGGCATGCTAAGTGTCATTTCGATTGATGCACCTTCCCTTCCCCTTACCTTTATTTTTGAGGGCAACTAGTCGTTCTTTTGCGGCAAGTTGTTGTCCCCACGTCTTAGCCTTTGGTTTGGTGGACAACTAGTCGTTCTTTTGCGGCAAGTTGTTGTCCCCACATCTTAGCCTTTATTTTGCGTGGGCAACTTGGTCGTATTTTTCGGCTAGCTGTTGTCCTCGTGAGGTGGGATTTTGGACTTCTTGGTCATAGTGCGTGGCCATCTTAAGTTCATACTATTCACACCTCAACACCATATCTTACATACACTTCACTTGACTATCACGTAACCGGCCCCCCGAAAAATTTATTTTTTACTGCCGCAGCTACTTTTTGCTGCCGCAGCTACCGGTTATTTATCTTTATCACTCCACAACCGCACACCTGAAAAAACCCCTAAACCCTAAACCCTAAACCCTAAACCGGTTGCTGCAGGCTCACTCTTGAGGGAAAGGCCCTTGCTTGGTTTTAGGCACTAGAGGCTTTAGACAAATCTTCTTTACGAGTTTTGAAAGAGAGATTCATTGCTGCTTTTTCCTTGATGGCGAGACTGAGAGTGTTAGAGACTCTGTAAATAGGATGAAGTAGTACATTAATCGTTGCCCAGAAGATGAGAAGCCCACCCAGAGTCGATTAATTTCTCTCTTCTTAAAAGGACTCAAAAATTCAACACTGCACACACATCTCTATGCAAAGAAGCATACAAATTTCAATGAGTGTTGCCATGATGCTATGGATTTCACAGATAACTTCAAATTCCAAGATGGTATTGGCCCTGAGGTGCAACCTAGAGATCAGTGGGGTGATGACCAAAGTTCAGGGTCTAGCGCACTAGTAAATCCAGACCACATAGCTAACCTAGTACTAAGGAGATTAGGACAAACCTATCGCCCACCCATGCAGCCACAACAACAGCAGCAGAGCGAATGAGGAGTGTACTACCTACAGGTCCTCATCTTTGTGGAGCATGTGGCGGTAACCATAAAATCAAAGAATGTAATATCTTTTCTCCTCTAGTCATAAACCAACCCACAAAGAAGTGGTGCCAGGCCTGTGCTTGGAATTATACCCACACCACACAGGAATGTACTCGAATTACAAGAATGAGACAAAAACGTGAACAGCAAAGGCATTAGGGGAAGGTTGAGGTCTATAGGGGCCCTTTAAGATGCCATGTGATTAAAAGGTTAATAAGGAAAAGGGCCAATCATGTGATGCCATGTATACAAAAATGTTGGGTGATTAAAGGTGGTCAAAAGATTCTCTAGAAGATACCTTTTTGTACTTTTCAATCCCAAAGTGGGGAGGAAGTTTTTGAAATTTTGGACATCCATAACTTCTACATATGAGCTCAAAATTTGTCGAAGATTAGAGATCCAGAATCTACTCGCTAAGTTTTTTCCATAGATATATCACATGATATGGTTTTGCCCACTCAATTTTAAATTCAATTTTGGTGAGAAACTTTGAAATTCAAACTTCTAGCCATTTAAAGAATAAGAAGGTATCTAAAGTCAAAGAAACTTAACATTTTAACAAAAAGTCATTAAAATCATAATATGGCAGCTTAAAGGGCCCCTATAGACCTCAACCTTCCCCTAATGGGTGCAGCGGCTCCACAAATGCATCAATAGTACACTAATTTTGAACGTAAGCCACCGATGGCACAAGAGCAAGCATGACCTGTACTTGGAGCTCAACCTCTTACTCCTAGAACTACTCCTGTGAGGTTTGTTGACTACGACAATTCAAATATGTGTAGAGACTTGGTAAACCCAAGCTATGTGGAGGAGGAATATGCATCATATTCATCCAAGGAAAATCTCTTTGAAAGTCCTGCATATCCAAGCCAAGCACTGGAGCCTCAACCAGGGGAACAAAATTCTTTGATGTTGCTAGGCGGCTACCAACCTAGGACTCCAGGTCCCTCGGGTCAATGGCAGCAAAGGAAAGTAGAAGCCAAACTAATGGGCCCCTGTTATGAGTGCGGAGAATCCCATTGGGCTCATGATTGTCCACATCGCCCAAGGCAAGCAGCTCGATCCAATACAACAGTACCACAGTTTCCACCAATTGAAAGATATTGTCTAGGGTGTTGTATAGAACACTTTCCAAAGGATTGTTTGCTGAAACCACATGAGGAAGGCACCTCTCAACCAAAGGTCTCACTCAACTTTGTAGAGACAGTTCCATCGCCACCTTCATCAGAGAATGAGGATGTCATGCTACTTAGATTCATGACTAGATCACAGACACCAAATGCCGAAATGTAGACTGATGAGACACCTCGAACTAGGGATGCAAAGGCAAATCTAGTGGACAAGACCCTACATTCCAATAGAAAAAGGACCACTAGGAGGAAAAAGAACCGCAACAAGCAAACTAAGAGTGCATCCCACTAGTTCTCAAGAAGTCTCTAAACAAAACATGAAGGATCAGGCTTTTACATCCCAAGAAGTGCATGAGGAGCATCAACCTCAACCTGGGCCTAGTGCTAAACAAGATGAGACTAGTACAACCGAGGATAGTTCTGGGGGTTCTGTTTTTGTGGATAAGGTGAACGAGACTCTAGATGCCATCATTGATGCTCATAGAAGTCGCATTGCAGCTTTATCTGAGCTACCCAAGAAGCTTCAAGAATACCCAAACCCTCGTGAGTGAGGAGAAGATCAATCTAGCTGTACATCAGCAACTCATTAAGGAAGCTCAATCAATACTTGAGGGCCCACCTCCACCTATCCCTCGGGGTCCAACCTCTCTTAAGCCAACATTAGAAACCATACAAGAAATGTCATCAAGTTGGGAAATGAAAAGTGAGCTGATCTCACAAGCTCATAGCGAGAAGTCTGCACCAATTGTTGACACCCCATTGAAAGAAGGCATTCTGCCACCACCTAGTCTTGCCTTCCCATGCAATGATGAAGTTATTAATGCTAACGAGAACATGGCAAATGAGATGTGGGCAGCAGTTCATGAGAAAGTTAATGAGAATTGTTAGAACATGAAGTCAAAGTGAGTGTTCTAGTGTGTCTAGAGTGAGTTTTATGTCTAGTCTTTGTGTAAGTGCCATGTGGCATATTGGGATTTATCCCATATACATGTGACACTTAGAGTGTGTGTGCCTATCCTATAAAGGCATTGTACTTTCTAGTCTTAGTAATCAATCAACATCAAGCTCTCTTGGTCTACATGTGAGTACTTTGGTTATCATTGCTTTGCACTTGTATCTTCATTATGTCTTTCCATTCGTTCATGTGCCTTCATGTGGTATCAGAGCCAGCTCCCTTTCTCCTTGGTCTTCCAAGGGATTGAGTTGAGGGAGGCCAAGAAAGAGAAGCCTCTCTCTCTCTTTCTCCTTGGAAGGCTGCCCTTCCCTCAACCCCTTCATGTGGAGTTGCCCTTTGATCTTCATCGCCATGTTTCTGGAATTGAGACCAGCGACCATTGTGATGGCCATATCTTTTGACAGAATCTGAATTTCAACTTGAAATCTGTAGCAAAGTTGTAGAGGACTTTGTGAACTTCATTTTTTTTGTTCTTTGCAATCCGAGGTTCTGGTGAAAAGTTATGGCCCCTACAAGAAAGTGACGAAATTTTTCCTGCGCGATTTTTTTTGTTTGCCCACGAGTTCCTGCTGCCCGTCATTTCTTGGAAGTTGCCCGCCACCACTCTTCCTGAAGCTGGTGCTTACTTCTCTACATTTGTGGAGATGATTCGTGGAGTTGATTCGATCTGATCTGCACAGCAGCAAGACATTGCTGATTCGTGGAGATGATTCGTGGAGTTGCTTTAACTTGATCTGCAGAAGCAGCAAGACATTGTTGATTCGTATTTCTCCTGCTGCCTCCCTCTTCCACAACCTGATCGGCATCGACTATCTCCTTCAATTTCATCACCTCGCAATCTGAAAATCGAAGTCTGTAGCATGTAAAATTTGGGGATTTTGCAAAATCTATGTAAATTCAGTCCTTATTTTCACATTTATTTGGAAATTTTGCTACATTAATCAAGATTGATCCAAGTTAAGGCATCATATCCGACATTGGGGACTCTTCGATCAAGGTTTTGAGAGTCATGCTATGATTGCTCCACTCAGCTGCTCCTATGGCCTTCACCGACATATCCTTCGGGGACATTTTGTGCTTCACCGACACTTCATTCGGGTGCACGAATGGGCATACCCATGTATGCAGCAGCTATGTGGAGGACATCTCTCATCGAAGAGATCTCATTTTCTTATTTATTCTATGTGTGCTTGGGTACTCTGCCTTGGGAGTCCCCCTAAAATGAATGCAAATAAATCATGTGTGTTGAGTCAATAAAGGTTCACAGCCTTGGATTGTCCTCCTAAAATGTTGTAATCTTTCCTGTTTTTTCGTGTCTGAGTCCCCACCATTCTGTTATGGAGTCAGGAGGGGGATGTATTGTGGAGTCATGTATTGGCTTTGATAGGATCTCAGGTTGTTCCAGTTGTCTAGACCTCTGAGTTGTTCATGCATCCATGCATGATGAGCCTCTGAGCCATGCTTGATGAGCCTCTGAGTCATTTGTACCATGCTCACTAGCCTCTGAGCCATGCTCACTTGCCTCTGAGATTGTGTGGGAACTATGTCTAGTTCTAACTTGGAGGTTGGTAGTCTGTCATTGCCATGTTCTGTTCTTGGCTCATTCCAGTAGTCTCTCACCTTGCCTTCATCGGGGGGTGTTAGAACATGAAGTCAAAGTGAGTGTTCTAGTGTGTCTAGAGTGAGTTTTATGTCTAGTCTTTGTGTAAGTGCCATGTGGCATATTGGGATTTATCCCATATACATGTGACACTTAGAGTGTGTGTGCCTATCCTATAAAGGCATTGTACTTTCTAGTCTTAGTAATCAATCAACATCAAGCTCTCTTTGTCTACATGTGAGTACTTTGGTTATCATTGCTTTGCACTTGTATCTTCATTATGTCTTTCCATTTGTTCATGTGCCTTCAAGAATATGTCCTCTATTATTTCACCTCCATTCTGTGAAGTGGATTTTACCAAGGGCACAGAAAACAACTTTAGACGCCCAAGCATCCAGGAGGAAGTTCAAACAATTGTTTCTCCTAGAAGTAAGCATAAACCTTACCATCTTATTTGGGAGAATATGAGAACTGTTCTCAAACCTTGAGGAGGATACCCTCCATGCATAGAAGGTTGACAAAGGAGATGGATATGGGTATCGTGCAAGCTATTTTGTCAGCACCAGTGGCTTGTACCTTACCTTTGCTTGATTTGATAAAGCTTCGACCAGAGTTGTGGAATGATATTGCCACATGTTTGTCAAAGCAGGTATTGCTACAAAAGGGTCACCATCAATGTACTATACGCCCTGAGACAAAGCATGGTATGCCAGTTCCTATCAACAAAGTAGGAAAATTTTATGAGGACGATCATGAAAATGCTACCCTCCCATTAGAAGTGCAAAAAGTAGCTTCAACTGCAATACTTGATAGTGGTGCAAGAGTGGGCATTGTGACAAGGTCCATTTGGGAAAAGTGGGGCAAACCAAAATACACGCGATTTTTAAGAAATAACCGCGTTAATACACACAATTTTTAGGAAATAGCCGCGTCAATACATGCGATTTTTATACTTTCATTAAAAACATATTATGATTTTGTGTTTTCTGGATTGTACATAGGATGTCATCAACCTCTTCAAGCAGTTCTGGGAAAGCTGAGACAATGCGTCATCGTAATCGCGATGTGTGGTTGGGACAACAGATCAAATGTATGTGTAATCGATGTCAAGGATGCATTGTACGAGCACGTCAAATTACCTTGAATCACATCTCCATGTATGGAGAATGGAATCAAACAGGTTTAGAGGTGAGTAGATGTAAATTGATGGTATTCAAATGACTCATGGTATCCAAATTAAATTAATAGAGTTGTAATATATAAACTCTAATTGAAGCAGGATGCAGTACCACACCCTAACATGGTGCCCTACGCGCGACGAGAGCACACAAAGCGTCGATGAGATGATGCTAGAGCTTTGGGATCTATTGTCAGAGATGAGTGGGAAAGGGATGACAATAGCCCTGCACCCCACAAAGTTGTGGAAGAGGAAGTGCTTGATGATATGGTGCGGAATCTTTTCAAGGATGATCCCAAAGGCATGGACGATGATGATATGGAACAAGAGCATCTTTACAAGGCTTCATCGACACCGGAGTTTGAAGGGTGCACATTCTCTGTTTTACGTGCTTCACTTGAACTACTCAATATACAAACAGTTTATGGACGGAGCAATGCAAGTCTTGACGCATTATTGAAGTAAGCATTCTAACTTACAAATTTGAATTAGTGGTTTAAGGTTTAGGATTTAAGACTAATTATAATTGATGATATTGAATGTAGGCTATTATCAAAAACGCTTTCAAAGGGAAATAGACTACCCACCTCAAGAGACATAGCGAGGCGCTATGTGACATCTCTTGGAGGATTGGATTATGATCGCATACATGCATGCGTCAATGATTGCATTCTCTTTCGTGGGACGCATAAGGAGGCTCGACATTGTCCCACTTGTGGTGAAGCAAGGTATAGAACAGATATGAAGAGTTTTGATGTACCTCGTAAAGTCTTGTGACACTTTCCTATAATTCCTCGCATCAAACACATGTTCAAGTGCAAATCCATAGCAGAGCTCTGGTCATGGCATTCCTCACATCGATCAGATGATGGCATGTGGAGAATTCCCGCAGACACTCCTGCTTGGAAGCATATTGAAGATGAGTGGCCCAGCTTTAAAACAGAGCCCAGAAACTTGAGACTTGGCCTAGGTATGGATGGAGTGCATCCATTTGGTTTCACAAGCACCGCATACAGCGTGTGGCCAGTTGTGTTGGTGAATTACAACCTTCCACCATCAATGGTGATCAAGAAGGGACATCTTATGTTATCTCTTCTAATTCCAGGGAAACATAAAGTCAAGCATATGGATGTTTATCTTGAACCATTGATTGATGAGTTGGAGGAACTATGGAGAGGTGTTGCGGTGGTGGACATTAGTAGGCCTCCCTCCACTCGACACTTCGACTTAAAAGCAGTGTTGATGTGGACAATGCATGACTTTCCAGGATACAGCAATTGTTCTGATAAGAATGCTAATTACCTCCCTACTCTAATACTATTGGCCATATATATTAATTATACATATTGAGACGCGTCAAAAAACGCGTGTATACACCCGTCCAAAAACGCGTGTATATCCGCGTGAATAGACTCTGTAGACAAGATACACGCGCTTTTACACGCGTTTCTACACGCGACCTGTGCAAAATTTTTTTTGAAAGGGACTGACCTTCGACAAAGTGTCCTTATAAAAGGTCCACTGTTGCCCCTGTCAGAATCGTTCACCCAAAATCGTGTGCACAGAAGCAAAAGGACGGAGACAAACCCAAAAAGCAAAGAGAAAATAGCATAAACAAATCTAAGGAAGGAGACAAGGCAAAGGACAAACTGACTCACCTCTGAAAAAGTGAGTCTTCTTTCTTGCTCGGTTTCCTCCCGTGTGTGCTCCTTCTCTGCTCCCTCCTTGCACTTAGGTTTTGTTTCTGTTGGAAGAGGCGAAAACGAAAGCAATGTTGATATGTTAGTTCAAAATCTTTATTTGGGGAAGGCGGGCTATTTTTAGTTTAAACAGACCGTCGCATTTATAAACGCGTGTATGTTCGCGTGTATGATAATTTAGCTGCGTTTATACACGCGTTTTGCAGGAACTACCCGCGTTAATACACGCAATTTTTAAGAAATAACCGCGTTAATACACACAATTTTTAGGAAATAGCCACGTCAATACATGCGATTTTTATACTTTCATTAAAAACATATTATGATTTTGTGTTTTCTGGATTGTACATAGGATGTCATCAACCTCTTCAAGCAGTTCTGGGAAAGATGAGACAATGCGTCATCGTAATCGCGATGTGTGGTTGGGACAACGGATCAAATGTATGTGTAATCGATGTCAAGGATGCATTGTACGAGCACGTCAAATTACCTTGAATCACATCTCCATGTATGGAGAATGGAATCAAACAGGTTTAGAGGTGAGTAGATGTAAATTGATGGTATTCAAATGACTCATGGTATCCAAATTAAATTAATAGAGTTTTAATATATAAACTCTAATTGAAGCAGGATGCAGTACCACACCCTAATATGGTGCCCTACGCGCAACGAGAGCACGCAAAGCGTCGACGAGATGATGCTGGAGCTTCGGGATCTATTGTCAGAGATGAGTGGGAAAGGGATGACAATAGCCCTGCACCCCACGAAGTTGTGGAAGAGGAAGTGCTTGATGATATGGTGCGAAATCTTTTTAAGGATGATCCCAAAGGTATGGACGACGATGATATGGAACAAGAGCATCTTTACAAGGCTTCATCGACACCGGTGTTTGAAGGGTGCACATTCTCTGTTTTACGTGCTTCACTTGAACTACTCAACATACAACATTAGGGAAAATTTGGACTCAAAAAGGGGCCTTGTAAGAGATCCCTTGGGATGGTGATGTGGACAAAGCAAGCCAATAAATCCACATATAATATTGGAGGGTACGTGCGTCATTTTTGAGTTCTTTATTCCATTAACTGACATGTAGGGTGTTTTTTAATTCAAAAAATGCATCTTAAGTATAGTTTTTTATTCCCACTATGGTGCCTTATTTTATTGAAAAAAGACACCACTCTATTCATTACACTTTTGAATGTAACGAAGCCAACTTTGCTAACCAAACTTGAACCGAACTTCGTCCTTGCAACCTATCATCTTGCATTGTCTCCCTCATTGTCTTCCCGACTGCACAACCACAACCACTCCAAATCCGAATTGTTTTGAGCGGGAGGTTTTTGATTTTCTCTTCTTCTCAAGGCGGCAAGTTTTGAAAAAGGATGGAAAAGTATTTGTTCTTCATGCGCCATACCTGCTTGTGCATGAATAACAATCCCATTTCTTACCTTTTTCAAGTGAGGGTTGTGCTTACAAGTACTCTGTACATTTTGGTTCATCCAGGATACCAACAAGTTTGTTTGATGGACAAGGAGGTATTATTTAGTGATGTTGTCTTTTGGTTTTAATGAAGCAATCTTCTTCAGGGGAGATAAGTGTAATATCTTTGGTTTTTTTTGGTTAAAGTGTGAGTTCATGATGCTTTTTGGTGTTGTTAAAGCACAAAACAATGCAATGGAACCTGTGCAGCAAAAGAAGAAAAAGGTGGACATCCACTTCCAAGTAGAACCCGATTATGCTCCCTGCTGTAAGAGAAATTGGTCTAGGCCAGCATGCGAAGCCCGCATTACTGAGCTTCGAAATGAAGGAAAGAAAAATATGGACCTATGGTTGGATGGTAGTATTTACCCACCAGATCCAACCTCCTCTCAATCTCCATCATTCTTTGGGTTGACAAGTTTCTTCAAGTTTGTGTGTGAGGGTGAAAATGGATTGCTTGGGAATTGCAAAAGACGGTTTGGCCAATGTCAAAGTATCTTTGAAAGACATTTGAGTGATAGAGATGCCAGGATAAAAATGCTTGAAGGTGAGAATTTTTACTTGGCATCGATCACAACAGCTTTGCAAGCTTCAAACGAGGACAAAGCAAAAGTTTGTGCTGGGTTACAAAAAGAGTTTAATCATTTGCAGCAGACTATTTGTAAGATGCAGGACACTATTAAGGAGAAGAATGAAATTTTGGCAGTTCGAGAAATCAACAATTTCACATTGGAGATTGAGAATGCACACCTTCGAAAAAAACTTGAAAAGTTCAACAGAAAATTGCAATATTTGAAAGACACGCCATTGGGTGCTCGATTACGCAAGAGACAGATCAAACCATTGGAAGAACTCAATGTTGGAGGTGGCCAATGGAAGCGTCGTGTAAAAAGCTTGCAGGTATTGGGATCTATAATTTCTTTGAGCTTAAATTTCTTTGAGCACTCACTTTTCAATTTCATCTTTAGTTCCTTTTTTGGAGATGGGGATTGGGTGTGGGGGTGGTATAGTTAGATGAATGGTGGACTGAAATAGCTATCGTTGTTGCTTCAGGATGGTCACAGATGTTGTGGGTCCAAAAGAGCAAGGTTCTGATATATTTGGCAAAGTTCTGACAAAAGACATCGTGGAGTCAGCAATACAGCATCCTAAGTTTGCAAGACTTCGATCAGACATAGAAAAGCAATCCTTACAGGAGGTGAGTGAAGCATTCACGCCTGCAGATGCACAAGGTATATATGACATGGCTGGTATAAGCACAAAGTCTTACAGAATTTTGTTTAATAAAGTTAAAGAGGGTTTCAATTGTAAGCTTGGAAAAAAAACAGTAATTCCCATTCCAAAACCATTTCACGTGAACAAAGCTTGAAATATTCTCAACTTGGGAATGGTCGAACTTGTTGGAGAGCCTTGTCACGTGTCTAGCACATTGACAGTGACTAAAAAGAGCGGGGAACAGAAAATCATAGAGCTTACAGAGTTCAACAATTTCATCATGGATGTTCAGAAATTACAAATGGCTATGGTGAAATTTTATGACATCAGTGTACATGAGTGCAATGGAAGGCTGAAATTTGTTTTGAAACTTGATGAGAGTGAGGTGATCAAAGGACAGAAGCTGGAAAGGGTTAGCATTACTTTAATGAATAGAGCTTTGGATGCAAGTATCAGTAATGCTGATGAGAAGCACTTTAGTGTACAATCCGAAAATGAGATTTGGTGGCTAGCTGCATTTGAGGTGACTCTGCTATCCATTTTTAAAAAAAGAATATTATGTTGCTATCCTCTTGTTATGATGTTGTAGACAATCTAATAGTTGTTGTTAACAGGTTCCAACAGAGACCCATGAAATTCTAAAGTGGTACTTCAACCAGACTGAGCTTCCTTCCACTATCCAGCAGCAGTCGAATGGCGAAAAGCTTTATGTAGAAGGATATGGTGAATATGAGGTTTAATGGCACCTGGCTGCAGATCTTAAAACCTTGAAATACATGTTTGGTATTTCCCAAGGAGCAATGGCCAAGTATCCTTGCCTGTATTGCATGATCGAACGAGGTGTCTCCAAAGGAGGAAAAGAGAGAGAATGGAAATGCCTAAATGCAATCAGTAATAATAGGCGTGAACCCCCAAATCGTGATGCTCCAGGAGTGGATCCTAATTGGGATCCAATTCTTCCTATCCCTTTGATCAGAGTTCATATTTGTGTTTTGCATGCACTGGTTAGAATAATTGAGAAACTAGTCTACATGTACATCGAATTTTCATGGAATATAAAACCAGCAGTAGAGAGTGAAAGAACTATTAAAAAAATAGAGCAATTGCTTTCAGATGCATGTTTACATTGTGGTCAGGTGAAGATTGAGAAGGACTTGAGAAGATCAGGGAAGACCGGAAATGTTCCTAGCAAACCATGTTTTGGAGGTGCAAAAGCCAGAAAGTTCTTATCTAATCATACCCAGAGAGGTCATCTGGGTACAGATTTTGAGGTGTGGAGGAAGCTTCATGCAGCTGTACCTGATCGAGGCTCTTCAGGACAAGCAAGGGTGGCAAAGGCCAAAGCGTGGTTGGCACTTGATCGCCTAGCACCTTTGTTGCAAAAAGCAAGGTTTGAAGATGGGGATGTTGAGAAATTTGAGGCAGTTGTGATAGAGTTCTACACTAGCTATGAAAAGGCATGGGGTGCGACAAACTTGACACAATACATGGTTATTACTTAAAAACCTACAGCTTTGAGTTTTTTTTGTTGTTCAAAAAATATTGTACGATACTAAATGTCTTGTTGTTGTTGAGCATTTGTAGCACATTTTGCATGCACATGGAACCTTTTTTGCGGAAGAGTTTGGAAGCCTTGGGATTTGGTCTACCCAAGGCATGGAAAGATCCCATTGGCAAGCACGTTGTGCCTATCAAGGGCCACTCAACATGGAGGAGGAATAAAGAAAAGTAATCCCATGAAGGAACTATGTCAGTGGTGGTATAGGCGGATTCAAGTGAGGGCTCGTGTGAAGATCAAACATGCTGAATCAGCTGTGTCATGTGCAATAAGAAAGGTTCAGGCTGAACGGAGACGTTCAATATATGTCTCCTCACAGGGAAAGCAGAATCATGCTGAATGGCTAAGACAACGACAAAGACAGGGCAGAGTGTGGAAGAAAATTGATCATTGAAATACATATTGTAAAACAATGATGTAACTGTGAAAGATTTTAAAAGAACAAGAGCTTTCATCTATGTCCCATATAAATGTTTCCAATATATATACATTTCATAGTTTTTAATGGTAAGCAAGAAGAGTATTGAGAAATATGAAGAAACTTCTTAGCAACTGGAACAATCTAAATTTGTTAATCTGGAGCAGAGACTTCCCCCAGCGGAGCCTTTTTTGATGACGTTTCTGCATCATCTTCTTCATCCTCTATCAATGGCACAACAGGGACCTTTGGCCTTGCTGTTCTAAGAAGATGCTTCTTCCCGCAATCACTCAACAGATTAGGATTTGTGATTCCACATGCCAACCCGTAAGCAGCATATGTTAAATAATATTTACATCTTAACGAATATACTCCAGGTCCCTCTCCAAAAATTCAAACAGCTGCTTGCCGCTCCAGAAGTATTGCCTTGTTTGCATTCAGCCTTAAGTGATAGCCACCTAAATACCTGGATAGAGTCTTTATCGCCATCAGAGGAAAACTTGCATTGTCCTTGGAGAAGCTAGCGTGAAATATCACAATTTGAGGGAATTTTAGGCAATGTATATATGTTCCTAGTGTCGAATCGTGGCCCAGTCCCGCCATACGCTTGCCTGAAGCACGTTTGAGGAATGTGTCTTCATATATTTCCAACTGAAAAAATAAAGGAGTATTAGCCAGAAACAACATCACCAAACATTTTAGGACAAAGTTGATAAAGCCAAATCCACAACAAAAAAAAACTAACCTCTTGGTTCTCATCTGCTTCAAGCAAGGCGTCTTGCCATAAATTAGTGCTCGAACTAGGAACGGTTTCTGCTGACTTATTTGGCACATCCCTAAATCCTCCCATGTTGGTAATATTCAGTCTTTCCCTTGCTTCTTGTAGCTCTTCCTCTGTGGCATCTTTTCCTTCATATCTAAGGGCATCAGCATAGATCATCTTTAGTGTTGCTGCAGCAGATAGGAACTCGGTGTCTTTCACATGGCTATCCACTAGTAAGTACTTATCTATCCCATCATCATCTACAAAATTGTCATCGACCTCCAGATTTTGGGCTATGAAAGCTATGCAATGGTCCTCCCTTAAGTTAAATACATGTTGTATGTCTGTCAGCAATATATACTCTGAATCTCCTACTTGGTAGGAGGGGAGTAATGGCGTTGGAATGGGGGAGGAGTCATCTGATTCAATCACAAGCTGACCTATATCACTGTTTTGTTCTCTAACTGCCTCAATATCAACTGCCGAACTGAGCTTCCTCTCTTCTTCAACATTGAACTTCTCAATCACATGAGGAGTGTCCTCCTCTTCAGCAACATCCTCAACGATGGGACTAGCCTGACGAGAAATCGTGTCTTCACTTTCATTTGTTGCATGCGGCTCTGTACATTCTTCATCTGTTAATTGCACGTTCATGTGCAAGAAGCATAAGAAGGCATAAGAGTATTCCATCAAGCGGCATTTTCTTTTGTGAAAAGGCCATAGCAAAGCTCTCTTCTTATCACATGGTATCTTGTGCCAATCCCTGTTTAACCTCTGCTTCTTCTCCGGCGACACCTTGAGATTAAAATGAATGTGATTTTTCCCATCAATCATCATTGGTTCTTCATTTGTGAGCTCGTCAAACTCTTGCTTTGCCCATGATGGCTAGAAAATGTATCCTCCAGAGAAAAATCGCAATTGAACATCAACGAAGTTGCAGGGTGCAAATCATGATGTCGACATTTGTAGAGGAAGTCATACAACAGAGTTGCAAACACCATATTGGGGAATATGGGAATTTCTCACAAGTTTGGGACATGTGGTCAAAAGTTTGGATTAAACATAACTTGAACACCACTAATCCAAAATGAGCGCTTTATAGCTCTTTAGATTCCATTTTTCAAGCGCTTTCCAATGATAGGTCATATGATAGGGTTTTGAGAAACTTACAAACATGTTATCCATGTCCCCCTTTTTTAAGTATTCAAAAATGGGAATTGGGAAATTCCCAAATTCACTAATATGGTGTTTACAGGTGTTTCTTTAATCTCTTCGTCCACATCAAACTCGACTTGAACTTACGCCATGGCTGAATTCAAGGGTGTAGATAAGACATGGAAAATATTAGTTCAAGCAATGAATCAAGAAACAGTCGATCTTAAACAACAAATCTCTGTGTGGTGTGAATGGATTCAACATAACGCGAGAGGAGATGCCAGAGGAATCCAGGTATTCCTCCTTGCGTTGTAGTGAATCTATTTTCCCTAACGCAAATAAAATTGCAGCTAAGTCAAGGACCTCTTCTCGCGTTATGGTGAATCGATTCACCATAATGCGAGGAGGAATATTGTGCTTCCTATGGGACCTTCGCTCGCATTATGGTGAATTGATTCACCGCAACATGACGACTTTATCATCCTTTGGCAATGCCTCTTACGTTATGGGGAATTACAAATAAAGATAGTCCTCCAGTATCCATACTGAGAGAGGAGGTGTCAAACGAATTAAAATACTCTTCTTCGCAGTCAATTCACCATAAGGCGAGGAGTCATAGGTTTTCAATTCACCTTAACACGATGAAAAGACAAAGCAAGAAGTTCTCCACGACTGAAACCAAAACAACGAAATAACAAAAGAAGAAGGAAGCACAAAAGAGATAAAAATACCAGGAAAACGAATTGTATACAAACGTCGTAGGAGATGGAGATGAAGGAGGTTGGAGGTTTGTCTTTGACGTTGGATACAGGAGGATGATTGATGAAGGAGGGTTGGAGGAGATAGTCAGTCGTTGATGGAGATGAAGGCCGTTGGTGGGGAGATAAATGAGAATACGAACTCCAAGAGAGGCAATAAATGAGATGAGTATCCTAGAAAATCCGTTTTTAATGCTACGCGACACGTCAGCGCCGCGTTTTCACCCGCCATTCCATGAATGCCACGTGGTAGCCCGCCGTGTACCTAGCACGTGTGCAAGCTATAAAGTTTAATCAAAGCCCTTTTTAATGCTATGTGACACGTCAGTGCCGCCTAGTCGCCCTGGCAGCCCGCCAGCACGTGTGTTCGCTCTAAAGACTAATCAAAGCCCTTAATCACGCCACCTTTTCGTCCTCTTATCGATTTTGCCTTGTCCGTCCTACTGCTTGCCTCCAGGTGACTTCCGACTACCACCACAGTACTGAACCGATTTTCCACCTCCTGCACGACAGTCTCCATCCATTCTCACGCAAGAAATGTAAGTTTTTGTATACTACTTGATTGTTTTGTAAGTTTCTTGTATATTGCTTGTTTGTTTTGTTTTTTCTTCGACTGTTTGCCCTGTGCCATTGTTTTTTCTTCGACTGTTTGCCTTCTGCCGTGGTGATTCGATTCACCTTAAAGCACACGACGGGCCATTAGAATCTCAATACGCTCCATGTCTTATGGTGAATCGAATCACCATGGCAGAAGGCAAACGTAAGAGATTCGCGATAATCCTCCTCCCGTTGTAGAAAATCGATTCACTATAACGCGAGGAGGATTGTTTTGCTTTGACTGGCCCTTAGACTCGCGTTATGGTGAATCGATTCACCATAACGCAAGACCAAGGGGCAAAGGATTCACGATAATCCACCTCTTATTGGTGTCAATTAATTCACCTCCTACACGACAGTCTCCATCCATTCCCACTCATAGAATGTGATGAAAGTGTATTACTTGATTGTTTTGTGAGTTTCTTGTATAATCCTTGATTGTTTTTTTTTTCCTTTGACTGTTTGCCCTCTGCCATTGTTTTCTCTTCGACTGTTTGCCCTCTGTCATGGTGATTCGATTCACCGTAAAGCAGACGACGAGTCATTAGAATCTCAATACTGCTCTATGTGTTATGGTGAATCGAATCACCAAAATGCAAGCCGGAATGGTAAGAGATTCTTGAGAACCCTCCTCCCGTTGTAGTAGATCGATTCACTATAACGCGAGGAGGATTGTTTTGCTTTGACTGGCTCTTAGTCTCGCATTATGGTGAATCAAATCACTATAACGCAAGATCAAAGCTCAAAGGATGCACGATAATCCGCCTCTTATTGATGTCAATGAATTCACCATAATGCGAGAAGGATAATTGTGTTTCTGTGGGCCTTCATCTCGCGTTATGGTGAATGGATGCATTATAACGCGAGGAAGTGCATATTGCTTTCTTGGCCACCCTCTCTCGCTTTATGGTGAATTGTTAATCGTGTACTACTGAATAGCTAAGTTTTCTACTTTTTCTTGCATTTTCAGATGGCTCGTGTAAGGCATACAGCTAGACCCATTGACAATGCAACTCCCTCATCTACTACTGGTGGGAAGAAGATGGGCGTTCTGAAAGCCTCAAGATCCAGGAAATCAAGCAGTCCTTCCCGATTGTCCAAAACGCAGCCTAGACTAAGGCGTTTCGCAGAGCATTCGGCAGCCCTGCGGGAAATCACAAAGTTTATGAACCGCTGCTATTCCCAGATTGCCTTTCCAGAGGCTTGCCAGGAGAATTTGTGAGCAGAATGGAATTTTGTTTAGGTGGAAGGCATTGGCCCTGTTTTGCTTGCAGGAGGCCACAGAAGATTGGATGATCGAATTTTTTTTGGATAGTTACATTCTTGCTACCCATGCACACAGGGTGACAGTAATGAACAAAGATTTTTTCAGCCTAGTAGCCCTTCATTTCAGATACGATAAGTTACTTAGACCAGTTATGTTTACTGATGAACGAATGTTACAAATTTTGGATGTCCATCCTGTACAAAAAGTGAGAATTGAAGAGGTGACCGAGGGAGGTCCAGATTATGAACATCAGACTCGGGCAAATTTAATGACAAGCGCTCAAAGGGAACATCAAGCTGCAATGCTTGCATTGCAAACAAAAAGGGAAAATGTTCGCGCACTCCATGCCATGAATCGGGAGGCGCTGCAATTTTTATTGCCCGAGTTCTATGTACCCTTTAATATTAGAGGGCATAGATGTTATTTCCCGATTCATGCTAAAGAAATCAACATTTTGTTTGATCCTAAAACTGAAGTCAACGACAAAGTGCTCAGATGTGTTTTAAGGTATACTCTTTTCTCTGTCCTCCCACAATTTTTCATTCTTGGCTCTTAAAGTTTATGCCTCACTCTTGATATGTTTCCTTGTGAAGTTTTGTTATTTCGCAATTGCCCGAGGATGTACAGCAACGAGTGTTCCAGATTGATTCACTGGTCTCAACACTGTTGCTAGTAGAGTCAGTTCCGTACCTCGATGTGCTGAACTGGTTTCGGGAGGTCCAGCTGGACGATGCCCGAGTATTTTTTTTGGCATATCATGAAAAGTGAGTTTGTCTCTCTATCTCTCTTGCATGATGTTTATAGGAATCACCGTACACGAGTTATATAGTGCTTCCTTTGGATTGAAACTAATAGAAATCTATTGTGCAGTTCCCATTGGAGTCTTCTACTAGTCGACGTGCAAGAAAATGTCATTTACCTTGCAAATTCGACATCTGGTGTCCATGGAAATGTTTTGCTGTAAGTAAAAATCATTAAGATACATATTATTGTTTGAGTTAGAAGTTTGGATTGATCAGGATAATGATTGGTCTCTGTTTACAGTGGTGTCAAGAAACTAATGGCAGCTTACAAGAGCCTCAGCATGGACATCGACACCCTGGATCGATCGACCATCCGAAGGGTTAGTGTCCCCAAACAAGAAGATGGCTACAGCTGTGGGTGGAGGGTTGCACTTACTGCAATGTTGCTGCTACGAAGCATTTTTTAGCTCCCTTCAGAGGATGTAAGCGTTTTTCAGCTCCCATACGCATGTGTGCTCTTGTTTATCTTCTTATATATTGTCATGTTGATCTTATTTATGCCTTGATGAATTGTGATGGCAGTTTCCATCAATGTCTCGCTACGTGGACCTAGACGTCCAAACGTTTAGGGAGGAAACGATTGCGAAATTGATCGAGGTCGTTGAAGTTATGCCTCCAGATGGGCCAGTGGACTTCATCCCGCCCAATCCACGAGGGGGGATAGGCCCCCCTGAGCCTCTTACATGGGCTCCATACTTGGGAGAAGAGCCATGGCTCCATCTTGAAGCCGATACCTATGGGTTCCAGTAATAAATAGTTTTTTTCTTCTTCCAACAAATGTACATTTGTAAATATGCAGCTATACATGTACATTTATATTTGTTTGCATAGATCTAGTGTTATTGGAGAGAGAACATCAATTGTAAATACACTTTTCATTTGAAAATCAGAGGATCAAATTTGCTACTGTGTTCCTTCACTGCTTGCTTTCTTACTTTAAGCCTTTTTTGTGTACATAAAAATTCAATTGGGGAATTTTCGCCTTCATTACATTGTTTTAAACAATAAAGCATTACAAAAGCAATGTTCTGAATAGATAAGTTTATTGCATATGGAAAATACATTGTCACCGTATACATGGTCACATCATATATCTTCTAGTGCCTCCAATTCATGTGGGGCTGCAACATCTTTACAAATGATCTGATGCTCTCTTCTTTTACTTAGCTTCCGACCATCGAGCTTGAAGCAAAATTGATCTGGAGGATTCTGAATAGCTACTTCTAATTCCTTCCTAACATATTCGAGAGTCCAATTCTCTTCCACTTCCAATGTCAAAGATGGGTGACCCTGTCGAATCATAACTATATCTATCAAGCAAGAGTGGCTACCATCTCTTGTATCTTGGTCCATGCTTTCCCAGTTATTGTTGATCCATCGCCACCTTCTATAAGTAAATGACATGCACAGATGTTGCCTGGCAATATAGTATCTGATTCCAAAATATCATTAGGATAATTTTTCGAGTATAATCAAATAAGCGTTGTAACTGTTTCACAAAAATACATTATAATGTTATAACACTCACCAAAATGCAACGTCGGAGGTGTTCAATCGACATTCGATCAAATCATCTCCCTTTGATGATTTCACTCTCCAACCTTTGTCAAACAAATGATCAAGCCAGGCTTCATCTATATCTTTGCACATAAAAGTTGTTCTAGTTTTTCTCAATTGTTTACAATCAGAAAATAAATGAACAAAGCATGCAATTGGAACAAACAAACTTAAGTGCACATTTCTTGCACCAATGCTAGGCTTCATAGCACATTTAATATCATTAAACATTTTGGTCGTGTATGACCCTATCACTTCTGTGTCAAGCAATCGCCACTCAGGACTATCAAGTGCGGGCAACGAAATACGTTCCAACTTTCCATGTCGGCTTGATTGAGTGGGCAAGGTATAAAATGAGTCATAGAAATATATTCTACTTCTTGCGAGATCACTTGGTGCACGACCTTCATATTGAAGTTCCCCCACCTCACCATGTACGACATTCAAGAATCCCATCAAGCATTGTGCAGGCTCCCACTCCTAAAGATTGGATGGGTACAAATCTGTGCAAGGCAGAAAAATGTATATCAATCACCTTATTTGCAACATTGAAATACAAAACACAAGCACTTACAATGTGGTCTGTGTCTTGGAAGTCCTTCCCCAATGGTCCCACGTTGATCTCTTTTTACATGAATACATGCTGGATAAACACTTCTTTGACAGTTCTCCCTCCTGGTGCCATCTTAAAGTCAAGGATCCTTCCTTTCCAATGTTTGGCCAAGTCTTCAGATGCCTTTCCCTTCACTCGGTAGTGGCCTTGTTTTCCTGGCTGCATAGTGACCCAAGAGTACTTCCTGTATACTTGGGAAATCCATTCTTTGTTCTCATCTTTTATGTTATATAACACAACAGATGAGATACTTCTCCTTGCTCGTTTCAATCCACTTTCGGGTGCCATGATAGATTAACAGACGTATGAGAAAGAAGAAGTAGCAGAAAGTGGATGACTGAGCTAACCGCTTTTGTGGATCAAGAAGGGAAGAAGAAATGAGGGACGGTGTGTTCTTTTGGGCGCCAAAGATGTTTCGAGATTCAAAAGTGGAACCAAGTTGAGGGAATAACCAGGAGAATGTGTATCTATCTATTCCAAAGCATTCAAGCTTCATTAGTTCTAGGGGTGGTGGAAAGAACTTTTTAGTGCTCCACGTCTAACATAGGAATGTGGAAAACATTCTTTTATTGTGTTAGTTTCTAACAAAAAAACGGTTTTAAATATTTTAAGACAAGGTGATGTTTTTTTTTAATATTTCATGAAGATAAGAGTTTCTCCACATTTTGGGTGGGTTTGTACAGAGGTTCCACCACCGGTGAATCTCGTTCGTAGATTACATGTCACTCAATCTATGTGTCTATTATTATATTATTGTTGAAATAGCCCTCTTTTGAGTCCAAAATTTTCCTAATGAACAGTTTATGGATGGAGTAATGCAAGTCTTGACGCATTATTGAAGTAAGCATTCTAACTTACAAATTTGAATTAGTGGTTTAAGGTTTAGGATTTAAGACTAATTATAATTGATGATATTGAATGCAGGCTATTATCAAACATGCTTCCAAAGGGAAATAGACTACCCACCTCAAGAGACAAAGCGAGGCGCTATGTGACATCTCTTGGAGGATTGGATTATGATCGCATACATGCATGCGTCAATGATTGCATTCTCTTTCGTGGGACGCATAAGGAGGCTCGACGTTGTCCCACTTGTGGTGAAGCAAGGTATAGAACAGATATGAAGAGTTTTGATGTACCTCGTAAAGTCTTGCGACACTTTCCTATAATTTCTCGCATCAAACACATGTTCAAGTGCAAATCCATAGCAGAGCTCATGTCATGGCATTCCTCACATCGATTCGGATGATGGCATGTGGAGAATTCCCGCAGACACTCCTGCTTGGAAGCATATTGAAGATGAGTGGCCCAGCTTTAAAACAGAGCCTAGAAACTTGAGACTTGACCTAGGTATGGATGGAGTGAATCCATTTGGTTTCAAAAGCACCGCATACAGCGTGTGGCCAGTTGTGTTGGTGAATTACAACCTTCCACCATCAATGGCGATCAAGAAGGGACATCTTATGTTATCTCTTCTAATTCCAGGGAAACATAAAGTCAAGCATATGGATGTTTATCTTGAACCGTTGTTTGATGAGTTGGAGGAACTATGGAGAGGTGTTGCGGTGGTGGACATTAGTAGGCCTCCCTCCTCTCGACACTTCGACTTAAAAGCAGTGTTGATGTGGACAATGCATGACTTTCCAGGATACAGCAATTGTTCTGGTAAGAATTCTAATTACCTCCCTACTCTAATACTATTGGCTATATATATTAATTATACATATTGACTTTATTATTCTAACTTTTATTTATATTTTAACAGGTTTGAAAACATCGGGTAAACATGCATGTCCTGTTTGTGGCCCTTTGTTAGTACATGAGTATGCTGACGGTTTGTGTAAGACCATATTCGATAATCATCATCGATTTCTCCCCTCAGATCATCCTAAATATGTTGCTAGTAAGAGTAACATTCCTCCCACAAACACTTCGTGCAAAAGATTGGAAGCGTATTTGGGAGTCTACAACTATTCTTCCTCCAGATGGCATGAACAGGTATAGTAATGTTTTTTCAATCTTGTTTTGTGTAGTCTCTAATTGGATTAAAGGTCACATAGAGCAATCCGTTGTGTAGGTACTCCATTTTTTTTCGGCTGCCATATTGGACCCATCTTAAGATCAACCATCTTCTTGATCCCATGCACATCTTCAAGAATGTGGGATCTGGTATTTGGGAACATATTATTGGTAAATGAGATAATGTTAGCATACGTGAGGACTTGCCGATCGTAGGACGTATGCGTCAAGCTTGGCCACGAGAGGTGGGTGGACACGTTCGTCTTCCGCCTGCACCATGGATTATATCAAAGAAAGAGGAGAAGCAGGTAAAGCAGGCCATCACCACTTTGGGTACTCCCACTGGATGCATGAGATCATTGAAGGGAGCCTTTACAACCACTAAGAAAAGAGGCGTTGAGCAACTATATGGGTTGAAGTCCCACGATTGGCACAAGATGCTTCAAGTAAGTGTTTTCCAAGTCTTGTACGTTGAAATTAAATTTTGTAATGCCATAAACCATACATACATGTGCTCTTATGTGCGCAGTTCATACTACCTACTAGCATCGACCATTGTGCAAATAAGAGTTTGAAATGTATTTATAAGATGGGCGAGCTTGTGAGGTATGTAAAACCCATGTCAGATCACCCTTCATTATACCTTGCAAAATGAACGTGCATGAGGTATAACGTACTATTTATTTATTTTTCAGATATGTTAGTTCCAAAGCATTTAGTCTCATTGTGCATTTAGTGGACGAAATTGCTTTATGTGGTACTGTGCATGCACGTTGGATGTTCTTCCTAGAGCGCTTCATGAAGACCTTAAAAGACTTTGTGAGGCAAAGTGCAAGGCCTGAAGGAAGCATGGTCGAGGGTTGGTTGATACAAGAGTCTCTTGTATATATTTCAGAATTTCTTGGTCAAGTGGACAGCTCTTTGCCATGACTATGGAGCAATGAAGAGGACTTGAGGATGACCTCTATTGTGCCTCAAGGAAAAGGACAGAGTAAAGTAATTGATAGAACATTGATTGATGATCTCAATTTCACTTGTATCCTTAATAGTGATGTGATGAGCAGATGGGTTACAAGATATGAGGATGCAAAGACAAAACGGCAAGCAGAAAGAGCTCTCTTTCGGAGGCAACATGGCTCTCGGAAGGCGTACCCTAAGCATCTAGCAACACTTCCGAATGATATCCATGTTGATTGGTTGCATGAGGAAATGGAGAGAGCAGAGAGCGACGAGGGGCTGCATATCACGGCGGAAGAATGGGAGTATGCACGAGGATGCATGTTAAAGGTACATAGAACTAATGTTTTGCATTAGTTGTAAGTGATTTGCTTTTAATATTTATTCACATTGCTTACACAAATATTGCTTCTATTTTGGTCCAGTGCACTATGTTCAATGCTATATGGTGTGAAGGCAAGCATTTCCGAACACAAAGAATTGATGAAAAGAGAAATACACAAGATTACGGTGTCATTAGTAGCTTTGAGGGAGCTAATGGAAAAATGGATGATTATTGTGGCATAATCCAAGACATATTTAGGCTTGACTTTCAACGCTTCTTTGTGTATGTTTTGGATGTCAAATGGCAAATGAACGTGGTGGAAAAAGGGCCTGATGCAACGATAAAACGCCATGCAAGTGGCTATGTAACTATTGACTCTACAAAGTTTTGGCAAACAAAGAAAGATAGGCTCGTATTGCCACAACAATGTGAGCAGGTATGCATTTTTTTACTAATGTGTTTCATGTACATATTTATCTAAGCTCGCGTACCCCTTGACTTTTGATATGCTAGTTAATTACTGTACTATGTGTATTTGAGTAGGTTATCTATCTACCAATGGTGCATGACATTAAATGGTGGTACGTCATCCCTATTGCACCACGTTCCAAAGTGATGTATAATACATTCACTGATATGGAGCATATGGAGGATGTAACAAGCCGCAATGAAGATGATGTCGAACATGCCAATGAAGATGTTGTGATCGATGATCAAGAAATAAGAGATGATCATGATAATGAGGATGAGCGTGCCATTTCTCATGATCATGAGAATGACCCTACCATTGAGGATGATGGTGATGTTGATGAGGATGATCAGGATATCGATACCATTATCAATGGAGTACAGAATATCGATAGTGGAATAAATTTAATCGTAGCCTTACAAATTGATCAAATGGATATTGATGCTGATCGTTTGGCAAGGATGGATCTTATTGAAGATGAGATCGAACCCTAACCAATCCGTCACTGTACGTTCTAAATTGATGACATTTCTATCATCTCATATGCATGATTTATTTTTGAATATATTTCATTGTTGTAAATGCATGTAGTGGGATTGTGTAATGATGTATACTGGTTTGGTGGGCAACTAGTCGTTCTTTTGCGGCGGCAAGTTGTTGTCCCCACATCTTAGCCTTTAGTTTGCGTGGGCAACTGGTCGTATTTTTCGGCTAGCTGTTGTCCTCGTGAGGTGGGATTTTGGACTTTTTGGTCATAGTGTGTGGCCATCTTAAGTTCATACTATTCACACCTCAACACCATATCTTACATACACTCCACTTGACATCACTTCAGTAATTTATTTTTTGCTGCCGCAGCTACTGGTTATTTATCTTTATCACTCCACAACCGCACACCTAAAAAAACCCCTAAATCCTAAACCTTTGCTATCATGGTGCTTTTGAACACTATCCCAGAGGCAGCAAACGAAGGTCAAGACAACCCTTCTACCAGCCAGGGAGCATTTCAATTTGCTAGTGGAGAAAGAGAACGTGCTAAGCGAAGAATGGATGATTCTATAGATACTGCTAATGCACAAAACCAATACAGGTTTACGCTTGGTGCTTCATCATCATCCTATGATCACCTTTTTGCTCTACCTACTCTTCCCATCGCTCAACCTTCTCCCCTTAAAGATTTCTTGAAGAAGTCTATCGAGGAGTACAAGAAGATGTTTTTAGCTTTTGAGAAAAGTCAAGCTTACCTCAAAAAGCTTAGAGAGAAAAGAGAAGAAGGCACCGTACCTAACAGTATTCGACTCAAACCACCCCACCTTACTGTGCAAGATGAACAAGGACAGGCCTTTCTCAGTCAAACTCTACAAGATCTTTGTAAAAATTACAGGAGTAGCTGCTTGGAAGTCCTCATTGAAGCCCAGGCAAAGCTGGTAGAGAATCAAGAAAAGAAGCTGGATGCTTATGCCTCCACTTTTGAAGCCAGTCTCCAAGAAATCTTGAACCTCATGGCTGCTTTAGAACTCATGGACAGCCCACACGCTTTAAGGGAAAACACCATGAAGACTTGGAAGAACAAGCTGGTCAAAGATTTCAAGACTACCATAAATAATTTCAGGGTCTCTCATCTCCTTAACTCTAAGATCAAGCAAGCTGCTTTCACCAAGAGGAAAGCTGCACAGGATCAAGCCATGGGAGATGCAGAATCTCTTCCTATTGAACCCTCTATAGCCAAGCTAGTCAAAGAGCAAGTTCAGAAGCAAGTTCAAGCACAGATCAACAAGTTAAAGAAAAGTCTAGCAAATGACACAAGTGGGACAAACAAAAAACGGAAAGATAATCAACAAAAGAAAAGCCAGAACAATAGCCAGAACAACAATAAGAAGAAAACTAGAAGCAACCAAGCTTCTAAAAAAGGCAATCAACAGAAAGATCGGCAAAACAACCACCAAGGTAAGCAGCAGGGAAACAAGTCTACCCAGCCAAAAAACAAGCAGGGAAACCGGCAAGGGGGTGGAAATCAACCTCAAAGGAAGAAGACTTCCACCCCCTCCTCTGCATAGCCTTCCTCTTCTCTTCAAGGCCACAATACCCAAAAATCTGGTTCGGGAAAAAAACCAAAACGGTAAAATTCACGAAGCAGATCTGCTCCACCGAGCCGATCTCGGTCTCGAAATCCCCGGCATTAAGGCACCTCTTCTGGCTCCCTCTCCAAGATCCCGAGCATTATGCTCTATTGCTTTTCTCTAGAAAGACCCCAACTGAGGTGGATCAACGTGTTTCAAACACTGCCATCCACAATCTCTCTCAGTACAAGCTTTCATTTAGCGAGAAAAAGCTTCTAGGACTTGGTTTGGGATATATTCCTCCGTCAAAGTTTTCGGATTCAACGCATCTAACCAAAGACTATGATAATTTTGCAAGACAACTTCGTCTTCGATGGTTTTTCAGAAATGCACCAGATAGACCTCTTCCTCCTTTTTGAGTTGCAAACCCGAATTGGAATCCTTCTAAAGTTTATCAGCCTCTGGAAGACATCATTAACACTGGAAGAGTCATACTTCAAAATTCAATCTCTTCATGTGAGCGACTTCCTCAGAACAAGCTTCTGCTTCATTTGAGAAGAGCCCTTAATAGATTGATAAAGAACCATAACATCATTATCAAGCCAGCAGATAAAAACCTTGGTTTGGTAATTCGTGATAAATCATGGTATCTTAATGAAGGTGATCGACAACTTCTAGATCAACAGGTCTGTCTCCCAGTCACTCAGGCTCCATTGAATGAACTTTTTGATAGGCTTGCCTGCATTTGTCAAAAGTCTAGTGTGCTCTCAAGGGATGAAGCAAAGTTTATTTTGCAGAAGCCAGAGCAAGGATTCAGAGTTTGCTCTCTTTATTTCTTGCCCAAAATCCACAAACCTACAGTGGTCGGAAGGCCAATCTGCTCTTACAATGGCTTTGTTTTTTAGAATGCGTCTATATGGCTTCATCATAAGCTTTTCCCCATTCTCTTCCAACAAAAGCAACATCTAAAAGACTCCTTCAAAGCTACATCAAGCTAAAGCTTTTGTTTTTCCAACGACTTTGAGGTAGAGGATATCCAAATTCTCTCCTTTGAAAAACTTTCAGCAAGATAAGTACAATATGCGAGCAGCTCTACTTCTAAAGGCTTCCAATCGAGAAACCTCTTCGAGTAAGCGGATCCAGTTCTTAAGCTTGACTACTCCAAGTACACCAAAGCTTTCAACTTGGGGGCCTCCCTAAACCCTAAACTTTTTCGACTTTGCCAACAAAATCCTGAGCTGAAGCATATACCTAGACCTATGATTTGTTGGAGAAATCCAAGGAATCTGCGCTCCTATCTTGTTAGATCAAGGGTTCGAACCTCTAATTTGTAACTTTCTATTTTTAGTAAATACTATTTTTAGTAAGTACTATTTTTAGCATGGACCCACCTTGTAAAGCAACCTTTGGGAGCATCGGCTTAACAGCATATGAGATCTCCCATGCTTGGTTCCGCTATCGGGAAAACCCTCCACCTATTTTATGCATCTCTCTAGTCTTATGTAACTTATTTTTGCATGTAGAGTCAACATGTCCACTCTAGCCTAATGGTTAAGGCTTGTGACTCTAATGAAAGGGGTCATGAGTTCAAAACCCTTAGCTTGCATGAGATGCTATTGAGCTTCTTTTACTTGTTTAGAGAGCTCTACTTATCCAATTCAAGCGTTGTTTGTTGCGTTGGGTTCTTCATGTCCCAAGCTTGCTTTTTCACAACAAAAGGCTGAATTATCCCACATGCAAAGAGGCAAAAGCTAGCCCTCCCCTCTCTACATAAGAGAGAGCTCTCATTCTTGTACTCTCAAACTTGGGTGTTCCACTGAAGAGCTCACTCTAGAGCGAAACTAGTTTGGAACTACACCCTCAAGTTAATACAAGAAATCGACTTTTTTTAAGTCCTTTTTGTCTCTTAAAGCTTTGCTGGGAATAAATCATCATACTCAATCCTTCAGGTTGTTTAGCCTTTCACTTTGTGTCTATGCTCCTCTCCTCATCGATGACTCCTTCCTCTCCGGCGCCCCTCCCCTCTCTTTTTCGATGCCCCCTCTCTTTTCCGGCACCCCCCTCTCCTCTCCGACGCCTCCTCTCCTCTCCGGTGCCCCTCCCCTCTCTTCTTCAGTGCTCCTCCTCCCCTTCTCCTCTCCGGCACCTCTTCCTCTGCGGGCCGCCCCTTGGCCGAGGTGTACTGGCACCCATCCCCTCTCTGCAGAGCCGCCCCCTCCTCTGCGATCGGGCTCCCCTCTCCTTCGTCGTCGGGCTCCCCTATCCTCTGCCCGTCGCACCCCCCCTCCCCTCTCTTGTGACGTCTCTTCCGCTGTTGCCTCTCTGGATCTTCATTCTTCTCGCTCGGGCTTTGGGACCCCCGTGGTTTTTAAGATCCCCTTTTGCTCCCGCGACAAGGGCCTTAAAACCTCGGGGCTTCCCTAAACCCTAAACCCTCTCCTGAAGAAAGTTCCCTTGTTGGCCCGAATCCTCGTCTTCGACCTTCTTCTCACCCTCTCCTCACCCCCTACACCTCTGGCACTATTCTTCCTTTTTTGGTAAATCTTACCTTTTTTGGAACAATTGACTTACCAGTTTTTGAGGATCCTTTCCCTCATTTCAAGGATCCTCCTCTTCCCCTATATATAGCAAGCCTTGTACTCTCATTTTTCATTGCACTAATGAGTGCCTTTGAGCACGAAACTAGTTTGCAAGTTTAAGTGTTTGTGTCAAGGCTCTTCTTCTTCTCTCTCTTCTTCTTTTTCCTCTTCTTCTTCTTCTTCTCTCTCTTCTCTCTATTCTTCTTCTCCCTCTTCTCCCCCTCATCCCCCTCTAGGGCCGCTTGCCTTGCATCTGTTTTTAAACTTAATGTTTTTAAACCTTTAAACTCTAAAGCTTCTACATGGCGCATGCCCCTAGCTCCCCCTCCCCCTCCCCCTCCCCTTCCCCCTCCTCCTCCCCTTCCCCTTCTTTGTCTGCTTTTCCCCCCTCTCCCGCTTTCTCCTCCCGCTTTCTTCCTCAAGGCTCTCCCTCCTCCTCCAACCTCCTTCTTCTTCGCCTCAATGCCCTCTGTTGGGGCGGGCTGCTCTCCGGCTGCTGCTGCCCCTTCGCCGGCTGCCTCCACCCTCGTCATCTCGCTGCCGCCGTCACCATCGCCAACGTCGCCACCGCTGTCGCCACCGCCGCCGCCTCCATCGGCACGGCCTCCTTCACCACCTCTGTCGGTGCGGCCTCCTCCTCCATGGGCGCCGCCTCCACCGAGGGCTCCTCCTGCCTTCGCCGCCGCTGCCGCAGCCCTCTGCGTTGGGCCGCCCACCCACCCATGGTCTCCTCCTCCTCCTCCTCCTCCTCCTCCGTCGATGTTGTCGCCTGCCCTGGGCCGCCTCCTCCTCCTCCTTCGCGACTACCGCCGCCTCCGCCCCCGGCGTCTCCGCCCCCTACGCCTCCACCTCCGCCTTGGCCACCCCCTCCTCCGTCATGGCCTCGCCGTGGGCTCCTCCTCCTGCGTTGGGCCTGGCTCCTCGGCCACCCATCGCCCGTGGACTCCTCCATCGACGTTGTCGCTCGCCCTGGACCTCCGCCTCCTCTTCCCTGGGCGCCGCCACCACCGTGGGCTCCTCCTGCGTTGGGCCGCCTGGCTCCTCCTCCTCCTCCTCCTTCGATGCCGCCGCCCACCCTGATCCTCCGCCTCCTCCCCTCCTCTTCGACCGCCCCCCTGCGCTCGGGCTCTCCTCCTGGGCCCTCCTCCTCCTCCTCTGCGGCGGCGGTGGCCGCCCGCCTTCGGGCCACCCTCTTCGCCATCGTGTCCCCCCTCCCTCGGCGCCGCCATGGCCCCCCTCTCCGTCGCTCCTCCCTCACCGCCCCCTCTTCACCGCTCCTCCCTCATCGCCCAAAGAGGGTCGTCGTCATAGCCCCCCCTCCCTCTCGGGGCCGCCATGGCCCCCCCTCTCTGCCTCCCCGCCGCTCCTCCCTCACCGCCCCCTCTTCACCGCCGTGGCCTCCCCTCCCTAGGCGCCACCTTGGTCCCCCCTCTCTGCCCTCTCCTCTCCCGGCACCCCCCTCTCCACCTCTTCTCTTGGCGCCCCTCTCTCCACCCCTCCTCGCCACTGCGGCCTCCGCCATGGCCTCCCCTCTTCGGCGGCCTGCGGTCGCTCCTCCTCTGTGGCCGCCCCCTGCAGCCGCCTCCCCCCTCCTCTTCGACGTCACCGCTGGCCCCCCTCCCCTTCCCCTCTCCTCTCCGGCATGCCCCCTCTCCGGCGCTTCCTCTCCTCTCCGGTGCCGAGGTGTACCAGCGCCCCTCCCCTCTCCGGCACCCCGCCCCTCTCCTCACCGACGCCTCCTTCCTCACCGACGCCTCCTTCCTCTCCGGCGCCCCTCCCCTCTCTTCTCCGGCACCCCCCTCTCCTCTCCGACGCCTCCTCTCCTCTCCGGTGCCCCTCCCCTCTCTTCTTCGGCGCTCCTCCTCCCCTTCTTCTCTCCGGCACCTCTTCCTCTGCGGGCCGCCCCCCCTTGGCCGAGATGTACCGGTGCCCCTCCCCTCGCCCCCTCCTCTGCGATCGGGCTCCCCTCTCCTTCGCCGTCGGGCTCCCCTCTCCTCCGCCACCGCGCCCCCCCTCCCCTCTCCTCCGATGTCTCTTCCGCTGTTTCCTCTCCGGATCTTCATTCTTCTCGCTCGGGCTTTGGGATCCCCGTGGTTTTTAAGATCCCCTTTTGCTCTCGCAACAAGGGCCTTAAAACCTAAGGGCTTCCCTAAACCCTAAACCCTCTCCTGAAGAAAGTTCCCTTGTGGGCCCGAATCCTCGTCTTCGACCTTCTTCTCACCCTCTCCTCACCCCTTGCACCTCTGGCACTGTTCTTCCTTTTTTGGTAAATCTTACCTTTTTTGGAACAGTTGACTTACCAGTTTTGGTAGCCCCCCTTCTCCCCTCATTTTGAGGCAACTTTCTCCTTTTTGAGGACCCTTTCCCTCACTTCAAGGATCCTCCTCTTCCCCTATATATAGCAAGCCTTGTACTCTCATTTTTCATTGCACTGATGAGTGCCTTTGAGCACGAAACTAGTTTGCAAGTTTAAGTGTTTGTGTCAAGGCTCTTCTTCTTCTCTCTCTTCTTCTTTTTCCTCTTCTTCTTCTTCTTCTCTCTCTTCTCTCTATTCTTCTTCTCCCTCTTCTCCCCCTCATCCCCCTCTAGGGCCGCTCGCCTTGCATCTGTTTTTAAACCCTAAACCCTAAACCCTAAACTCCGCTTCTGCTTCAAGAAAGATCCCAAGATGGCCCGACTCCCTCTTCCGATGATATGTTGCCGCAACGGGAAGAAGCTCAAAAACTTCCTTATGCATGCCAAAATTGGTCGTCCTTATCCTCGGCTTCGACTCTCTTCTTTTCACCCTCACCTGCCGACACCCCTCCCGTACCTCTCCTCGCCCCTTGTAAAAAATCGGTCGTCCTTATCCTCGACTTCGACTCTCTTCTTTTCACCCTCACCTGCCGACACCCCTCCCGTACCTCTCCTCGTCCCTTGTAAAAAACCCTACCGATTTTGGCACGGTTTTTCTCCCTACCTCCTTGCCTGTTTTGGTAAAGTTGACTTGCCTATTTGGCACTGTTTCTTTTTTGGCAATCTTCCTCTTTTGGAACTGTTGACTTTCCTATTTTGGCAGCCCCCTCTCCCCTCACTTTGAGGCCTTTTTCCTCATTTTGAGGCAATCTTCCCCCTTTTTTACGCACCCCCCCTCCCCCTCCTCCTCCTATTTAAGCAAAGCCTCGTTCTCTCATTTTTTCATTGCACTGATGAGGGCCTCTAATGCACGAAACTAGTTTGCAAGTTTAAAAGTGTTTGCATTAGGCTTGTCTCTTCTCTTCTTCTTCTTCTCTCCCTCACCCCCTCTCTTCTTCTTCTCTCCCTTACCCCTCTCTCTTCTTCTTCTCTCCCTCACCCCCTAGGGCCGCTCGCCTTGCCCTTGTTTTTAAACTTAAACTTAAATTTTAAACTTAAACTTAAACTTAAATTTTAAACCCTAAACCCTAAACCCTAAACCCTAAACTCTAAACGCTAAACGCTAAACCCCCTAAAATCCTAAAAACCCTAAAACCCTAAAACCCTAAAAACCCTAAAAACCCTAAAACCCTAATCCCTAACCCTAAACCCTGAACCCCTAAACCCTGAACCCCTAACCCTAAACCCTAAACTTTGAACCTTGAACCCGGAACCCGGAACCCAGAACCGTGAACCGTGAACCCTGAACCCGGAACCCGGAACCACCCTGGACCCCGAACCTAAACCCCGAACCTAAACCCTGAAGCCTAAGCGCTAGACCCTAAACCCTGAACCCTGCCTGAAGAAATCCCCTTCCAAGTAGTGTCAAAATATAGTAGCCTGTAAAACTTGAATAATCTGTATCATCCCTTCTTTATTTAGTTTATTGACCATGAGTATAGACCAGCACATATGTACACATTTATACATCAGACCTGTAGTATCCAACCTTGTATCACTTGCTTTTTGAAATAAAATACAATTTCTTGTGTTCCATATATCCCACAGACAGTAGAATCTAGTTATGTTAAAGATATCATCAACAGTCTCCTCACTGGTTTTCCAAACTCATAATAACCAATCCTCCCAACAATGAGCTTGCACACCAATACAGTTACATACTGCTAACCTTGGTCCAAGTACTTCTGATAGCTACGAAATAACAAAAGGCATGTTTCCCATCTTCCAGAGCTGTTTTACATCAGGGAAATACCCATTAGTGACATTCCTTTGCACCAGTTTGCTCTCAGAAGGAAGGGCACCCATACAAACTCTCCATAGAAAGATTTCACACTTGGTAAGAATTTCCAGTTTCTAGATAATCTTCCATCTCTTCCTCCAAGTGTTGGGTCCCCAACTTGTCCTCCAAATCCTATTACATTATAACTTATTCTCCTCAATCTTTCTTAAAGCCCTATAGAGTTCTTTGGTAGTCGACTCCTTTATCTAGTTTAGCCCCATTATACTAGACCCAATCTTTTACCCAGCAGACTCATTAAAAGCAGTAGAGAACTAGCTTTTCTGGACCTGATCTAGCACCACTTTGACCAACAAACCCTGCCTAGAATAGAGACTAAACTCCTCATCAAGTTGACTAGGGTCTTTCCATCCCAGTAAAGCCCTATCCTAGCAATCAAACAATCTCTTGAGACCTTTATTATTCACCGTGACCCAACCCTAAGTAGCTTCTGTTCACCGTGGCCCATAACCCTAAGCACCTTTTGGATTTTGGGTTTGGGTTTGGGGTTTGGGGTCCAGAGATGTCGTGGCCCAACCCTAAGCAACTTCTGTTCACCGTGGCCCAACCCTAAGCAGCTTCTGTTCACCGTGGCCCAACCCTAAGTAGCTTCTGTTCACCGTGGCCCAACCCTAAGCACCTTCTAGATTTTGGGTTCGGGTTTGGGGTCCAGAGATGCCATGGCCCAAGCCTAAGCAGCTTCTGTTCGCCGTGAGCCAACCCTAAGCAGCTTCTGTTCACCGTGGCCCAACCCTAAGCAGCTTCTGTTCACCGTGGCACAACCCTAAGCAGCTTCTGGATTTTTGGGTTTTGGGGGTTTTGGGGTCCGGTTTGGGTGTTTTTGGGTCAATTTTCGAGTTCGGAGATACCGTGGAGTAGCCCTAATAAGTAGCTTCCGGATTTTTGGGTTTTGGGGGTTTTGGGGTCCGGTTTGGGTGTTTTTGGGTCAGTTTTTTGCGCTTGGAGATGCCGTGGAGTAGCCTTAAGCAGCTTTTGGATTTTTGGGTTTTTGGGGGTTCTGGGGTCCGGTTTGGGTGTTTTGTGGTTAATTTTCGGGCTCGGAGATGCCGTGGAGTAGCCCTAAGCAGCTTCTGGATTTTTGGGTTTTTGGGGGTTTTGGGATCCGGTTTGGGTGTTTTTGTGTCAATTTTCGGGGTCGGAGATGCCGTGGAGTCCTAAGCAGCTTCTCGATTTTTGGGAGTTTTGGGGTCGGATTTGGGTGTTTTTGCGTCAATTTTGGCATTTGAAGGCGTCATCAAGCAACTCTAATCACCTTCTCGATTTTGGTGTTGGTTCTGGCTCACTCATATAAAACATGTATATGTAATAAAACCGGCCCCCCCACTCAACCTTAAGCTGCTGCCGTCTTGTAGCCCACAACCCTCAGACCTGAAGACCAAAACGCTCTAGGAGAAAACCCTAAAACCCTAAACCCAAAAAAAAACTAAACCCTAAACGTTCCTAAACCCTAAAAAAACCTAAACCCTAAACATTCCTAAACCCTTTAAAAAAAAACCTAAACCCTAAACGTTCCTAAACCCAAAAAAAAACCTAAACCCTAAACGTTCGTAAACCCTTAAAAAAAACCTAAACCCTAAACATTCCTAAACCCTAAATGCTAAATGCTAAACCTTAAACCCTAAACCCTAAACCCACCAAAACAGCAATTCGACGCGTGCCAGAAACGCATCCTCCCATCATTTTTTACAATTTTGACGTTACGAGATTAATTACGACGTTGCGTCGCTGCTACGTAGCGTTGCTCAACCCTAAGCACCTTCTGTTCACCGTGACCCAACCCTAAGCAGCTTTTGTTCACCGTGGCCCAACCCTAAGCACTTTCTCGATTTTGGGTTCGGGTTTGGGGTTTGGGGTTTGGGATCCAAAGACGCCGTGGCCCAACCCTAAGCATCTTCTGTTCACCGTGACTCAATCCTAAGCCGCTTCTGTTCACTGTGGCCCAACCCTAAGCACCTTCTGCATTTTGGGTTCGGGTTTGGGGTCCAGAGACACCGTGGCCCAACCCTAAGCAGCTTCTGTTCACCGTGACCCAACCCTAAGCAGCTTCTGGATTTTTGGGTTGTTCGGGGGGTTTTGGGATCCGGTTTGCGTGTTTTTGGGTCAATTTTTGGGCTCGGAGATGCCGTGGAGTAGCCCTAAGCAGCTTCTGGATTTTTGGATTTTTGGAGGTGTTGAGGTCGGATTTGGGTGTTGGTTCTGGCTCACTCATATAAAACATGTTCACCGTGACCCAACCCTAAGCAGCTTCTGTTTAGGGTTTAGGGTTTAGGGTTTAGGGTTTAGGATAACAACTAGGGTTCACCCAACCCCTAAGGTTATAGTGCCATTAGGGTTTAGGGTTTAGGGTAACAACTAGGGTTCACCCAGCCCCTAGGGTTACAGTGCCATTAGGGTTTAGGGTTTAGGGTAACAACTAGGATTCACCCAGTCCCTAGGATTACAGTGCCATTAGGATTTAGGGTTTAGGGTAACAACTAGGGTTCACCCAGCTTCTAGGGTTACAGTGCCATTAGGGGCTAGGGTTCAGGGTTTAGGGTTTAGGGTAACAACTAGGGTTCACCCAGCCCTAGGATTAGAGTGCTATTAGAGTTTAGGGTTTAGGTTTTAGGGTAACAACCAAGTTCACCCAGCTCCTAGGGTTACAGTGCCATTAGGATTTTGGGTTTAGGGTTTAGAGTAACAACCAGGGTTAGCTCCTAGGGTTACAGTGCCATTAGGGTTTTGGGTTTAGGGTTTAGGGTTTAGGGTAACAACTAGGGTTCACCCAGCTCCTAGGGTTACAGTGCCATTAGGGTTTAGGGTTTAGGGTTTTCTAAACCCAAAAAACAGCAATTCTGCGCGTGCCAAAAACGCATCCTCCCATCATTTTTTTGGCAATTCTGACGTTACGAGATTGATCGCGACGCTGCGTAGCTTAACCCTAAGCAGCTTCTGTTCACCGTGACCCAACCCTAAGCAACTTGTATTCACCGTGGCCCAACCCTAAGCATCTTTTGGATTTTGGGTTCAGGTTTGGGGTATGGGATCCAGAGACGCCGTGGCCCAATCCTAAGTAGCTTCTGTTCACCGCGTGACCCAACCCTAAGCAGCTTCTGTTCACCGTGGCCCAACCCTAAGCAGCTTCTGTTCAGCGTGGCCCAACCCTAAGCACCTTTTGGATTTTGGGTTCGGGATTGGGGTTTGGGGTCCAGAGACACCGTGGCCCAAACCTAAGCAGCTTCTGTTCACCGCCGTGAGCCAACCCTAAGGAGCTTCTGTTCACCGTGGCCCCCAACCCTAAGCACCTTCTAGATTTTGGGTTCGGATTTGGGGTTTGGGGTCCAGAGACGCCGTGGCCCAACCCTAAGCAGCTTCTGCTCACCGTGACCCAACCCTAAGCAGCTTCTGTTCACGGTGGCCCAACCCTAAGCAGCTTCTGCTCACCGTGGCCCAACCCTAAGCAGCTTCTGGATTTTTGGGTTTTGGGGGTTTTGGGGTCTGGTTTGGGTGTTTTTGGGTCAATTTTCGAGCTCGGAGATGCCGTGGAGTAGCCCTAAGCAGCTTCCAAATTTTTGGGTTTTGGGGATTTTGGGTGTTTTTGGGTCAATTTTTGGGCTTGGAGATGCCGTGGAGTAGGCCTAAGCAGCTTCTGGATTTTTGGGTTTTTCGGGATTCTGGGGTCCGATTTGGGTGTTTTTGGGTCAATTTTCGGGCTCAGAGATGCCGTGGAGTAGTCCTAAGCAGCTTTTTGGGTTTTTGGGGGTTTTGGGGTCCGGTTTGGGTGTTTTTGCGTCAATTTTGGCGTCTGAAGGCGTCGTCAAGCAGCGCTAATCACCTTCTCGATTTTGGTGTTGGTTCTGGCTCACTCATATAAAACATGTATACGCAATAAAACCAGCTCCCCCCACTCAACCCTAAGCTGCCGCCGCAGCTCACAACCCTCAGACCTGCAGACCAAAATGCTCTAGGAGGAAACCCTAAACCCTAAACCCTAACCCTAAAACCTAAACCCTAAACCCTAAACTCCGCTCCTGCTTCAAGAAAGATCCCAATATGGCCCGATTTCCTCTTCCGATGATATGTTGCCGCAACGGGAAGAAGCTCAAAAACTTCCTTGTGCGTGCCAAAATCGGTCGTCCTTATCCTCGGCTTCGACTCTCTTCTTTTCACCCTCGCCGACACCCCTTCCGTACCTCTCCTCGCCCCTTGTAAAACCCTGCCGATTTTGGCACGGTTTTCCTCCCTACCTCCTTGCTTGTTTTGGTAAAGTTGACTTGCCTATTTGGCACTGTTCCTTTTTTGAAAATCTTGCCTCTTTTGGAACTGTTGACTTTCCTATTTTGGTAGCCCCTCCCTCTTCCCTCACTTTGAGGCCTTTTTTCCTCATTTTGAGGCAATCTTCCCTCTTTTTTATGCACCCCCCCTCCCCCTCCTCCTCCTATTTAAGCAAAGCCTTGTACTCTCATTTTTCCATTGCACTGATGAGTGCCTCTAATGCACGAAACTAGTTTGCAAGTTTAAAAGTGTTTGCATCAAGGCTTGTCTCTTCTCTTCTTCTTCTTCTCTCCCTCAGCCCCCTCTACAGCTGCTCGCCTTGCCTTTGTTTTTAAACTTAAATTTTAAACTTAAACTTAAACTTAAACTTAAACTTAAATTTTAAACTTAAATTTTAAACCCTAAACCCTAAACCCTAAACCCTAAACCCTAAACCCTAAACTCTAAACCCTAAACCCTAAACACTAAACGCTAAACCCCCTAAAACCCTAAACCCTAAACCCTAAATGCTAAATGATGCTAAACTCCCTAAAATCCTAAAAACCCTAAAAAACCCTAAAAACCTAAAACCCTAATCCCTAAACCCTAGCCCTAAACCCTGAACCTCCTAAACCCTGAACCCCAAAACCCTGAATCCCTAACCCTAAACCCTAAACCTTGAACCCTAAACCCTGAACCCAGAACCCTGAACCCGAAACCCTGAACCGTGAACCGTGAACCGTGAACCCGGAACCCGGAACCCGGAACCCTGAACCCCGAACCTAAACCCCGAACCTAAACCCTAAAGCCTAAGTGCTAGACCCTAAACCCTGAACCCTGCCTGAAGAAATCCCCTTCCAAGTAGTGTCAAAATATAGTAGCGTGTAATACTTGAATAATCTATATCATCCCTTCTTTATTTAGTTTATTGACCATGAGTATAGACCAACACATATGTACACATTTATACATTAGACCTGTAGTATCCAACCCTGTATCACTTGCGTTTTGAAATAAAATACAATTTCTTGTGTTTCATATTTCCCACAGACAGTAGAATCTAGTTATGTTAAAGATATCATCAACAGTCTCCTCACTGGTTTTCCATCTTCATAATAACCAATCCTCCCAACAATGAGCTTGCACACCAATACAGTTACATACTGCTAACTTTGGTCCAAGTACTTCTGATAGCTACGAAATAACAAAAGGCATGTTTCCCATCTTCCAGAGCTGTTTTACATCAGGGAAATACCCATTTGTGACATTCCTTTGCACCAGTTTGCTCCCAGAAGGAAGGGCACCCATACAAACTCTCCATAGAAAGATTTCGCACTTGGTAAGACAATCTTCCATCTCTTCCTCCAAGTGTTGGGCCCCCAACTTGTCCTCCAAATCCTATTACATTATAACTTATTCTCCTCAATCTTTCTTAAAGCCCTATAGAGTTCTTTGGTAGTCGACTCCTTTATCTAGTTTAGCCCCATTATACTAGACCCAATCTTTTACCCAGCAGACTCATCAAAAGCAGTAGAGAACTAGCTTTTCTGGACCTCATCCAGCACCACTTTGACCAACAAACCCTGCCTAGAATAGAGACTAAACTCCTCATCAAGTTGACTAGGGTCTTTCCATCCCAGTAAAGCCCTATCCTAGCAATCAAACAATCTTTTGAGACCTTTATTATTCAAACTTTTAGGATTGTGTAGAGCCAGGGGGGGCTAAATTTATGTGACCACTAAATACCTAAGCACAATTCCCTGTGACTCTAGAGCAGCCATCCCAAAGCATCAACTCCAATGTCTCTTTCCAGTTAGTACACAATATTCTTGCAAGAGGTGAACCTGTAACCTTTAGAGGAGCATAGGAGAATATCTTATCTTTCCATCCTAGTTCATTCCATCTACCTTCATAGTATACCACAACACTTTCAACTAATTCTCTTAACATCCTTGTCCAAACTTCCTCCTGATACAGACACTTGGGGAGTAACAGTGCCATCCTAGCCTTAGTGTGAGAAGGAAGATGTAGAATTCCAATCCCACCCCCTCTTTGGGAAGAGACAACCTGTCCCAAGCCAACCAGAGGCTAGAGCCTTCTTATTAGACATGCCATTCCTTCATAAGAATTGTCTTATGGGTTTAATTATTCTCTGCCAATGTCCTTTGCCAAAATCCAAAATAGGGCACAAAAACATAATGTAAGCATTTAATACTATATTGCATAAGGCCACTCTATCATGGAAAGGAACTCTGATCCCTTCCCATTTCTTCAATTTCAAATAAAACCTATCCAAAGCCCAATCTATAAGTTGTTTGTTGGTCACATCTACACCAAAGGGAACCCCTAAGTGTCTGACTATTTGACCTCTTTTACCTCACAGCCCCATCTCTCCAAGGCAAAATCATTATCCTCTAACAAACTTATAATTCTTTATTTCTGCACCAGCAAAATCCTGAATAATGCCTAAAGTAATTCTCACATTATCATTATCAGCTTGTAAAAAAAGGAGAGTCATTTGCAAAGCATTGAATTACTAACTGCTCCCAATAGCTCAGCTTTAGTCCAGTGACATTCCCTTCAATACTGGCATGCTCTAATGCTGTGATTAGAGGATGGGAAGCAGTAGCAAACAGCAAGGGGGAAAGAGGGCAACCTTGTGTGACTGATCTGTTCACATCAAATCCCCCAATAATTTTTCCATTCAAAAGCAAGTAAGAGTGACCTCAAAATGTGAGGGTATAAATGCAAGTAGCCAGATATCCTCATGCCAAAGCCTAGTTTTTCCATAACCCTAGCTACAAAGGATCAATGTATTTTGTCATAGGCTTT
Source organism: Cibotium barometz (assembly GCF_041138505.1). Taxonomy (NCBI): domain Eukaryota; kingdom Viridiplantae; phylum Streptophyta; class Polypodiopsida; order Cyatheales; family Cibotiaceae; genus Cibotium; species Cibotium barometz. The sequence goes on from NC_141106.1 coordinate 43,629, forward strand.
CTCCAAATCCAGTTCTCATCCAGTTGCACAAGGGTACATTTTTGATTAGTCCTCTGAGCCAAATCCCTGCCCAACATTGTAACTCTATACCCTCCATCTCTTGGACATTCTCATCCAGTATTCTCCCCACCATCACCTCCTTGGATCCCTTCCCTTCAGGTAACTTAAATAAATACCTGTCAGGTTTCCTCTTGTTATTGGGCATTTTTTGTTACTGCCTATTATCTCCTTGAACAATTCTCATCCTCACTCTTTAGCCCTTCCTGACATTTGAAATACCAAAAAATCTCATCTTCTAACAGTTTTCCAATCTGTCTTTTTTTTCTGAAGATGGTTGCATTTCATTACGAAAGAGTCTTCATGACCCCTGAGAATCTCTTATTTTCGACCTTTCTTTAGCTTCTTCAGTGTGTCTTAAAAAGTTGATCCTCAAGCAACAGGTTGTTTACTCTCAATTTCTTGGTTGGAAATCTATTCTCTTCCCAGCCCAAAACATGCCAACCCCATCTGAGAGGCATCTGATTAGAAAGAGCAGTACTAGAGTCAATAAAGGGTTAACAGTATGAGGGACCCAAGTTTGCTGACTTTAAAAAACCCTATCCAGTCTGGATGATGAACCAAAATATTGAAGATTAAAATAAGTATGACCAGGATCTACCCCCCAATCCCCCATTTCCCAGCCATCTCTCAAGCCTAACTTTCCTCTTAGGTCCTCCCACCTTTTCTTCTCTTGTGCCATTATCACTGTGCTCCCCCCACATCTATCCCTTTGTTTCTCAACCCTATTGAAATCCCCCATAACCACACATTGCTTCTGAATGTTCAATTTAGAGATCCAGTCTCACATTTCACTTCTGATTTTGTGATTGTGAGCACCATATAGGTTCACCAACCAAACCCTCTCTTCCTCAATACAAATCTCCACTACCAAAACTCTCCCATTAGAATGATTAGCAATAATACTAGGTTTAAGGTTATTCTTAATATTAAACATTACCCCACTAAATCCCCCATTAACCCCACCATATACTATATTCCAATCCTTAAACCTATCTTTTCTAACCAATTTAGGCCCAAAAAGATTATATGGCCAAACCCTCCACATTTAAAACATGCATCCGAGAAAGGGCCAAACTTGAGATTTAATTCTAGTTTACCCAATCCTTCTAGTTTGATTTCTATAGATTTTGGAATTTCATTCATCATGTTCTAGGAAATACAAATGATATTGGCTTGATGACCATATGTATCATCATTTGCTAAATATAGCACCGCGCTGATCACAGCAGCGATGTCTCTTAGTGTAGGTCTCAACCAAGGAGGCAAACCCACTATCTCAACCCAGACAGGGCATGCTTCTAGTAGGCTACTATTTACATCAAACAAGTGATTGAAAGGCATTGCATGCACAAGCTTTTGGTTCATAAAAAGGGGGGGTTCTTGCAAATAGATCAAAAACAAGTAGTCCTTTGATGAATAAAACATTAAAAAAACTTTCCCTAGATAGAATATGTGCGACACAACCTTACTATGAAAGATCTCTTCCTACATCCATTTACTAACATCAGCCTTCAGAGGAGGCTTACTAGAGAAAAATAGAATAGTGCTGCAAGCCAAAATCAAGACAGTTTGATGCTCTACAAGTTTAGAGGACACCTTCAGACATACCTTCCCTCCCCTTGTTTGAGGTCTTTGAGCATAACCATATACCTCTTTTGCTAGCCAATCTGACAACACTTTCTTTCTCTCTCTCTCTCTCTCTCTCTCTCTCTCTCTCTCTCTCTCTCCCCCACTTGCTCACGTGTTTGCTTCATCTCCACAGCATTCATCTCCCCCCAATCCACCCCATTCTACCTCTTTTTCTCTCTGGCGAGCTCAAGTCCCAGGTACCCCTCCATGCATGCAGCTCATCAACTCCTCATCGTACTGAGGCATAAACCTCACATGCATGAAGTACCCATGTCGCCGCCTCCTTAACTCTAAATGGTAGCTCTTACTTATGTCACAGCTCATCCACTCCTCCACACTTGGAATCCTCTTCTTCTGAGTCCCCCAATGCTAGCTAATTTTTGTGTTATGCTTTTCATTTTGTTAAGGTGTGCTAAAAGAGATAGAGATTCACTATCCTTGATGTCTAAGCCAAAGAATTGTATTTTAAATCTTTTTTTAATTATTTTATTTTTTCCTAAATAATTTATCTAGCTCATCCCAAGCACCCTTGGATGTATCTTGTGATGCAATGTGATTAGATAAATCCATTACCTAATTTTAATGCAACAATGGCTATAATACCTTTTCATACTTGCTTAGCCAAATGTTCTTTTTATTACCTTCATCCTCTCAGAATTTCTTTCTCCCAACTAATGATCCCCTAAAGTGATTCCTTCATTAGCAAGAATTTGACCTCGACTTGCCCATGAATGAGACCCTTCAATTATGTTCTTTTGACCTTATGCATTCCCTTTATGCCTTTGCCTATGTTCACATGCGCACATGGCTAAGAGTGTGTATACATAGCTAACAGATAAATGGGTTCCCATGAGCTAAATGGAGAGTAAGTGCACACGGTCCAACATATATGTGAGATGACAAAAAGTATTATATGTCTCTTTATTCCATGTGCAGTAGGGGGTGGAGTATTTCATAGATGTGTGCAAGGACTAAGGAAGGAATCCAAACTCTATCCACTAGGAGGGTGGGTGGTGGTAGAGGAGCTAGGCTACACTACTAGAGAGCTCTCTACATAGAGAAATAGGTGAGAGATCATCCTCTCTCTCGCTACTCGTAATATTGAGGTGCACATGTGATTAGACCTCTCTATTCCTCTCCCCATATCTCCCCTTTCTCTCTCCCTCTCTTTTTTCCCTCACAATATTGAGGTACATGTGCGACTAGACTTCTCTATTTCTATGCCTCTACATCCATGTGTGCATGGATGGGGCCAATTCTTGGATGCTTGATCCATGCATAAGGGAAACTACTCGAGGAGGTTGTTTGAGAGGGGAAATGGAAATGGATGGAATGCATCGCGACAGAGGGGAAGGGGAAATTTTCTATGGTAATTTTCTAAGCTTTTCACCCTAATATTTTTACCTTAGTTTTAATTAAGTGATTGCATCAAGAAAACCACTTAATGAATACCCAAACAATTTAGGTGAAATAGTGTCCATCAAGAGAATTTCCTCAATCTTAGTGTAACCACATGAACCTACTTCTTGGTACTTCACCCTAATATTTTTACCTTAGTTTTAATTAAGTGATTGCATCAAGAAAACCACTTAATGAATACCCAAACAATTTAGGTGAAATAGTGTCCATCAAGAGAATTTCCTCAATCTTAGTGTAACCACAAGAACCTACTTCTTGGTACTTCAAAAAAAAGTAAAAGAAAAATAGCACAAGAATGTGCTTATTCTTACCCCTCAGCTTCTCAAACAATGTCATAGAACCACAAGAAACTTTGCCTAAAAAAGAGAAAGATACACAAGAATCTACCTAGAAGAGGGCCACACAAAAAGGAAAATCAATTGAAGGGGAAACACACAATAGTCTTTTCCTAAACATGGTAAGGTCCCACAAGATCCCCCCCATAACTAAGAGTGGTACCTAGTTTATTGTTGTTACAACAAGGGTTTCCAACAATAGAACCCTCTGTAATCATGGACACAATCCTCTCTGATCATAGGACCAATGTCAAGAACAAGATCTCACAACCTCTCTTCTCTTCTCCTTTCTCTTCTACACCACTTACACACCCAATATGAAATTGCCTTTTACAGATTTAGTTTTCTTTAAAGCAGACTTGAAATGAAACAATAGTATTTCGAATCATAATCCTCCAAAATATCCAGATCCAATTTCTAACTTTTCCACTTTCGAACCATAAAAACCAATTTCATTCATTCCTTCCTCAGCATACCTATGGCATCATCGACAACTAGAATGCTCATCACCTACTCCCTCAGGGGCTTTTTCAATACTTCCTAGCCCATAGTACCTAGGAGTTTAATCACATAAAAGCCATATGGACTCTCAGTTGGAGAACAGCAAGATCAACCAACAATATCCATGTAAAAGAGCCATGAACTCATCCATAAGACCAGCAAGGTCAATCAACCAGATCCATGCCCGTGTTCAAAAAACAACTCCAATTCATTTTTCTTCCTTGTCGTACGTGTGGGTATCCTAGGCGACCCCCCCAGAGCCCAAACACCGTATGTGGTCAGAACCCTCTAGGTTTCTTCGCAGGTCGCCTAGCGCTTCACTCATAGGCCACTTCCTTGGTCCCTCATCCACTGTACCGAAGGGACTCGATGGGGTTAGGCTAGACTGATGGATCCCTATAATTAAAATTCAATTCTGTTCAAGTTACGATAGTTGAAGTAAATCTCGAATAATCCTTGTTCTATGGAAAAGAATGATCAACAGGTGTGCCTCTTGGACGAGGAAAAAAGCATTGGTCTCTATGATCCAAGTGCAAGTTCCTCCCTTGATCCAGCCATGTGATCCACCGGTTTGGTCGAAATGAAAAAGGGAAGTTAAGGCTCTTTTGACTATGTTAGAATAATTCTCCCTGGAGGAATCGCCTATGCTTTCTGGGTGAGGGATTTTTTTTTCGGGTTTGGTTTTAGAAGAACCGAGGGATTAGTCTCTTGTCCAGACATTCGAGAGCAAGGCCATGAGTGGGAAACTCTTCCCTGCGTGCAAGGTTGCTACTTCGTCTTGCTAGCTCCCCGGATTCTGATGCGCGAAGGGGGCAGGGATCTCACAGCTAGTATCAGAGCTTTGTTGAAAGCTTAAGAAGAAAAAAAAAATTCATCAGAAATTTATTTAAAAAAAACTCAAAAAGAGCATTTACATGTTGTATTCTCATTGCTTAAGCTTCATTAATAAAGACTTTTAATCGATGAATTGGGTTTTTAGACGAAAGTACTCCAATTGTGTGGAATCCCTGACTTGCTTGAAGCCTAGACATGATGGTATTTACTTTATAGCTCCAAGGACCGTGATTACCCGTATATACCGTGGGTATAACTGCTGCTCTTTATTGACAATATATATGAGTGAATCTAAGACCTTGAAGTTATAAGCAAAAATGCTATCCCACATGATGAATTCGAATGCTGGTTGATATGATTTTAGAATTATTGTTGAGAATTGATAAATTGATTTAGATTCTGATTGAAAGATGATGATTTCTGAATTCGGGATGATGAGTTGAATAAGTCATGATGATGATGAATGGAGAGAATGCCAATAATGATCTTGGTAACTGGGAAGACGATCAAGTCTTTCAGTAGATCACTATGAGATTAGTGGATTGTGCTGACAAATTGTTCGTAGCTTGACCTTTGGCTTAGTAGACCCAATTGTGGAATGATAAATTAAGAACCTATATAACTAAAATTCCCGTGGAGAATGTTTAGATGATAATTGAAAATTATTGGTCTGATGGATCATTTTTGTGTTAAGGATATGAATGAACTATTTTTTGATGATGAGTTCTGTATGTTTATTCTTGTAGAAGGGATCTTTATCCCAGGATTCTGTGAGGGTTGACCAAACTATAAGGAACCCCAGAATCAATTGGATCTAAAGTTTAATTCCTTTCAGATTTGAAGTGATCTTTTCACCTGAGCGTCTTGGTTAAGTTGGAAAAAGGGACTTAACAGGAAATTTTTGTATTGATAGGATCATGGATCAAGGTCGTCGTGGTAGAAATGTTAGCCCCCGCGATGCGATGAGGAAGAGCTCAACCCCAGATTTTCGTAAAGCTTTTCATAGATCTTAGCCTGGACCTTTCAAAGGTGAAGGAGGGGAGCACTTGGGAGAATTAGTAGTAGTGAAGTGGATCAAAGCTATGGAAGAGTACTTTGATGTCACTGGTTTATAATGAAAAAAGTAAGGTGACTCTTGCCAGGTTGAAGATCGTAGAAACAGCCAGGGTAGCATGGAGGAACCACTGTGAGACAAACCATTTGGATCGGAACACCTAAACATGGAATGATCTCAAAGCTTACCTCAGGAAGAGATTATGTCCTCCCGGCTTCCTAGAAACAAAGATGAATGAGTTCCTGGAGCTAACCCAGGGAAGTCGAACCACGAAGGAATATCACCAAGCATTCGCTCTCCTCCTCTCAAATACTTGCTACTGTTGGATGAAGAATAGCTGATGGCAAGGTTTATTCAGGGAATAAACGAACCCTTGGATACCTTGATGAAGAATGCTAAGCTAGTTTCTATGGCTGAAGCAGTGCGGATGGCGAAGGATTTCGCCAAGTCCTATGATGTCAAGGTCCCGTGAAGCCAACACCATCATCTTTCAAAAGATTCCTAGCTCCGGAAGGTGATTATAACTTTCCACCTCCTAAGAGACAACAAGGTCAAACTCAGGATTTGGGAAGTTCTAGAATGGAAGAAAGGTCTTTTTTCTGGAACACAATCCCCTGGAATTCAACTTCAGAAGTTCCACCCTTGAACAAAGAAGTTAAATGCTTTAACTGCCAAGGATACGGTCATCATAGTATGGATTTCCCAACCCCTTTTTTGGATCAAGGTTTTCCGGACAAGGAAGTTAAGGACCAACATTCTAGATGCCAGCTCCTTCCTTCCAGAGTAATCAAGATCCTTCCCGTCAAAATCAGCGAAACCCCAGAGGTAGACTCCCTAACCACAACCCTCAGCTTCAATGCAAAGTAATGCAAGACCTCTGTCTCTCAGAATAGGGAAAGTCAAAGAAAGATATTCCCAAATCGGCCATCTACTTCCAAGGCAGTAACGCTAGAAGTAATCGAAGAAGAAAGAGATTATCCTCCAGCTGTGCGAGATGAGGACACTTTGCGTTTTTTAAGTGGGATAGGATGTAAGATTCCTCCCCCCTAGTTTTTGAGATGTAAAGGTGTAATAACCTTCCCTTCAGTCTATGTACTAATCCCCTATTTCAAAATGCAAGAAAATCTTGTTTTCCCTTGTTTTTGGCTTAGAGAGAGAAAATATTCTAGAGAGAGATAATTCAATTTTGGGACATTTCTAGATAAAAATTTTCTCCTAATATCTAAGATCAATTCCCCTGAAATAAAATTTTAAAAATAATATTCCTATGTGCATTAGAAATTAACTAAATATGTGTATTAGAGACCTTAGCCTAAGAGTCCACATTTTCAAAACTTTTTTATTAAGGTCCAAATAAGGTTCTAAAAGGCCAATAGGATTAATCCAAGTGTTGGAATGAGAAAAATACAAATAATAAAAGCCAAAAATGAGTAAATGCTCACATAAGATGAAGAGTGGACCACGTACTAGGTCTATTAATTAAAAATTGAGATATTTTTAGAAAAATTATGATTTTTTGACACCTCAGTTAAGGAGGGAGAGGCCCCATGAAGTAGGCACCTTTTTCTCATCATTACTTGGTATTTTTAATTCAAAAAATGAGATATTTTTATCTCTCCTCATGCAAACTGGATAAAAAAGGGAGCCAAACTGTTCCAAAACTTGTCCAAACTAGATCAAACTGAAGCTGGAAGCCTCTAGAACTTAGTTGGACTTGGTTAGTGGCCTCCCTCACCTAAAAATAGACCCTCATTCCTCTATATTTTCATCTTTGAGTAATTACATGCCAATATTATCTTCATTTTAGTGTAATTCTAGTATCCCTCTATTTTGCCTCTACTTTTGGGAGCTTTGGAGCTTCTCAATTCTCCATCTTCTCTTGGAGATTACCCTCCCCAAGCTGGTGCCCAAACCTTGCTTTGTGGGCTCACTTCTCTCCAAAAGAATCACGCTAAAATCAAAGGTAAGCCTTAATTCAATGGTTTTTCTATCTTTCTCAATGACTTTCTTCTTTCCAACCCCTCTAATGCTTGGGAAGCTTTCAATTAAATGGTTTTTTCTTGAAATCAAGTTTTCTTAATGATTCATAATGCTTAAATAGTTTAATACTAATCTTTATGCTTAATTATACTATTTTTATTAGTAAATCTCTCTTTCTTGGAAAGATTAATCATCTTTATGGTTAGATCCTTGTTAGAAGGATGGTTCTTTATGATAAACTCATTATCTTAAACAAAACTCTAGGCTTGACAAGCTAGAGAAAAAGATTAGGTATTTTTATGATTTTAATCTAGTTAAAAATCCTATAAACTCATTTTAAAGTTGAAAGAGTGTTATGCTAACATTTTATAAGACTTCTCCTATAGAAATGATGAATGGATGTTTTAAATCAAGAGGATTAATCATAATTATATTTATAATTATGTTCATAATTATGTTAAGTATGCATAATAAAATTTTTAGTTTAAAAGAGGAGTTCCTATCACATTTCAATTATGTGTATTCATTTAAGTTAGAAAATTGAACATTCTCACAGTAATTGCAGCGAAGGTAAAATTTTTCAGAAAAAAGAAAAATCTTATTTTTATGCATAAAATTAATAATACAAAAAGAGGAATTCCCATCATATTCTAGGCATAGATATTTTTAATATGCTAAAAGAATGATTTTTGTTACATTCAAGAAAAATACTTTTCTAGTATTTATGCATAATTTCTTAAAAAGAGAAAAGAGAAATTTTTGCTATATTTATCTTTATATATGTACATGCATAAATAAATTTTATGCTAAAAGTGGAGTTTTTAGCATTATTCAATAGTCAGAAAAATAAAGAAGTTTAAGCACAAATTTTATAGAATAATGTGAATGGATGTGAATGAATGTGAATGGATATAGGAATGATGTGAATGGATGTGAATGAATGTGAATGGATATAAGAACGATGTGAATGGATATAGGAATGATGTGAATGGATGTAGGAATGATGTTTGCTGGGGAGGTATTTTGACTATCTTATGGAATGAGGTCGTGGGACCTAAGTGTAAAAGTTGCAATAACTGACGAAGAGTCAATGAAGGACGTCTCGCGTGGCAAGGTCGGCCGAGGTCTTGACCAACCTCGATTTGATTAAAACGGTGAGCTTCCGGTGTATGGTGGATGAGGGACCAAGGAAGTGGCCTATTAGTGAAGTGCTAGGCGACCTACGAAGGAACCTAGAGGGTGCTGACCATACGGTGCTCGGGGGCTCTGGGTCACCCAAGATACCCACGCGTGCGATGAGGAAGAAAAATGAATTAGAGATGTTTTCTGAACACAGGCATGGATCTGGTTGATTGACCTTGCTAGTCAACGGATGATTTCATGGCTTTTTTACATGGATATTGTTGGTTGATCTTGCTGATCTCCAACTGAGAGTCTATATGGTTTTTATGTGATTAAACTCCTAGGTACTATGGGCTAGGAACTATTTAAAAGGCCCCTGATGAGTAAGCAGGTGGTGAGTGTTCTAGTTGCCGACGATGATGCCATAGGTACGCTGAGGAAGGAATGACTGAAATTGGATTTTATGGTTGGAAAGTGAAAAAGTTAGAAATTGGATTTGGATATTTTGGAGGATTATGATTCGAAATACTATGGTTTCATCTCAAGTCTGCTTTAAAGACAACTGAATCTGTAAAAGGCAATTTCATATTGGGTGCGTAAGTGGTGTGTCTAAATTGTATTTTGCATGAGTGCTGGCTAGGGGGCCTGGGAACTCTTTTCCTTGGTACCCAGGACAAAACATAACCAAATTTTCATAATGGATCCTATCAATATAGTTGTTGGGCGGTTGGCTAACCCATGGGACTGGATGGGATTAGGTTGGACTGATGGATCGCTATAATTAAAATTCAATTCTGTTCAAGTTACGATAGTTAAAGTAAATCACGGATAATCCTTGTTCTATGGAAAAGAATCAACGGGCTGGACGAGGGAAAAAGCGTTGGTCTCTATGATCCAAGTGCAAGTTCCTCCCTTGATCCAGCCATGTGATCCGCGGGTTCGGTCGGAATGAAAAAGGAAAGTTAAGGCTCTTTGACTACGTTACAATAATTCTCTTGGAGGAATCGCCTATGCTTTCTGGGCGAGGGAAGTTTTTTCGGGTTTGGTTTTGGAAGAACCGAGGGATTAGTCTCTTGTCCGGACATTCGTGGGCGAGGCCCTGAGTGGGAAGCTCTGCCCTGCATGCAAGGTTGCTACTTTTGCTGCTAGCTCCTCGGATTCTGGTGCACGGTGGGGGCAGCGGTCTCACACCGTTTACGTCATTTTTTTGTTCATGTTGATTTTTTTTATTTTTTAATTTTTTTGGTTGCGTGAACCGGTGTTTCACGTCGTGAAACGGTTTTCACGCGTGAACCGGACTTCACGTGAAAATTAAAGTTTGATTTTTTTTGGCCGCGCGTGAACTGGTGTTTCACGCCGTGAAATGGTTTTCACGCGTGAACCGGACTTCACGTGTAATTTTTTTTTTGGAGTCTAGTGGTGGTGGGAAATACGAATTTCCCTTTTGGGGGGGAATATTTTTTGAATTTAAAATGAAAGGGATATGGGCATTTTTCCAAAAAAGGTAAGTGGAATCAAAAAAGTCAACCTTTTAATGACACACCTTACACCCTTCAAATGACCCCCAAAATGGACAAATTGACAACTCAAAAGCATATTCTCATTAAATACTCATTAGCCTTAATGAGTTATGTAAAAAGTGATTAAGTATTAATCCAAGATTATTCCTTTCACTAATCTTTTTCTCTTTTACACTAATCAAGGACTCTAATTAACCATTAATTAATTCACACAATTGAGCACATCATTGGATAGAGCAAGGGAATGCTAATCTTTGTGCATCAACATGGTGTAAATTAATATTATTTAGAAAATTAATTAGACTCTTAATTATAGTCTCCTCTTTAAGATAAAATTAAGCAAAGAGAGTCAAATTTCTCCAATTGATCAAAAATTGATGTGATTAGATGTTTTGATGCATCTAGATGCTCTCAAAACACTTAAAAATCTCAATTTCGACTACTCATATGATCAATTTCAACCCCAATTAACACATTTTCTAAATTTTTTTAACCTCTTGAATAAGATTAATTACCCTCAATGATAAAAACCAGTCCATTAAGAGAAGTTAGTCAAATTCAAGGATTTTTTTATGGTTTTGAGTTCCTTTTTGAAAGATTAAGCTACTCCTAATGCTTGCTAACACTCTAATCCAAACAATTTCAACAAAAAATACACAATTAAACTAAAATTAATGATCTTAGATCTATGTTTAAACTAAAGAGAGCTAACACCATTAAGAAATGCATTCTCTTGCATTGTTTGATGCAATGGATGCAAACTAAGCCTAATACAAACTATGTGCAAGCCCTAAGAACATGAAAAATCACAAAAACAATAACAAAAATAACAAATTAATCTAAAAATTAAGCAAAAAGCATTCTTTTCAAAAACAAAAAAGAGAGCTATTCTACACTAAATCTCACACAAATCCACATCTTTTTCATGGAAAACCATTAATCAAGATGATGGGCAGTGGGTTATGCATAGACTAGAGAAGACAAATTTAGGAATTCTGGGAATTATTCAAGTCCCATTTCTTATAGGATTGGTTGGAAACTCAGTATTTTTGTGTAGTTTGAGCTAACATCTATTTGTTGGTGCACTCTTTGTGCCAATAGATTATATCTTGACACAACTATTTGGCGTATTTGTTTGTAGTTGTATAGATACATACGTGACACTAAACTTAATTGAGATTATACAACACCTTTCATATGAAGAAGATAATGTTAAATACTATCTCCACTTTGAGACATTGAAGTAAAAACATGGGGTTTATTTAATTTGCCAAAAGAATTCTAAATATCATTATAAAAAGGAACCTTAAAAATGAGAGATCTCTAAAGGGTGTGGTGTTAGAAACAACAAAACAAAAAGTAAATCTCAGTGACAGTAACAATATGCTAAGTTTACGATTGATCCACAGATAAAAACCCATCTTAGACACTATATCAAGATTATAAATCATGATATATATGCTCAAATTTGAGGGACATTGAAGTAAAAACATGGGATGATAATGCCAAAGAACACTTGTTACATTCAATGAGATTGTTACATTCAAGTTTACAATTTATCCGAAGACAAAAATCCTTCGTCAAGATAATAATTGAGTACAAATTGTATCTCAAACATAGCGTTTTCTCATGTATTGCTCCAATACATACAAAGTTTCTCTATCATAAGCTGCTTCATTTACTAAAGTGTTGCAAGTATACTCCCGTTTGTTCTTTGCATAAATCCAACCAAGTAACCATGCGCTGATTGTTGTCTCCAAAAAACTTTGAAGCTCCTCTATATTTTGATTCCACATCTTTGGAAAAATCAAGTAGGTTCCGGGCATATTCCACATTACATTGTAGAGGGTATCATCAAAAATTAGTGTGTTATTTCCATCCAGGTCATGAAAAATTCTCCATGCTACATCTAAGTTTTTGTGGTATACAAATCGATATCCAATAAGAAGATCCGTCTTTTGACATGCTGCATGCCCTGCTACGACCTTAAACTTTTGATGGTGCCGAGGAAAGCACAACTCAAGAATGTGTCGAGTCCTTTGTAGTCTATTAGTACTCCAGATCCATACCTCAAACCATTGCATACAAAAATCAAGGAAAGTGAATGCATCTTTGCGAATCAAATGCCAAACACTTGTATTCTCTTCCACAAGATGCATATGTTTGGCCCAGTCTGGACATACATCACCATGTTGCATCTCAATGGTCTTAAGTAAAACACCATTGAGTTCAAGTATCAATACTCTTCTTTGTTTCCTTATTGTATCTGGGGGTGGTGGAACTCTTTTGCCTCTAGGTACATAAGTCACCAATGATTGGTGCCACCTCAATAGTAAGTTTTCTGTACACTTGAAATCAAAGCTATATGCTTCAACATATCCTGTTGAAAACAAAATGTTTGGTTAATGTACATTCAAAATTTTGAATAAATATATTATGTGCCAACAACATAAATTCATCCATGATATGGATGGTCTTAAACCTTCATAGGCAAATGCTCCAATACCTCATTAGTTCAACCAAAAAAATAAAAGAGCGAGTATATTGTCAATGCTAAATATCATCAAATTTATTGAATATGATGTATAAAAAATTTTCACTATTGAGATAATTGAGTCTATCCAAATTAAATTATTATGATATTCATAGCCTTACACCTTGACAAGGCAATATATTCAATAAAAAACAAACACATCTTTATTGCAATCGAATTGCAAATATTGACAAAAGAGATAATCAAATGACAGTAAGTTTGAAGGCATTTGATTTCTTGATACAATAGTGTAAAGATTTGGCTCGTACAATCCAAAAATTAAACCCATCTAAGTACATTGTTTTGGCCAAAGCTTAAGTCTATCTTATGGGCTTTTAGGTACAAAATGGCTCCAAACATTCTGCACCCAACAAGTCTTGATATTTGTACAGATCTTATACTTCAAACTGCACGTTTAGACCTCAGAAATGGTTTCCTTCGACCTGCACAGCAATAACTAGTTTGGGTTAGGTTGGAATCTGATTATACTGTCACTCAATGTTTAATGAAACCAGACATTATCCTACCCATAAGCTCAAGTAAGCCTTTTGTAGCCTTGATATGTATGCTTTTGCTGCAACTCCACTTATGAGATGACCACGATCATATCCCAAGCGAGTAGCATAAGCAATAGCGTGTTGATCACTCAAAATCCTTCTTTTGTAACACACTTTTAACAAGCTTAGCTGGTCTTTGGATAGTAATGGTACTCCAGCTTTGGATGCCAACATTGCTAGATCCTTGCTTATAGATTCTACTTCTCTTTTTTCCGCTCTTGATTGGACATACTTTAGCTTATCACCATATAATGGTAAGTGTGAAGATGCAGAAGATGAGTTTTCCACTTCTTCTCGCAAAAATAGGGAGGTGAATTGAAGCCATTCTTCCAGTACATCTTGAAAATTGATAAATAAAGTATGGCCATGTGTGATAGGAGATTGACCTAGCCGATTAAGCAAAATAATAGACCTAATGTCATTTGTATTATTTAGATTTAAAAGGTAGGGTAGAAGGTCATTGCACAGTACATAGTCGTGCCCTCCTTGAAAACTTTCAGGGAAGAGACAGTTGTCTTTTGGATTAACACATCCCTTGAAAGGGCTATCATCAATAAGCAATGTATTCTTCTTATTGCAAATATCTTGGAACTGATTCCAAACCTTGAGTAAAGGTTTAAACATAGCCTCAACAGTAGGCTTATCTGGCCTATACACTTTTCGAAGATTATGGATATAACATTCTTCTTGTCCCCACACCATAAAGAAATGATATTTCTTATGTGCATACTGTTCAAGAGTGTTTACATAGGCACAAACATTCTTGTGTAGCATGGTGGACCAAATACCAACATGAAAGTACTGGCAAATCTCATCCAAAAATTCAAAACACCCGGGGCGAATAACAACTGTGGTGTGACCAATATCAATTCGAATACAATTTGTTTGTGGATGCCTCTTCTCTTCCTTGTTGAGTAAAACTCCATTAAGATCAAGAATAAGTGCATGTTTCTTTATGGTGATTGCACGAGGAATATTTTCTGCATACAATACAGAAGAATGATAACACTTTAATGTGTTTACATACTTAACAATATTAAAACCAATGAGAGCTAATTACAACAAAACATCCACAAGTTTACTTTCGTTTCATGCTCCCATATTCATCTATGACGATGGCTCCTAGACGTGATTGCATTTCCCTATTGATTGGTGAAGATTGAAATACTAATCTATCTCCATCTCTCTCAAAAGAATATAAACTTCCTAGAGGCCTACTCTTTTGTGTATCGGAACGTAGCTCCTCAACACGTTGCTCTATTTCTTGCGTACTTAACTTGTGATTGTTAGAAGCAGCTATACCTGCAAAAACAACTCTCGCTGAGAAACATACTTTTTAACACACAAAATTGCTGAATAAATCATCTTAAATAACATCCTATTGAAAAAGATATACCTTTAGTTTTCTTGGCACCCTCTGCCACCACAGAGTCCTTGATTTCAACTATTCTCTCTTTATTCGTAGCATATGTAGCCTCATCAATTTCTTCAACACCCTCTGCCACAGAGTCCTTGATTTCAACTATTTTCCCTTTATTTGTAGCATATGTAGCCTCATCCATTTGTTCAACAATCTCTTCTTGTCTCTCCTTGGTTGCAGAAGTGTCTTGAAGCTCTTCATTGACTTTATCTTTATTCTCACTAACCTCAACATTAACTTTCAAATTAGGAATGTCCTTAGTCTCTTTAGTCCTATCACTTGAAGGCCTTGAAGATGTTTGCAAAGCTGAATCATTGATGTGATCTACCTCCACCATGTTGTCTTCATTATTTCTAGCATTTAAATCATGAGAGTTGATCTCTCTAGTAGGGCTTTCATGATGATATTCTAGTTGAGCAATGTTATCTTCGTCTTTCCCTTCTTTGTATATATCTGTAAGATTAAAATAAAATGCTATTACTTTTAGGATTTAAATAATACAACAAGGCTAATACAATACTAGTCATTTTTATATCTACACATATACTTTGTATCCAAACTTAGATTACTAAACTTCGACTGATGTACCATAATGAATTAGGAACCATAACATAAGAGTCAAACTTGAGTTTGAGCCTCACTTACAAGGGCAACGTAAAGATTGCTCAACTTGAGATTGTGCCTTGTGTTGGAAGACATCCCCAAGGTTGGACATAAGTGGAGGTACGGTTGAAACTTAAGTTTGAGACTCACCGCTACACTAGGATATGGAGTAAGTGTAATTTCTTAATAGTAAGTGTGCGTCATCATTTGTATTAGGCTCAAACTTAATTTTGAGCCTCACTGCTACACTAGGATATGGAGAAATTTCTTAATAGTAAGTGTGCATCATCATTTGTACTAGACGTTGGCATGAAATAAAGGATAAATAGAATAGAAATATTCACTTTAATAGAAAAATGTTAAAAGTGAATCCAAAAAAGCCAATGTATTAATCAAAAGACAAATTATTATTTCAACAAATCCACACTTTGAACAAAACCTTTGCTCCTTTCAATGATTCGTTGTACATTCATAATAAGCACTATCAATGCACTTTTCTACCTTTCTTTGGTTGAGAGCTTGATGGGCTATGAGCATGGAAAGCCTTGTTGACATCTGTACCCCCAATCTTCTCAACGGCCATAGCAACCCCAACATTTGTAGCTTCCATGGCTTTTGCAGAATCCAATATATCATCACCATTCCCACCTTCATCATCATTTTCATGCCTTCCAATATCTTCAAAATTGTCTTCGGCATCCTCATTGAATAGAGCATCATTCCCTTGGTCCTCTTCATTCCTTTGCCTTGCATCTTCAAAGTCTATAGCATCCCCAACTTCTTTATCATCATCTGTGTCATTTTTGTTGTCAATATCATCACCTTCCTCTTCGTCCTCTGTACTTGGTGGGTCATCAATGTGAAGATTTTGAAGGTTCTCTTTTTCTGCATCATCTAGTGTTTGCTTTTTTGTGCCGCCACTTGCACCACACCACTCTTGCAAGGACGGGTGACCATCTAAAAGAGCAGAGCACTTTGATTCTAATGCCATCGCTTCCAAATCATCTTTGCATAAAGCAATACATCGTCTCTTCTTTAGCAAGCTCTCCTCTAGCACAACTCCACCACAATATATCTCTACAACATAGCTCTGTTCAGGACAAAACCCTGTGATGAGACCATCAATAAAGCCTTTGTCGATGAATTCTCTATTTTGGCCACTAGATCCTGAGATGAATACCTTTTTTGTGAGAACCTTATCAATGGCCTCAAACTTGTCAACCTTGCTGATGAAAAGAATAACAGTTGCAATCTCAACTGTTCCAGATGTCCAGGCATCATCTTTTTGTGTGTGGATCACACCAAATTCATAGTGCACCTTTGTTGACTGGCTAGAAATCCCTTCGATAAGCATTCCAATGGTGATGAAATCAACAAAACACACAAGAATATATTCATATTGTGAGTTTAGTGTGTTCAAAGCAAGTGCCAACTTGGAGAAAAATTCTGACGAGAGCTGCTCCTTTGTACCATGTAGGTCCATGATTGCCAGCTGAAATGGTACATGCTCTTCACTACAGAAGGCTATAATCTTTGTCATATCAAAACCCACCCCCCTAATTTTCCAAGGAATAGACTCTTGTTGAGATACAATACCCATAGATGCTCTATATAGGTGATTCAGTAAAGTTACTACACTTTTTGAAAGTGAAGGATTTTTTTTTGAAGGATTGAGAGCATCCCTAACAAAGGACTGGCTGTAGCTCCTCAATTGATTATACTCATACTCCCCTAGCTTATATATCTCACACACCTGTTCCCAAGTCATCTTTTCCCTTGTCAGATCAAAATAGAAGGCGGTTATTGCATCTTTGAGAACTCGATCTGTTTTTAGCTTCCAAGCCATCTCCTCCATATCCATTCTTTGATGGGTTTGCTTTCCCTTTTTAAGCAGTATTCTCTTGTCAAGAAGTGATGTTTGAATGTCCAAAACTTCACTCTTCTGAAGGCCTAAAATGCACCTAAACAGCGTTGGGCCTAGTTGGACTGTTCCTGGTGCCTGCTGAATTTGCCCACTCTTCAAAGTTGGAAGTCTGGGATTTTGATCAAGACCTTTAGTTGGAGTTTCGCCCTTTGTATTTGGTAGCAAGCCTTTTGCATAAAGCCTCATGATCTTAACCCAGTTCTGCCATACATCATCATCACATAGAAGCAAGTGTAAATCATTTTTGACAAAGTTCTTATGTAATGTGTGCTCCGTGGTCTCCACAAAGGCCTGCAAAGTTGCAAAGTAAGAAGTTAGCCCCCTCACTATAGATATCACAAAATATTAGGAGGAATTATGCATCTATGGGTTTTCAATCATTTGGAGCTTATGCTCAAACTTGAGTTTGAGCCTCACTTGCAGTGCTAAACTAGTATATAATCGTGATGCTCGATCTTAGGTTTGAGCATCACCTCCGTATGCAAATCTAGCACTTGAAAGTGAGGCTCCAACTTAAGTTCGAGCCATAATTAGATATGCAAGTGCTACACCATCACAGAGAGGTGAGGCTTGAAGTTCAATTTCAAACCAAACTATTAAGTTTATGTAGTTTGAGAAGAAGCCTTACATGCATCTTTCTTATGCTACTGCTATACTTAAAACTATAGATCTATGAAGAAGTAAAGAAGAAGTAATGTAGGTCTATGATTTACCAAGATATAGCAAAGAATCAAAAGAGTACCTTCCAAGACTCGTCCATCTTGGGTTGATTGACACCAGGCAAAGGTTTACTAGGACGACCGTTTGCATGCCATTGTGCTCGAGCTTGTAGAAGTTGATCGAGGAATGGCTCCTTTTGCATTGACTTTGCAACAGATAAATTCGCATCCTTGGAAATGTCACGAGAAATCTTGGGCGGGCAATTTACAATTATCTTACATCTCCTGAACCTGAATTGCTGACGCAGTGGAGGGGTCACTTTAGCCATATTTAGAGCTTGCAAGCTTTTTGCAGCACTAATGGAGTGTTGACCAGAGATAATCCAATATTCAACTTTATGAATATCTTCTTTTGCGAGTTTATCAAGGGGTTGTTTTGTAGCACGATTACAGGGCATCAAAATTGCAAGTATCTCCTCTTGCTTTGGGTCCTCAATAAAGTCTTGGGTCAAAATACGAACCCAATCCTTATTTAACCTTCTATACACATAGTTTGAAGGAGCAGGATAACATTTCATCACATCAATGCTGAAGACCTCATTTAGACCAAAGGGATAATATCCCTTCTTTATTTCTAATGAGATAATTGCATTGCTGCCCTTGTTTAGAGTCTCAACCTCCATTAGCTCGTCCTCGGACGCATCTATCTCCTTTGAACCACTTGCTGGTTTTGTCCTTTGCCTCTTTAAAGAGATTTCCTGAACCTTTGTGGAGTGCTTTGCCTTTCTCTTCTTTGCAAGGGCTTGCTCCTCTTCTTGCACCTGAGAGCCTGCCATGTCTTCAGCTGCTATTGTGCTTACATCAAGGACTTTTATTTTGTCACCCTCCTTTTTATGTTTTGAAGAAGTTGCACCAGCATTTGTAGATGCTTCAAGTGCACTCTTCACTATGGCCCTGCCTTTTTTCTCCACAATTTTCCTAACTTGAGTGGTTGTTGTCTCCTTTTCAGGTATGGACTTTTTTCGTGAATCCAAAGCCTTCTTTGCATGCCTCACTGCTTTCACCAGGTCCTCCACATTATCCACCCCTGAGTCTTCTTGATTGGAAAAGTCAATGATCTTCAATCCTAACTTTACAATACAATTGTCCTTTCCTAGTTTACTGCCAGTCATGTCTGCTGGGTGAAAAGTTTCCAATGATAAGCAAAACTTATTTGCTTTTGTAGTTTCTCCTTCTGGCAATACAGTGCATGTGAAGCATGGATTTGCTCTTGCATCCACATCATCCTTAGCGCCTACCACAATCCCCATATCTCCATATGATGTATCACCTTGAGACAAAAACAAATGGAGGACTCCTTTGAAGTTTGCACTAGCATCGTAGCTATCCACAAACCATTTTACTCCTTCTTTGTTACTCAATTCGAAGGTTTTATCCACCTTAATTCTAGGAGTGACACTTTTAGCTTGAGTTGTTGTTTCGAGAGCATCCAGAGTAAAGATTGGTGCACCATGTGGTTGCGAGGTAGCGGGCGCTCTGCTAGCTTCCATTCCTGTGAAGCAAAAAAAAAAGTTTCAAAACCTTAGAAAAAAATGGATTTAAATGCTACATATCAAATCAAAACCTATCAAACTTAAAAAACTTAATGCATGCTACAAAAAGTTATCTTGAATAGCAAGAGCCTCACTTGCATTTACTTAATCTATACAGAAGCTCGACTTGGAGCCTAGATCCAAGTTGTGTACTCATATGCTAGGGGTACGCTAGCATAGAGAGACAAGGCTCAAACTCAAGTTTGAGCCTTAAGGCGAAGTTCCATGTATGGGAGACTTGAACTTAAGTTGGAGTCTTAAGAGGCCAGAGTACAGTAGCATGGAGAACAAAGGCTCAATCTGAAGTTCGAGCCTTAAGGCCAGTGTACACTAGCATCGAGAGCCAAGGCTTCAACTCTAGTTCGAGCCTTAAAGCCGGTGTACACTAGCATGGAGAACAAAGGCTCCAACTCAAGTTCGAGCCTTAAGGCCGAGGTGCACTAGCATGGAGAGCAAAGGCTCAAACTTAAGTTCAAGCCTTAAGGGGCCGGGGTGCATTAGCATGGAGAGCAAAGGCTCAATCTGAAGTTCGAGCCTTAAGGAGCCGCGGTGCACTAGCATGGAGATCAAAGGCTCAATCTGAAGTTCGAGCCTTAAGGGACCGGGATGCACTAGCATGGAGAGCAAAGGCTCAAACTGGAGTTCAAGCCTTAAGGGACCGGGATGCACTAGCATGGAGAGCAAAGGCTCAATCTGAAGTTCGAGCCTTAAGGAGCCGGGGTGCACTAGCATGAAGAGCAAAGACTCAAACTCAAGTTCGAGCCTTAAAGCCAGAGTACACTAGCATGGAGAACAAAGGCTCAATCTGAAGTTCGAGCCTTAAGGGGCCGGGGTGCACTAGCATGGAGAGCAAAGGCTCAAACTCAAGTTCGAGCCTTAAAGCCAAAGTACACTAGCATGGAGAACAAAGGCTCAATTTGAAGTTCGAGGCTTAAGGCCAAGTGTACACTAGCATCGAGAGCCAAGGCTCCAACTCAAGTTCGAGCCTTAAGGCCCGTGTACACTAGCATCGAGAGCCAAGGCTCCAACTCAAGTTCGAGCCTTAAGGCTGGCGAGAGCCAAGGCTCCAACTCAAGTTCGAGCCTTAAGGCTGGGGAGAGCCAAGGCTCCAACTCAAGTTCGAGCCTTAAGGCCGGTGTACACTAGCATCGAGAGCCAAGGCTCCAACTCAAGTACGAGCCTTAAGGCTGGCGAGAGCCAAGGCTCCAACTCAAGTTCGAGCCTTAAGGCCGGTGTACACTAGCATCGAGAGCCAAGGCTCCAACTCAAGTTCGAGCCTTAAGGCTGGCGAGAGCCAATGCTCCAACTCAAGTTCGAGCCTTAAGGCCGGTGTACACTAGCATCGAGAGCCAAGGCTCGAACTCAAGTTCGAGCCTTAAGGCTGGGGAGAGCCAAGGCTCCAACTCAAGTTCGAGCCTTAAGGCCGGTGTACACTAGCATCGAGAGCCAAGGCTCCAACTCAAGTTCGAGCCTTAAGGCTGGCGAGAGCCAAGGCTCCAACTCAAGTTCGAGCCTTAAGGCCGGTGTACACTAGCATCGAGAGCCAAGGCTCCAACTCAAGTTCGAGCCTTAAGGCTGGGGAGAGCCAAGGCTCCAACTCAAGTTCGAGCCTTAAGGCCGGTGTACACTAGCATCGAGAGCCAAGGCTCGAACTCAAGTTCGAGCCTTAAGGCTGGGGAGAGCCAAGGCTCCAACTCAAGTTCGAGCCTTAAGGCTGGGGAGAGCCAAGGCTCCAACTCAAGTTCGAGCCTTAAGGCCAGTGTACACTAGCATCGAGAGCCAAGGCTCCAACTCAAGTTCAAGCCTTAAGGCCGGTGTACACTAGCATCGAGAGCCAAGGCTCCAACTCAAAGCCAAGGCTCCAACTCAAGTTCGAGCCTTAAGGCCGGTGTACACTAGCATCGAGAGCCAAGGCTCCAACTCAAGTTCGAGCCTTAAGGCTGGGGAGAGCCAAGGCTCCAACTCAAGTTCGAGCCTTAAGGCCGGTGTACACTAGCATCGAGAGCCAAGGCTCGAACTCAAGTTTGAGCCTTAAGGCTGGGGAGAGCCAAGGCTCCAACTCAAGTTCGAGCCTTAAGGCTGGGGAGAGCCAAGGCTCCAACTCAAGTTCGAGCCTTAAGGCCAGTGTACACTAGCATCGAGAGCCAAGGCTCCAACTCAAGTTCAAGCCTTAAGGCCGGTGTACACTAGCATCGAGAGCCAAGGCTCCAACTCAAAGCCAAGGCTCCAACTCAAGTTCGAGCCTTAAGGCCGGTGTACACTAGCATCGAGAGCCAAGGCTCCAACTCAAGTTCGAGCCTTAAGGCTGGGGAGAGCCAAGGCTCCAACTCAAGTTCGAGCCTTAAGGCCGGTGTACACTAGCATCGAGAGCCAAGGCTCCAACTCAAGTTCGAGCCTTAAGGCTGGGGAGAGCCAAGGCTCCAACTCAAGTTCGAGCCTTAAGGCTGGGGAGAGCCAAGGCTCCAACTCAAGTTCGAGCCTTAAGGCCAGTGTACACTAGCATCGAGAGCCAAGGCTCCAACTCAAGTTCAAGCCTTAAGGCCGGTGTACACTAGCATCGAGAGCCAAGGCTCCAACTCAAAGCCAAGGCTCCAACTCAAGTTCGAGCCTTAAGGCCGGTGTACACTAGTATCGAGAGCCAAGGCTCCAACTCAAGTTCGAGCCTTAAGGCTGGGGAGAGCCAAGGCTCCAACTCAAGTTCGAGCCTTAAGGCCGGTGTACACTAGCATCGAGAGCCAAGGCTCCAACTCAAATTCGAGCCTTAAGGCTGGGGAGAGCCAAGGCTCCAACTCAAGTTCGAGCCTTAAGGCCGGTGTACACTAGCATCGAGAGCCAAGGCTCGAACTCAAGTTCGAGCCTTAAGGCTCCAACTCAAGTTCGAGCCTTAAGGCTGGGGAGAGCCAAGGCTCCAACTCAAGTTCGAGCCTTAAGGCTGGGGAGAGCCAAGGCTCCAACTCAAGTTCGAGCCTTAAGGCCGGTGTACACTAGCATCGAGAGCCAAGGCTCCAACTCAAGTTCGAGCCTTAAGCACACTAGCATCGAGAGCCAAGGCTCCAACTCAAGTTCGAGCCTTAAGGCCGGTGTACACTAGCATCGAGAGCCAAGGCTCCAACTCAAGTTCGAGCCTTAAGGCTGGGGAGAGCCAAGGCTCCAACTCAAGTTCGAGCCTTAAGGCTGGCGAGAGCCAAGGCTCCAACTCAAGTTCGAGCCTTAAGGCTGGGGAGAGCCAAGGCTCCAACTCAAGTTCGAGCCTTAAGGCTGGCGAGAGCCAAGGCTCCAACTCAAGTTCGAGCCTTAAGGCCGGTGCACTAGTATGGAGAACAAAGTCTCAATCTAGGTCGAGCATTAACACATAAGTTCTATGTAGAGGAGGCTCGAACTTAAGGTGGAGTCTATATCCAAGTTGTGGAGTCTATCTTGGATCAGTTTTACAGGTTCTTGACATATGTGAAGATACAAAAGAGAGCAGCAAGAGGTGGAAACCATCTACGACGAGCAACGATCGACAAATGACACACTTAGCGTGCAATCAAGTAAGCGTTTATATTAGTGTAGACAATCAATTAAAGAAGGACTTACTTGCTGAAGTCTCCGATGTTGCACAGTCTTGATCTTGACGGATGCTTGAGGTATCCGTGGAGAAGAAACCGCTAGAAACGCAGGGCTGCAGAGATTATTGCTGCGAGAGGTCTGCTCCGGGGTGCGCTTGAAACGCAGGGCTGGATCTGCTCCAAGGTGCGCTTGAAACGCAGGGCTGCAGAGGGCGCGCTTGAAACGCAGCGCTGCAGAGACAGAAGGAGCGGAGAGTATTGCTGCGAGAGATTTGGTCGAGGGTGCGCAGGTTTTTTGTATGGGCGAAACGCGAGGTCGGCCGGTTTTCCTTTCTGCGAGCGAAGGCGGGTGCGCAGGTTTAGTTTGCGAGGTCGGTCGATTATGCGAGAAGGCGAAAAAGTTTTTCGGAGAGAGAAGGCGAAAAAAGTTTAGGGGTCGGCAGGGAATTTCGGGGTGCGGGCGGAAATCCGTTGGGGGGAATTCGAATTTGGGGGGAATTTTCGAATTCGAATTCGGCGGTTTTGAATTTGGGGGGAATTTTTGAATTTTGAATTCGGCGGTCGTGGGGGGAAACTTTGAATTTTGAATTCGGGCGGCGCGGGGGCTGGTGCGCGCGCCGGAGGAAGGGGGGCGGGGCTGTGCGCCGACGCCGGGAGAGGAGGAGGGGGGGCGTGGGCGCCGGAGGAAGGGCGGCGGGCCTGTGCGCCGAGAGAGAGGAGGAGGGGGGGCCGGGGCTGTGAGCCGACGCCGGGGGAGAGGAGGAGGGGGGGCCGTGGGCGGCGAGCCTGTGCGCCGAGAGAGAGGAGGGGCCGTGCGCCGACGCCGGGGGCCGTGGGCCGGGAGAGGAGGAAGGGGGGGCTGCGCCGACGCCGGGAGAGGAGGAGGGGGGCGGGCCTGTGCGCCGGAGGAAGGGGGGGCGGGGCTGCGCCGGGAGAGGAGGAGGGGGGCCGTGGGCCTGTGCGCCAGAGGAAGGGGCTGCGCCTGTACGCCGGGAGAGGAGGAGGGCCGACGCGGAAGGGGGGAGGAGGAGGACGTTGACGGAGGAGCGCCGGGACGGCCCGGCAGAAAGGTGTTTCGGTCTCGGTTTCATTCCCCAAGCCCAAGCCCAAGCCCAAGCCCAGGCCCAGGCCCCAGGTCCCAGGTCTTTTGATAATAGTCACTATCACTTTTGGTTATATACTCATCTTCATCCACACCCCACTTGCTCTATGGGATTAGGCTAGTTTCCCTCTCTATTCCTACTTGCTTGTGTAATAGACAAGGCTCCAACTCAAGTTCGAGCCTTGAGCTTGAGATTTCTTGTTTTCTTCCCTATTTTTCCCATACACCCCACTTATTCTATTGGATTATTCTAGCTTCCCTCTCTATTCTTACTTACTTGTGTAATAGACAAGGCTCCAACTCAAGTTCGAGCCTTGAACTTGACCTTGAACTTGAGATTTTTTGTTTTCTTTCCTATTTTTCTCATACACCCAAATATACTTATAAACTATGCGATTAAAAATTCAACTAAAATCTATATAATGCACAATGGCTCATTCCCCAAGCCCAAGCCCAGGCCCAGGTCCCAGGTCTTTTGATTATAGTTACTTTCACTTTTGGTTATATACCCATCTTCACCCACACCCCACTTGTTCTATTGGATTATCTTAGCTTCCCTCTCTATTCTTACTTACATGTGTAATAGACAAGGCTCCAACTCAAGTTCGAGCCTTGAACTTGACCTTGACCTTGAGATTTTTTGTTTTCTTTCCTATTTTTCTCATACACCCAAATATACTTATAAACTATGCGATTAAAAATTCAACTAAAATCTATATAATGCACAATGGCTCATTCCCCAAGCCCAAGCCCAAGCCCAGGTCCCAGGTCTTTTGATTATAGTTACTTTCACTTTTGGTTAGTTACCCATCTTCACCCACACCCCACTTGTTCTATTGGATTATCCTAGCTTCCCTCTCTATTCTTACTTACTTGTGTAATAGACAAGGCTCCAACTCAAGTTCGAGCCTTGAACTTGACCTTGACCTTGAGATTTTTTGTTTTCTTTCCTATTTTTCTCATACACCCAAATATACTTATAAACTATGCGATTAAAAATTCAACTAAAATCTATATAATGCACAATGGCTCATTCCCCAAGCCCAGGTCCCAGGTCCCATGAGTATAGTTACTTTCACTTTTGGTTATATACCCATCTTCACCTACACCCCACTTGTTCTATTGGATTATCCTAGCTTCCCTCTCTATTCTTACTTACTTGTGTAATAGACAAGGCTCCAACTCAAGTTCGAGCCTTGAACTTGACCTTGAACTTGAGATTTTTTATTTTCTTTCCTATTTTTCTCATACACCCAAATATACTTATAAACTATGCGATTAAAAATTCAACTAAAATCTATATAATGCACAATGGCTCATTCCCCAAGCCCAAGCCCACAGGCCGAGGTCCCAGGTCTTTTGATTATAGTTACTTTCACTTTTGGTTATATACCCATCTTCACCCACACCCCACTTGTTCTATTGGATTATCCTAGCTTCCCTCTTAGCAAATTAGCATTGATAGGTGAGATTCAAACTTTGGTTGGAGCCTGAACTCATGTTGAGATTGAATTACATTTATAGTTTTGTGTACTACCGCAAAAACATCGCTTCAGTCTTTCTTATTGAGATTTTGATTTTTTCAGGGATTGGAGGGTCTAAAACAAGGTGCTTCAGTGTTTCTCATTGATGGTTCTGCAAGGAAGGCACGCGGGGTTATTCATTCTATTGATGCATCTCAAACATGTGGTTTTCAATTCATTGGTGAGACATGTGCAGCAATACATGTTCAACAAAGCTTTGATGACACATTTCTCATTCCATTTGCCACAATGGATGCAAGAACAATGTCTCAAGCAGTTGGAAGCATCATCAAATGGCCATTGGTCAACCTTGTTATGGACAGAGACATTACTAATACCAAAGAGGATAATTTTGCGAAACTTCTTGTTGATCAAGAAGATCACTTTATAGATAGGGAGAGCTGGAAAGAGAAAAGTGTCATCCTCTGGGATGACAACAGATCTACAAAACTTGGCAATGGAGTAGTATTGCTGGTCCACCCATACGAGGCTATAAATTGTAGAGAACTAGGGGAGAGTAGCTTGGGTGTCATTGTAGAAGGATCTTTGCATCCAAGTTCAACTTGTGTTTCAGGTTTGAATTTGGTTAGTTGGCCGATCAGGCAACTCACATTTGAGAATGGTGAACCATTAGTGAAGGACACAGAATCTTCTTCTATTGATGAGGGTATTCAAGATCACTTCATGCAAAAAAATATTGACAACCTAAACAATTCAAGTGATGAAAAAGAGGATGATGATGTAGAGGGCAATGATGGCGATAGTTCTGATGACAAACACCATGATGCCATGATCACTGACTATGATATCATTGAAGGGACAAATAAGAAAAGGAGCTATGTCCATAGGGTAAGGGTAATGAAAAATTACGATAAAACCCATGGAGCTGGCAAAAAATGTGATGTTGCAAACATTCACAATGTCGCAACCATTGATTGTTGCGAGAACCGATGTTGTCAAATTGGAGATAGATCCAAAATCATGCAAGCTAGGGTACACTTTTGGGGACAGAGCTATAGTACACGATACACATTTGTACTAGATTGCATGGGCATGGCCTATAGACAAGGTCAAGATGACGAGTGCTTTGAGTTCACATTTGATGGGAAGAAGGTTTGTAGTAAAGCATGGTATGTAATGCATGGCATCGGTAAGTCAACGTTCTATAGGCTCAGAAAGAAGTTCTTGAATGGTGCATGTAATGTCAGTCATGGCAACAGTGGGATAATACGGAAGGGCATGACACATGTTGAGATGGCAAAATCAATCATACAGGGCTTCATAGATAATAATGCCGATCAAATGCCACATAGGTCAAGGACAACTATGCATGGAGCCCGCGAGACCCAACGTGTTCTACCCACAATGTACAAACAGGTGGACATATTGCGTGAAGTGAATGACACACTTGTCTCGTTCGAATACCGGCCACTGTCACAACCATCATTCTCAAGATTGTGGAACACAGAGTTCAAGACAGTTAGTTTATCAAAAACCAGCACCTTCTCAAAATGCGACATTTGTACGGCAATCAAGGTCAAGTTGGAATCAACAAAAAATCAAGAGGAGCGTGCCAGATACATGGCACAAAGAAGGGCACACATGTTGAAACAAATGAGTTGTAGAAATCTATACTATGCTTGGAGGAGCTCTTCCGAAATGAACCCAAACAGGTATTTGTGTATTATACATGATAAGATGGACCAGAGCAAGACTGCCATACCACAAATTAAACCAGTTCCTAAATCTCTCAATGGGGTTGAGAGGCTTCCAGTATCCTTAACAGGAATTCTCACTCATGGACATGGACAAACAGCTTATGGTCACTTTGCCTTGGGGTTATGGCCAAGTGATCCCAACTTCACAATTTCATCTCTCTCAAAATGTTTAAGAAACTTAGAAAGAGGAGAGCAACACATGTATGGTGAGTTGAGCTCACAAAACTCAGATGCTGAACCACGAACAGATCTTTTTGATTGTGTTTTGTCTACTATGGCCCTGTATCAGCATATGGAAGTACTGAAGGAGAGAAATGCATATTGCAAGCAGAGCATTGAGGATGCAGATGCAGAGACAGAAACAAATGTGGATATAGAGGAAAATTGTTCTTCACATATGCAGTCAGTCTTTCATACTAACACACATGTGCAAGATAGGGGCAATGGAAATGCGTCAAGTTTAATGCCATCAAATTCAAGGACATTTTTTAAGAGATTGCCAAGGACGTTGTTGTTGCAACTTGACAATTGTGGTTCTGAAAATAAGAACCGTTATGTATTTGCCTATCTATCCCTATTGGTTGCACGAGGAGTGTTTGACATGGTGCAGCTTGGTTTTCTTATGGTTGGTCATACTCATGAAGATATTGATGCATTGTTCAGTCGCTTCTCTGAGAAGTTAAGGAAACAAACCATTTTCACATTTCCACATTTGATGAAGATCTTTAATGAGTGTGTTAGCATGCATCCAGCACCCTTTCTCCTACAAAAGGTGGCAGACTTCAAAGGCTTTGTCAAGGGATGCTTACATGATGGAGCCGATAGCTTGATTGGACATTCAAAGCCATTGCAATTCAGGTTTTATATGAGTGATGGAATACCTTTGATGCAATACAAAGTACATCCCAAAAATGTTGATTGGTTACCAGAAAGCGGTATAGAGTTATGGAAGAGAAATGACGAGGGAGGACCCAAGCTTCCTGAAGGTTTTCCAAAAGTATTGCCACCCTTTGAGTATGTTAAGGAAAATGAGAAGGTTGTGGAGGGCTTAAAAAAACATGTCAATTGGTGGAAAGAGCACTTGCAAGAGAAAGGAGACCAAAGTGATTATGCTAAGTGGATCAATCCGGTCCTTGCCTATTGGGAGAATCTTATGCTAAACATGCAAACCCCTAGTGCAAGGGAAGACATTGGATTTTATGACTTTTGGCCAAGGAGTGAATGCAAAAAAGCTGAGCCTCTTAACCTTCAAGTGGAGGATAATGTAGATGAAGGGTTTGATGTAAATGAGGACCATTATTGTGGTCCAATGCGCAACAAACCTGCTGAAGAGTTCAACCCGACTCTTGATGTGTCTAAAGGAGATTTTGCACTTGTACAACCTTGTGATGCAAATTACCCAATATGGTTGGGAGTGACAACAAGTGATGTTGATCAAAACAACAACTCGATAAACTACCTACAAGTTCAGATACAATATTGGGCACCAATTTCAAAGAAGAAGAATGCAAGTGATGTGGAGGTTTATAAGGATTGCTGGAACAAGTATTGGCGAGAGAACAGAAATGATCCTCAGCGCTGGGAAGATACTAGCTGCATCATTTGGGCATGGAAGCCCAAGGGTGGACGACTTCCAGAGAAAATCAAGATTCCAAAGGCTATAATACAGAAGGCCAAACAGAATCAATTGAATCAACATGTCAGTGCAGTTGAGCAAGAATGATTTGTTAGCATATGGGCAACTAGCTTCGTAATCTTTTAGCAATGTTGTATGAAGCTACCAAACTCATAGTTCGATCATTATTCAGATTGTAAGGCTTTCTTAAGCTTTTAGATTTATGGTTCACCCATTGTTCAAGAATTTTGATTCAATACAGATGGTGATCTTTTTAATTCTATCACCTAGACTTTCTTACAACTTAAAGTTACATTGAATATCCTTTCTTTGTTAAAGTTTCTGTGTTTGATGGTCAACTGCTGGAGGCTATGTGATATAACAAGCTTAATTCCTGGTGTGCATGTGTGTGTGTGTGTGCAGGCAAATTTACATCCCACCACCAACATCATATACACTTGTTACAAATGTACAATAGTATATAAATCATATCGCATTATTCAAATGCTTGTTGAGAACATCCAATAATAAATCTTGCATATCGTATAGTAAACATTGTATTGGATCTAACAACAAAGAATGCTTGTTGAGAACATCCAATAATAAATCTTGCATATCGCACAGTAAACATTGTATTGGATCTAACAAAGAATTGTCCCAAAATTGTGCATATTTCCCAAAATTCCTAAATTTGAGTTAGAGACAAAACGATGGAAAAAACCAAGGGATGGCTCCCCGCCTGGCACAGCGATGTAAAAAATGTTATGGCTCACCCTAACCCTCCTTGAAACACATCCAAAAAGAGATTACCTGGTGAACCGCAACTGTCCTCCTAAGGATCTTTGCAATGGCCAAGCTCGTAACCTTTGAGGAGGTCTCCAAGCTCTACAACTCCTTGAGAAGCAATTCCACCACGTCTCTCCGAGCGTTGTCACACTGTCGCGTTCCACTACGGGTCCTCGTCCCTCCTCTCATCTCACTTCACTCATCACAAACACTCACTAGCATGCATTAGGGAGAGAGATTAGCAAGAGGATTAGCAAGACAAAGACTCAATTGCATAATGGGAGAGTCCCTTGTATTATGAGAGAAATTCACTTATATACATGGCCATAAGTGTTCACACTCACTTAAACTATGGCCAGCCGGGCACTTTAGGCTCATAAGAGGCCTAATGCTATTACAATTACTACTCGCATAATATGTCCATGAAGTACATCACTTAGGACTTCATCCTATCTTGCTACCACACACTCTTGAAGCGGGAATCGCCATAAATACTCCGTCACACCATTATGGGCACCCGTCCAAGTTGTAGCTTTGGACACTATTGCTTTATATCTTTGAATGTATGCACATTAAGTTTAATAAAAAAAACATTTAGCAAGGGGGTGTGAGGTGATAAAATAGAATCAATTAAATCTATTATTATATATTAATAAGTGTACATGTGCTACAACTTCATCCATTACAACCATCATGTTTACATATGTGCATGTCAAAAAAGAGAGTGCATGCATCAAGTTTGGATTTTAAGTTTCATCACATTAAAAGCAATACTTGTATCCCTATAATTGTAAAATTTCTCATTAAGTCACTTTGAACTAAATGTCAAAGGTATCATAACCATAAAAATATTAGGTCACATACTTTTTGAATCCACATTCTATTTTCATGACTAGGCAAAAATTTCTTAATTTATTTTATATGAGTTTTACATAATTCGCTTTGTGTGATAGTTAGGGACACTTCGATGATTTTTACCTAATTCACTTTGTGTGACACTTAGATGATATTTATTGATTTAGTACTTTGTATGATATAGCAATCACCAAACTCACCTACTACGGTAGAAGACATGTAAATTAGAAAATTCGAAACATGCTATTGCAATCACCAAAAGTTCTTAAAAACCACTTAGATGAGTCTTATCTAATTCACTTAGAGGAAAATTAGAGGATATTTATTGAATTTACTTTTAATGATACAAGAATGACCAAACTCACCTACTATGGTAGAAGACATGTAAATTAGAAAATGTGCTATCACAATCACCAAAGTTCTTCAAAGCTTAATAGTAAACTTATAGATGTATGTACCTTTGAAATAGGAATGTAAATGACACGTAGTTTATGTAGTGGACTTAAGGATGAGCGATAATGTGTGACATAATTAGTTCTTGATTTTTCTAAAAATTGCAAACAAACTTGTCACTAGTTAGACAACTATGCAAAGACTACTTAGACAACTAGATGAAGTAAAAAAGTTTTGTTGTTCCCAAGAAAATTTTAATGCTTTTAAAAAATTATAAAGAATAAAATAAAATGATGCAATGTACAAACAGGGTATCTTTTCAAGGTACGAGAGAGAGAGAGAGAGAGAGAGAGAGAGAGAGAGAGAGAGAGAGAGAGAGAGAGAGAGAGAGAGAGAGAGAGAGAAGGAGAAACTATCCCTTATTTTCATGTGATTTAGAGTTCAATGATCACATTTTCCTTGCATAATTATGACTCGTAGATCTTTTTAGTTATCCATTATTATTTTCTTCTTTATCATTTAAAATGTGCTTTCTAGATTCCATTATTAAGTCACACACTAAAATTGGCCAATGCCTTAACCATACAAGATGTAGAACTAATCATTATATTATCTTGACTAGATCATATAAATTTTCCACATTAAAATTCAAAATCCATTAGGTAAGCTTAATTATTTGATAGTGCAGACCATTTGCAACCTTATGTGCCCACATATATCCTTCATGGATATTTGTGTAGTCTTGGACTAAGCATGGATGATGATGAAAAACACATAATTTTTTAACATGTTTTTCATAATCTTATCTAAATCTATGAAAGTTTATTTCAAAGCCCAATTGGATCAATTGACGAGGTCACCCTTATATTCTACAGCTTTGAAGAGGCAATTGGATGAATTGAAAAGGTCACCATGATATATCATGCAACTTTAAGAGGCCAAAGAATTTCAATGAAAAGTGGTTGAACTCATTAAAAATTTGGCTACAATCACTTAATTAGTGCAGGAGGTCAAGCCAAAAGGGTTGGTAGATTTTTTGAGAAAGTTATCAAAAAATGTAAGGAAAATATGTGTATTTCGGTTGTACTTTTGCATCATTGCATTGCCTAATATTCTCCACTTTAGGTTGGGATCAATATCCTCAAATTTTTGTTTGGTGATTGATGGAAGAGTGTGTATCATGCAAGTCATACATGATTAGTCTCAATAATATGTGAAGTGCTTTGTGGGCCATATTGGTCAACGTCAAGGTAAAGTCTAAAACGTTATGCTATGATAACTCCCATACATTTACGCATGGTGTAAAACCCACATAGTATGTGTACACATATTAGATAGGGTTATACACCATGCTATTTGGATGGGTAAACTTGCAATTTGTCTTCCAATCCTTTTTAGAGTTGTTCTACATATAAGCACATTGCATGAGTGTGTATATCAAGTACAAATGCCTATGTTCAAGAGGGTTTACAGAAGGTGGGGCATCATTTGTTGTCCCATCATTCTACCACATATAAACCAAAATGAGCAACATAATTTGTGTTAACAACTTATAATTTTGAAAAGTGCTTATTTAATACATAAACAAAGTGCTGAAAGTTTGTGAGGAGTTTAATAAATTTTTTGGTAAATTTTAAATATGAGATTAAATGGTATGTATGGTTCTTATGCTCCCTTTCACAAGAATTCGTAAACAACCAACATATCTATATAGTTGGGTAGGGAGCAAGGTCGCCAAGTAGCATGGCCGAGAGAAAGAACTTCGTCACACATTATCAAATTGATATGGTGTGCAATAAATTGGAGGTAGTAGGACCATTTTTGGATAGCTAGGCTTAGTGAGATTACTATAGGTTTGGTGTGGGGATGTGCAACATGCCTTGACATTGTCCATGACTTGAACACCTATGTCACGGGAGTGTGAATGTCTTATAGATGATGTCAAGATGCGACCTTTCCGCATTCAACATTACATATTTAATCCAATTGAGTGGGCACATGTGAAGGGTGGGTTAGATGCGAATCCTTTGGTTCGGGAGTTGGCTTGTGCCATAAGTAGTACACTCACTTGGAAAGGCAAAAAAAATATCCAATTTGTAGAAGAAGGAAAGACACCTCTTCACAAATGAACAAAATGTGCAGAACTTCACAACAACAAGAAGACATGGTGATTGAGTGAAACATTTGCTTATTATTTTGAACTCTTTCCTACTCCAATCTTAGTAGGACCTTCATGTCTACAAGCTATAGCCTTGCTCCATCTTAAGAGGCCCTTCCCATAGAACAACATGGAGGAGGCGTAGCTACAACTGCATATCCCTATCATTTCTTATTGTGCACTTAAATAGGCAGACAAGATGTTTTGGGGGCTGCTGAAGAAAAATAACCCCACCAGGTGCATATGTTGGGTTGAGTTGGTGTAGCTCGTTGGTTTTCAAGAAGAAAACTGAGGTTTCAACCTCAACCTCAAACAAAGCTAAAGAGAAACTTAAATTTGGTACCAATCTTTGGCAAAAAGGGGAAACAAGAAAGAAAGAATAGCCTTACCTCCTTCAGCTAAGTACTACCTTACATGTGGCACAATGGAAGGTGTGGCGCAATGGAAGAAAACCGACTTGAAAATGGCTACAAGTTGTGGAAACCCTAGTTGTCTCAGTGAAAAGATTGGTATGGGAACATAGTGATGACTCATGTTGGAGAGGTGGCATGCTCATTGAACCACACATCTATGGAAAGAGAGGTGGGTCTTGAACAATTTCTAAACCTAGGTCCCATGGCCCTTGGAGCAAGGGAAATCTCGTTAAAACATGATGTGAATATATATGTTGGTAATGTGTGAGGATTGAAATTTGTAACTCTATCTTGGACTTCAAAAGGCCTATAAAGTACCTTGGCCTTTAGAAAAATTCAATTGGGTTGGCTGCCTTTCAAAACTGAATTTTAAAAGGTAAGGCTTCTATGAAGCTTTTGGAGGGCAATGATGCTCATCACTTGCGAATAGGCTTTGGAGTATACAGTGTAGGGCCACGTGGAAAGCAAAACGGGCAGCAAATGGGGGGTCTCGGAAGGTGACATGGCAAATGGTCTGATTGTACAACGGAGGCGGTTGGCGCCCGCCCCCGGGCCCCCCAGGGTGATTGAAATTTGAAGGTGGGCAATGGGAAATTGGGAATGGTCAAGGAGAGAGAGGTGCGCTATAACGTAAATATAATAAAAAGCTACGCCGGGAAGGTATTGAAAAATACGGCATTCCGCGTTCTATTTTATTAATTTTATTTTGATGTTGTTGTTCTTTAATACGCCGTCCGCGTTTGCTCGCTTCGTGCACTTCAACCGGGGACCAGAAAAGCTACCAAATTTAAGCCTCACGGCAAGAAGGTTTCCTCTTATCAATTATATATAATAATAGTAAAACATACAGTCCCTACATTCTCCACTAGACACTATAGCCTCTCTTAGGGTTACACGAAATACGCTGCCCTTACGCTCTCATCACCACAACCTGCGATCAAATCTCAGCTAGCTAAGGGGTCATCATCTTGTTCTTCATGCTCTAGCATAGCTCGTTTTTGCAAATAATTGTCTTCACATTGTCGCCCTGGCATAATCTCTTCCAAAACAAGTACAATTGTGCTACACCTAAATTGCTGCCTACATAACTTGACCTTGCTTCACGAAAGCCTAGAAGAAATACCATATATTTGCCACTCCATGGTAATATCTAGCTACATGCGTTGTGTGCAGGTTTGATTCCAATGGTAGCTGTTGCTGCTCAAGATCACTACAGGGAGGTGATGAAGCGCATTGCTGCACCCGCATGGCTGGCGCCTCTTCTCGACACCACCTTCTTCATGCCCTGCTCAATTCATGCCAATTTCACAAAGAATGAATGCAATCACTTCTGCCTGGACTGCTCGGGTACCCCATTATGTCCCGCCTGCATATTCAACCACAAGAACCACCATATTGTGCAGGTACGATGATGCATGGGTCAAGGTTTAGATTACGAGTGTACTCCTTAGACTCTCTGCATTACAGCTAATCAACGAATTTATCAGTATCAACATAATGTTTGTATGATAAGTAACAATCAAAGGGATTATCTGTACCATTAACACTTTATGTGATTTTATGGTTGCAGATAAGACGCTCTTCTTACCATGATGTTATAAGGGTCTCCGAAATCCAGAAGGTGCTGGACATCAATTGGATTCAGACTTACATCATCAATAGCGCCCGGGTGGTATTTATAAATGGGCGGCCGCAGCCACACCAGGGGAAAGGGGTCACCAACCATTGCGAAATCTGCGACAGGAGCCTTCTTGACACTTTCCGGTTCTGTTCCTTGGGTTGCAAGGTGGTGTGCCTCAATCATTACCTTTCAATTAAGCGTCACAATTTATTATTCTTGTTAGTCTTCATTTCCTTAATGTAATCAAGCATCACAATTCATCGTGATTATGCTTGTTGGAAGGTAGATTAATTGATGCTTCTTCAACTAATTATAAATTGACCCAACTTCTTACCTTAACGATTTCTCTTAATAGAATGCACAATGTTGGATTGGGATAAGAATTCCCTCCACGCTGACCATAATTTCCATCTTGATAACTCATTACACAGAATGTTGGTTTACCTCAATATCATGGACCATTAACATTATCCTAAGTGTGCTTGTTAATAGTACTTACACAATCCAATGTTTCTAAGGGAATTAGTGGCTCTTGGGTTGCAAGATAGATTAATTAGTACTTATCAAATTGATTCGACTCCTCATCTTTCTGAGTAGCATGCACAATGTTGGTATTGGGTTATTAATTGCTTCCAAATTGATCGTAGTTTGCATCTTATAATGCTGGTTTTGCGGAGATTTTTATACTAATTTGGCTTCTTTGAATTGCAGTTGGCAGGATTAGTCAAGGCACATCACCCAGGCATGAGCTTCTTGCAGCTGCAGCCAAAAGCTGAAGAGTCGTCTCCTTTGTATAAGAGAGCTATGAAGACCAAGATTAATGACGATGATGATTACATGGTGGATTATAGCAGTTTATCATCAGAATATAACCGGCCACTTCGACCAAATTGCATGGAGACGGAGATCCCACACACATTAGACTTCATCGATAATCACAAGGCCAAATTAAGCCGATTAAACGTTAGCCGCACGGCCAGCCCTCTGCATGACAACATGTCTCCATCCACACCCCCCCCCACCATCCAGATCAGAAGAAGCCCCAACAGAAGAAAAGGAGTCCCACACAGAGCACCCATGGGCGTGTGATATACGACCTCTCAGCATTTATACACAGTAGTTTTATAATATTGTTAGATAAGCCCTCGTGAGACGAAAAACTAATCAGGCACTTCGACTATACAATTATAGTGATAATATATATTGGCACAGCAAAGGGATGATACATGATGTGAAATTAAGCCACCAATCGACATGCGAAGGGTAATCTACCAGCTCCAAGCATTATAAAACTCTAGTTGTACACATTATAGTCTTAGTCTCTCTCTCTCTCCGAACAGACCGTCCAATGCTGCTATAGTAGTCAGCAATATTTGGGACATGCAGGGTAATCTGAGAGTTGCATTTTTACTATGTAGAGCTCTATGTTCTTATAACATTTGTATAATACAATAAGTTATAATCATTATTTGAATGGCGTTAATGATACGGCAGCTATAATCATCATCTGAATGGCGTCAGCGCTGAGCTTCCGGGTGATTTGTTTGTTAAATCCAAAATTCGAATGCGAGGTGGTATTAAAAAGGGCGTGTTTTGTGTGGAGTGTGGTGGTTAATCTGGTTCGTGAGCGGCGAATACCCCATGCGTGGAGGCAAAGCCTTGAAAAATTGGTTGGGCGGGCGAACGTCCTTGGCCCCATAAGATAACTCTGGTTTCTTTAGATGTGAAAAGGCGGGCTCCGTGCTCTCTCTTTTGGCCAACCAATTGGTTAATAAGGGCCAATTGTTTTACAACAGGTCCATTTATGGGGGTGGGTGGTCAAATTTACAAAGTTGAAGTTCCAAAAAAAAAGGTGAGCACTTTGAGTTTGATTGGGAAATCTTTCAATTTTGTTCATCTTTCAAGTTTGAGCCAAATACTATCTTGTGGCTTTATGGGCTTTGCGGGAAATAACATGAAATTTTATTGGTCATGCCTTTGCAACAAAAAATGAGGGTTGGGCAGTCAAAGCCATATTATCGACATCACGTATGATCAGCCAATTGAGACAAGTTTTTCTTTGAAACAATTTTCTAAAAAAATTTCAAGATTACCTTATTAGAGTGCATTACTTTTTTAAGGTGGTCGTGTTTGACTGTACTCCTCATCTATCATCTATAATAGGATTAATGCATGTGGCTAATTATTTATGTATGGTGGTTTTTTTTCTTTGCCGCCAAAGTGCAATTAAAAAACTAATGTTGTAGATAGAACCTCTAAGGGTGCAATTAGCACTACTGGTAGAGTCATTAGCACCACTAATGGTGTAATCAACCAATGTATTTATTGTTGGTGCCATAAACACCACTAATGCTATAATTAGTATATTGAGGCTACGGACAAGTCTTCTACCCCCCCTTCAATCATGCCTATAACACACAATGGCCCTTTCAAGAAAGCCCATGTATTTATGTTAAAGAGCATGATTGTAAGTCTAATTTCCTTTACCTTCTTATGTTATAGATTTAATATCGTTAACTTTTTTTAATCATGATGATGCTTTTTAAAATTATCTTGGAGTGTTTATATTTTTCACCATTGACAAACGCATGACAAAGCTTTATTTCCTAGTTGTATGTATCATATTAACAAATTTGATTTTTCCTTTAAAGTTTTTTTTGGGAGGTCGATTTCTTTTATTTATTAGCCCTCTACATTGGATAGATTTGACCAAATAATTAAAGCTACGAGTGGCAAGCTTTCATAGTCTTATCTAGTAAACCTTGCTTGTTTATTAGTTTAGCAATCTTGTTTGTAGATGTTTGTGTGTGTGTGTGTGTGCGTGAGAGAGAGAGAGAGAGAGAGAGAGAGAGAGAGAGAGAGAGAGCTTGGTGTGAAGGTGCGATGTAGATTCTTCTCC
This sequence comes from Cibotium barometz, assembly GCF_041138505.1. NCBI lineage: Eukaryota > Viridiplantae > Streptophyta > Polypodiopsida > Cyatheales > Cibotiaceae > Cibotium > Cibotium barometz. The sequence goes on from NC_141106.1 coordinate 82,005, forward strand.
TACCTTTGATTCACTACTAGGACACCATTTGCAAAATAACATTTTGTAACTAATTTTCCATGAGCGTTGTGGAAAAATGGAAAAATGTTTTGCATAGGTCCAGTACCTCCAATACAACATGAAATTTTACCAAATTGTATATTTTTAGTTGCCCAAACAAAACAATTTTTTTTTCTTAAAAGTCATATAGGTCTTTTATATAATATATAGATAGAAAATTAAAAAAGTAGAACACACTCAGCACTCTTTTTCTTTCTTGTTAAGTAGGTGAGGGGGCATGCATGGTGTCCAACCCTTTTGTCTTGCGAACCTTCTCTTCACTTCCATGTGATTTGACCTTTCCATGGGCCGATGGTGGCAAGGCTAGAAGTTTCCATACCCACCACCATCTTTAACATGTCATTATACAAGTTACACAATGAATTATAATCCTCTAAGTGATTCTCTCTCTCTCTCTCTCTAACCTTCTCTTCTAAGATATTAGATAAGAATGAAGGGATATATACATCTCAAGCTCTAGGATTACCTTGAGGCTTGCTGCCTTCTCACACATGTGCACACATTACACACATGTGCACACATTACACACATGTGCACACATTGCACACATGTGCACACATTGCACATGTAATTAGGCACATTACACATCATTTGATATTATTTTAGTTCACATTTCCTAAGGTTTTTTACTTAGGAAAGAGGGGTGATGGGAATTAGCCACCTCTCATTGGTTGTAATATGTGGGAATCTCCTATGCTTAACATGTGGCATAGGAGATAGCCTCCCTTTTCTATATAAAGACATGGTGGGGTAAGGAGTTTTCATTATCCTCTAGCCCTATTTGTGGAATCCACTCTTGTGAGCTCATGTGTGAGTCTTGAGTGTGTGTGTAGTTTAGGGTGTTTAAAGCTTTGTTGGTTTGAGCCCCTCTTGTGTGTGAGAGTAATTTTGGGTTGCTTGTTTGCTTCTTTTTCCTTTCATTTCTTTCTAGAAGGCATACTATTTTGAGAGTTCTTATGTGTGTGAGGGACATGTGATTGAGATTTTAGCTAGTGTTGTCTTGATTGAGGATCCTCCTTGTCTAGAAAGCTACCAAGGGCTTGGTGTGACTGTACTATTTGGAGTGGCATGCCTTTCTTCTTTTTTCTAGGGGTTCCTTACTTGAGGTGTTGGTGTGGTACCTAACTATGTGTGAGTTGCAATCCCGAACTCAATCCGTTGATGTGTGAGTCGAGTGTGTGATAGTATAGTGTGAGTGTGGAGATGCTTTCCTTTTCCTTTTGGTTGGGTTCATTCATCTTGTGACCTTCTTCCTATCTCTTAGATTAGGTTATTTTTAATTCATTCATCTAGACTATACAAGTGGTCATTCTTTCATTCTCTATTCTTTATTCATTATCCAAGGGTTTGGGTGAGAGTCGAGCTCTTGGTAAGCCTCCCATGGGTATTTCATTGACCCACGAATGCCCAGACTAAAGAGCACCCTGCCGGTGGCTTAAGAATGGTTCCATTGTCTCGAGATAAGTCAACAAGGAGGCGAATCAATAATCAACAGATATCTTTAAGGCTACACCCTTTTACAAATAAAATGGTGGCTAGTAGGGTGATTTTTAATCATCTTCACTAAGCCTCCTTGAATTTTTATACATAACTTCCCACTAACTCTTTTATGACTTTATTTTATTTTGTTTTTCCCTAGTTTGCTTTACTACTATCTCTTTTCTAACTATATTTTAATTTTTTTTCCATATTTTGGTTTACTACTAACTCTCATTTTGTTTTATTTGATCCCCCCTTCCACACTGACCCTTTCCAAAATTTCTTTTTTTTTCTTTACTTATCTTGAGAAAATCATTCTCCACTAATCTCTTTTATTAATTAATAGTTTTATTTAATATACTAACTTTTTCCAAAAAAATAAAGGAGGCTACTACAAAAAATTTGATGTTTCTTCTATTTTGTTGTTTTTTTAAATCTCCTACTAAAAATTTGCTATTTTTTAAACAGTTTACTATTTTTTAAATTTCATATTAATAGTTTGCTATTTTTAATTTTTACAACCTCTTTTTTCAAAAAAGAAGTAGAAAAAAAAGAGCAAAGAAAGCCAAAAAAGAAGAAGCAAAAAATTGAGAAAAAACCCCAAAAGGCAAAACCAAAAGAAAAACACAACCTACACTCAACCATCATAGCAAAGTAGTTGGGAAGCAAAGAAGAGGCTCTATCTTATGATCTTTTTGTGCTTTTTAGGGCCCTATTTCTTTCATTTGAGGGCTATAGTGTGTGCACAAAGCCTCCAATTTTGGCACACATAGTGATTTGAGCACTTATCTTTATATCTAGCACTCCACGAAGATATAAGTGGATCAAATTGTACCCCTCCATTTGTGTGCACATTGGCAAAAAAGTTGGCACATGCACATTGATCACACATCTACATTTTTCTCTAGTTCTTTTGTGATCTAGCATGCATTCATTAGTGTCGCTACTTCATCAGATACCCATCCCCCATGACCACACTTGCATCACTAGTTTCATGCAAATCTTTTAGTATTATGAGGGTATATGGGATTCAGTTCCTTTCTTGAGGGTAGCATGGGAGGATTTTTCTTGTGTTAGTTTTGGAGACACATGCTCCTCCACACATCTTGATATGATGTATAGAGGCTCTATATTGTGTGTGTCTCATCACATGGCCTCCCCTATTTCCTCTTACTACTTCAAGATCTCATAGTTTTTTTCTATCCAGAGCTTCACATTGAGGTGCTATAGCATGACACTAATCTTGTTTCCATCCGTGAGCTAGAATTTCTTTGATTTAGCACACCCATCTTATCTCTCATCACTGGTGGAGCTACATTTATCCTCATTAGTGGCAGCCACTTCAGATCATTTGGAGCAAGTGTCTATAGACACTATGTAGCAGACAGCTTTGACACCAACTACTTACCATCCTTTGGCTTGGTATTTTTATAAGCACGAATTCTCCCCACTTGGTGTGGTACATTCATTGAGGGGAATCCTCTTGGTATACATTGTGATTCCATGCCTTATCCAGAGTCATCAGCTCCACATACATCCTCATTAGGCCTTATGGTTCATGGCACTTACAAATCTTCCTTTGTTGGAGCACCTGCTCTCACTAGTTTTATTTGGGATCCTAGCATCCCAGGACCAAGATTATCATTTGGCTACAATTTATCATTACCAATAGGTTCACTTTGTTTATCTTATGCTTTATCTAGAGGACCTTGTCTTAGATCATTTGTCTAAGATGATCTAGGCATTCCATTATGGAAGCGCCTGCTCTCACTAGTTTTATTTGGGATCCTAGCATCCCAGGACCAAGATTATCATTTGGCTATAGTTTATCATTACCAATAGGTTCACTTTGTTTATCTTATGCTTTATCTAGAGGACCTTGTCTTAGATCATTTGTCTAAGATGATCCTGATTTAGGATCTTGGTGGAGTTGGTCCCCTTTAGAGGTGGGGGTGTCATCCTCTACTTCTATTTCATGGGCTTCATTGATAGATTGACATGGGCTTCATCAACACACCTTTTGATCTACATTGGCCACTTTACATTGTACTCTATTTCATATCTTTTTGTACATTATTTACCCCCCTTGTTTGGCATCACATCTTTTCCACATCCAATGAGGGATTAGATGTGCTTTGGAGGTGGGGAAATGTTAACATTTTTGGGTTAACCACTACAATAGATTGAGGGATTAGATGTGCTTTGGAGGTGGGAAAATGTTAACATTTTTGGGTTAACCACTACAATAGATTGAGGGTCTAGCAGCGAAAATAGCTGCGTTTTTATAAGAAGGGTAGCTAGGTGTCAGGCCATTTTTGCTGCTAAAAACACTGCTATTTTCGTTGCAATGGATTCGCTGCTTAGTAGCAAAAGTATAAGTGACATTTTGTTGCGGAACAACAAAATATCGCTACTCATCAGCAGCGATATTTTGCTATTGAGTAGTGACTTATATTTTTGCTGTTGAGTAGCAAATGCTCTGCATAGCAAAAAAAGAGGTGGGGAAAACTAGGGAGTCTGCACAAGACTCCCTAGTCTGCCGCCCTAGGTCTTTAAAAAAAATTTAAAACAGAGATTGTTTTAGATTTGTAGCATAAACACAAATATAAGAAACACATACATTGTGGAGAATGCAATTGAGGCCAAAAAGTTATTATATTTCAGAAATTGTTGGGCCTTTGGCCATATATACATAAAGATTTTACAATGAAGAGGTGTCTAAGTGGAATCCTCATTGGATTCCGAGTGATCTTCATCATCCGATTCCTCATCCTCTTCACTTGCTTCATGCGGATAATCTAGATCATCCTCTTCTTCTTCCCCTTCATCCTACATACATGCCATTAAGCGTAAGGTAAACAAGAGCATTAAAATATAATTAGACGTAGAAAAGAGAATGGTTTAGGCAACACATTGCCTCATCAGCTTGAGTCCCCAAAACGGACTCATCCAAGCGTACACCTCGCGTATGCATCCATGCCACAATTGCAGACGGGGGGCTCTATACCCATAGTCATATTCCTCCTTTGTTGGGTCATGCCCAACAACCTCCCTTTACAAAAAACAATTAAGAAAATATACAATTATTTCAAGAAAACAATATAGTACAAAACGAGAAAGAAAGGAGGATTTCCCACCGGAGGCAAAGTGCGAAGCCCCTCGCTTCCATAGTCGGGAAGCACTCGCCGCCGCTTGTTGTTAAAAAGCACCTGGGTGCTTTCTCATGAAGTTGTGTATGTGCCTCCACTTCTCAGCCGTACACGCTAGGCTTCTCCAAATTATTCTTTGATGCTCTCTTGACATTTGCTCTCCTATTAGAGAGCAAAAGCTTGATGCGCCACGTAATCCACTCCTCGTTGGAGAAGCAAACACCCGCATGTGGCGGGGAACTCCGACTTAAGCACATCGATAACATATTGCTTAGAAATTTCATCTTGTGATTTCTACTTTTTGAAGGAGTTCACGAACTCCAGGTTTGCAAAGTACATGCATACGATTCATGACTTTCTTGATGCGCCACGTAATCCACTCCTCGTTGGAGAAGCAAATACCCGCATGTGGCGGGGAACTCCGACTTAAGCACATCGATAACATATTGCTTAGAAATTTCATCTTGTGATTTCTACTTTTTGAAGGAGTTCACGAACTCCAGGTTTGCAAAGTACATGCATACGATTCATGACTTTCTTTCCTCGTGCATCCATCATGAGGGCACCATCCGCATCCACAGTGTATGGTAGGAGGCATGGATCGAACGGTGGAATGGGTCTCCTAGGGCCCCTCTCTAGCATGTCTACTATCCCCCCAGACTCCCTACTACGTCGTTGTCATCATGGTGAAGAGACAAATGTGAGGGAGTGTGGGTGGGTCTAGTAGAGGAAGGTGGTGTAGGCTCATCACAACCATATCGTGATGGGCCTGCACCACTCGGTGCCCCTGCGCCTATCAAAGGCATGGTCCTTGACTGAGCAAGCGGGGTAGATTGCCCCCACAACGTCGATTGGCCAAGTAGGGTAGTCTACCCCCATGGCGTTGATTGGCCCGCCGACCATAAGCCCGCGCCTGCATATAAGATTAAAATATAAGACAAATAGAATGCATAAAAGATTAACTTTGTGTATCTGAAAAAGGTTTAATGGAACCATACCTGTGTCTGTGTAAACTGTGACGACCAAGCTTGCTGCCCATATTGTTCATTTATAATGGATAGTAGATTGGCCACATCGGGATCTTGTGATGAGTCGATCAACATTGTTGCTACATACATGCATAGGCAACAAAACACGATTGCTCTAACCCAAGCCATACTTAAAGCTTAGACAAAGAATACAACATGTGATACTAGAACATCGTTAAGACCTCCTATAATACTGCTTAGACAAGCAAGGTGGACAATGCCCCTTTCAAATGATAGCTTTTGAGGACTTTCCACATGCTCCCCACTATTAAAGCCAAAGGTAACTTCTCTTTTGCTACAAGATAAGAATAGTGAGAAGATCGAGGGCTCTCCCTCCACTATAACCACCTACTCTCGCAGATAACCACTCAGCATTCTAGATGGCATGTAACAACGCCCCATATCTCTATGCATAAGTCCATTTCCTAAACCTGGCACCCAAGGGTGTAATAAACAATAAATGGACATCACGTTCATATTTTGTTTGATCCTGGTAGTACTCACAATTTTATTGACAACATTGTGGTACAGAGGAAGAAGCTGGAAACCACATTGAATGATCACATGTACAAAGTCAAGATGCCTGGAGGACAAGTTTGATTCTAGGACAAGAAGTTGTCAAAACTATCGTTAGACATCCAATTGTACTTAGATACACTTGATTTTCATGTCACGAGCTTAGTTCATGTAGACATCATTTTAGGGATGGAATGGTTTCATTAAAAAAAATAAGGATTTTTTTGTTGATTGGGTAAAACATTTCACGTCTTTCCATCCCACAATGGAAACCTTGTTAATCTTAAGGGAAACATTGTTGTGCCTAAGGAAACTTTTATTAATGAGCTTGAGTTATGGATCCAATGTCTTCATTTGTTCATTTTGATGTAAACATTGTTTCTTTGGATGTTTGCGAAAGTAAAGTGTTAAATTCCATTAAAATCACCTAGCTCAATGCTTGAGGATGGGTCAAATTAGACCAAGTAAGTCTCCTTGGGGTGAACTAGTTCTCTTGGTTAAGAAAAAAGATCAAGGTACCTAGTGGATGTGTATTTATTTTACAAACATATTAACAAGATTAGAATTAAGAACAAATATCCATTACCTAGATTAGGTGATCTTATTGATAGGCTGCAAGGAGCTAAGTATTTCACAAAGCTTGATTTGGGATCATATCAAATCCGTATTGCGGAGGAAGATGTTCCTAAAACTGCTTTTAGGACACGTTATGGCCATTATGAATTTTTAGTGTTACCCTTTGGTCTCACTAATGCACTAGAAAATTTTCAATAGATGATGAATGATATATTTCAGGATCTGTTAGGAAAATGTGTGGTGGTTTTCCTAGATGATATTTTGATATACATTAAAACTTTGGCTAATCATGAGGATCATCTTAAAGAGGTTCTAGTAAGGAAGGCTCCGGAAGGAGAAACTGTATTATAAATTATCTAAGTGCGATTTCTTGGGTCATAAGATCTCTCAAGATGGCTTATTTATAGATTTGGATCATATCCAAAAGGTTTTGGAATAGCCAGTTCCACGTACGGTCAAGCAGTTAAGATCTTTCTTAGGTTTTGTGGTATTTCTTTGAAAATCTGCTGAGGATTATTCGAAGTTGACAGTGCCTTTTACCAACCTTCTTAAGGGTAAAAATAAGAAGTCTAATTCTCCGATTGAGTGGAATGAAAAGCTACAGGAAAATTTTGATACTTTGAAATATAAAGTTCAAGATGCTCCTGTGCTAGCCTTACCAGATCCTAGTAGGCCTTACATTAGAGACTAATGCTAGTGACTTTGCAGTAAGACGCAACTTTGTTCTAGGATGGGAAGCATGTGGCCTTTGAGAGTAAGAAACTCGATGATGCACAGACTAGGTGCCCAGTTCAAGAGAAAGAGTTGTATGTAATCATTTATGATTTAAAGGCATGGAGAGAGTATCTCTACAGGTCTCAATTTATGGTCTTGACAGATCATTAGTCTTTACAATTCATTTGTGTGATCAACTGGACTTGAAAGGTAGAAAGGCCAGATGGGCTGAGTTGAAGCACGATTTTGATTTCATGGTGATTAAATATAGAAAAGGTAGCTTGAATAGCATTGTTGATGCATTGAGTCGAATTGGTGAAGTTAATGAACTTAGCCTCACAAAAATTACTTCTAACTTATACGATTCACTCAGGGAAAAATGCAGTACAGATATTTTCTTTGGAAAATATTAGAATTTGGCAAAATCAAGGTCCAACTCTGAGGTGGATCAAAACTTGGCGAATCAAGGAAAAGCCAACCAATTTTTTTATTTGAAATGGTCTTTTATTCCGAAATGATAAGGTTTATGTATCGGATGTGTTGGAAATTAAACTAAGAATCCTGTTTGAGTGCCATGATGCACCATCGATAGGACATCTGGGCATACAACGTACCTTGGCTTTGGTTAGAAGGACCTTTTTATTGGCAAAAATGAAGAATTTTGTTTAGAATTATGTGGACAAGTATCATCAGTGTTAGATTAATAAGGCAGAGTGCCTTAAATCTGTTGGGTCATTACATCCTCTGGATATTCCGTCTCGAAAGTGGGAAAGTATTACCATGGATTTCATTACGGGAATTCCACGTACCAGTAGGGGTCACGATGCCATTTGGGTAGTTGTAGATAGATTGACAAAGATGGCTAGGTTTTTACCCACAAAGATAACAATTAAAGTGTCAGAATTCACTTACCAATTTGTCGAGCAATTAAAGCGTCAGAATTCACTTACCAATTTGTCGAGCAACTGTTTAGACTGTATGGTCTACCTTCTGATATTATGAGCGATCGGGACTCTAAGTTCATGACTCATTTTTAGCAGGAAGTTTTCAAGAAACTAGAAACTACTTTAAGTTCCTCTGATCACTCGCAGTCTAATGGGTAGACAGAGTGTGTGAATCAAATTGTAGAGGATATGGTTCATGCATATGTCTCTGGAAAACCATCAAGTTGGGAAAAATATCTTCCAATGATGGAATTTGGCTATAACAGTTCTAAGTTTTCATCTACTATTATAGTCCGTTCATGCTTATGTATGGGTATCAACCAGGGCACCTGTTGATGTCGGTCTCTTAAGGACATTGAGCTTGATGCATTGAGGGATTTTTGTGAGATATGCAAGAAATGCTGACCCAAGCTCAGGATTCTATGAGGAGTGCTCAGGATTCTATGAGGAGTGCTCACTCACCTCGGTCTTTTGAGCCAGGAGCGTTGGTTTATTTGAAAGTTCCTAAAGATTCTCAGACTCTGTCAATAGGAAAGTGCTCAAACATTAGGAATTTTCCGGACCCAAAAAGGGCCTCCTAAAAAGGATTCCTAATTTTAAGGGATTGTTGCAAAAAAAGTTGGGCTTAAGGGAGACAAAGGCTATGATGACCCCTGTTTTTACCTTGCCACATCAGCAAGGGAATATTCTCAGACTCTCCGCTATGCAGGCTTAAAATTTGCACTGTTCTGGCACTGCTCCCCCAGCCACTCAGGATCATTTCTGATGCATTTATAATGAAGTTGAGTACATTAATTATAAAAAACAATAATTTACAAGATAAAAATACCTTTAATCATGTGTAAAAATACATTATTTGTCATCCAATGCATCAAAATTGCTCCTGGAGGGCTGGGGAAGCTATGCCAGAATAGTGTGAATTTGGGCTCTACAGCAGTGGTGCATGCTCAAAAATCGCACTGTTCTGGCACTGCTCCCCCAGCCACTCAGAATCATTTCTAATGCATTTATAATGAAGTTGAGTACATTGATTATGAAAAACAGTAATTTACAAGATAAAAATACCTTTAATATTGTGTAAAAATACATTATTTGTCATCCAATGCATCAAAATTACTCCTGAAGGGCTGAGGAAGTTGTACCAAAAGAAGAGAGTGAAGGCAGATTGAGGGGTGTAGTCCCTGTGGATAATGGCAATGCCATCCACAAGAAGCCGACCAAGATAGTGTGCCAACGTGTAGCATCATGTCCATGGACCTTGGCCTGGTCTCTGCTGCCCACCGCCTCTCCCTGCAAATGCATCAATTTCAACCACCCTCTGCAATCAAAGAAAAAATCAAAATATTTTTCGATGCATAATTCCCATGGTTGTCCCCTCCTTACGCTTCCCAATCTGTAAAAATATAGAAAGTGGCACAATAACCAGAAAGTGTAAGGGTTAATTCTAGACATGTAGTGGAATCAGATATACCTTTCTTCTCATCAACTTGAAACTTGACTCTTCCACATTGTCAAAGCCCATGATGCTAAAGTGTTGACGTAAGTCTGTCAGGCTCCAATGCTTGCTTGCTGCCACTCGCTCAATCCATCCATTTTGCATCCACAGCTACCTCAATAAGCATAATTTCTTCTTCTGAGGCGTGAAGTGGGATCCATGTCCCGTGCTTTTGCATCCATCTTTGGTAGTGCAGACGCATGTACCAAAATAGAGTGTGCCTTCAAGAACCTGCAAGACACTGTAGAATCTACTACATTGCACTTATACACATCACCTTGATGCCTCAATTAACCTCCCAACCCTCTCCTAGTAATCCTTGAATTTGGTCAGTTGAATTTGGTCAGACCGTACCTCCTTACAAATATGCATTGTTTTTGTTTGGTGCATTGGCATGGAATTGAACATGTACACAAAAACATGTAAAGGACAAAACCAATTTAGCCCTACTGACCTAGATGCCTTTGAAAACTTGAGTGAGGTCTTGATATCACTTACCATCTTAAACTTTAAGCATAAGATGGTCCAAGCATCTGGTTTGGGCCATTCGGGGTTGTTAAGAGGGGGGTTGGGGATCTCTTCTAGCTTGCCAAATAAACCTGGTTTTTTATCTACAAAATATGAGTGAGAAAAGAAAAAGATATTGTTCTGTACAAGATCACTTGGGCTTTGAGATACAAACATTGCCTATATAGAAAACTCCAGTGAGGCTTTGGAGTGGTTGTTCCTCAACATAATTAGAGAGGAAAGTATCTGCAGGAGAGACATAAAAAAATGGAGGATCATAAGAAAATTTAAAACAAAAAATCCAATATTAGCATGTTGTTAAAGCTGTGTTTATGTTACACTGACAATTTGAAGGAAACCTTGGTCGTTGGCCTTGAATGTACAAGTCTCCAAGGGTATCACATGTTGCACTATGGCAACTAGTCCTTCCTTCTTAGTATGCTTAAAGCCTTGTAGCCGTCCCTTCCAATGATGTAGCATATTCCCCAGTTGTTGACGCACTCGATGTAGTTCCTTAAAGCTTGGCTGCATGTAAACCCAAGCCCCAACCCTGAATCTTTTTGGAGCCCAAACTCCATTCTCATCTCTTGTGTTATGCAGCACAAGCTCTTCCACCTTCTCCCTAGGTCTTCTCACATTACTGGAAGAGGCCATGGTGGTGGTAAGAAAAGAGAAGAAGGGAAAAGAAAAGCTTGTTTTACAACAGAGGAGTGGAGAGGAGAGAAAGTTCAGGGTCTTCAGTGCAGCAATGGAAAGCTTAAAAGAGGGTAAGAGTTTCTGCAGCAATGGAGAGGGAGTAAGCTTGAGAGAGAGAGAGAGAGGGAGATGGAGAGGGAGCTTGAGAGAGAGAGAGAGAGGGAGATGGAGAGGGAGGGAGCTTGAGAAGGAGGGAGAGCTTGAGAGGGATGGAGTTTCTGTAGAAAAGGAAGAAAGAGGGAGAGGGAGCTTGAGACTGAGGGAGCTTGACAAGGAGGGAGAGCTTGAGAGGTATGGAGTTTCTGCAGCAATGGAGAGCTTAGAAGAGGAAGAAAGAGGTTCAAAATGAGATTTCCAAACCTAGAGTATGTTGGGGGGAAGTTTGAGAGGAAAAACACTCTTTTGGGAAAAAATTAAAAAATTTTAAATTTTTAGGGTTTTTAATCTGTGCGATTCTAGGTGGGGGGACCTCCAAGTTTGGGCCCAGGAGGTAGGGGGACAAGAGTAGTAATTAGGCCCCATTAGCAAACCAAATCCTAGGCCTCCTAGGGTCAAAGAAGTCAAAAATGTGCACCCAACCCTCCTCCTGTTGGTCCATTCCTAATTAAACGTTAATCCAAGAGGCCCTCTTTGGGTCCAAAAAATTCCTAATGAAATTATCTCTTAGATATTGTGGTCCATTCTGAGTTATATGTCGGATTGGCATGGTTGCGTATGAATCAAAACTACCTCCACATATCAGAGTTCATCTAGTATTTCATGTTAGTAGACTGAAAGAGAAGCTGGGAGGTGAGGATAACACAGTTAGTCCTCAAGAACTTGTTGAAGTCAAAGATTTGTCTTATGTTCCACATGAGCCTTAAAAGATACTTGAATTCAGGGAAAGGAAACTTCGTAGTCGCTTAATCCTTGAGGTTAAAATTAAGTGAAAAGATATGGAAATTGAGGATTCGACTTGGGAGGCAGTTGAGAATGTTCACGTAGGTTTCCTTCTTTTCATTGTTGCAAGAGTGCAATGTTTTGAGAGAGAGGGGAAGTATGTTATGTGCACATTATATGTGCATATACTAGGAGGCTAACCCACCTTAGGCTTGTGAGCATGGGATCATGGGAACATGCCCTAGTGGGGTAAGGGTTAGGTCTAACCTTGGGTTCAGGTTAGGGTTAGGCAACCAAGGGTCACACATGGAAATGGAGAGTCAAGAGTCACTTGAGGGCCCTCCTATATAATAGGGGTATGGGGAACTCTCAAGGAATGTTCTCTTGTGTAGAGCATTGTGTCTACTCTCTTGCCATTTCATGCTAGAGCTATATGCTACTGGAGTGAAGTCATATATCTTGGTAGAATAGCACACTAAGGTAAGGTATGTGGTACTTCATTATATTTATGTGTGCACCCTTGGGCTCAGGGGTGGTGGGTGGATGAGTATATGCCTACTTTATGCATGTTTATACATGGTTATTAGCTAGAGATATCTTTAGGTTTTGAGGCTAACCCACCCTAGGCATGTGAACATGGGAGCATGGAAACATGCTCTAGTGGGGCAAGGGTTAGGTCTAACCTTGGGTTGAGGTTAGGGTCAAGAAATCAAGGGTCACACATGGAAATGGAGAGTCAAGAGTCACTTGAGGGCCCTCCTATATAATAGAGACATGGGACACTCTCAAGGAATGTTCTCTTGTGTAGAAAATTGTGCCTACTCTCTTGCCATTTCATGCTAGAGCTATGTGCTACTGGAGTGGTCATATCTCTTGGTGGTATGGGACACTAAGATAAGGTATGTGGTACTTCATTGTATTTATGTGTACACCCTTGGGTTCGGGGGTGGTCGGGTGGATGAGTGTATGCCTGGTTGAGGCATTGGTTATTAGCTAGAGAGATCATTAGGGTTTTAACAAATAGTACTCTATGTTATTTGCACTCTAATTTCTTTGCCAACCTTGGCCCCTCTGGCTCCCCCTGCCTCTTTATTGGCCTCTTCCACCTATGTATGATTGTTGTTGGTGCTATGAATCATTGGGCTTTTGTTGTCCATAATTATGGTTTCCATGTTCGCCACCCACCACTTGGCCACGACCATGACCTCTACCTCTGCCTCTACCTGAATTGGAGTAAAAGGACTATTTTGATGTGTTAAGATTCCTCACCACCAAGAGAATTTTCTTCTATGATTAGCATAGACACTAAGTCCCAAAAATTGGCAACATTCTCTCTAACTACAATGGAGGTCTTGAATGACTTGTACTCTTTGCCAAGCCCATTCAAATAGATGCTCACCAAATCATCATCCCATTGATACATTGATAGACCCAAGGGATTCAACAATGTCCTTGATATTTAGAGCACTCATTGATAGACATGCTTTTCTTCTCCCACAGTATGCAGCTCTTGTTTTAGGTGCAATTTTCTTGCCTTTATATTGGTGTGGAACATCTGCTTCTGCCATGCAACTACTAGAGTATTGGCATCATGTATGCATCCTAACAGCATCATGTCTGTGACACTGATTGAAAGCCAATACATGAATTTCCTTGCACTCTAGTTCATGAATGCCTTTATATCTTCTAGAGTGGCATTCTCTTTGGACAACTCTGAGGCTCCTCACTGTCTCCCTCGACATAGTCCCAAAATCCTTTACCCATTAGGAAATCAATCATTCTATGCTCCCATCTATATAAATTATTTTTTTCTAGTTTCTCACTGACAATCTGATTGATTTCGTCAAATATGTTTATCTACAACAACTAGAACCTGCAAACACATAATTTTTCGGTGCAACCTATAACACAATAGTATCTTTTTGTGACTACTGCAGCAGTACCTGTATGTCACTACCTGGACTAGAGTATATGTACATACACCCAAGATAAAAAATACATGTGCAAACACTGTCTACACTCCCAAAATGCACTAATGCACTAGTGGAAGGCCCTTGCACCATAGAAAGAGTGCAAGAACAAACCAATGTGTCGTGGGACTTTGCACAACCACACTTGGGAGCATAAAATAGCTCAATCGAGAAGCCAATGTTCCATGATCTAGCTCACAACTATACAGGCAAGGTGTGTCACTCACCTCATGTGAATACTTGTTCTCGGGATCCTCGTAGGTTGCGCCACCACAAGAGCACCCGAGAGCTCCACTCCGTGCTGCCTCTGCACTTCAAACGCAGTTCGACCCTCCTCTCACTCACTCTCACACACACATGTAATGAGCACACAAGAGATCAAATCAAAATAGGCAAGCAAGACACAACAGATCAAGAGATTGGAGAAGAAGAACACTCTATTGATTAGGCATAAGAGAATGAATGGTGAGAATACAAGTTAACCTTTACCGTGTATTCACACCTTGGTAGGTCATACTTAAAAGATAAGTCCATGGCTATCAAGTCCACCTAGGCTTGTGCAAACACTAAATCTAAGCATGAAATATCCATAATTAATCCTATGGGCACGCCTTTCATAGACAAGTAGGCGATTGCACACATAAAATATACAATATTAGCATTTTTAATGTCAATGTCCAAATGAAGTGACGATTGCCAATGGATGGCATCAACGCTGTAATGAGGGTTAACATGCCTCCCTTCCTGATGTAAATTCCTAATATGTTGGTGAAGACGAGTTAGGAAGGTGATGATAATTAAAGCCTAAGCATTAGTTACCTGCATGAAAAACAAATTAATCAATAAAGAGTTCTTTGTAACAATAAGATGAAACATGGTTATACATACTTTGTAGAGTAGACACATGTCCATGTAGAAATTTTTCATCACATTAGTCATTGCTAAGATACGACAGTTCAGTACAAGTCTTATAATGACTTCTATTGGGCCTAAGTCCCTCGATACAAGACCTTTCTAATTCTACATATGACAGATTTTTCCTCCGTCTTCTTCTTTGGGTTATTCATCTGAAGAATTCTTTCATGCACCTCTTTGGCTTCATCTATCAGTTTGTCTACATCTTCAAGGTCTTTCTTGAAGCTTTTAGATATGTGGATAGGTTGATCATATGTATCCCCAATAACAGAGGAATAGGAAAATAGCTGGCCTAGCAACCTTGCTAGGAACAATCCTCTCATTAGAAGAATTTATATCTTTGGGCGGATTTTGTATAGAGCTTATAAGTTGTAAGATATTATATTCTCAATTCCCTTATGGACTGGTCTTTATATACTGTTTTGGATGGACTCCAAAACCAATGACATAAAAAAACCATGTGGTGTAAATCTGTGTGCCACTAAACCATTTTGGAATAGGAACCCTAGTACCTACACTGAGCTGACCATTATTATGCACATACAAGACAGCTTTAGAGTAAAGTTGTTGAGTTATATTATAACTTTAATATAAAAATCTAAATTCATAGTAGCTGAAATTCATTGCTCAGTACACTTTTTTGAGGGCAAGGACTTTACAAAATTAACATACTTGAAGTAGCTTCAAAATTCACAAAATTCAAAATCCCCATTAACTGAGCAATATACCATCAACATCCCAATCGAGATCTACCAAGGTCTTTGGCTCTACGAATCTTCCTATTGTTCACCTTGAATTATGCTCTGCTAATATCCTCACCTCCCCCACGATATTGAGGTGCTCTCTAATATTTTAGGAGGCTCCAATGTCTACTTGCACCTACAACCTCCATTGTACCACTGGGCAACTGAACACATATGGCGAGAGGCAAAACAACTTGTTCATCTGCCTACATATTGGGATGTGCAACAACTATTCTTTTTTATCCACCGCTCATAATAGAAGCGTATGTGTAGTGTGGCATGAGCATTGAGATACTGAAATGAGACACTAGATTCTACTATATTGCACTTGAATGTGTCATCCTTATGTATCCCTTCTACAGTCCTTTACTGGTCTCCAAGCAAGGCTACCATGTCATCACCTAATACCTTCTTGCACACAAACATGGTAGGTGTTTGTGAGAAACAAAATTGATTGAACATCTTGGCAAAAAGATGTATTGGGCATACCCAACTAAGACTCATAGATTGAGAGGGCTTTGCAAACTTCAAAGAACCTTCTTGTATATCACAAAGCATCTTTGATTTCATGACCATTACAGTCCAAACATTTGGAATTGGCCATTCTATAGAAGATAGGGGTGGAGATGTGATTATCTGTAGCTTACCAACCCATCGCCCTGCTTTAGCGCCAAATAGGAGTGTCGGTAAAAGAAGACCTTTTCCATAAGAAGTTATGCACTTGTTTTACAAGAAAACATTGCCTCACCAATGTCTCCATACAATGCTTGAAATGTCTCGGTAAGGCTTTCCAATGGCTTCTCCTCTACCATGTTTGAAGGAAAAGTATCTACAAACAAGAAATAAGTTCACTTATGTGCGCTTTTGCCGCACAGGTCGTAGCTGGGGACTTGCCGAACACCGTATGCGAGCCACGATTGGCTACAAGCATACAACTAGGGAAGGAAGCTCAAAACAGAATGCAAAAGGTGTGTCACTCACCGCTTAACTGCTGCCTTGAAGGATTCCCGCGTCGCAGCCATGAAGGAGGAACCGCCGTCGCCGCTCTACCGCCTCTCCGCCGCCTCGCCGTGCCGCTACACAGTGCGCTCGATCGCTCTCTCACTCTCTCTCTCTCTCTCTCACACACACGCAGGAGAAGGAAAACAAGGAGATAAGGCAAGAGCACTCTTGTATTCACAACACATGAGAATGAGGATTTTAGGGTTACATTTGGCTCTTATAGGTGACTTGGCCGTTCACACTTGGGCGCCCATACATGGCCGACAAGCTCGGCCCATGACTCAGAATATTTAAATTAATGACGTAAAACATAATACGTCTCAATGTCCGTCAAAGGTTAACATGCCCCCCTTCCTGATGTAGATTCCGTCCTCGGAAGCTATGGTATGGTAAGCTCGAGAGGGTTGTTGTGGTAGACCGTCTGCAAAACAGGGAAGTAGAGTGAAGGTATGCTGGAATTCAAAAGATATGAAGTGTATAAATCAAGCATGTGAGATGACAATGGATGTTGCTATGAGAACTTAGTTTAAGGGTCACATGAGTGAGCTAGTGTAGCAAATTAAAAGGAGTTTAAAATTATTGAAAGGAATTCAGGAGTTAGCAAGGTGTCAAAGGTTAATCAAGGTTTATAACTGGCCTAAGTCAAGGAAAATAACCAAGCTTAATAAATAAACAGATGACCATACTGTGTCTACTCTAAGAACAAGTAGTTACCACGAGCGTAGGGACACAAGAAACATTAGAGTTACAGGAGCCTTTTGCCTTTATTTTTTTTTTAATGCACGTGACAATTTTTATACACAATGGCGACCTTCCTAAGGCAAAACTAACATCGATCCTGGTACCATGTTTAACACAAGGCATTATCCAGGAATCTATTAGCTCACTTTAGGCAAGGCTACCCTCTACCAACCAAGGCATCGGTCTGGAGTAGAATACTCCTCGCCTACCAAGTATCAATAAGGCGATAGGCCAACATTAAAGCACATCATATACTTGTATTGCCATTTATTGTAGGCTTTTTTTTAAAAAAAAAATAAAGTTTCTTTTGATCTTCGCTCCTGAACTAAAATGTGTTCTTACATCCTTTCGACAAGGGGTAAAAGCTATGTTCTAGAGGTCAACACACACACAGCCAGGTGTTCAAACATTAAGATGGTTTGACCCTAGACCTAAGACAATCGTATTCCAAGGTTAACTAAAGACGTCATGCTGCCTAGGAATATTTCCAATAAAGTTAAGCTCATTAATGATTTACACTAGCATGCAAGCAACTTCAAAAACTAAGTAGTACATTGACAATTTCCATGTGGTCATGCATTATAGTTTATGCAATTGATTGAATAGTAAAAACGAAAGAGAGTGGGTATGGAAGAATTACACCTGTAATTTGAGATCTCCTTGATTTGACGAGACAGCTTGCAATTTGATGTAGATATATTTTGATGAACGTTGCGGCAGTCTCTAGACTTGGAAGCGAACCCATCTCAAACTTTTAACCTGTACAATCAACTAACAAGCACTATACCTCGAGAGGCACATCAGTGTGACAATTTCAAGAGTCGTTTAAGGAATCTAAACTAGAAAAAACTTGAAAACACTAACCTACCTACCAGTCACCACACTACTACTGAGGATACGGTAAGAGGATGTTGTAGAGTCCTGGCTCTAGCCCTAAGGCTAAGCCTCTATCCGCATCATCCAAATAAATAAAATCAACCTCAGTAGTGCCATGAGTTTCATCCGTCCATTCATTATTGTCAGATATTTCCTTTTCATTTTCCCATCCACATAGACTCATCAAGAATATAACCATGCGAGGATAGTCATCTTGTGGAAAAGGAAAGCATTGGGCTATCGGGGATATGTCCTCTACGGAGTAGGGGTCAGTCATGGTCAATAGGCGAATTAGCCATTCTAATTCCTCAACATTTTCCTCTCTGGCTAGTACATCTATATGATCCCATTCAGTTTCAATTACAGGATAGCACATGTGGAATATCTGAGAAAGGTACAGATGATACCTCTCACCAAAGGTAGGAGTGGATGAAGTGTATGATGATCGTGCATCTGCCATATCTGCAAACACAGATATAGCATCAGTAGGTTTATGACAGGTCAATCTAGTTCTTGATTGTATACGGATATTTCTCTTGTTTTTGTGCTCTTGCTCTTTTTACTATTTTTTGTTTTTGTTTTCTTTGTTTGTTTTTTTTTAAATGTATGAAGCTATATATATACATCCCCTTGAATTTGGCAATTACATGGTCAGGGGAGAAGGTTATAAGGAGGAAGCATTCGAATGTCGAGCGTGAGTACATGCTCCCCCTTTCCTTGGTCAGATCATATTATTTGCAATGATGTTGCAGCCTCTTGGAACCAATTTGTCCAGCGGGTCATAGGTTGTGATGTGGGCAGATAGCTTTTTATGATCCTTGTGGCCACATCCAATTGCAGAGATGGTAGTGTACGTCCCATTGACGAATGGAGGAAATGGTTTTCGATGATACTATTACAAGGGGAGACGTAGACTCATCGGTTTTTTGTGGGGTGTTGGCAAGAGTAGGTGTAGAGCATGTAGAAACTTCTATATGAGTGTGTGCCTGGCATGAGGAGCTAGAAGCTTCATGTGGCTCCCCCCTTCCTGAGCTAGATGGTAATGATCGATATCGTTTGGGAATCCAAACTAACTCTGGAAGAAGTGGTGCGGAGCACTCTGTTACCTTTCCCTTACCACGATCTTGAATTATCGTTGGGGTGGCAACAATTGGTTTGCAAGGTTTCACAGGTGATGTAGAGGGATTCAGCTTATGTTTAGGGACCCAAATCTGGTCATTTCCCTCGTAGTACCCTTGGGCTACTAGTAATTTTTTAGGGATCCATCGTGATGTCACATTGCCCTTTCTCGGGTGGGTAGCTGCTGTCCTTTTACGAGGCTTCTTGGTGGCTGAGCGAGATTGAGCAGGGGAAGTAGCTATTAACGAAGCTTTTGGGACCCATTTGTATGTGTTTTTTGGCAGAGTAAGCGGAGCTTTAGAGACCACCTTGCCTGTTTCCACTCTTGGCGTTGAAGCTTTAGAGGGATGGCAAACAATCGAAGATGGTTTTGCCACTGGACTTGGTGATTTTTCGTTATCTAATATTTGAGTGGATGACTTAGGTGCGGGATTTTGAGCGGTCAGACCTAGTGTTGGTTCTTGCGTTGTGACTTGTCTGGTTGCCCAATCGATATTGCACTTGGTGGCCATCATCCATTTGCGCCCTAAGATTACAGTCCCTTCCATGGTGCCAGCTGGCATAACCAAAAAGCTTTGAATTATGGTTCCCTTATCATAGGCAACCGGAGTGTGCAGAATTCCTGAGACAGGGGTTTTCTTCTTGTTGATTCCTTGAACTTGGATAGAACTCTTGGATAGAGGTGGTTTTCCCAGTTGACACCACACGCCATATGATAGCAGATTGTGTTGAGCTCCTGTATCCAATAATGCATTGTACAGCACCTCCCCGTAAGGACTCTGTAACTCAATTGGGTATCTTAGAGGTGGGTCAGATTCCAGTGCATCCTCTTCTGCTTCCTCGAAAAATACTTGCGTAATTCCCAAGTTGGCTTCTCGTTGTCTCCTAGCACGCTGTTGACGTTCTTTGGCTTCGACTCTCGCTTGTATCTTTTTAAGCTCAGCTTGTTCTTTAGCTGCCTTCTTTTGATGGATTGCATGTAACTCCTCCTGGCTCAGGGGGTCATAGTATCGTTTGAATTTACTCCCATTAAGGAATCCAATGGTTTCAACTCCGTCGAGAGTCTCCACTCTGATGGTACCTTGCGGGGTAATTTCACATACTCTATATGGTCCCTTACCAGCATATTTGAGCTTCTTCTTTTCGTTTCGCACTCCATACATCAGGACTTTATCCCCAACCTTGATGTCCTTGTCCTTTAGATGGCGATCAAACCATTTTTTCCTTCTATCCTTCTCAACAAGGGCATTGTATACAGCCAATTGTCTTTCTTCGTTTAGCCGCTCAAGGATATACAGACGCTCTGCTAAGGGATTACCATCCCATCCCTCTTGAGTAGCAACACGAAGACTAGGAATGACAAATTCCCACGGCATGACTGCTTCTTGGCCATATACCATTTTGAATGGTGTGCAATTAATAGCCACTTTGTACGCAGTACGATAGGCCCATAAAGCTGTCGTAAGCTTTAGATCCCAATCCGTGCGGTGAGCTTCAACTGTCTTTGTCAAAACAGAGATTAAAGTCTTGTTGGTACTCTCAGCTTGGCCATTTGCTTGCGGATAGTAAGGAGTAGATTTATGATGGGATATCATGAAATTTGTTGTGAGCTCCTTAATCACTTCATTTATAAAATGCGTACCATTGTCGCTCACAAGTTCAAAAGGACAACCGAAGCGTGTGATTATATTTTCAAAGAGGAACTTGGCTGTTGTCCTCGCATCTGCCTTACGTGTCGCTTTCGCTTCAGCCCATTTGGTCATATAGTCAGTGGCCACAATAATATAGCGAGATTGTGTGTTGCGGGCTGCTGGGCTAATTGGACCTACAAAGTCTAAACCCCACTTTTCAAATGGTTGGTTTACTTTGATCGGATGTAGGGGCATCTGATCTTTTCGTTGGGGTTTCTTGTATCGTTGGCATTCATCGCAACCCTTCACAAAGAGTGATGCGTCTTGGAACATAGTGGGCCACCAATACCCTGATTGTAAGATCTTTCGCGCAGTTAAGTCTCCTGAGAAGTGACCACCGGCTACACCCATATGTGCCTCTTGCAAAATGTATAGATACTCATCCTCTCGGGCACAACGCCTAAGAACGTCATCCTTTCCTCTTTTATAAAGAGTCCCGGCTATCAGGCAATAGGGTTCGCATTCTTTGATTAGCTTTCGAGCTAGATCTTTACGAAGCTCCTTGGGTGGAAAGCCATTAACCAAAAAGTTAACAATCTTCTCACTCCATTCAGGCATTGTCTCTACCATGAACAGGGAAGTGTCTGGTAAGTCATCATCAACCCCTGTAGGAGCCTCACCATTAGGTATGCGAGACAAATGATCAGCCATAACATGTTTTCTGCCAGGTCTCACAACAACAGTGAAATCAAACTCAAGAAGAATCAATAGCCATCGTGTGATTCTTCCTGTGGAGCATGGTTTGGTTACCAGATACAACAATGCTTGATGATCCACATAGAAAACAAACTTGGTGGCAAGGAGGTAATAACGAAATTTCCTTACTGCATATATCATTGCCAACCCTTCTCGCTCCGTAGTGGTGTAGTTCATCTCAGCATCATTCAACTGGCGACTGGCAAAGCTAATGGGGTAGTCTAGCTTGTGTTCTCCAGGTTGAGTTAAAACACACCCAATAGCAAAGTTTGATGCATCAATATGCACATGGAAGAGTAAATCCCAGTTAGGCATTCTCAAGATTGGAGCACTCGCCAAGGCCTTCTTTAATAGCTCATAGGCACGGTCACATTCTTCGGTCCAAATAAACTCGATGAGAAGCTTATACAATGGTCGAGCTATCTCGGCGAAGAATAGAATAAACCTTCGATAATAACCAACGTGGCCCATAAAGCGTTGGACTCCCTTATAGTTGGTGGGTGGGGGCAATTACAGAATGACCTTGATTTTACTCTCGTCAGTGGAAATCCCATTTTTGGACACTATATGCCCTAAGATAACTCCGTGTTTAACCCAGAATTGGCATTTGAAAGGATTCAAGGAGATGCGATATAATCTACACCTTTCAAATATTTTTCGTAAACACATCAAGTGCTCGTCCCACGAGGAATGAACACAAAGATCATCTAAGAAAGCTTCACAGAAGTCCCTTAGATATTCCTTAAAGGCCGTGTTTATCAATCGTTGGAATGTTGCAGGTGCATTGGTCAAGCCAAAGGCCATGACGCGAAAGGCAAACACTCCAAACTCCGTGATAAATGCTGTTTTAGCTTGGTCCTCGACTGCAATTGTGATCTGATTGTAACCCGAGTACCCATCTAAAAAGCTATATGCCTCCTTACCTGCCACTCTTTCAAGCACATGTTCCGAATATGGCGAGGGGTAATGATCCCTTCTGGTGGCTGCATTAACCTTTTTGAGATCAACGCACACTCTGAGTTTCCCATTCTTCTTTGGTACAATGACTATCGGAGAAACCCATTCTGAGTGCTCAATAGGGTATATGAATCCACATTTTACAAGCTTTTCAATTTCCTCTTGTACAATCTTTGCGTACTTAGGATTCATTGGGTAGGGACGTTGCTGGATTGGTTTAGCAGTGCTAATCATTGGAATCGTGTGTTGCACCACCGAGGGTGGAACACCCTTCATATCATGATATGTCTAAGCAAATATGTCCTTGAATTCTTTAAGAAGCTTCGTAAGTGCAGCTCCTTCTGCCTTGGTGAGGTCTTGAGCAATAAAAACTGGTTTAGACTCCTCACCTGGATCTGCTAAGTCTATCTCCTTAACTACCGCAGGGCCATCGTAGACACCGCTACTCCCATTGGTAGGTGTTCGTTGGGCTTTTGTGTATACCACTTTACGTTCCCCTGTGGTAAATGATTTGAAATGCTCAGGTGCGGGGTGTAAGTCTACTGGTTCTTGTTGTGCCAAGCTTTTTTCTTTCAATTCCGCTTCCTTTTGTTGCTGAGCCAACTCTTGGTTTTGTCGCCTTCTTGCAGTACGACTTAGTTTTGGCTTCTCATCAATTTCTAATTGGGCGACGTCATGAGGTTGCGGAATACACCACATGACACTTTGGAGGTATTGTCCCCAATTATCCGCTATCTTCCGATGAGCATCAATGGCTCCTACATAACTAAGCCATTCTGCAGTGGATCTCTCCTTATTTATTGCAGTTCGTACATTAGCTCGATAGCGTTGGCGCTTATGTCTCGTTTTCTTCTTACCAAGTTTTTGATTTTTGTTTCTATCAAATTCGGACTCACTTGGTCGATCTTCACTTTCGGATGAACTGCAGGAGGTCACTGTCCTAGGCCTTGAGCACCTTGCTTCCACATTTGGGTGAATATTTGATTCATCCGTCCCATCAGGCTCAGGGTCAGTTTCTTCTTGAGATTCATACTCAGAGTCGCGTTGGTCAGAGTCTTCGCTGCTTTCAGTGTCAGTGGAGTTGGCCACTTTCTCGCCATCAGGGGTCAAGTGCATAACACCTATCATGTTTATTGGCACTAACGGTGGCATATCTTGCCCCTCAGGTGTTACCCAACTTGTGCCTCTATTTCCCCATGTGTCTATGGTTGCCGCTAGGTGTACCCAATCCACGTTATCCGACTCAGTCATACCCGGTAGGACATCCATATAAGGAGAATCATTCCCATCATCAGTCTCTTTTTTGCATGTATAGCAATACCTTAATGGGGTAGAGTGAATAGTGGTATCCGATCGATTATCGATGATAACCTTGCTTCCTAAAGGATGCGCGCGACCATTCTCAAGATCAACTCGAATGACAGAGTCCTGGAATTGTAGGTAGACATGGTTTTTCGACCAGTCATGTACCATTTGTGCTTCCCTCATGAAAGGACGTCCTAAGATCATTTGATATGACATAGGATGCTTAGAGAAATCCATTACAATGAAGGTATGTTTGACCTTGTATCCCAAGACCTTGATCTTAAGGTCCCTTAACATTCCAATAGGTTTAGCTATGGTTCCGTTTGCCATCTTAACCACTATGTTTGTGACTTCGAGGTGAGGTCTCCCCATAGATTCCCAACAGTTTTTAGTCACAATGCTCACTCCAGCACCACCATCAAAGATTCCCTTTAGAGTTAATCCCTTGGTAGTAATGGGGAGGGTGGCATTAGATTCGTCCCCTTCAAAGTACTGACCCAACTTGTTCACAGGTATTTCAACGACCGAATCTTCATCTAGGCTGGGTTGTAGATCCCAATGTTCCCCTTCATCTTGAAGCGTGTCGGGTCTATCCACATTTGCAAATTGTGGTAGCCCCGCCTTTAGTTCTCCATTGAGAAATGCCCGAAGAGCTAAGAATAGCTCAGGATCTCCATATAATTTGGATATGATCGTGGTTCTGATCTCAGAGGACATGAAATCCATTAGCTTAGACACATTCAACGGTACTTTTCGAGACATCGCCCCTTGACTAGGGGCTGGTGAAGATGGAATCACTTCCTCTTTGATGGGGTCAGGCATTCCCTCACTAAACATTCTTTCCAGCAAGAAGGGTGTTTGCCCACTTCCGGATGTCCTATCCTCACTTTCTTCCCGAATGATACTAGGTATAGCTAACGGTTTATGGTTCCTGTGAGGCTGAACTTGCGTAGGAAACACTGTGTCTGGAATTTTGATTTTTCTCGGGTTTGGCCCCAGTTCTCTTTGTGTTTCTTCCACCAAACCCCTTAAGTGTTGCACTTGTTCAATCTCCTCAACTGGGTTTGGGTAAGTTCCAATCTTTTTCTTGAGGGTTTTTGGCCCACGTGGCTTGTCTTGGGGAGTCTCAGTCAGTTGAGAGGGCATTAACTGACTTGGTTGTGGGGCCGAGGAAGTCTCCTTTTGTTTCCCCTTATTTATGTACTTGCTCGATTCTCCTTCATTGAGCTCCCGAGTGGGTTCCTCCCTTAAGGTAGTGGCTTTGGTCCCCATGGTTTCTATTGAATCAGAATCATCTTCAGGATCATTCATATACACGGGGTCGTCTCCTGTCCCTATGTTAGTCTTTGAACTGGGCTTGGAGCTCGTGGCATTAAGCGATCTCTTCCGCCGTGTTTTCTTTTTCTTTGCCTGAGTGATTGATGCAGTATCCCTCTCTTCAAGAATGTAGTTTTGATTTTGAAGCATTGACCGTGTAACTACATTCGCGGGTACAACAGGTGTGGTTCCTCGTGCTTGGTTGGTGACCTCAACCAAATTCAATGGCGTAATCTTGGGTGCATTAGGATTATGTGGACATTGAGCAATCAAATGGTCTATGCCACAACGATTACATGTAAGCACCGGCATTCCCGATGTGCTCCCTTGATTTGGTTGCATCTGAGTAGCGATCTTCTGTAGCCTATTAGGGCACTCTGCTACACGATGCGGTCCACCACACTCGTAGCATTGAAGAGGTGGTCTCCTTGCCATGGTATTAAGGTTTTGCCCTCTAGTGGCGAGAGCAGCCGCTTGATATACAGGCTTGACTTGCTCGAAATGATCCTCCATGTAGTACTGGGGAATCATTTCAAACGTATCAATCCCGTATGGAGCAGTAGGGTCTATCTCCTCTTCATAATCCCCACATGCACTATGTGACTCACAACCCATCTGGTTTATTGGGGTAATCCTTGGATGTGGAGGTTGTGGTCCTAGCACTGGCGGTGGTAACGGCACAGACTGGACTACATTCGGATTCCTTGGAACTATGTGCTGTGACGGTTGCTCGATAGGTTGTGCAGGCATTAGCGCGGGTACTTGAGGTGTGTTTGACCAAGCTAGTGGTGCCTGGTTTGCCAACATTCGCTTAAGTGTTAGGCAATCTTTAGATTGATGGCCATACTTACCACATGCATTGCAATTCCCATTGAATTTGACTCTGAATGTGGGACATTCACTCGTGCTATGTGGTCCTAAGCACACCGAACACCATTGTTGCTCTCTCCTTGGGTACATATGGCTATTCTGAGGAGCTCGATTACCCCTAAAGTATTCTTGGAGAGCCTTAGTAAGGTCGGTCATCACAGACATTTCAGATATCTTGGGCTCCTTGGCAATAGGTTTCACCGTCGTTGGCTCGTGCCCAGATACTTGCGAACTAACGGATTTTGTTTCTGAAGACACCTTTTTACCTGCAATCATCAAGTTGTCTTCTAACTGGATTGCATTGGCAGTGACTGCTTCCCACGTTGTAAGACCTCTAATGACTAGGCCATTGTAAATGTCCTCGTGGCGCAATCCTCGGATGAATCTATCGAGGAGTTGGTTGTTATTAAAGCGTTCATCGGGAGTGCAGCGAGAATTTAGATGCTTCAATCGACTTATAAAGTCTCTCACTGACTCCCCTTCCTCGCGTTCAGCTTTTTGGAGTTGAGATGCTACTCCCCAAAGCACACCCTCACGTATGCATTCTTTCAAGAACAATCTCTTGAGAGTGGGGTAGTGAGTGCGCTCTTCAACCCTTAAGGTTTGATACCAATCTCCGGCCTTCCCACTCAAGGTTAAGCCTAAAGCTTTACACTTATGCAGCTCATTGTGCTCTTCCAAGGAATCACACACATGTTCAAAGACTTCAATGTGCTTCCTAACATCCTCGTTACCACTGAAGTTTTGAGTGAGCTTAGCCACTTGTACTGCCTTGCTTCTAGGTTCTCTCTCATGCATGCCCCGCATGTTTTCTGCAATGGATCGTCCGATCGTCTGAGCAAATGCTGCGA
The DNA here is from genome assembly GCF_041138505.1 of Cibotium barometz. Classification (NCBI taxonomy): domain Eukaryota; kingdom Viridiplantae; phylum Streptophyta; class Polypodiopsida; order Cyatheales; family Cibotiaceae; genus Cibotium; species Cibotium barometz. The sequence continues at coordinate 109,101 of NC_141106.1, forward strand.
GATCACCTAAGTGAGCAGGCATAGTTGGTGGAGGCACTTCTGGGATAGCCTGGCTGATAGGAGTTGGCGTTGGCCTGAGTAGGTTGGCAAATGACGTAGGATATGATATGTGGCTAGGTCTAGCTCCTCTTGGATAATGGTGGTGATAAGGCGGTCTTGGAGCATACGCCATTGGCATACTAGGAGGCGTAGGAGCTACATGAGCATGAGTAGCAATAGGTACATAAGGCCGATAGGCACTGCCACGCACTGTTGTAGGTATTGTTCCACTAGGTAGTGGTGTCGTACTAACTACAGTGGTAACAGGTGCACTTTCAGCTATGCTCATCATTGGGGTAGGCATTGCGGATTCCCTAATGGAAAGTTGAGCCAAGGTTGGAAAGCTAAAGTTACTACTCGTGGGCTCAACCTGCATTGAGACTCCAGGCGAAACAACATATGAAGGGTCTATGGGACTCACCGAGGGAGTCTCCAATTGTGATAAGGTTGGTTGTTTGGCCTTGCCCGTATCCAAAAACCTCATAGGGCCAGTGGAAACTAGGTCCACTCCCCTATTTTGCCTCTCAATTTGGATAATTCTATGAATAACATCACATATCATGTGTTGTTGCTCCTCTAGATTAGTGGCGCTAGATGTAGATCGTAGGACTTCTAACCAACCTACATGGTATGTGTAACTCGTGTATAGGTCCGTTAGAGTCTCTGTGTGTAGATCATATTCCCAATTTTCATTGAGAAATATCCCATCTAGACTTGGTGTGCCAAATGGTTCTCTTGAAGTGGACGCAATGTCACTTCTTATGGGTTGGCTTCTAGGGACCTCTACTTTAGGAAGAGCATTGGAATGTGGTAGCTCAGTAGGGCCCTCATTAAACGAAGTGGGTAGAATATCCACATGGACACTCTTTGGGAGGGTAGGGTCTACATAAGATACGTATGGCGAATCTACTACTCCTCCTTCCTCATTTACTTCGCTTGTAGCATGTTCAGAGCGTGTAGCTCTACTAAAGGTCTCTATTTGACGACTAAACATGCTAGATCCAGGTTGTGGGGCCCACACTGGCATGTTTTGGCTTGTCTCCTCAGGGTTCTTAGTAGGGTGTCCTTCCATGGCTTCTGAGTCAGAAGATGAGTCACTATCCACTATTCGTGGATCTTGGGTCGCACTCCCTTGGGTTCCAGCCGAAGGCCAAGATGCTAACGTGGAGGGATGGCGTGAGCCTGCGTAGACTGAAACGCTTTCTAGTGGCTCAGACTCCAGCACCCGACCAGAGCGTAGATGCATGTGACGTGGGTACCCTACGTGCGTTGGTAACTACCCTTGAAACTCACACAAGTGGTTTCTTAGGTGTTTCGCACCCCGTTTTTACTTGTTTTTGTGTTGTTTTTAACCCGTTTTTGACCCCCTTCCTTACGGTCGAACTTGGACTAGGGCGTATGATAGCTCGAAACGAGCGTATCGTTCAAAGGATCCTAGTGTGCTTTACAACACCGTGTTCGCCTATCTAGAGCTCCTGTAGTCCTCAAAACAGTCCGTTTCCCTTGGGGGGAAGGGGCAAAAGCCTATTTGCTTGTGGAGGAAAGGGTGAGGGCTTTATCCCACATGCTCACTTTACTCCTTGGGGAGTGGGCTACATATAGGGCACAAATTCCCATAAGCTCTCACTTGAGAGAAAGCTATGGAGGCTCACTCTCCTATATATATATATCAAAAGACCGAGACCGAGGCCGGGGTCGTGGGTCGTGGGTCGTGGGTCAATTGGGGTTCTTTCTTTTCAAAAATTTTTTCTCCAATTAGAAAATCTTTCCTCTCCACACGTTCGGTTCTTTCTTTGAAAATAAAATTTAATTTTTTCCTTTATTTATTTTTTTTTGTTTTTAATTTTCTGTTTTTTTTTTGGTTAGGTAAGTTTTCTAGGGTTTCCTTAGGGTTCAGCCTTAGCCGCGGCGCAGTTCGCACACACAGCACAGATCTGGGGATTCAGAAATCCCTCTCGCACACAGAAACCAGATAACAAAACGCACGCCCACACACGGAGCGGGAAAATAACAGAAGTGCAGAAGACAAATTGCAGAAACAGATTGCAAAACACAGAAACACCTCAACAACAAACACACAGTCGCTTTCCTACAGTGTAGATTAAACTTCACGCAGCAGCTTAAGCTGCAAACTGGAGCTTTGTGCAGGGCAACTCCCCAGCAGCGGCGCCAAAAATGTGCGCTTTTGCCGCACAGGTCGTAGCTGGGGACTTGCCGAACACCGTATGCGAGCCACGATTGGCTACAAGCATACAACCAGGGAAGGAAGCTCAAAACAGAATGCAAAAGGTGTGTCACTCACCGCTTAACTGCTGCCTTGAAGGATTCCCGCGTCGCAGCCGTGAAGGAGGAACCGCCGTCGCCGCTCTACCGCCTCTCCGCCGCCTCACCGTGCCGCTACACAGTGCACTCGATCGCTCTCTCACTCTCTCACTCTCTCTCTCACACACACGCAGGAGAAGGAAAACAAGGAGATAAGGCAAGAGCACTCTTGTATTCACAACACATGAGAATGAGGATTTTAGGGTTACATTTGGCTCTTATAGGTGACTTGGCCGTTCACACTTGGGCGCCCATACATGGCCGACAAGCCCGGCCCATGACTCAGAATATTTAAATTAATGACGTAAAACATAATACGTCTCAATGTCCGTCAAAGGTTAACAACTTAGATTGAAACATCTCTGTCAGAAAATCTCACATGCCTCTTTCTACCTACGATACTTACAATTGTATGAAAATGGAGTTTGTTGGAAAAGATGGATATCTCGTGCTATGTAAACATGTTATACCGTGGCCACTAGTTTTCCATTGCTTGCCTTCTTGAAGCCTTGTAAACGACCTTTCCAATGGTGCTCGAGTACATTTCATCGTCGAACTTGGTGAGGCCTGATTGCAGCAAGCTGTAGATAAACCCAAGCGCTCTTACAAAATGCCTCTCCCACCCAAGCACCATCATCGTCCTTCATGCTGTGCAAGGATATCTCCTTAATCTCGTCTTTTGGTCTTCTTGGAAGCTAGAGTAGAAAGGTTAGGGTTAGAGTAAAAAGGAAAGAGATGTGCAGACTGGGGATTTACGGGAGTCTTGAAGATGAAAGAGATGGAGCTTCGAGAAGGGAGGGAGATAAAGATGGAGGAGAAAGTTTAGGGTTTCTGATAGCTTCATTAGGGTTGGGCAAATGAGATAGATATGGAAGAGAAAGGGAGGAAGAGTTTAATTTGGACGTTTAAGAGGGAAAGTGGACTTGAAAATGAAATTTTTGATTACAATGAAATTTGAGATGGGTTTTTGGGGCCATTTCAATAATTTTAAAATTTTAAGGATTTTTTGAGCCACGAAAAATGGTGGGACCATACCTACCCTAAACCCCCTACTTTTTTAAAGGGACAAGTGTAATTATTAGTATTGAAAGCCTAGTCCCCCTCCCTATAGCCTAGTCTCCCTCCATTTATTCAAAGGAGACCAAATGTGCACAATCCTCTATTCCTATTGGTCCGTTGCTAATTACTTTCATTAGTAAAAGGTCCAAAATATGTCCAAATGCCTCCTAATGGAAGGCATGCCTCCGTTCAGGGAGATCACTTGTTTTATTAGATATAGATGATGCCATCATCTCAGGCTATGTATATCCATACTTGCATAGCCACACGAGTGTAGGCTCTTCTATGAGGATGAGCCTTGGATGAGCACTTGGAGGATGAAATCGATCCTCATGCGAGGGTGAACCCCTATGACTAGTGAGCTTTGACAGTCCCTATTTGACTTCTTTTGGTCCTTTTTTGCTAGATTTGAGGTAGAGCTATTCTACTACACTGACACTTGTTCCTTTTTTATCTCAATGGCTCCAGTACATGAGTGTAGTAGACTTACATCAAAAGTTTATAGACGATTAGGGAGAGGAGGTATAAAAGGTCAAGTATTGTAGGCCACCCCAATTGATATAGCTAAGGTGAAAGTCTCTAATAAAACAAAATCAAGTTGCTTAGCTTAGCAGGAAACAAAATCGTGAACTCATATAGAAGGAATGAGAGGCTAAGGTTGCATCTGAAGGAAAGGAAAATGATCCTGATTTGCACCTAGAACTTGAGCATTACAAGTCATACACCATAGGTAAACACAAGTTAGTGTTTGATAATGCCAAACATAACCCCACAAGTGAGAGTGGCATCAGGGCCAAAAACAAAGAAAAAAGGGCCCTTTAAGGTTTTGATTAAAACACTAATTAGCTGAGGTTTTAGTAGAATGAGACCTCCAAATTTGGCCGTTTACAGGTACTTTTGAAGCATTTAGGAGATGGGCACGATAAATGCTAACATTCCTTAAATTATGTCAGAGCTACTTTTCAGTCATTATTCTCAATGTTATTTGAACTTTTGAAACATCTATTGTACAAATATTCCCACCAAAACACATCCGTTTTTCCTCTCATCACTCATCAATTGAGTGCTCTCTTTTTCTTGCTCTCTCTCTCTCTCTCTCTCTCTTTTCTTTTCTTCTCTTCTTTTCTGTTATACCCTTGCATAGTGGATTATACTCTAATGTCTATCGCTAACTCTTTACTCAATGCAAGAGAACGCAGATACAAACTTGCTATTAACAACATAGATTAGTTCTACTCATCTTGGAGAAGTATTCATCATCACCGAGCATTGTTGGACAAAGATGAGGCAAACAGACTACGACTAGAGGGAAGAAAACACATTTATTTTTTGTGGGTGGATGGAAGTATTTATCCCAATGATACTTCAACTGGTAGACCTCCTCCATTTGTAAATGTTCATGACTTGATTAGATTTGTTGGAGATGGTTTTGATGGTTTGCTTGGTTATTGTATGAAGTTATATTCTGCAACTTCTATGTGCTCAGCTCAAATGCATCAGCTGAAAGAAACTTTATTAACATCTCAAAAAACTATTTTAGAGCTTTATGATAAGATTAGAGAGCTAGAAGTTGTAAACCACTCCTTGAAAGAGAAACTAGTAAACTTGAAAGAAACCCCAGGAGGATTCAGAGAGAGAAAGAGAACTTTAAAGAATATAAGTAAGTTGTGTGAAAGTAGTGGGGCTAAAAAGAGGAGACTCCACCGTAAAAAAATATCCTGCTCTACAGGTGAAAAACCCAGGGCCATAACCAAAAATTCTAGTAGCGGCTGTCTTCTCAAGAAACATGATTTTGTTAGCGTTGGCTTGTATAGGTGAGAAGCCATACAGTATGCAAAGAGCTTTAATACAAAGTATAAGCCAGTCTGCATCCTCTGAGAATTGGCTATGCAACACATGGAAAATATTCTCATCCATTTTGGACAAATAGTGTCCAGGTGCAGAATCTTTCTTGCTAGAGCTTGCTTGCCTTGATCCTTTACCTCTCCCTAAGAAGTCTTCATCTGCTAGCTCCAACTGTAAACAAGAGGAACACTGTGAAATTATTGAAAGTTAAAATAATATAATGCATGGATTCAAATTCATATTCACTTACCTTTTGATTTTCATCTTGTTCAAGTATATCTGATGTCCAGAGTGAGATTGAGGTTTCTTTGATGTCTTTAAGTTGGACATAATCACTCTATTCCCTTCCAATATCGGCAATACCAAGTGAAGCTTGAAGCTCATTAAATTCATCATCAAAGATCAATGTTTCTAACTCCTGTGCTTTCTTAATACATAGTAATAAGGCATGAGTTGAGTCAATGAACTTGTCATCTAAAGTATACACATCTAAAGATCAATGTTTCTAACTCCTGATGTCTTTAAGTTGGACATAATCACTCTATTCCCTTCCAATATCGGCAATACCAAGTGAAGCTTGAAGCTCATTAAATTCATCATCAAAGATCAATGTTTCTAACTCCTGTGCTTTCTTAATACATAGTAATAAGGCATGAGTTGAGTCAATGAACTTGTCATCTAAAGTATACACATCTAAAGCAGCAAATTCATCATTATGCTCATTCTCAATATCAATGAGTCCTTCAGCAGCTTCACAACCCTCTGTAATGATGGTGGCAAGACAATAGTCCTCCCTCAAGTTAAATAGCTTTTGAATATTAGAAAGGAGTAAATACTCCTTATCCTTGATAAGAAAACTTGGCAATGAAGGAACAATGTATTTATGCAATGGATCTCCAAATTCCTTGGGTGACTGAACAATTGTATGTGTCTTTTAATTCTATGATTTCAATATTCATGGCAAGCCTCTCCTCCTCCTTAGGTCCAAGTTCCTCCTCTATATCATTTTCCTCTAAATCTCTGAGAAAGAAAAAGTTTGAAGAGTCTTCAATCTCCTCAAGTTTATCCTCTTCACCTCTAAGAGGATATTTGACAATGGAGAAAACTATAAAGGCAGCAGCTTTGACCATTCTCCTGTAACCTTTTGGATGAGAGGAGAAATCTGCATTTTCTAATAAAAACCTTTGAAGTTTGTACATACTACACCTCTTTGTAAATGTTTTTCCTCTGGACAGAGGAGGCCCCAATAGGGACATAGACATACTCCTTGCCTTTAATCAAGATAGAAGGCCCTGTAGTTTCCTCAAATTCATCAAAGTCCTCCTTGATAAATGGCATGGCATGATTAATAATCATTGAGACATCAACTTCTGGATTGAAAATATTCTTGGCAACTCACAAGAAAGAGGCTTCAATTCTACTTTCAATAAGAAAATCCAACATTCTCTCTGTAGGAGACACCACTGCTATCTTAGAAAGACCAGGAGCCTTGCGTGATGACTTAAACTTCTTTGATGCCATAGGACTTGCCTTTGGTGACTTTGTAAGCATTCCACGTGCTTCAGATGCACTTAATATTGATTGGGTATCTAGTGCACTAAGAGAAGGACTAGAGGACCCAGTAGGCTTTGTTGGAGAGGGTTTGCTTATTTTTTTCACTTTCTTGGATGACTTTGTAACTTCTGTAGGAGATATAGAAAGCTCTCTCTTTTTGAAAACATTGGATATGGATGGAGATACCCTTGAAGATTGCAGACCAAAAGGTGTTTTTGGTGAAGGCTTTGAAAAAACAACCAGGGATGGTGACCTTGATGAGGCACGTGCTACTGACGAAGAAGAAGCCATCTGGAATGGTGCGATAGCGGAGAGATTAAATTGCTAAAATTTGAGAGGTCATGCCGTTTTGGATACATAGAAAAAAAAATGAGCGAAAACGTTTATATACATCCGAATCTTGTACGACATCGAATCACAAAACGCCACATGGAAGGTACCGTTGATGAACGATCCAGTGAGAACGCACCATGTGTCACTAGCCGTGGAGACAATGAATAGAATTTTGACATGTGTCCAATGGTCCGTCGGGTATATGTAGAGATACATGACCACATTATCCATTTTCGACTTCCATTGACTTGTGTCCTCGCGTGCGACCACGACATTCCCTAGGGTACTTTCTACTTGCCTTCGAGTCATCTTGTGCTGCCTTCTTGATTCTTTAACGGCATAAATGGATCACTTTTAGCATGCTCTTTTGCCTCTACACGCCTGCGGTCAACAAGGTATAGGTCTGTGTCATGTGTGACCTTCTTAATTCTTTAACGGCGCGAACGGATCGCCTTCAGCATGCTCTTTTGCCTCTATCGCACCGTTGTGATCAACAAGGTATAGGTATGTGTCATGTGTGACCTTCTTAATTCTTTAACAGCGCGAACGGATCGCCTTCAACATGCTCTTTTGCCTCTATCGCACCATTGCGATCAACAAGGTATAGGTATGTGTCATGTGTGACCTTCCTTGGGTTTCCTTGGGTTTGTGCTATTGCGGACATCCTTCAATGGGTGACACATCCGGCTTTTAAGAGTTCGCCAAAACGGCACGATCGTATCCCATGCTCTATGCAATTTTACTCCCTTGCATGCCATTTGAGGACATTGATAGCACTACCCTGTAGTTCATTGTCACTATCAAATCCGATCTTCGCTTTTAACATTCCGCAATGGCGTGACTGTATCCAAAGAAGTATGCCATTTTACTCCCTTGCACGCCGTTGCAGACATCCTTCTATGGGTGGCACATCTAGTTCTTGAAGCATAATCTTGTTAGTCGGTACTCAATAGCTTGTTTGGAAAGGACTCATAGTGTATAAGTAATGTCATTGATAGCAGTATGGGATAGCTCATGGGGACTGACATGACAAGGATAGTTCTTGATAATGTCTATTTCTAAAGATTACTTTATTCATATCTTTTGCTATTCTACTAGTTTGTTTTATTCACTTATATTTGTCACCGTTTTACAATAGCCAGAGAGAGTACTTTTGTGTGCCTTTTTTGAAACCACTGGCCATGTACACTTTCTTTATTTCTTCTTATTTGAGGGTCTTGTATTAATCTTGAAAATATTTTCACTTTTTTTGCAGTGTTTCTCAAATATTTCTCAATGTGCAATCTATGGCAAGGACAAAGAAAACTGCAAGAAAAGTATGTACTGAAGATCCAAAGATAGCACAAGTTGCTTCTGCACCTAGTCCTAATAAGAAGAAAAGAAAGTCAAGATTTTTTTATATAAAGAGGTGTTTTTCAGAGATCAGGAAGGCCCAAACTGACACTCATCATCTTATCCCAAGGGCTGTCTTCATTCGTGTAGTAAAGAAAATATGTGACAAGATTGGTGTCTTAACTAAAAGTAATACCCCATTCAAAAAGTGGCAAGCTTCTGCATTGTGGTGCTTCCAAGAAGCATCTGAAGACTTTCTTATAGATTTCATGAATGATGCCTATATTGCTGCTGCACATGCACACAGAGTCACTTTAATGAACAAGGATTTCTCACTCGTGGTGAGCAGGCTTAGGTATAGATTTGATAAAGTTCTCAAGCCACTTCCTACCACAGATACTAGGGCCTTTGATATCCTTACAATTCCTCCCAAGAGGCCTCGGAAAGCTGAAGGGCCTACTATTGAAGATGTTACACATGAGTATGAAACAAGAAAAGCACTTGACCAAAGTGAGATGCTTTTCGAGATGGAGGATAATTTTTATAAAGAGGAAGTTAAGAGACTTGGTGGTATGAATTATGATAGAATGGGCAAGGTGTATGGTCAAATTATTATCAATGTCTCCTCCAACCCTGAGATTGAATATTACTTGAGCATTTCACCTAAGGACAAAGTAGTGATGTTAGAGAAGAAAGATATTGAAATATCTGATGCTGTAATATTCTGTTGCATAAGGTAAGCATCATTATTTAGCCATAGTTTTGTCCTTTTCTCTCCTTTTGCCATACTTAATACTGTCTTTGACTACAGGGCATACATTTCTAAAATGCCCACAGAGATTTCAAGCAGCATATTTGTGGTTGATCCTCTAATAGCAAGTGATATCTTTTCAAAGACACGATCAAATATTGATGGTTTTTTTAGGGCATATGACAGCCTGAGAAACTATTATATATTCATCCCATATAATGAAAGGTATTATTTTTTATTAGTTTTAAGGTAGTGTTTTTTAATAGTTTTAAATTCATAACTCATGTAGATATTTTCTAACTATTGTTTTATTTGTAGTCACCATTGGAGTCTTATATTCATTGATGTTTTTGATAGAGAGGTTATTTTCATGAACTCCTTAGCTGTATCCATGGTCAATGCAAAATGTAAGTATCTCTTTTCATCAACATATTATCTCCTTTCATCAACTATCACAATTTTGTTACAAACATTGCACCTATTTGATATGCTCTTTATTGCAGTGCTTTTGCAAAATTATATTAGCATATTTAGAGAAAAATTATGAAGATCTTTTAGATCCAGAGAAGCTATTTAAGTATATTCAGCAAGAATTATTGATCATTTAGTTTTGATGTTTCTTTGTTTGAAGATGGATTTCTTCTAATTACACTATTATTTTAGGTTCCAATTCAGTCTAACAGTACTAGTTGTGGATGGAGGGTGATTGCAAATCCGCAAGACAATAGATTTTAAGTTGTTAAAACAACAAGTCAATGTAAGAAAACTAGAGAATCCTTTGCATTACTCTTAATGTATTTATACATTATTTGTTTTAGAACTCCACTTTTTTTGGCAGTGCAATAAATCCAAATAATCTAATGGGAAGTTTCTACTTAGCCATGATACCTTTCTCCTCTGTAACTCTGCATCTTTGAAGCAAGCTACAAAGATATGTAGAGGCATGAACCATGATAACCGTATCCTCCTCGAGATCCTTCCTAGAGTCATGGCCTTTTGAATATCCTGGGATATTTTATGTTTGAAGCTCTGCACTATCGTTTCATCTGGAATGTCCCAATTAAGAGAAGAAAGGCTTGGCACTGCTAAATCCTCAATTTGCCCATACACACCTATTTTTGGAGGGAACAATGTACTGTGCGTAGTATACAAAAAGATTACCCTTATTAAAAAAAGCCGCATTCTGGTCACCATACATGAGCTCTAAAAATTCTTTGTGAATGGCTTGGAAAGTACCACTGAAGCTCTCCACAAGCCGCCACTCAAAACTTGTTGAGGGAAAGATATCTGAAGAAATCGAAAGTTAAAACTTGTATTAAAAGAAAAAATATATTTGCAAAATTGAACTACAACTTACAATGTGCTTGCATAGGAATATGTTGAGTTGGAGATATGTATATATCCTTTGCCATGTAAACATGTTGGACCTGAGCAAACTAGCCTTCAGATGTAACCTTGAAAGCAGCAATGCGTCCCTTCCAATGGTATTTTGTATTCTCTCTTTTCGTTTTTTTCACCTTGTGAGATCCCTTGCATGAGGGCAACATAGTAGTGAAACTCTTGGGTTCCCAAGTTCCATCATCCCCTTTGTTGTGTACGACACAAGAGTTTATTGAACGAGAAGGACATCTTTTGGATTCCATATAGAATAGAAGCAAGAGAATGAAACAATGGAACTCAATGAGGTCAAAAAAGAGATGAGAAAGAGCTAAAAGATGCAATGAAGCTGAGTGAGGTCGGAAAAAAAGATGAGAGAGAACTAGAAGATGAGAGCTTCTAGACGTTGAGAAGAAGAATGAAAATGGTATGGGCGCCAAAAGGAATATTGGAGGTAGTTTGTCCAAACTTCAAAAATTTTGGCATTCCATCTTTTTTCAAATCTTTTGACAAATTTTGTTAGTATAACGGGTCCTAGGGACCACCATAATCGGTCTAAATATAGAGATTTTAGCTAAATTAGTGGAAAAAATCTTGAAATGGACTCTACTACCTCCAAATTAGAGGAAACAAGGATACCATATTCTTGTGCACGTGGCACACTCTCTTTGGCTCTTTTCTTAATCACGAGATTAGTAAAGGGCCCTTTTTAAGGCATTTTTGGCCCTAATGGAGGAGTCTATGACAAACTTGTAGAGGTCAAGAAAGTAGACTTGGCTGATGAACCAAGAGAAGATCCTAAGCCTCTCTACATAGCCAAGGACTTAAATAAGGCCGAGGAGGCTAAACTTGTAGCTCTCCTCAAGGAGTATAGGTACTATTTTGTGTGGACTTATTATGACATGAAAGGAGTGCCTACTAGTGTCATACAACACACCATCCCAAAGGTACTAAATGTGAGACTAGTCTCTGGCAATGACCCTATCCAATAAATCCTAAATATGCCAAAATTCTGAAGGAAGAAATTGATAAACTTATTTAATGTGGATTCATTTATGAGATTAAACACTCAGAGTGTGTTTTACCTATTATGGTTGTTCCAAAGAAAAATGAAAGACTTAGAGTGTGTGTGGATTTAAAGAGAAGGTGAATGCTACCACCCATGTAGGGATCACTACCCCTTGTCTTATTCTAAACATGTGCTAGAGCGAGTTGCCAAAACAAGGAATACTATAGCTTTTTAGATGGAGACTTAGACTATAATCAAATTTCAATTTCACCTGAGGACCAAGCTAAAACATCATTTGTTATAGAAGGTGGCCACCCCCTTCTCTTCTTTACATTCCAACCTTTCTTAATCCTAGAAAGATTAACTAAGTGATTAATTAAACTCTTCTTATTGTTTACTCTCTTGAATTTAGAAAATTGTGTAGATTAGAGTTCTATAATTCTAAATTGGGTTAATCAAGTTAAGTGAAGAAAGAAAAATATGAGAAATGGTCAGCCATACAAAGGAGGTTATGGCAAAATTTTCCAGAATTTTGTGAAAAAGAAAGTTTGTTTTTATGTTATTCCAAAAGAGTAATTCTCACCATTTTTTGCATCTAAAAGAAATATTCTAATTACTCCATGTACATATTCACCTATGAATATGCATGGATATCACTGATATTAATTATTAAATTTGATTTCTATGCATAGAAAGATGCATAATGAAATTTATTTTTATTATAAAAGTGTTATTCTTATATTAAATTTGATTTCTATGCATAGAAAGATGCATAAAGAAATTTTTTTAATTACGAAAGTGTTATTCTTATTAAATTTGATTTTTATGCATAGAAAGACGCATAAAAGAATTTTTTAATTATAAAAGTGTCATTCTTATTAAATTTGATTTCTATGCCTAGAAAGATGCATAAAGGAAATTTTTTTATTACAAAAGTGTTATTCTTATTAAAATTGATTTTTATGCATAGAGAAAATTTTTTTTATTACAAAAGTGTTATTCTTAGTAAAATTGATTTTTATGCATAGAAAGATGTATAAAGGAATTTTTTAATTATAAAAGTGTTATTCTTATAAAAATTTATTTTTATGCATAAATAGATGCATGAAGAAATTCTTTTTATTTTAAAAGTGTTATTCCTATTAAATTTTATTTTATGCATAAAAGTATTTTATATATATATAAAAGTGTTATTCCCATTGAAGTTGATTTTTATGCATAAATAGATGCATAAAGAATTTTTATATCAAAATTAGAATTCTCTTAAATTATATTTTTAAATTCTATGAGTATTTGATAAACGAATAATTAAATACTCTAAGAGAGAAATTTCTATCGTTTTATATTCACACTGATTGTAAAAAGAAAATTAAGGAAATGTATCGAGATCAAAATATTGAGATAAATGATGAATTTATTCCTCATGGAATTCGTAACTAATTTAGAAATCAGTTAAGTGAATATTCAAAGAAAGAAATTTGGTAAAATAGTTACTGAATTATCAAACCTTTTGGAGAAAGATAGTTCAGGAAAAATCTTATCCGACTCGAACCTTGAATCAGACTATGACCAAGACCAAACTCTTTCATCAGTTTCGAGGAAAGAAGGTGTGACAAGTTTAGAGAAATACACTCAAAACTCTCGCCAAATCTGAAACTAAGTTTGAGACCCTTCGAATTGATCTGTGGATCAAGGTTATAGAATTCGAGGAATTCTAGTATGGGATACTGATTCAAGAAATACTCCTTGTATTCAAAAGAAAATCAAACTGAAAACTTGCATAAAAACTCTATTTTATTAAAGGACTGTCTTACGCCAGAATGCTGGAGGGAGCATTTGGTATATGTTTTTCTAAGGGAACTTCGGTTGTTGCAACAGGTGGCGAGGAGTGTTCAAAGGACGGCTCACGCGGCAAAGCCTGCCCAGGTCTTGACCAGCCTCGGTATGGTTGAAAAATGGTACGCTTCTAGTACGATGGGCAAGGGCCGACAAAGCGGTCCCTAAGTGAAGTGTCAGGACACCTAAGGAGGATCCTGGAGGGTTCTGACCCAGGAGATGCAAAGGCTCGTGGTGCCTATGACACCCATGCGTATGTTGTGGAAGATATGTATGATGGATGAAATGATTATTATAATCTGTTACTGGATCTCGTTGACCAGTTGGTCCTGTTTTTTGAGAAACAAAGGAGTGCATGGAATTTTTGAGTTATGACATTTATAACCAATAACTGTTTGTCAATGGATTATTTTATATGTTAAAGTTTTAAAGAGAAGTGCGTGCGTATCTGTATTCGAAAGCAAAAGTTAAGAAAGGCATTCAATTATGGGTGGGTGAGTAATTGTCTGGTTCTACTGATTCCAGTGGTGGTTGGTGGTGGCTAACCCACCCATGGGCCAGTGGAGTTTTAATAATTAAATCAAAATAATAGGAATACGCTTAGAATTTGAGTAGTTTAATAAAAACCTAAAGAATTTCTCAAATGAGTAGATCAATGGTTGTGCCTTACTTTGGTTAGGAAAAAGGCGTTGATTTCGTCAAATGATTAGATCAACGGCTGTGCCTGATTTTGGTTAGGAAAAAGCATTGATTTCTTCAATTTAAGTGAGTGATAGTTTTCCTTCTATCCGATTTAATCAGGTGAAGGATAGTTTAGTCTCTTGACCCCGTTAGAAAATTCGTTAAGAAAATCAAAAAGGTGGAATCATCCCCATTTTTTGGGCAAGGAAAATTTTCCCGATTTTGGTTTCCAAATGACCATCAGATTAGTCTCCTGTCCGGACATTCAAGGGGGAGGCCCCAAGTGGGAAACCCTGCCCCGCGCAAGAGGAAGCTACTTTCGCTACTAGCAACCGGGAAACCGGTGCGCGGAGGGGGCAGAGGGGTCTTACATAATCGACAACAGGGATGAGCGCATCCCAGCTCTCAGAACACACATTTAATTGCCTAGACCCTATGGTAAAGTGTTCTATAATGCTATGCTTAACACAGGTGCTAGTTACAATCTATTCTCCTTTGCTACATGGAATCATTTGGGTAAACCTCAACTTGAAAAGTCAAACATGAGAATAGAGGGTATAAGTGCCAAAAATTTGATAGTGGGAGGACCCTATCAAGTAAGAAATGCACAGTCAGAGCTTGTGGAGCAGGGGAGGAGGGCAAAAAATTATGCACTTACACCATCATTCTATAAAATAATGTTACCAACTCCTTGTCCCTTCTAGAGCATGGTGGGTCATTTTCTAGACATCGTAGCTAGTGATAGTTACTTAGCTTGCTTACCTATAGTACATATGCCCTTTCATAGCCAGGATGCACAGAGACCATTGCATTCCCATCCAGGCAAGGGTTACGTTTTAGGAAACCCAACTAAGGGCGAAGATCAACCTAGTGACATTGAATAGGAGCATACTTATGAGCTATGGTTATCTGACCATGAGATTGCTAAATGAGTTTGATTTACAAGTTATTGAGGTACAGTAGTGCAAAGTAGATCCAGATTTATAACTTGTAGTGGAAGTGCAATCTTGATATGGACCAGATTTTTCCACTTGCTTAGGTGTATCCTAACTTACTCTCAACTTTGAAACTATTGTTGTACATCATTACATTCATTCTTAGAACTAAAAAGACCTTATGACTCGACAATTGTTTTTTCTAGGTGCCACGTAGAGGAACGTTAAGGCTATATTTTTTCTTAAACTTAGTAATGTTCCTACTTGTTCATGACTGACCTTAAATTATGCCGATGGGGTATGTGAAGTACTCCCACTCAGCTTTTAGTGACCTTTAGCTTAGTTTTAGGTGAGAAAATAATCAAATAAAAAAAAAGATTAAAAAACACACAAAAAAAGACCAAGAAGATAACTATCGCCATATAGGATCGTGGTAGGACTCTTGGTTACTAGTGATGGTCCCTTGAGACCGATGCCTTGTTTCTTATGGGGTAGGACCTTGTGTCATGAAAAAACTAATAAAGAGAGGTTAACCATCGCCATCTTAGGAGATTCCTAGTAGTCCTTAGATACTCTTAGTGGAGGTCTCTTAACCATTGCCTTGGTCTCCACAGGTTGGTGTCTTATCCCTTATACTATAATTTACTAAAAAAACACACTTTTTGACTTAGCTCTATCCATTAAGGTTTGTGTAGCTTGATATTCAACCATAATCGTATGCATATGATTAAGAATAGTTTAGATATAGATAGGATTATTATACTAACCTCTAAGTTAAATTGGCCTTACCTTTCCTCTTCATAGCACAACTTGAATTTTACCCAGTCATTAAAAACTATACACATTCACATTCACATTCATTATTCTACATACACATCTGTAAGATTCCTCCCCATCCTCTCAAGATGTCTAGCATCTTTCCCTGTAATCAATCCCCTCTTCAGAAATATAAAAGATCTTGTCTCTGCCTATTTTGACATAGAGAGAGAAAATATTCTAGAGAGAGAATATTCAGATTTTGAATATTTTTAGATAGAAAAATTTCTCATATTATTAAAATGAATTCTCCTAAAATAGAAATTCACAGAACTTTCCAATGTGCAATTGGAATTTATTGAAAATGGGTATAAAGGACCTTAGTTTAAGGGTCTAGATTTTCAGAAATTTTTGGATTATGGTCCAATTAAGGTTCCTTTGGGCCAATAAGATCAATCCATGTGTAGGGAGGAGATAAATCCAATTTTGTAAAAGAAGATACCCAAAAATGAGTAAATGCTCACATAAGATGAAGAGTTGACTATGTACAAGGTTTATTAGTAAGAAACTATGAGCAATATTAAAAATATGAGATATTTTAGGTATAAGGATTCCATTTTGACACCTATGTAAGGAAGGGAGTCCCTTCAATGCTCACATAAGATGAAGAGTTGAAAATGTACAAGGTTTATTAGTAAGAAACTATGAGTAATATCAAAATATGAGATATTTTGGGTATAATGATTCTATTTTTGACACATCTGTAAGGAAAAGGAGGGCCTTCAATGAGGCACCTAATTCACATGCTTTAATGAGTTTTAAACTCAAAAATAATGTGATATTTTTATCTCTCCTCTCTCTTAAACCAAACCAAATCAAAATGGAACCAAACCGAATAAAAAAGGAACCAAACTAGGTCCAAATCTGGTCCAAATTCAACCAAACTGAAATCTAAAAAATTCTAGAAATTAGTTAGCTTTGGTTAGAGCTTCCCTCTCCTATAAATAGAACATGAATCCTTTGAAAAAAATAGGAGAATTTTACTATATTAGAACTATGCTAAAATAATGCTAATTTTTACTATTCTCTAAAATTCTCTCCAAATTGGAGAAATTGGAGCTTCCCTCTTTCTTCAATCCCCATTGGTGGCTCCATCAACATACTAAACCAATTGATTGGTTGGGGGCCTTTACCGTGAACAAAGAGTCAAGCAATTTGTAAGGTAAGTGGTGAATTTTGATCTTTTCTATAATTTCTCAATGTTTCTCTCTTCTCAACCCCTCTCAAGCTTAAGAAGCTTAATTGGAATGGTTTTTGAATGCTATTGAAGTTAATTGATGAATGGTAGTAAAGAATTATATAAATTGATGAATGCTATTGAAGTGAATTGAATCATCATGAGTGATAATGCTCTTGAAGTAATTAATGAATGTTAGTAAAAAATTACATAAATTTCCATTTATGCTCAATTCTAATGGTTTTTATGTAATTTCTCTCTCTCACTCAAGAAATGGTCATACTCATGACCTATTCTCAATCCAAATGAAGCTTTTCATAAAGCTTTTTCTTAATCCAAGATGAATCTATGCTTAAGACCAAATTAATGGCTTTTCCTATGCTTTTAGTTTATGAATATTGATGATTCAATCCATTATGCGTTAATGATCCAATTAGGGATCATTCTAATCATTCCCTTAATGATAAGCTTTATCTTTTAAAATAATTGAGATTTATCATTCATAGTAGCGGAGCTATGGCAAAATTTTTATAAAAATTACTCATAAAATAATTGCATTCAAAGCATGAAAAGAGGATTTCCTACCATATTCTAGGAATTACCATCCTAGATTAATTGAAAGAATTTTATTGTAATCATGGAGAAATTGATTTTTATGTTATGCATAATTGATGATTATTTTATTATAAAAGTGTTACTTTTATCATATTTGGATTTCATGCATAGAGGTATGCATAAAAGATTATTATTTTAATATAAAAGTGTTTCTTTTATCATATTTGGATTTCATGCATAGAGGTATGCATAAAAGATTATTATTTTATATAAAAGTGTTTCTTTTATCATATTTAGATTTCATACATAGAGGTATGCATAAAAGATTATTATTTTAATATAAAAGTGTTTCTTTTATCATATTTGAATTTCATGCATAGAGGTATGCATAAAAGTTGATTATTTTATTATAAAAGTGTGACTTTTATCATATTTGAATTTCATGCATAGAGGTATGCATAAAAGTTGATTATTTTATTATCAAAGTGTGACTTTTATTATATTTGAATTTCATGCATAAAGGTATGCATAAAAGTTGATTATTTTATTATAAAAGTGTGACTTTTATCATATTTGAATTTCATGCATAAAGGTATGCATAAAAGTTGATTATTTTATTATAAAAGTGTGACTTTTATCATATTTGAATTTCATGCATAGAGGTATGCATAAAAGTTGATTATTTTATTATAAAAGTGTGACTTTTATCATATTTGAATTCATGCATAAAGGTATGCTTAAAAGTTGATTATTTTATTATAAAAGTGTGACTTTTATCATATTTGAATTTCATGTATAAGGTATGCATAAAAGTTGATTATTTTATTATAAAAGTATGACTTTTATCCTAATTGAATTTCATGCATAAAGGTATGCATAAAAGTTGATTATTTTATTATAAACGTGTGACTTTTATTATAATTGAACTCCATGCATAAAGGTATGCATAAAAGTTGATTATTTTATTATAAAAGTGTGACTTTTATCATAATTGAATTTCATGCATAGAGGTATGCATAAAAGTTGATTATTTTATTGTAAAAGTGTTACTTTTATCATATTGGATTTCATGCATAGAGGTATGCATAAAAGATATTCTTTTTATACTAAAAGTGTGATTTTCATCATAAATGGATTTTATGCATAACTTAGATGCATAAGAGAAATTCTTTTATTCTAAAAGTGTAATTCCTACCAAATTGAATTCATGCATAGGAAGATGCATAAAAGATTGAATTTTAATTCAAAAGTGTAATTTTCATTTAAAATGAATTTATGCATAGGAAGATGCATAAAAGATTGATTTTTACTTCGAAAGTATTAATCTCTTTAAATGGAATTTATGCATAAATAAATGTGTAGAGAAATCTTATATCAAATATAAGAATTCTCTTGTATTCTATAAATAGATATGGGAAGTGATAGGATGTGATAAGAGGTGTATGAGATGTGATAAGATGTGTATGAGAAGTGACAGGATGTGATAAGAGGTGTATGAGATGTGATAAGATGTGATAAGAATGCGTATGAAAACTGATAAGATGTGATAAGAGGTGTATGAGATGTGATAAGATGTGTGATAAGATGCGTATGGGAAGTAATAGGATGTGATAAGAGGTGTATGAGATGTGATAGGATGTGATAAGATGTGTATGAGAAGTGATAGGATATGATAAGAGTGTATGAGAGGAGTTAGGATGTGATAAGATGAGTTAAGATGTGTATGGGATGAGGTAAGAAGTGTATGTGATGGGATAAGATGTGTATGGGTTGTCATAGGGCGAGAATGGATGTGATGTAAAAGAATAGATATGAAGGCGTATGTGGTTATATGAATGGGAATGTGGAAATGGATGTATGAAATTGAATGTGGATGTGGATGTATGAATGAATGTGGATATGAATGTAGATACGGATGTGGATGTATGTATATGGATGTCGATGTATGAATGAGGATGTGAAAGTAGATGTGTATGTATGAATGTGAATGTGGATGTGGATGTGGATGTATGGATGTAGATACGGATGTGGATGTATGTATGTGGATGTGGATGTATGAATGAGGATGTGAAAATGGATGTATGCATGTAGATGTGGATGTATGGATGTGAATGTGGATGTGGATGTGGATGTATGGATATGGATATGGATGTGTATGTATGAATGCGGATATGGTATTGGATGTATGATGTGGATGTACGAACATGGATGTGTATGTAGAATAATGAATGTGAATGTGTATATGAAATAATGTGTCGTCGAATGAGTGAATGGATGAGAATGAGTACACATATGAATAGAATGTGGAATAAGTAATGTGGACCGAGGAGGGATAATGTGGAAAGACGAGAGTTCGATATAGAAACTGTATTTTGTGACCTATTTGTAAATGGCTGTTTTATGTCAACTTGAAGAATACTGGGGAAGCGTTTTGACCGTCTTGTGGATTAAGGTCATGGAGACCAATCTGATAAAGTTGCAACTGCTAATGACGGAGAGTCAATGGAGGACGTCTCGCGTAGCAAGGTCGACCGAGGTCTTGACCAGCCTCGGTTTGATTTAAATGGTGAGCTTCCGGTACGGTGGATGAGGGACCAAGGAAGCGGCCTTTGTGAGTGAAGCGCTAGGTCACCTGCGAAGGATCCTAGAGGGTGCTGACCATACGGTGCTCGGGTTCTGGGTCGTCGAAGATACCCACACGTGCGTCGTGGAAGATATTGGAACAAGGAGTAAGAGTTGTTTTCTGAAAACCGGGCATGGATCTGGTTGATTGACCTTGCTGGTCCTCAACGGATGAGTCCATGGCTCTTTTATATGGATCTGTTGGTTGATCTTGCTGATCTTCCACGGAGATTCCATTTTGTTATGTGAATATATTGTCGGGTACTATGAGCTAGGAACTATTGAAAAGGCCCCTGAGTGAAAAGGTGGTAAGCATTCTGGTTGCCAATAATGCCATAAGTACACCGATGAATGAATGATTGGAAATAAGGATTCAACTAGAGATTTTGAGGATTGTCATCAGTGACATAATGGTTTCGTTAAAGGATTGTTTTAAAGTTAGCTGATGCTGAGAAAAAGGCAATTTCATATTGGGTGTGTAAGTGGTGTGACTAATTTTATGTTTGCATGAACTTTCGGCTAGGGGGCCTGGGAACTCTTTTCCCTGGTACCCGGGACAAAACCTAACCAAATTCCTAATTGGATCCCATCACTACAGTGGTTGGGAGGTTGGCTAACCCATGGGACTGGATGGGGTTAGGCTAGACTGATGGATCCGTAAATCGAGACTCAAATTCTGTTATTACGATAGATAAAGTAAATCTCAGATAGTAATTATTCTATGGATAGGAATCAACGGCTGTGCCTCTTGATGGGGAATAAAGCGTTGATCCCAATGATCCAAGTGCAAGTTTCTTCCTTGATCTGACCGAGTATCTTTATAGGTGCAGTCGGATCAGCCGGATCAGTAATGGTCTTGACTACGTTAGAGTAAAGAGTTATCCTGGTGGAATCGCCCGTGCTTTTTGGGTGAAGGAAGTTTTTCTGGGTTCGGTTTTGGAAAAACCGACGGATTAGTCTCTTGTCCGGAGATCCGTGGGGGCGAGGCCCCGGTGTGGGACCCCTGGCCCGCTCATGATATGCTACTTTCGCTGCTAGCACCCCGAATCTGTTGCGTAGTGGGGACAGGGATCTCACAACATCCATGTTTGTACATCCACATCATACATCCAATCCACATCCACATTCACATCCATACATCTACATGCATACATCCACATCCACATTCACATCCATACATCCACATCTACATGCATACATCCATTTTCACATCCTCATTCATACATACACATCTACATGCATATATTCACATCCACATTCATACATCCACACTTCCTTTTCCACATCCACACATCCACATTCACATTCATACATCCATATCCACATTCATTCATACATCCACATCCACATTCATATTCATACATCCATTTCCACATTCCCATTCATATAACCACATACGCCTTCACATCTATTCTTTTACATCACATCCATTCTCGCCCTATCACAACCCATATACATCTTATCCCATCACATACACTTCTTACCTCATCCCATACACATCTTATCACATCCTAACTCATCTTAGCACATCCTATCACATCTCATACACCTCTTATCACATCCTATCACATCTCATACAAATCTTATCACATCCTATCACATCTCATACTCCTCTTATCACATCCTATCACTTCCCATATCTATTTATAGAATACAAGAGAATTCTTATATTTGATATAAGATTTCTTCACGCATCTATTTATGCATAAATTCCATTTAAGGAGACTAACACTTTCGAAATAAAAATCAATCTTTTATGCATAAATTCATTTTAAATGAGAATGACACTTTTGGATTAAAATAAATTCTTTATGCATCTTTCCATGCAAAAATCCAATTTAGTAGGAATTACACTTTTAGAATAAAGAATTTCTCTTATGCATCTAATTTATGCATAAAATTCATTTATGATGAAAATCACACTTTTAGTATAAAAGTAATATGATAAAAGTAACACTTTTACATTAAATTAATAATCTTTCATGCATACCTCTATGCATGAAATTCAAATATGATAGAAGTAACACTTTTACATTAAAATAATAATCTTTTATGCATACCTCTATGCATGAAATCCAAATATGATAGAAGTAACACTTTTACATTAAAATAATAATCTTTTATGCATACCTCTATGCATGAAATCCAAATATGATAGAAGTAACACTTTTACATTAAAATAATAATCTTTTATGCATACCTCTATGCATGAAATCCAAATATGATAGAAGTAACACTTTTACATTAAAATAATAATCTTTTATGCATACCTCTATGCATGAAATCCAATTATGATAGAAGTAACACTTTTACATTAAATTATTATCTTTTATGCATACCTCTATGCATAAAATCCAATTATGATAGAAGTAACACTTTTGCATTAAAATAATAATCTTTTATGCATACCTCTATGCATGAAATCCAAATATGATAGAAGTAATACTTTTACATTAAAATAATAATCTTTTATGCATACCTCTATGCATGAAATCCAAATATGATAGAAGTAACACTTTTACATTAAAATAATAATCTTTTATGCATACCTCTATGCATGAAATTCAATTATCATAAAAATAACACTTTTACATTAAAATAATAATCTTTTATGCATACCTCTATGCATGAAATCCAAATATGATAGAAGTAACACTTTTACTATAAAATAATAATATTTTATGCATACCTCTATGCATGAAATCTAAATATGATAGAAGTAACACTTTTACATTAAAATAATAATCTTTTATGCATACCTCTATGCATGAAATTCAATTATGATAAAAATAACACTTTTACATTAAAATAATAATCTTTTATGCATACCTCTGCATGAAATCCAAATATGATAAAAGTAACACTTTTACATTAAAATAAAAATCTTTTATACATACCTCTATGCATGAAATCCAAATATGATAAAAGTAACACTTTTATATTAAATTAATAATATTTTATGCATACCTCTATGCATGAAAATCAAATATAATAATCAATATGCATCTTCTATGCATAAAAAGATACTTTAAGAGTATAGAATATAAAGATAATTCCTAGATTAATGGTAGGAAGTCCTTTTTTCATGCTTTGAATGAAATTATTTTATGTTTAATTTTTATAAAAATTTTACCATAGCTCTGCTGCTATGACTGATAAATTTCAAATTATTTTGAAGGATAAAGCTTATCATTGAGAAAATGATTAGAATGATCCCTAATTGGATCATTAATCCATAATGGATTGAATCATCAATATTCATGAAATACATAAACTAAAAGCATAGAAAAAAGCCATTAATTTGGCCTTAAGCATAGATTAATCTTGGATTCAGGAAAAGCTTTATGAAAAGCTTCATTGGATTGAGAATAGGTCATGAGTATGACCATTTCTTGAGTGAGAGAGAGAAATTACATAAAAACCATTAGAATTAAGCATAAATAGAAATTTATGTAATTCTTTATTATCATCAATTAACTTCAATAGCATTCATCAATTTATGTAATTCTTCACTAACATTCATCAATTAACTTCAATAGCATTCAAAAACCATTCCAATTAAGCTTCTTAAGCTTGAGAGGGGTTGAGAAGAGAGAAACATTGAGAAATTATAGAAAAGAATCAAAATTCACCATTTACCTTACAAATTGCTTGATTCTTTGTTCACGGTAGAGGCCCCCAACCAATCAATTGGTTTAGTATATTGATGGAGCCACTAATGGGGATTGAAGAAAGAGGGAAGCTCCAATTTCATCAATTTGGAGAGAATTTTAGAAAATAATAAAAATTAGCATTATTTTAGCATAATTCTAATATAGTAAAATTCTCCTATTTTTTTTCAAAGGATTCATGTTCTATTTATAGGAGAGGGAGGCTCTAACCAAAGCTAACTGATTTCTAGAATTTTCCAGATTTCAATTTGGACTAGATTTGGACCTAGTTTGGTTCCTTTTTTATTTGGTTTGGTTCCATTCCAGTTTGGTTGAATTTAGACTAGATTTGGACCTAGTTTGGTTCCATTTTGATTTGGTTTGGTTCAAGAGAGAGGAGAGATAAAAATATTATAATTTTTGAAGATTTAAAACTCAATTGCACATGTGAAGTAGGTGCCTCATTAAAGGGACTCCCCTTCCTTACATATGTGTCAAAATGGAATCATTATACCCAAAATATCTCATATTTTTGATATTACTCATAGTTTCTTACTAATAAACCTTGTACATAGTCAACTCTTCATCTCATGTGAGCATTTACTCATTTTTGGGTATCTTCTTTTACAAATTGGATTTATCTCCTCCCCACACATGGATTGATCCTATTGGCCCACAGGAACCTTAATTGGACCATAATCCAAAAATTTCTGAAAATCTAGACCCTTAGGCTAAGGTCCTTTATACCCATTTCCAATTAATTCCAATTGCACATTGGAAAGTTCTTTTTGAATTTTTGTTTCAGGGGAATTCATTTTAATAATATGAGAAATTTTTCTATCTAAAAATATTCAAAATTTGAATATTCTCTCTCTAGAATATTTTCTCTCTCTATGCCAAAACAGGCAGAGATAAGATCTTTTATATTTTCTGAAGAGAGGATTGATTACAGGGGGAAGATGCTGGACATCTTGAGAGGTTGGGGAGAAATCTTACAGCATGAAACCCTTACTGGCTCATGACATGAACCTCTTGGAAATCGTTCACGGCATGAAACCCTTACTGGTTCACGACGTGAAACATTCTTTGTAGATTCACAGGTTCGCCAAATCTAATGATTAGATAGACCAAGGCCACAAGGTTCAGTTAAGGAGAGTGTCCTATACCAAAAAGAGGGAATCTAACTCGAAAGGTAAAATTTTTTGAGCACATGAAAGTGCAAGATACCGTTCACGCCGTGAACCATTTTTTGCAGTTTCACGAACATTTTTTATAGTCTCAAGGCTTCTGAATCAGAGCGATAGAATCAAAAGCAAAATCAAATTAGGTTGAGAAATAGCTTATCAAATCGTACATACATGCACTTAAGATCCGGAAAACTCATCGGAGATGATCTTACGGCCAACGATAGTGCATCAAATCACCCAAGATCTTCCTCTCAAAGAAATGTGGGATCAGGACATTCCACACAAGCACACACTTGAGTGTTTTAAGAAACCTAACCACCACTGAAACTAGTAGCGAAGAGTCCATGGAAGAAGGGCTGAGGTACATTGGGTTTGGGGGAAGAGGAGAAACACCCTCCCCAACCAGGTCCAGTGGTATCATTGATATGGCCCGAGGATTTGTTTTCTCTCCAAACCAGCCACCATGATGAAGAAGCGCAATCTGCGGGCATGGGTCCGTCAACCAGGTCCACCAGTGGGTAACATTGATATGGCCCGAGGATTTGTTTTCTCTCCAAACTAGCCATGATGAAGAAGCGCAATCTGCGGGCATGGGTCCGTCAACCAGCGGCGGTGGACCCGATCCACAACAAGAAGTGCCATTCCAAAAGTCAAATTCTAGGCTGTCAAATACCAGCACCCCTTGAATAAGACAAGACATAGAAAGTGCAGCTAGGACATAGGTCAAATATTCTTCCCCACAACCACCACCAAGGAAGTAGAGTTAGACCTCAAACGGAGTGAGGTGGAACGATAACTAACGAGAATTGAGCTTTAGAAAACAAGAGCTCGATACTCATGTGACGAGAGCTGAGAAGAAGGAAATGGGAAGTTTTAACCCACTCTAGTCACAAGGGAAGGAACCAAAAATATTTATGGGTAGAAGTGAGGGAGAAATCCCAAACTTGGAACCCATAAACGAGGAATCCAGAACAAAGAAGGAAGGGTTTACAACCATAGAAGAAGAGGGTAACATGGCTAGCATGCCAGGTGAAGTAGAGGATCGACTCTACACCAAAAAGGATATTGAGTAGATGATCAATAATCCTACATTCCTACAAGACATGGAGCTCCTAATTCTGCAAAGACATATGGAGGCAACTAATGGGGAGTCACTCCAAGGTACCGTAGTTGGACCATCCCATGGACCTAAAATACGTAGAAGAGCCAATATAGGTAGCAGGGGACGAGATCTAGGAAGGAAGGGAGCAATTCCCCAAAGAACTAGGGTAGACCCAACCATGGACCTTAATGTAGCCACAAGGGCAGGCTTGCTAAATATGGTAGTAGAGATGGGATGAGGGATGGTTAGAGAACTAGGCACTGCTCTAGAGTCCCAACCTTCCCAGATGAAGCCCCATATCAGCACTTCAAAACTTGTCCAAAAAGTTCTATGAGGACGGGGCTCCTATCCAAAATGTAGAGATTTTTGAATCCACGTGTGAAACCTGCGGGGACCAGTTTAGTGATGTGACAATGATACATGCCTTCTCACTAACCTTGGAGGGAAAATATCATTAGTGGTTCCAAACCCTTAATGTAGACAGATACAACAGGGTGGGTCTCAACAGAATCCCCAAAATACATGAAGAGAAGGAAGAATATTGGGCCTTCTATTTACATAAAGAGATGGAAAACTATTTGAAGGCCCATAAGTCCAAAATATCTAACCCTTACCTCCTCACACAAGTGCTCAATCATGTCTCCAAAAGACCTCTCAAGGGCCTGAACCGAAAGAACACACAGAATTGGCCCTTCTACTTGATCAACCCACATTAATAGCCGAAGAGGTACACGAAGGACAAGGCATCTTAATGGAATCTAGAGATATAATCAAACAGATGAAGAAAGATCGAAAGAAGAGAACAGATCAAAGGATGAGAGGGGTACTCATTGTTGATGTTACAGTGGAGTCACAAAGGCTCTAGGAAGAGGTGGCCGAAATCCAGACTTACTAGGAGACACTAAAGGAGAATATCCTCAGTTAGATAACACAGGGACCCCAGTAAGAGCTCACTACCCTAGCCAGCCCTGCCCAACTTATATTTATTAACTTATCTCCTCTCAAGGATTCCAGTCTAATAGACACACCCATAGAAATAGCTCCAGAGGCAACAACGTTAATACAAGAAGCTGAAGAAATAAGAGAAGAAGAGGCAGCCCCAACCCAAGTACAGGAACCTGAGAGACCCATGGAAGTAAGAAAACGACAAAGAACACCAAAGACGTCAATTCCAAACAAAAAAACGACAAAGAACTCCAGAGCTGTCAAGTCCAAGCAAAAGGAGGAGATTTGAAGACTAAGAAGGACTACCACAAAACATCGATTACCAACAATTCTTGTAGGAGACTATAGAGGGACTTAACAAGCTACTTAAACAACCACCAATTGGGATGTTGGAGATAGGATAAGGAACCGCTGCTGCAATGTGGGAGCAGGAGCAAAAACTGTGGTGATTCCATCTACTAACAACACATATGCTCCATGACCGCAACAATGCACTATGGCAGCAAGTGAAGGATTCATCAGCACAAGTGCAAAAGTTAAAGACCAACCTAGAAGCAGCAGAGTCAACACACAAGGAAGTCATTTTGAAGAGTTTGAAGGCTACAAAAGAGCTAGAAAAAAGGTATAACTCGCTGGAGAACAATAACCTTGTGTTGAGCCAAATAATAGTAGAGAAGATCAAAGAGAATTCAGATCTCAACGCCAAGCTGGAACAAGCAAAAGAACAACTCCAAAAAGAAGTAAATTACACAAAAGAATTCACGACACTGCATGTGCAGCAAATTCAGGTCTTCCAAGGACAATGCCACGACCAAAGAAGCTGCACTACAAGATCAGATTGCACAACTAATAGAATTGCTCAAAGCAGAGGAAGAGAAGACACTACGTCTACAGCAGGAAAGAGAACACACCAACAAGGCCCATGCTCAAAAGATCAAAGGCCTCAATGATACAACAGCTGCATGCCGAGCCGAATCACACAGAGGTGAGTTGGCACATAAGGAAATAGTGACACAACTCATGGAACAACTTCAAGGCAGCAACGAGCGGTTAGCAACATAAGGACTACAACAGATCACTGAGGCTCAGGCAAGGGAAGCAATAGCTAGGCGAGCCCAAGAAGAAGCCACCCGAAGATTTGAAGAACTGGATGCTGCGCTGATGGTCAGAGAAACTGCAACAATATCCAACCTTATGACCAATACAAAGTCCCGCATGCAAGAATTGGAACGCCAGCACACCATACAAGAAAGAAGTCACTGGTCTCGGAACCCAATGAAGATTTTGTCTACTCCTTGAGTGGGCCTCCGAGTTGGGATAGTTGCCAGTAACTTCTCGAGCCCCCTCCCCACACTCTCTCTTTGTTTTTGTCTACACTAACCCTATCTTTACCTCAATATGACGTAAATCTAGCTGAGGATATAGGCCTAGGGAAACTAGCCTTAATCAAGCAAAATACAGAAAGAGACACTAATCCCACCATAATCATAGAAATTTTGCGGGGTGATTTCGTATTGACTAACCCTCAGGATATCGTTTTCTATCCCCTACATCCTATCATCTTAAACCTTTGTAGTTGGTGTCGCATACTCCAAAACTCAGAAATTCTGGACAACGATGTCAAAAAATTAGACTTGTTTGTCCCAGATGACATTCTAAAGATGCCTGCCAACTACGAAGTCGTAGCACATAGCTACCAGTGGATCATAAGTCACGGCTGGTTAGAGCTCTATAACACTCACCAACATCTAAACCTATGTGAGTCCACTCTCTATCTCACCGGCATTCTAAAACTCTACAGTAATATTTATAAACATCTAGAAGCCATGCTAACAACTGTACAATACAATTTTGATGCTACCCATATACAGTATCCAACTATAAGCAAAGAGTGTAAGATTCCTCCCTCCAGCTTTTGAGGTGTACAGGTGTAAGAACCTCCCCTTATGATCTTGTAATTATTCCCCTCTTTGAAATAAAAGAAAGATTTTGTTTTACCCTATTTTGACCTAGAGAGAAAAATGTCTAGAGAGAGGTAATCTAAAATTGAGATATTTTTTGATATAAAATTTGAGATATAAAAATCCTCCTAGTGTCTAAAATGGTTTCCCCTGAAACAGAAATTCAAAAAGAACTTTCCAATGTGAATTTGGAATTAATTGAAAATAAGTATAAAGGACGTTAGCCTAAGGGTCTAGATTTTCAAAAAAATTTGAATTATGGTCCAATTAAGGTTCCTATGGGCCAACAGGATCAATCCAAGTGTGGGGAGGAGATAAATCCAATTTATAAAAGAAAAATACCCAAAAATGAGTAAATGCCCACTAAAGATGAAGAGTTGACTAAGTACAAGGTTTATTAGTAAAAAAACTATGAATATTACTAAAAAAATGAGATATTTTGGGTATAATGATTCAATTTTTCACACCTTGGTAAGGAGAAGGGGGCTCTTCATCAAGGAGGTGCCTATTTCACATGTGTGGTGGAGTTTTAAACTCAAAAAATATTGTGATATTTTTATCTCTCCTCTCTCTTGGATCAAGGCCATCCCCTTCTCTTCCTCCTTTTACAATTCAGCCTTTCTTTATCCTAGAATGAGTAACAAATAAATTGATTTGACTTTTCTTATTGTTTACTCACTAGAAAGTGAAAATTGACTAGATTAGAGTACTTTACTTCAAATTGAGATTAGTTTTAAATTAAAAATAGAATGTTAAAAATTAAAAAATGGTCAGCTATACAAAGGAGGTTATGGCAAAGTTTTCTTGAATTTTGTGGAAAACAAAGTTTATTTTTATGTTATTCTAAAAGAGCAATCCCCTCCATTTGTGCATTCTAAAAGAAATATTTCTATTTACTCCATGTACATATTCACCTATGAATATGCATGGATATCATTGATATTAGTTATTGAAATTAATTTCTATGCATAGAAAGATGAATAATGGAAATTTTATTATAAGAGTGTTGTTTTCATTGAAATTAATTTCTATACATAGAAAGATGCATGATGAAACTTTTATCATAAAAGTATTATTTTCATTAAAATTGATTTTATGCATATAAAGATACATTAAGGATTTATTTTTATTTCAAAAGTGTTACTTTCATTAACACTAGTTTGGTACCAAAACAGGACACGTGAGTGTCCTTTTTTGGGGGTTGCGAAAAAAAATCAAACTCCTAATGTAGGCTTTAAAAACCAAAATGCTTCATTGGGCATGTAGAACATAACCCTATGCTTATGTAAAAAATGCTAAACATATAAAATGCCTTTTTATTTGGAAGTACATAAGCAACAAAGTAGCATATGTCTTGAAAATGAACATTTTTCAGGATTTTTCAGGATTTTTCAGGATTTTTCCAAATATGCAAGCATCATTCTCTCAAAAAAAAATCCAATGATATCAATAGCATTTTTCCCAAGAAATTTTGATAGCATACATCAGTCCAAGGAGGTAGAAGCTCACCAAAAAAATCATTTTCCTTTCCTAGAATTTTTTCCAAAAAAGTTGTATAAAATCAGCAAAAGTAACGCGTATTATCAAAACTCAATCACGCCACTAAAAAAATTTGTAGCCCTATCAATGAGAATGTTGATTATTGGTTTTCATGCTTGAGATGAGATAAATAAGCCATAATTTGATGTGGATGACACTAACTTAGCCTCGACTTAAGTAGGTTCTTATTGCCTAGTTCTAAAAAAACTGTAAAAAATAAAAATACAAAATTTGATCATCTTTTTTCAAAAACTAATCATAACTATGCTTGCACAAGTAGTCTACACCTGTAGTTACAACAAATAATGCACTTACACAGCTTTCCCCTTTGATGAAAATCAAGATTAGGCTCATAATTAGACATTTTACGTATTAAAAACACGTTGCGCAAAAGGCCATGTATGAGAAGAGGCCCAAAAATGGCTCTAAAGTTTTGGAAAATTCAAAAAAAAGTAGTATTTACCCTATATAACATGGGTGCACCTCAAGTTTTACATTATTAGCTTGCATATGGAAGGAGAAAAATTCATTCTCCACCTGTATAAAAAACATCATTTCAATATTAGCGAGTCAAAAATTTATCCAATAATTATCGTTTGATGATTCCAAAATTTAGTTTACATCATGGTCTTTCCATCAAGCCAAGTTTCATGATCAAACTATGTCCCTTCTAAAAGTTATGTACAAATTACTACTATTTTGAAAACAGCAAAAATCATGCGTTTTATCAGCACGTGTCTAAGAAAATTAAAATATTGCCTTGCAAAAGCTAAGAAAAGTGCAATTTAAAAAATCTCAATTTTTTTTTGGATCTTGAGGAACATCTGTGGATGTTAAGCATTTCAAAACTCTTAATAGATTGCCCACAAAAATTCAAGAAAAATGCTAACTTTCAGGACACTTTAGTGTCCTCAGGACACTTTAGTGTCCAATTACAGAACGAGTGTTAAAATTGATTTTATGCATAGAAAGATGCATAAAGGATTGTTTTTATTTTAAAAATGGCTTTCTCATTAAAATTGGTTTTATGCATAGAAAGATGCATAAAAGATTATTCTTATTTCAAAAGTGTTATTCTCATTTTATGCATAAAAGATTCATTTTTATTTCAAAAGTGTTATTCTCATTAAAATTGATTTTATGCATAGAAAGATGCATAAAAGATTCATTTTTATTTCAAAAGTTTTATTCTCATTAAAATTGGTTTTATGGATAGAAAGATGCATAAAGGATTGTTTTTTATTTCAAAAGTGTTAGTCTCATTAAAAATGGTTTTATGCGCATAGAAAGTTGCATAAAGTATTATTTTTATTTCAAAAGTGTCTCATTAAAATTGGTTTTATGTATAGAAAGATGCATAAAAGATTCATTTTTATTTCAAAAGTGTTCTTTTCATTAAAATTAGTTTTATGCATAGAAAGATGCATAAATGATTTATTTTTATTTTAAAAGTTTTATTCTCATTAAAATCAATTTTATGCATAGAACGATGCATAAAAGATTATTTTTATTTCAAAAGTGTTATTCTCATTAAAATTAGTTTTATGCATAGAAAGATGCATAAAGGATTGTTTTTATTTCAAAAGTGTTATTCTCATTAAAATTGATTTTATGCATAGAAAGATGCATAAAAGATTCATTTTTATTTCAAAAGTGTTATTCTCATTAAAATTGATTTTATGGACAGAAAGATGCATAAAGGATTGTTTGTATTTGAAAAGTGTTATTCTCATTGAAATTGGTTTTATGCATAGAAAGATGCATAAAGGATTATTTTTATTTCAGAAGTGTTATTCTCATTAAAATTGGTTTTATGCATAGAAAGATACATAAAAGATTCATTTTTTATTCAAAAGTGTTATTTTCATTAAAATTGGTTTTATGCATAGAAAGATGCATAAAGGATTTATTTTTATTTCAAAAGTGTTATTCTCATTAAAATTGATTTTGTGCATAGAAAGATGCATAAATAATTCTTTTTTATTTCAAAAGTGTTATTCTCATTAAAATTAGTTTTATGCATAGAAAGATGCATAAAGGATTGTTTTTATTTCAAAAGTGTTATTCTCATTAAAATTCAAAGTATGCATAGAAAGATGCATAAAAGATTTATTTTTATTTCAAAAGTGTTGCTTTCATTAAAATTGAATTTATGCATAGAAAGATGCATAAAAGATTATTTTTATTTCAAAAGTGTTATTCTCATTAAAATTGAATTTATGCATAGAAAGATGTATAAAAGATTTATTTTTATTTCAAAAGTATTATTCTCATTAAATTTGAATTTATGCATAGAAAGATGCATAAAAGATTTATTTTTATTTCAAAAGTGTTATTCTCATCAAAAATAAATTTATGCATAAAAGATTTATTTTTTTAAAAAAAGTATTATTCTCATTAAAATTGAATTTATGCATAGAAAGATGTATAAAAGATTTATTTTTATTTCAAAAGTATTATTCTCATTAAATTTGAATTTATGCATAGAAAGATGCATAAAAGATTTATTTTTATTTCAAAAGTGTTATTCTCATCAAAAATAAATTTATGCATAAAAGATTTATTTTTTTAAAAAAAGTATTATTCTCATTAAAATTGAATTTATGCATAGAAAGATGCATAAAAGATTTTTTATGTCAAAAGTGTTGCTTTCATTAAAATTGAATTTATGCATAGAAAGATGCATAAGAGATTTATTTTTATTTTAAAACTGTTATTCTCATTAAAATTGAATTTATGCATAGAAAGATACATAAAAGATTTATTTTTATTTCAAAAGTGTTATTCTCATTTAAATTGAATTTATGCATAAAAGATTTATTTTTATTTCAAAAGTGTTGCTTTCACTAAAATTGAATTTATGCATAGAAAGATGTATAAAAGAATTGTTTTTATTTTAAAAGTGTTGCTTTCATTAAAATTGAATTTTTGCATAGAAAGATGCATAAAAGAATTCAATTTTATTTCAAAAGTGTTATTCTCAATAAATTTGAATTATGCATAAATAGATGCATAAAAGGATTTTTATAAAAGTGTTAATCCCACTGAAGTTGATTTTTATGCATAAATAGATGCATAAAGAATGTTTATATCAAAAATTAGAATTCTGTTAAATTCTATGTTTTAATTCAATGAATGGATTGATGGATGTGATGTGAATAGAGGTGACGAGATGTGAGGTGAATGTTGGTAAAAGCATAATGAGTGATAATAAAAGCTTAATGAGTTCATGGAGTGATGAAAGAGCTATGGTGGTTCAAGATAACCCATGGTGGTCACATGAACAAAAGTGTAATTAACTAGTACTTAATCCAAGATTAAGAGAGCATAATGACAGCACAATAAGGAGCATCACATAGCATATAAAATTCGTGTTTTTCTCATTAGGAGGGCCACCATTTTATAGCCAAAGAGTACATGTTTGAATGACATCATTGCTTACATCTAACCAAGAGCATCCAAGGCCATCTCCCCCCACATGGCTCCCTAGAATATAGCCTCCATGGAATCTTCTGAAACTCGCCTACTTCAAGTGGGGTTTGACCCTTACATTCATCTGGATTCTCTTCACATTACATGGTCCTTTTACATTTTATTGAGTGCTTTAACCTTAGACCATGACATTGATCATAAATTCCAACATATTCCAATACCCTCCCTTGATCATGGCATGGTATATTGCCCTCCCTTGATCCAAACATTACATGAAAGAAAAAGCTTAACTCATAAGGAGTATAGCTCTACAGTACATAAAAGAAATTAGCATCGCTCATAGGGAGCATAGCTTCTACATTGCGAAAAGAAAATGACATGAAAAACATTCCTACATGAAAACATTCCTCTCCCATACCCCATCATCATCATAGCATCATCATCATCATATCCATGGGCATCATCATCATCATTTGTTGGTCATGGAGACCCAACTCCCCATCAATCCCCCCTTGAGGGCTACATGGCCTACTGAGAGATATTGTGAGCATCATAGAAACACATAACCTACATCATCGGTGGTTAGAGGTGTCCATACATAAACATTTGGGTAAGAGAGGGCATAAACATTGTTGGCTTTAGAAAGCCCATTCTGCATCTACCTCTGCATCAAAGGAGGTAGTAACATTGTTGCATGCTTGGATTGCTTCTGTGGAATCATTCGAAGTGCCTACCATATTTGCCTGGTTGGTGTAACATTTGTCGGCGAGGTGACCTGGCTTTCCACATTTGGTGCATATTTGCTTTGGCTTGTCTTTGTGGTAGCAATTCTTGGCAAGGTGTCCTGTCCTTCCACAATGTGTACATTAGAGTGATTTGCCGGTTTGCTTTTGAACAAGGTATGCCTGGTTTGAGACAAGATCAATGACTCTACCTTTCAGCTTCTTCTCTTCTTCCAAGAGAACACTCTCTATTCCCTCCAAAGTGGGATCCTGCATATACTTTAAGGTCGGCATGAGTGTATCATACTCAGATGGCATTGACTTTAGGAGGATGGCTATGGCATCACTCTCCTTGACTGGTTCATTGATGGCTTCGAGCTGGGCCATCAAGCTCTTCATGGTGTTGATGTGAGATGCAAGTGTCTCATCAATCTTGTACTCTAGACTGTAAAAGTCTACTTTGAGACTGATTTTGCTGTGGAGGCCTTGAGCACCAAAAGATTTATCCAGTGAATTCCACGCAATTTGTGAAGATGTTCCATTACCAATGTAATGTATATAACTATCTTCAACTCCAAGGGCAATGAGAGCTAATGCTTTCTCATCCTTGGTTTGCCAAGAGATTTCTCCTTCTCGTGTGGCAGGTTTAGGTATAGTGCCATTGACTATGCCCCAAACTCCTTCTTTCATTAGTAAACATCTCATTTTGACTTGCCAAGTGTGGAAGTCATGACCGTTGAATTTCTTGATGAAAGAGGATGATATGTAAGTTGACTCCATGATTGGAACTGAACAATGCAATAGATTAAAAGCTAGAATCCCCCTTCACCATATAGATGCATGAAATTACTCAAGAATTCCCCAAACCCATAAGCCTTTGCATAGTGATAATAACGGGGCCTAGACTTGATCCTAGGTTTTCTAGTTTTGCTTTGGGTTTCAATGATTTTTTGATATAATCTTCATTAGATGATTCAGCATCCGAATGCATGACTACAAAGAGATATTCAACTCAATATGCATATTAGAATGTCATCTCAATAGATAATTATATGATGATTAGTGGAGATGATTAATTAAAGAGGAAAAAACTGCCCCCAAAAATAGAGTGAGCTTTGAGCAATTGAATGAGGCTCTTCCCAAATGAGAAACATAAAATGCTTTAAACCAAGTGAGAACCAAGGTATTGGCTCTAAGCTCAGCACTCAAACATACCAAGATGTTGCTTCAATCTCTGTAAATCTGCTCTGCAACACAGCATATACTGTCACTGAGAAATTAGTTCAAACAGCAGCTACAGTGGACCATTGCTCATAAAAATCAACAAGGAGGAGCTTCATAGCATCAATGTTATGCTCATAAGAGGAATTTGCAAACCATCCTTTGTAGAGCTCCAATTTCATGAATTTCGCAGCGCAGAGGCGGGCTGCTTTCTGCAGAGCGAAATGCGCCGCGTGTACTTCGTGGGAGCTCAAATGGAGCTAGGTGTAGAAAGCGCCGGATGTTAGCTCTCTTTTGAATCAAAAAGCTTGAGATTTGGTGAAGTATAGAGCTCACATGAAGCAAAAGACCAGCAGGGGGTGCAGTGAAGCTTTAATGGAAAGCTTGAAAAAATGAAAAACTAATCAATGTGGTTAATTACTATGCCTAGGGATAATCATGGCTCTGATACCATGTTGGTAAAAGCATAATGAGTGATAATAAAAGCTTAATGAGTTCATGGAGTGATGAAAGAGCTATGGTGGTTCAAGATAACCCATGGTGGTCACATGAACAAAAGTGTAATTAACTAGTACTTAATCCAAGATTAAGAGAGCATAATGACAGCACAATAAGGAGCATCACATAGCATATAAAATTCGTGTTTTTCTCATTAGGAGGGCCACCATTTTATAGCCAAAGAGTACATGTTTGAATGACATCATTGCTTACATCTAACCAAGAGCATCCAAGGCCATCTCCCCCCACATGGCTCCCTAGAATATAGCCTCCATGGAATCTTCTGAAACTCGCCTACTTCAAGTGGGGTTTGACCCTTACATTCACCTGGATTCTCTTCACATTACATGGTCCTTTTACATTTTATTGAGTGCTTTATCCTTAGACCATGACATTGATCATAAATTCCAACATATTCCAATAGTGAATAGATGTGATGTGAATCAGATAGATGGGAATGAATGGATGGATGGATGTGATGTGAATAGAGATGATGAGATGTGAGGTGAATAGATGTGATGTGAATCAGATAGATGTGAATGGATGGATGGATGTGATGTGAATAGAGGTGATAAGATGTGAGGTGAGAATAGATGTGATGCTAATCAGATAGATGTGAATGGATGGATGGATGTGATGTGAATAGAGGTGATGAGATGTGAGGTGAATAGATGTGATGAGATGGGATGTGAATCAGATAGATGATGAATGGATGGATGGATGTGATGTGAATAGAGGTGATGAGAATGTGAGGTGAATAGATGTGATATGAATTAGATAAATGTGAATGAATGGATGAGATTGATGTCATGTGAATCAGGATGTAAATGAATGATATGGGATATGAGTGGATGATATGTGATGAAAATGGATGTAAATGTGAGGTGAATAGATGTGATGAGCTAAGATGTGAATCAGATAGATGATCAATGGATGGATGGATGTGATGTGAATAGAGGTGATGAGAATGTGAGGTGAATAGATGTGATGTGAATCAGATAAATGTGAATGAATGGATGAGATGTGATGTCATGTGAATCAGGATGTAAATGAATCATATGGGATGTGAGTGGATGATATGTGATGAAAATGGATGTAAATGTGAGGTGAATAGATGTGATGAGATAAGATGTGAATCAGATAGATGATGAATGGATGGATGGATGTGATGTGAATAGAGGTGATGAGAATGTGAGGTGAATAGATGTGATGTGAATCAGATAAATGTGAATGAATGGATGAGATGTGATGTCATGTGAATCAGGATGATATGGGATATGAGTGGATGATATGTGATGAAAATGGATGTAAATGTACAAGTGAAGAATGGATGTGAATGTATATGTGAAAAAATTGATGTGAATGAGTATGTGAAAGAATGGATATAGATGTGTATGTGAAAGAATGTGATGTGATGTGTCATAAATATATGTGGATGTGAATGTGATGAAAATGAATGAATGTGAATATGATGGATTTGAATGAATGTGAATATGATGGATATGAATGAATGTGATGTGAATCGGGATAGATGTGAGGTAAAATGAATGAGATGTGATGTGAGTGAATGTGATGTGGTCTGAATGGATGAGATGTGAATGAATGTGATGTGATGAGAATGGGAATACACATGAAATAAATGAGAATCGATGTGGAACAATGTGGAAAGACGAGAGTTCGTTATAGAGACTCTATTTATAACCTGTTTTTAAATGGTTGTTTTATGTCAAGAATGCTGGGGAAGCATTTTGACCATCTTGTGAATGAGGAATTAATTTAAAATAGGTAAAAAGAACCTTAACCTAAGGGTCCAGATTTTCATAAATTTTTAAATTATGCTCCAATTAAGGTTCCTATGGACCAATAAGATTAATCCAATTGTAGGGAGGAGATAAATTCAAGAATAAAAGAAAACCTCCCAAAAATGAGTAAATGCTCACATAAGATGAAGAGTTGACTAAGGACATGAAAGAAAGTAACAAGGGTGGGTTAGTCCCTCACCAAGGGAGTGGCTCATGAAGGAGTCACCACTTAGCATCTCACGGGAGAAGCTCACCATTGATTCTTGGAACAGATAACATTATCATGAATGAGCCATAATCCCATTTACATTGGTATTTATACTCCACCCAAGAGTTCACACCTACTTACTAGTTGTCCATGGCCTTGGGCCCATAATGCTTTCTTACAAACCATCCCTTCCCCAATGGTTTCGTCCTCAAAACCTCAAATGAATACCCCAAATTCGGAGAAGAATGTTCCATGTGGCTGAATTTACACCAACCCATATTGCTCTATCAATGCTTCATATCCCTCCAATGCTGAAATAGGTTGCCATGAAGCTTCTTCCTTAGGTAAACCTTTCCATTGAACAAGATACTCCACCAAGGTACGAGTGCGAAGTACCTTTTTCCTTGTACCCAAGATAGCTTTTGGAATGTATTCAATCATTCCCTCTTCATTCATTGGAGGTAACTCATCAACCATTTGATCGATCATACCCACATATCCTTTCAAGTGAGAGACATGAAACACATCATGAATCTTTGTTGTAGATGAATCTTTGTTGTAGATGGAAGTAAGAGTTGATATGCAACCTCCCCAACTCTTCGTATCACTTGATAAGGACCATAATAGCGATGAGCTAGCTTGGTGTTGCTGCTTTCCTTCAAAGACGTGCTGGATATCTTGACTTTGGTATTCTCAAAAGAACCCAATCTCCCACTTTGAATTCCAATGGTCTTCGATGAACATTGGCATATTGTCTCATTTTCTCTTGTGCAACCTTCAAATTACTTTTGCATTGTTGCAACAAAGCTTGCATCCTTTCAGCTTTCTCCTTGGCATTATGGTTAGAAGTCTCATATGCACCCACCAACATAGGCAAATTGACCTTGTAACCATATAAAGCCTCAAAGGGTGACATGCCAATGCTCACATGATATGTTGAGTTGTAAGCAAACTCAGCCAAAGGTAACCAATCATCCCATGTGCTTTGAGTATCATGACAATAGTGGCGTAGATATGTTTCCACCCATTTGTTTACTCTTTCTGTTTGACCATCGGTTTCGGGATGATAGGCGGTGCTTGGAGTAAGCTTGGTTTCCATATATTCAAACAATGTTCTCCAAAAAGTGCTCATGAATTTGACATCACGATCACTCACAATTTGTGACGGCATACCATGCAACTTGAAAACCCCATCAACAAATTGCTTGGCAACATTTTGGGCTGAATATGTGACCTTGGAAGGAATGAAATGGGCCACTTTGGTCAATCTATCCACCACAACATACAAGCTATCCCACCCTTTCTTTGTGCGCGGAAGGTTAGTAATGAAAT
The DNA here is from genome assembly GCF_041138505.1 of Cibotium barometz. Taxonomy (NCBI): domain Eukaryota; kingdom Viridiplantae; phylum Streptophyta; class Polypodiopsida; order Cyatheales; family Cibotiaceae; genus Cibotium; species Cibotium barometz. Next base: position 148,943 of record NC_141106.1, read on the forward strand.
CCATTGATATATGACTCCATTTGCCTTCAGGAATGGGCAATGGCTGAAGCAAACCTCCCGGTTTATGTGTAGGATCCTTGTTCAATTGACATGACCGGCACCCACTTACATAAGCATGAATGCTCTTCCACATTCCCTTCCAAAAGAAACTTTTCCTTATTGCATCAAAGGTTTTGTAGACACCCAAATGACCAGCCATAGGAGTACAATGCATCTCTTCCATGATCTTCTTGATAAATGATGAAGTAGGAACCAAGTAGACTTTTCCTTTGTAGTAGAGGAGACCATTTTTTAGCTCATAATGGGGTAACTCTTCACATACACCTTGCTCTAATTTCTGCACTATTTGTGAGGTTTCTTCATCAAACAAGTACTCTTCTTGTATCTCCATGATCCAATCTTTATGCACCTCAGAAATAGCATACAATGAGCAGGTCCACATACGAGACAAGGAATCGGCAACCACATTTTCTTTGCCCTTTGTGTATGTGATTTCAAAATCATAGTTTTGTAGTGTTGCTACCCACCTTCTTTGCTTAGGAGACAAATTGGGTTGTGTGAGGAAATACTTAAGCACCCTATGATCACTTCTCACATAAAAATGACTCCCATATAAGTAATGGTGCCATTTCTTGATAGCATGGAGTATAGCAATCATCTCTTGCTCATACACATGGAGTTCTCTTTCTTTGTCATTCAGCTTTCTACTTTCATAAGCAATGACTCCATGGTCTTGGTAAAGTACCGCACCAATCCCTCTTCCACTTGCATCCGCCCTTATTGTGAAAGGTTTGGTGAAGTCTGGACATACCAAAATAGGTGCTGATGTGAGCATCTTCTTCATATCTTCAAAGCTTTTGTTGGAAATGGCATCCCAAAAGAAGGTTTCCTTCTTCAATTTGTCCGTCATTGGGGCTGCAATTTCTGCATAGTGGGCAATAAAGCGCCTATAGAATGAAGATAACCCCAAAAATCCCCTCAATTGAGTAGTGTTTGAAGGAACCGGCCAATTCCTAATACATTCCACTTTCTTTGGATCCACACAAATGCCATCCTTGCTCACAATGTGACCCAAATATTCCACCTCATGTGCCATGAAGGTACATTTTGTATCCTTAACATATAACTTGTTTTGCCTCAAGACCTCCAAAACCTCTTTCACGTGCTTCAAATGCACTTCCTCATCATTGCCATAGATAAGTATGGGTGATGCTTCTTATGAGAGATCAAATGCCAGTATTCCAAGAACTTCATCCTTTATGCAAGATGCAAGAAGAGGGTATGAACAGAAGGGATTTAAAGATGCAGGTGATTGGCAATTGGAAGATGAGCAAATGCATAGACACTTGGGTGAAGGAAGAGGATTTGATGATCCAAGAGCACGGCAGAGGGGTTCAAGAATGCATGGTGATTTTGACAATGCTGTGAAGGACAAAATCATATTTAATAAGTTCAAAGGAGAATCAAATTCTATCGAAGACTTTGAAGAGTGGGCAAACAAGGTGGATCTCTACTTCGAAATCAGCCCAAGGAGCGAGATTGCCAAAGTCTACTTCGCCTCACTTCATCTTGAAGGTTTTGCTCACACTTGGTGGAGGAGGAAGCAATCTCATGGTTATGTCATCACTACTTGGGAAGAATTCAAGAATGACATGGCAGAAGAGTTTACTTCTCGCATGCAAAGGGATAATCACATTGTGGAATGGGACAAGCTAGAGCAAATCACTACCCTGAAGGAATATTCTCACAAGTTTCTAAAGCTTCTATTATACTTGGATGACTTTGATGAGCATTATCTTGTTGTCAAGTATATAAGGGGCTTGAAAGCTCCTATTGGTGGTGATGTCAAGTCTCATGAACCCGCCACTTTGAAGAAGGCAATGATGCTTACAGAAATCCATGAAGAGAAGTACTTGACAAAGTGGGCTAGCAAAGGGAATATCAAAGGGGAAGTGATCACAAGGACTGAAATGGGTTCTCATGCAAACACAAGACCTAATCTTCCAAGATTTCCTACCGTGTATGGTAGAGGGTCTAATAGATTTCCATTTAAACCACCATTTATGTCCAACAAAGCTACATACAATGAGTCCAAGCCAGCAAATGGGGGTTCAAAAAGCAAGGTTATCAAGGAGGACCGTTTGCATGAAATGAGGCTCAAAGGTCTATGTTTCAAATGTGGAGAAAAATGGAACAAGGATCACTTCAAAGTATGCAAATCCAAGGATATTTCCATCTGAGGACAATGCTAATCATGAGGAGGAGGAATTCCTTGAATGCAATGATGCCTTAGGATGGGGAGATCCTCATGAGGGTGGAGGTTCTCATGATGATGGTTTTGATGAAGAAAATCCCGAGTTTCCTTTTGATCCGGGTGGAAAACTAAAGTTTGCTCATGACAAAATGGATGATGGGATGCCTCTATGCGTGTGGAATGAAAACAATAGTGCACATACTACCTTGTGTACAATCTCTCATGATGCTTATGCGGAAAGTAAGGGTGCCAACACATTGAGATTGAAGATCAAGGTGAATGGAAGAACAGCATATGCACTCATTGATACTGGAAGCACGTATAGTTTTGTCAATAAAAGGTCTTTAAACACTCTTAAAATGCAACCAACTTCTTTACCAAACAAGCACATGGTGCAAGTGGCCAATGGTGATTCAATGGGTTGCAATATGAAGTGTCAAAGTACAGAATTGGAGTTGTCCAAGAACTACTCTTGCAAAGTTGATCTTTTGGTGATTGAGTTGGGACCAATTGACATAGTACTTGGATGTGATTGGCTGTCCACTTTGAACTCTTTTACCATGAACTTACAAAAAAGTTTCATGAGTTTTGTGCATCATGGAGGGGTTATTACATTGAATGGAATGCATCCAAATCATGTGAAGTATGTATTCAATCCCCCAAATGTGCCAAAAGCTATGCTCACTTATGCCAATATGCAAGACATAGCATTGAATGGCTATGTGTAGCATTCAAGCTTTCATAATGCATAAAGAAGAGCATGAATGGCCCTGATTAAAGTCCAATTTTTGAAAATTAGGGTTTTATGTGTAATAAAACCCTAATTCACTCCATAGCTTGAAAGAATGCTTCAAAATTGTAAGGAAGTGATGGAGCAACTCACCAATGTCACCCGGGAAGCCTTAATGCTTGAATTTGTTGAAGGAGATGAAGATTAGGGTCACTTTGGTGAAAAACGTGGGCAGCTTTGGTAGTGATTTTCAGCCACATTGGGAGCCCATTGGGAGCCCCATTGCTCATGGAAAATAGGTGAAATACTTCATAAAACATTGCTACATACATGAGAGAACATACCCAAGATTCAATGGGGAGCTTGGCTTAGTAAGCCAAGCTCTTTGTGAGCTTGAAAAATGGCGTTTTCTGAGGCGGGCTGCTGCAGTTAGCCGCCCCTCTTCTGGTGCTCTTGGTGTGTTGAAAAGTTGCTTTCACTCCCAATTGACTTGGAGACTCAATGCCCTTTGCTCATGTTGAGATTCCATGGCTAGGGTTTGCAAGAAAGCTCCCAAACAGAAAAACGTTTTTGATTAACAACTGCTAATCAAGATTAGTGAATTTTTCCCAATTTGGTCCACTCATTCAAAAAAATTAGGTCCATGTGCTCAGATTTGAACCACAAACTCTACCTTAGCCATATCCCCTTCCCCCATGAATCAAATGAAGCAGAAATTTCACGAAATGTGAAGAAGAAAAGAAAAATTAAAAATCATGGATCAAAAGCCATGCTCTGATACCAATGAAAGAAAGTAACAGGGGTGGGTTAGTCCCTCACCAAGGGAGTGGCTCATGAAGGAGTCACCACTTAGCATCTCACGGGAGAAGCTCACCATTGATTCTTGGAACAGATAACATTATCATGAATGAGCCATAATCCCATTTACATTGGTATTTATACTCCACCCAAGAGTTCACACCTACTTACTAGTTGTCCATGGCCTTGGGCCCATAATGCTTTCTTACAGGACAAGGCTTATTAGTTAAAAAAGAAGAGATATTTAGAGGAAATGATGCATTTTTAACACCTCATTGTGGGGATCTCCCCTCATGAAGGAGGCACCTATTTCACAGAGTTTTAAACTCATAAATAATGAGATATTTTCATCTCTCCTCTCACGTGTTTCAACTAGATCCAAAAAGTAAGCTAAACCGACCTAAAAGTGGTCAAAAATTGACCAAACTGATCTGGAAAATTTTAGATTCAGTTTGCCTGGTTAGAGGCTCAATTTTTCCTATAAATAGAAGCCTCCCTCTTTGTAAAAAGGTTAATAGTGTTTATGCACTGTTACCTAGAGCCAATTACATTGAATTCTCTTGATAATTCAATTGTTTTTGACTAAATCCTCTCCAAAGAAAATGGTGGCCACTCTTGATCCAAACAAGAGTAGAACCCTCAATCCCTCAAGCCAAAGGAAAGCTTATAAACTCTATATAAGCTAAATTCTTCTTACTTTTAAATTTTAAATCTATGGTTTTGTTAATCTTCTTGTTTTTTATAGTTGATTAAATTAAATTCTGATGCTATGCCTTGATGAAAAGGCCATCCCCTTTTCTTCCTTTACAATTCAGTCTTTCTTTATCCTAGAATGAGTAACAAATAAATTGATTAAACTTTTCTTATTGTTTACTCACTATAAAGTGAAAATTGACTAGATTAGAGTACTTTACTTCAAATTGGGATTAATTTTAAATTGAAAGTAGAATGTTAAAAATTAAAAAATGGTCAGCCATACAAAGGAGGTTATGGCAAAATTTTCTTGAATTTTGTGGAAAATAAAGTTTATTTTTCACATCCTATCACTTCACATCCTATCACATCTCATACTCCTCTTATCACATCCTATCACTTCCCATATCTATTTATAGAATACAAGAGAATTCTTATATTTGATATAAGATTTCTTCATGCATCTATTTATGCATAAATTCCATTTAAGGAGACTAACACTTTCGAAATAAAAATCAATCTTTTATGCATCTTCCTATGCATAAATTCATTTTAAATGAGAATGACACTTTTGGATTAAAATAAATTCTTTATGCATCTTTCCATGCAAAAATCCAATTTAGTAGGAATTACACTTTTAGAATAAAAGAATTTCTCTTATGCATCTCATTTATGCATAAAATTCATATATGATGAAAATCACACTTTTAGTATAAAAAAATATCTTTTATGCATACCTCTATGCATAAAATCCAAATATGATAAAAGTAACACTTTTACATTAGATTAATAATCTTTTATGCATACCTCTATGCATGAAATCCAAATATGATAAAAGTAACACTTTTACATTAAAATAATAATCTTTTATGCATACCTCTATGCATGAAATCCAAATATGATAGAAGGAACACTTTTACATTAAAATAATAATCTTTTATGAATACCTCTATGCATGAAATCCAATTATGATAGAAGTAACACTTTTACATTAAAATAATAATCTTTTATGCATACCTCTATGCATGAAATCCAATTATGATAGAAGTAACACTTTTACATTCAAATAATAATATTTTATGCATACCTCTATGCATGAAATCCAATTATGATAGAAGTAACACTTTTACATTAAAATAATAATCTTTTATGCATACCTCTATGCATGAAATCCAAATATGATAGAAGTAACACTTTTACATTAAAATAATAATCTTTTATGCATACCTCTATGCATGAAATCCAAATATGATAGAAGTAACACTTTTACATTAAAATAATAATCTTTTATGCATACCTTTATGCATGAAATCCAAATATGATAAAAGTAACACTTTTATATTAAATTAATAATATTTTATGCATACCTCTATGCATGAAAATCAAATATAATAATCAATATGCATCTTCTATACATAAAAAGATACTTTTAGAGTATAGAATATAAAGATAATTCCTAGATTAATGGTAGGAAGTTCTTTTTTCATGCTTTGAATGAAATTATTTTATGTGTAATTTTTATAAAAATTTTACCATAGCTCCGCTGCTATGACTGATAAATCTCAAATTATTTTGAAGGATAAAGCTTATCATTAAGGGAATGATTAGAATGATCCCTAATTGGATCATTAACCCATAATGGATTGAATCATCAATATTCATGAAATACATAAACTAAAAGCATAGAAAAAAGCCATTAATTTGGCCTTAAGCATAGATTAATCTTGGATTCAGGAAAAGCTTTATGAAAAGCTTCATTGGATTGAGAATAGGTCATGAGTATGACCATTTCTTGAGTAAGAGAGAGAAATTACATAAAAACCATTAGAATTAAGCATAAATAGAAATTTATGTAATTCTTTACTATCATTCATCAGTTAACTTCAATAGCATTCATCAATTTATGTAATTCTTCACTACCATTCATCAATTAACTTCAATAGCATTCAAAAACCATTCCAATTAAGCTTCTCAAGCTTGAGAGGGGTTGAGAAGAGAGAAACATTGAGAAATTATAGAAAAGAATCAAAATTCACCATTTATCTTACAAATTGCTTGATTCTTTGTTCATGGTAGAGGCCCCCAACCAATCAATTGGTTTAGTATGTTGATGGAGCCACTAATGGGAATTGAAGAAAGAGGGAAGCTCCAATTTTATCAATTTGGAGAGAATTTTAGAGAATAGTAAAAATTAGCATTATTTTAGCATAATTCTAATATAGTAAAATTCTCCTATTTTTTTTCAAAGGATTCATGTTCTATTTATAGGAGAGGGAGGCTCTAACCAAAGCTAACTGATTTCTAGAATTTTCCAGATTTTAGTTTGGTTGAATTTGGACTAGATTTGGACCTAGTTTGATTCCTTTTTTATTTGGTTTGGTTCCATTCCAATTTGGTTAAATTTGGACTAGATTTGGACCTAGTTTGGTTCCATTTTGATTTGGTTTGGTTCAAGAGAGAGGAGAGATAAAAATATCACAATTTTTGAAGATTCAAAACTCAATTGCACATGTGAAGTAGGTGCCTCATTAAAGGGACTCCCCTTCCTTACATATGTGTCAAAATGGAATCATTATACCCAAAATATCTCATATTTTTTATATTACTCATAGTTTCTTACTAATAAACCTTGTACATAGTCAACTCTTCATCTCATGTGAGCATTTACTCATTTTTGGATATCTTCTTTTACAAATTGGATTTATCTCCTCCCCACACATGGATTGATCCTATTGGCCCATTGGAACCTTAATTGGACCATAATCCAAAAATTTCTGAAAATCTAGACCCTTAGGCTAAGGTCCTTTATACCCATTTCCAATTAATTCCAATTGGACATTGGAAAGTTCTTTTTGAATTTCTGTTTCAGGGGAATTTATTTTAATAATATGAAAAATTTTTCTATCTAAAAATATTCAAAATTTGAATATTCTCTCTCTAGAATATTTTCTCTCTCTATGCCAAAACAGGCAAAGATAAGATCTTTTATATTTTCTGAAGAGAGGATTGATTATAGGGGGAAGATGCTGGACATCTTGAGAGGTTGGGGAGGAATCTTACAGCATGAAACCCTTACTGGCTCATGACGTGAACCTCTTGGAAATCGTTCACGGCATGAAACCCTTACTGGTTCACGACGTGAAACATTCTTTGTAGATTCACAGGTTCGCCAAATCCAATGATTAGATAGACCAAGGCCACAAGGGTCAGTTAAGGAGAGTGTCCTATACCAAAAAGAGGGAATCTAACCCGAAAGGTAAAATTTTTTGAGCACATGAAAGTGCAAGATACCGTTCATGCCGTGCACCATTTTTTGCAGTTTCACGAACATTTTTTATAGTTTCAAGGCTTCTGAATCAGAGCGATAGAATCAAAAGCAAAATCAAATTAGGTTGAGAAATAGCTTATCAAATCGTACATACATGCACTTAAGATCCGGAAAACTCATCGGAGATGATCTTACGGCCAACGATAGTGCATCAAATCACCCAGGATCTTCCTCTCAAAGAAATGTGGGATCAGGACATTCCACACAAGCACACACTTGAGTGTTTTAAGAAACCTAACCACCACTGAAACTAGTAGCGAAGAGTCCATGGAAGAAGGGCTGAGGTACATTGGGTTTGGGGGAAGAGGAGAAACACCCTCCCCAACCAGGTCCAGTGGTATCATTGATATGGCCCGAGGATTTGTTTTCTCTCCAAACCAGCCATGATGAAGAAGCGCAATCTGCGGGCATGGGTCCGTCAACCAGGTCCAGTGGTATCATTGATATGGCCCGAGGATTTGTTTTCTCTCCAAACCAGCCATGATGAAGAAGCTCAATCTACGGGCCTGGGTCCGTCAACCAGCGTGGGTGGTGGACCCGATCCACAACAAGAAGTGCCATTCCAAAAGTCAAATTCTAGGCTGTCGAATACAAGCACCCCTTGAATAAGACAAGACATAGAAAGTGCAGCTAGGACATAGGTCAAATATTCTTCCCCACAACCACCACCAAGGAAGTAGAGTTAGACCTCAAACGGAGTGAGGTGGAACGATAACTAACGAGAATTGAGCTTTAGAAAACAAGAGCTCGATACTCATGTGACGAGAGCTGAGAAGAAGGAAACTGGAAGTTTTAACCCACTCTAGTCACTAGGGAAGGAACCAAAAATAGTTATGGGTAGAAGTGAGGGAGAAATCCCAAACTTGGAACCCATAAACGAGGAATCCAGAACAAAGAAGGAAGGGTTTACAACCATAGAAGAAGAGGGTAACATGGCTAGCATGCCAGGTGAAGTAGAGGATCGACTCTACACCAAAAAGGATATTGAGTAGATGATCAATAATCCTACATTCCTACAAGACATGGAACTCCTAATTCTGCAAAGACGTATGGAGGCGACTAATGGGGAGTCACTCCAAGGTACCGTAGTTGGACCATCCCATGGACCCAAAATACCTAGAAGAGCCAATATAGGTAGCAGGGGACGAGGCCTAGGAAGGAAGGGAGAAATTCCCCAAAGAACTAGGGTAGACCCAACCATGGACCTTAATGTAGCCACAAGGGCAAGCTTGCTAAATATGGCAGTAGAGATGGGATGAGGGATGATTAGAGAACTAGGCACTGCTCTAGAGTCCCAACCTTCCCAGATGAAGCCCCATATCAGCAGTTCAAAACTTGTCCAAAAAGTTCTATGGGGACGGGCTCGTATCCAAAATGTAGAGATTTTTGAATCCACGTGTGAAACTTGGGCCTTCTATTTACATAAAGAGATGGAAAACTATTTGAAGGCCCATAAGTCCAAAATATCTAACCCTTACCTCCTCACACAAGTGCTCAATCATGTCTGCAAAAGACCTCTCAAGGAGCCTGAACCGAAAGAACACACAGAATTGGCCCTTCTACTTGATCAACCCACATTAATAGCCAAAGAAGTACGCGAAGGACAAGCCATCTTACTAGAATCTAGCGATATAATCAAACAGATGAAGAAAGATCGAAAGAAGAGAACAGATCAAAGGATGAGAGGGGTACTCATTGTTGATGTTACAGCAGAGTCACAAAGGCTCCACGTAGAGGTGGCCGAAATCAAGACTTACTAGGAGGCACTAAAGGAGAATATCCTCAGTTAGATAACATAGGGACCCCAGTAAGAGCTCACTACCCTAGCCAGCCCTGCCCAACTTATATTTATTGACTTATCTCCTCTCAAGGATTCCAGTCTAATAGACACACCCATAGAAATAGCTGCAGAGGCAACAACGTTAATATAAGAAGCTGAAGAAACAAGAGAAGAAGAGGCAGCCCAACCCAAGTACAGGAACCTGAGAGACTCATGGAAGTAAGAAAACGACAAAGAACTCTAGAGCCGTCAATTCCAAGCAAGAAAATGACAAAGAACTCCAGAGCCATCAAGTCCAAGCAAGAGGAGGAGATTTGAAGACTAAGAAGGACTACCACAAAACATCGATTACCAACAATTCTTGTAGGAGACTATAGAGGGACTTAACGAGCTACTTAAGCAACCACCAATTGGGATGCTGGAGATAGGATAAGGAACCACTGCTGCAATGTGGGAGCAGGAGCAAAAAGTGTGGTGATTCCATCTACTAACAACACATGCTGCATGACCGCAACAATGCACTATGGCAGCAAGTGAAGAATTCATCAACACAAGTGCAAAAGTTAAAGACCAACCTAGAAGCAGCAGAGTCAACACACAAGGAAGTCATTTTGAAGAGTTTAAAGGCTACAAAAGAGCTAGAAAAAAGGTATAACTCGCTCGAGAACAATAACCTTGTGTTGAGCCAAACAATAGTAGAGAAGATCAAAGAGAATTCAAATCTCAATGCCAAGCTAGAACAAGCAAAAGAACAACTCCAAAAAGAAGTAAATTACACAAAAGAAATCACGACACTGCATGTGCAGCAAATTCAGGTCTTCCAAGGACAATGCCACGACCAAAGAAGCTGCACTACAAGATCAGATTACACAACTAATAGAATTGCTCAAAGTAGAGGAAGAGAAGACACTACGTCTACAGCAGGAAAGAGAACACACCAACAAGGCCCATGCTGAAAAGATCAAAGGCCTCAATGATACAATAGCTGCATGCCAAGCCGAATCACACAGAGGTGAGTTGGCACATAAGGAAACAGTGACACAACTCATGGAACAACTTCAAGGCACCGACGAGCGGTTAGCAACACAAGGACTACAATAGATCACTGAGGCTCAGGCAAGGGAAGCAATAGCTAGGCGAGCCCAAGAAGAAGCCACCTGAAGATTTGAAGAACTGGATGCTGCACAGATGGTCAGAGAAACTGCAACAATATCCAACCTTATGAAGTTACTTCTCAAGCCCCCTCCCCACACTCTCTCTTTGTTTTTGTCTACACTAACCTATCTTTACCTCAATATGACGTAAATCTAGCTGAGGATATAGGCCTAGGGGAACTAGCCTTAATCAAGCAAAATACACAAAGTCCCGCATGCAAGAATTGGAACGCCAGCACACCATACAAGAAAGAAGTCAGTGGTCTCGGAACCCAATGAAGAATTTGTCTACTCCTTGAGCGGGCCTCCCGAGTTGGGATAGTTGCCAGTAACTTCTCAAGCCCCCTCCCCACACTCTCTCTTTGTTTTTGTCTACACTAACCCTATCTTTACCTCAATATGACGTAAATCTAGCTGAGGATATAGGCCTAGGGGAACTATCCTTAATCAAGCAAAATACAGAAAGAGACACTAATCCCACCATAATCATGGAAATTTTGCGGGGTGATTTAGTATTGACTAACCCTCAAGATGTCTTTTTCTATCCCCTACATCTATCATCTTAAACCTTTGTAGTTGGTGTTGCATACTCTAAAACTCAGAAATTCTGGACAACAATGTCAAAAAATTAGACTTGTTTGTCCCAGATGACATTCCAAAGATGCCCGCCAACTACGAAGTCGTAGCACATAGCTACCAGTGGATCATAAGTCACGGCTGGTTAGAGGTCTATAACACTCACCAACATCTAAACCTATGTGAGTCCACTCTCTATCACCCTTATGGCATTCTAAAACTCTACAGTAATATTTATAAACATCTAGAAGCCATGTTAACAACTGTACAATACAATTTTGATGCTACCCATATAGAGTATCCAACTATAAGCAGAGTGTAAGATTCCTCCCTCCATCTTTTGAGGTGTACAAGTGTAAGAACCTCCCCTTATGATACTGTAATTATTCCCCTCTTTGAAATAAAAGAAAGATTCTGTTTTACCCTATTTTGACCTAGAGAGAAAAATGTCTAGAGAGAGGTAATCTAAAATTGAGATATTTTTTGATATAAAAATTGAGATATAAAAATCCTCCTAGTGTCTAAAATGGTTTCCCCTGAAACAGAAATTCAAAAAGAACTTTCCAATGTGAATTTGGAATTAATTGAAATTGATTTTATGCATAGAAAGATGCATAAAAGATTCATTTTTATTTCAAAAGTTTTATTCTCATTAAAATTGGTTTTATGGATAGAAAGATGCATAAAGGATTGTTTTTATTTCAAAAGTGTTAGTCTCATTAAAAATAGTTTTATGCGCATAGAAAGTTGCATAAAGGATTATTTTTATTTCAAAAGTGTCTCATTAAAATTGGTTTTATGCATAGAAAGATGCATAAAAGATTCATTTTTATTTCAAAAGTGTTCTTTTCATTAAAATTGGTTTTATGCATAGAAAGATGCATAAAGGATTTATTTTTATTTTAAAAGTTTTATTCTCATTCAAATTAATTTTATGCATAGAACGATGCATAAAAGATTATTTTTATTTCAAAAGTGTTATTCTCATTAAAATTGGTTTTATGCATAGAAAGATGCATAAAGGATTGTTTTTATTTCAAAAGTGTTATTCTCATTAAAATTGATTTTATGCATAGAAAGATGCATAAAAGATTCATTTTTATTTCAAAAGTTTTATTCTCAATAAAATTGATTTTATGGACAGAAAGCATAAAGGATTGTTTGTATTTGAAAAGTGTTATTCTCATTGAAGTTGGTTTTATGCATAGAAAGATGCATAAAGGATTAATTTTATTTCAGAAGTGTTATTCTCATTAAATTGGTTTTATGCATAGAAAGATGCATAAAAGATTCATTTTTAATTCAAAAGTGTTATTTTCATTAAAATTGGTTTTATGCATAGAAAGATGCATAAAGGATTTATTTTTATTTCAAAAGTGTTATTCTCATTAAAATTGATTTTGTGCATAGAAAGATACATAAATAATTCTTTTTTATTTCAAAAGTGTTATTCTCATTAAAATTGGTTTTATGCATAGAAAGATGCATAAAGGATTGTTTTTATTTCAAAAGTGTTATTCTTATTAAAATTGAAAGTATGCATAGAAAGATGCATAAAAGATTTATTTTTATTTCAAAAGTGTTGCTTTCATTAAAATTGAATTTATGCATAGAAAGATGCATAAAAGATTATTTTTATTTCAAAAGTGTTATTCTCATTTAAATTGAATTTATGCATAGAAAGATGTATAAAAGATTTATTTTTATTTCAGAAGTGTTATTCTCATTAAAATTAAATTTATGCATAGAAAGATGCATAAAAGATTTTTTATTTTTATTTCAAAAGTGTTATTCTCATCAAAAAAAATTATGCATAAAAGATTTATTTTTATTTAAAAATTATTCTCATTAAAAATTGAATTTATTCATAGAAAGATGCATAAAAGATTTTTTATGTCAAAAGTGTTGCTTTCATTAAAATTGAATTTATGCATAGAAAGATGCATAAGAGATTTGTTTTTATTTCAAAATTGTTATTCTCATTAAAATTAAATTTATGCATAGAAAGATGCATAAAAGATTTATTTTTATTTCAAAAGTGTTGCTTTTATTAAAATTGAATTTATGCATAGAAAGATGTATAAAAGAATTGTTTTTATTTCGAAAGTGTTGCTTTCATTAAAATTAAATTTTTGCATAGAAAGATGCATAAAAGAATTAAATTTTATTTCAAAAGTGTTATTCTCTTTAAATTTGAATTATGCATAAATAGATGCATAAAAGGATTTTTATAAAAGTGTTAATCCCACTGAAGTTGATTTTTATGCATAAATAGATGCATAAAGAATCTTTATATCAAAAATTAGAATTTTATTAAATTCTATGTTTTAATTCAATGAATGGATTGATGGATGTGATGTGAATAGAGGTGACGAGATGTGAGGTGAATAGATGTGATGTGAATCAGATAGATGGGAATGAATGGATGGATGGATGTGATGTGAATAGAGATGATGAGATGTGAGGTGAATAGATGTGATGTGAATCAGATAGATGTGAATGGATGGATGGATGTGATGTGAATAGAGGTGATGAGATGTGAGGTGAGTAGATGTGATGCTAATCAGATAGATGTGAATAGATGGATGGATGTGATGTGAATAGAGGTGATGAGATGTGAGGTGAATAGATGTGATGAGATAAGATGTGAATCAGATAGATGATTATTGGATGGATGGATGTGATGTGAATAGAGGTGATGAGAATGTGAGGTGAATAGATGTGATGTGAATCAGATAAATGTGAATAAATGGATGAGATGTGATGTGAATCAGATAAATGTGAATGAATGGATGAGATGTGATGTCATGTGAATCAGGATGTAAATGAATGATATGGGATATGAGTGGATGATATGTGATAAAAATGGATGTAAATGTGAGGTGAATAGATGTGATGAGCTAAGATGTGAATCAGATAGATGATGAATGGATGGATGGATGTGATGTGAATAGAGGTGATGAGAATGTGAGGTGAATAGATGTGATGTGAATCAGATAAATGTGAATGAATGGATGAGATGTGATGTCATGTGAATCAGGATGTAAATGAATGATATGGGATATGAGTGGATGATATGTGATGAAAATGGATGTAAATGTGAGGTGAATAGATGTGATGAGATAAGATGTGAATCAGATAGATGATGAATGGATGGATGGATGTGATGTGAATAGAGGTGATGAGAATGTGAGGTGAATAGATGTGATGTGAATCAGATAAATGTGAATGAATGGATGAGATGTGATGTCATGTGAATCAGGATGATATGGGATATGAGTGGATGATATGTGATGAAAATGGATGTAAATGTACAAGTGAAGAATGGATGTGAATGTATATGTGAATGAGTATGTGATTGAATGGATATAGATGTGTATGTGAAAGAATGTGATGTGATGTGTCATAAATATATGTGGATGTGAATGTGATGAAAATGAATGAATGTGAATATGATGGATTTAAATAAATGTGAATATGATGGATTTAAATGAATGTGAATATGATGGATATGAATGAATGTGATGTGAATCGGGATAGATGTGAGGTAAAATGAATGAGATGTGATGTGAGTGAGTGTGATGTGGTCTGAATGGATGAGATGTGAATGAATGTGACGTGATGAGAATGGGAATACACATGAAATAAATGAGAATCGATGTGGAACAATGTGGAAAGACGAGAGTTTGTTATAGAGACTCTATTTATAACCTGTTTTTAAATGGTTGTTTTATGTCAAGAATGCTGGGGAAGCATTTTGACCATCTTGTGAATGAGGTTTTGTTGTGCCTCTCAATGAGGAAAAAAGCGTTGGTCTCTATGATCCAAGTGCAATCTTTTCCTTACTCTGACTTTGATACTTACGGGTTCGGTCAGATCAGTTCAATTAGTTAAGGTTTTGACCACGTTAGATTAAAATTATCTTGGAGGAATCGCACGTGCTTTCTGGGTGAGGGAAGTTTTTCCGAGTTCGGTTTTGAAAGAACCGAAAGATTAGTCTCTTGTCAAGATATCCGTGGTTGGGCGAGGCCCCGAGTGTGGGACCCTGCCCCATGTAAGAAGTGCTACTTCCGCTGCTAGCATCCCTGAATTTATTAGCGGTGGGGACAGGGATCTTACAGCTGGTATCAGAGAAAATCAGGCTAATGTGGATCAACCAAGAAGCCAAAAATGTCAAAAATTTATGAAGAAGTAGTAAAAGGTTGTAATTGTGTGATAAAATTCATATAAAATTGTTATTCAAACTAAAATTCATAAATTGGTGATTGGATCTTCAGATGGAAGTACCCAATTACATGAATCCCTAACTCGCTTGGGACCTAGACATGATGGTATTTAGCATATAGTTCCAAGGACCGTGACTACCCGTATATACCGAGGGTATAACTGTAGCTCTTTACTAGGCAATATATACGAGTGAATCTAAGACTTGAAATTATAAGCATAAATGCTATCTAGATGATGAATTCGAATGTGGTTGATATGATTTTTAAATTCTGGTTGAGAACTGATGAGTTGATTTGGACTTTGATTGAAAAATGATGATTCCTGAATTTTGGTGGTTGAAATGTAATAAGTTGAGCAAAACCATAATGAGGATGAATGGGGCGAGTCCCTACGATGAAGTTCGTAACTTGAATAACGTTAATGACTTCAGCAAATCATTATGAGATTAGTGGATTGTGCTAATAGATTATTGATGTTAACACTTGACCACCTAGTGGATCAAGTTAAGGGATAACAAATTAAAAATCTGTATAATTCAAAATTCACATGGAGGACTGTTTAGATAGAAATTTCGATCTAATGGACCATTATTGTGATAAGGATTTGAATGATATGATCTGAGTAATTTGTTATCTGATGATGAGTTCTATAGAAGGGATCTTTATCCCAGGATTCTATTGGGTGCACCAGACTATAAGGAACCCCAAAATTAGTTGGATCTTAAGGAAAAGAGTTATCCTCTAATTTTGCGAGATGAGGACATCTCGCATTTTTTAAGTGGGGTAGGATATAAGATTCCTCCCTCCAGCTTTTGAGGTGTGTAGGTGTAAGAACCTCCCCTTCTGATCTTATAATTATTCCCCTCTCTGAAATAATAGAAAAATCCTGTTTTGCCTTGTTTTGGCCTAGAGAGAGAAAATGTCTAGAGGGAGGTAATTCAAAATTGAGATATTTTTGGATATAAAAATCCTTCTAGTGTCTAAAATGGTTTTCCCTAAAACAGAAATTCAAAAAGAACTTTCTAATGTGCAATTGGAACTAATTGAAAATAGGTAAAAAGAACTTTCTAATGTGCGATTGGAATTAATTGAAAATAAGTAAAAAGAACCTTAACCTAAGGGTCCAGATTTTCATAAATTTTTAAATTATGCTCCAATTAAGGTTCCTATGGACCAATAAGATTAATCCAATTGTAGGGAGGAGATAAATTGAAGAATAAAAGAAAATCTCCCAAAAATGAGTAAATGCTCACATAAGATGAAGAGTTGACTAAGGACAAGGCTTATTAGTTAAAAAAGAAGAGATATTTAGAGGAAATGATGCAAATTTTTAACACCTCATTGTGGGGATCTCCCCTCATGAAGGAGGCGCCTATTGCACATGTGTGGAGGAGTTTTAAACTCATAAATAATGAGATATTTTCATCTCTCCTCTCACGTGTTTCAACTAGATTAAAAAAGTAAGCTAAACCAACCTAAAGTGGTCAAAAATTGACCAAACTGATCTAGAAAATTTTAGATTCAGTTTACCTGGTTAGAGGCTCAATTTTTCCTATAAATAGAAGCCTCCCCCTTTGTAAAAGGTTAATAGTGTTTATGCACTGTTACCCAGAGCCAATTACATTGAATTCTCTTGATAATTCAATTGTTTTTGACTAAATCCTCTCCAAGAAATTAGTGGCCACTCTTGATCCAAACAAGAGTAGAACCCTCAATCCCTCAAGCCAAAGGAAAGCTTACAAACTCTATGTAAGCTAAATTCTTCTTACTTTTAAATTTTAAATCTATGGTTTTGTTAATCTTCTTGTTTTTTATAGTTGATTAAATTAAATTCTGATGCTATGCCTTGATGAAAAGACCATCCCCTTCTCTTCCTTTACAATTCAGCCTTTCTTTATTCTAGAATGAGTAACAAATAAATTGATTAAACTTTTCTTATTGTTTACTCACTAGAAAGTGAAAATTGACTAGATTAGAGTACTTTACTTCAAATTGGGAATAATTTTAAATTGAAAGTAGAATGTTAAAAATTAAAAAATGGTCAGCCATACAAAGGAGGTTATGGTAAAATTTTCTTGAATTTTGTGGAAAATAAAGTTTATTTTTATGTTATTCTAAAAGAGTAATCCCCTTTGTTTGTGCATTCTTAAAAAAATATTTTTATTTACTCCATGTATATATTCACCTATGAGTATGCATGGATATCATTGATATTAATTTTTTAAATTAATTTCTATGCATAGAAAGATGCATAATGAACATTTTATTATAAAAGTGTTGTTTTCATTGAATTTAATTTCTATGCATAGAAAGATGCATAATGGAAATTTTATTATAAAAGTATTTTTTTCATTAAAATTGATTTTATGCATAGAAAGATGCATAAAGGATTTAATGCATAGAAAGATGCATAAAGGATTGTTTTTATTTCAAAAAGGTTATTCTCATTAAAATTGGTTTTATGCATAGAAAGATGCATAAAGGATTATTTTTATTTCAAAAGTGTTATTCTCATTAAAATTGATTTTATGCATAGAAAGATGCATAAAAGATTCATTTTTAATTTAAAAGTGTTATTTTCATTAAAATTGGTTTTATGTATAGAAAGATGCATAAAGGATTTATTTTTATTTCAAGAGTATTATTGTCATTAAAATTGATTTTATGCATAGAAAGATGCATAAAAGATTCATTTTTATTTCAAAAGTGTTATTCTCATTAAAATTGGTTTGATGCATAGAAAGATGCATAAAGGATTGTTTTTATTTCAAAAGTGTTATTCTCATTAAAATTAAAATTATGCATAGAAAGATGCATAAAAGATTTATTTTTATTTCAAAATGTTGCTTTCATTAAAAGTGAGTTTATGAGGGTGGTTGCAAGATGAGATTATCTAGTTTCATGTAGTGGGCACCCTTGGCTTTAGCTGAAAAACAGGCATTTTTCCAAGAAGAATAGCCAATCTCTCATAGTTAGCCAAGGAGTTTCACTTCAAGGTCTTCTAACGAAACATCATATGCAAAGTTGGGCACCTAAAACTATAATCTGATCGAATATCCAATAATTACAAATCCCCTTTTCTTTGGGAACCAAGTTTGTATACAGGCCCTGTCCTAGGTTTAGACAGGTACAGTGAATGTGAGTAAATTGCCTATAACTTTTACATTATTACTCATATGATGTTCCCACTTTGCATATCACAAATACAAATAACATAGAGCTTAACTTGATTTATCGAGTAATTTTTGATGTGTTCTACTATTTCTATATTATTTAAAATGTATTAGAATTGTTAAAAAACATACTATTTTATCTTCCCACCACATCTACCATTTAAAATGCTCAAATTGTATGGATCTAGTGATGATTAGATTGGGAAAGATTAGTATAATGTGGGTATAAATTAAAATTAGAAATCTAACGGTTGGATTTTTGTAGATTTACTTTGGAAAATTTATTATGACTGTGAGAGGCCCATTAAATCAATAGTAATTTAATTATAGAAAATTAAATATTGAATCTTTCAATCTAAAAACTCAAGGGATCAATACTCTTGTTGCCATGAATTTATTAAAAAAAATTTGGCTTGAATTGAGTATGGAAAGGTCCATTTTCAATCATCCCAAGTGAAAATTCCCATATTGTGTCCACTCTCCCTTTTCAAGTCTAAAACCAATCCTAGTTAGGTTTGGAAATCTAGGCTTGGTAAACTTCATAGCTTAGGTTTCATTCCATGTGTGAGGCTTGGGTAGGCACAAATCTTATATATGCATGCCACTTTATGTCCACATGAGCATCGAGAGGATCCACATAAGCAGCTTGCCACCTCAGCTTGCCACCTCCACCCTCCATGTCAACATGGTCAACCTAGTTGACTCCCCACCTCATCATCCTAGTCATCATTAATGCCACATCATCTTGCCACCTTTGCATGCCACCTCGCACATGGTGACATGGCATGCCACATCATGGAATTGCCACATCAACCATAATAGTGCCACATGTCAAGAGAATGCCATGTGTCATGCACGCTTGTGACACGTGGCATCTCCTTCCCACCTCCCCTCTTTTTTCAAAAACATATTTTTGGAAAAGTTAATTTAGTAATTTAGAGAAATAGAATATAGAAATTTAAATAATAAAATATATGTAACTTATTAAATAAAGGAATTTAAAATCACTAATTTTAAAGGATTATATTTTGGGATTAGATCAATAAAAATATTATTAAAGATCATATTATTAATTTAAAAAAAATAAATTTTTAATTTAATATTTCTTAAAAAAAATTTATGTAGAATAAACCTTTGAATAAAATTTAAAAAAAATACTTTATTTAAAAAAAGCAGTTATATAATTATAAAATAAAAGATATCTTTAAAGATATATTTATATATCTAGTAATGATAAATATTTAGACTTGTTAATAAATATTATAAATAATATTAATTTTTAAGTGGATAATAGTTTATCTTTAATTATCTTTATGTTTATCTTAGTTATCCAATCAATCTTAGATAGGAAATCCAATGAGATTTGAAGTGGATAACCTATTTTTCCTATATAATCACACATCTCTAGTACTATCCCACACTTATCTCTAGTACTATCCCACACTTATCTCTAGTACTATCCCATCATTGAGCCTTTATAATATTTTCTCTCTTAGCTTCCTTGAGAATGGGTTCTCAAAGTCGTAGGAGTCGGAAACGTGATAGGACTAGACTCCCCCCCATCCACCAAGTTCAAGAGGAGGAGAGGAGAAGGGTAGCTCGTGAGAGAAAGAGAGAGTGGAGAGCACGTCAACGAGCAACACCTTCCGTTGGCGATGATCCAAGCCTTGCTCCTCCTCTTTCACTTCCTCTCCCTTCGCCCTCTTCCCCTCCACTACCCCTTAGTTTAGATAATCCACATGAACCCGCCCTTCTTGAGTCCTCTCTTCTACAAGAACCCACCCCCCCCTCCTTTGGGCGCCCTTCGTGTGGATAGGAAAGAACTATCAAAGTCAGGGGCACATCGTCGTGCCCATGCAATCTTCCATTCCTATTTCAAAGACCTCACGGCTTCATCACAGGCATGTGTGCTTGATGCTTTGATTGATCTGCCCAACATGGCCAACTACAGGGCGCTTTCCGACATTGGAGGTCAAAGAGACAAAGAATACATTCAAGGAATCATCATCAAAGGTCAAATTCTAGGCCAAGGACAATAGCAAATGCACCAAGTCATTATATTAAGAAAGACTGCTACACAAAGAAGAATATTTCTGCCAACCTTGTAGGAGAAAACACAGAAGAATAAAAAACTTTGAAAGATACTATGGCCTCTCACCAAGCCAACTTTGTCGATGCTGATTGGGATGTTTAGCCTTTTTTCTCACCCATTGTATGTCACAATTTGAAACTTGGATTTCACTATTTTTTTAACTAAATAATCTAAAAGTGGAGAGAGTCCAAGGATGGGGGCATAGGTGTTGACACCAGGAGGTAGTCAAACTATGTAGCTTTCATTTGATTACTGCCAAAGATGAGGGTCATCAATTTGAGGGAGGGATTGTTGGACAAATTGACTTTAATGGGAAAGATAAGTTAGAGAAAAAGCTAAGGGTCATATGGTTCAAAAGTTAGAATCCAATATCACCAATTAGTAATAATGAAAAAGATCTCATCCTGTTAGGTGAAAGGAACTTGTGGATCTTCTTGTAGGTTGAGAAGTTTAGGGGCTAGACTATAGGGGATACTTGCTTGCTTTATGGAGCTACATTTGAGGAAATATTCTAGGGACCTTAATTATCACGTAATCATGAATTAGGGACACAATCTCTAATGTACTCTTGCCTTAAAGAGGTACCCATCTAATGCAAGAAGCACTCTCATTTTCAAAAAAATAAAGTTGGATAAATTGAATTTAATGGGAATTATAGGTTAGAGAAAAAACTAAGGGTCACATGGTTCAAAGGTTAGAATCCAATATCACCAATCAGTAATAATGAAAAATATATCATCCTGTTAGGTGAAAGAAACTTGTGCAGCATCTTCTAGGTTGAGAAATTTAGGGGCTTGATTATAGGGGATACTTGCTTCCTTTATGGAGCTACATTTGAGGAAATATTCTAGGGACATTAATTATCACCTAATCATGGACAAGGGACACATAATTTGATGTAAGTTTTCCTATTTAAAGAGGCACTAAGATCATATCAGGGAGTTTGGAAAAATCCCAATTCCCATTTTGCAAGATCAAACATTGGGGGCACAGTGAACCCTTTTAAGATTTTGCCAAAAACCCCCTCATGTGACATATTGTTGGAAATCTCTTGAAGAGTAGGTTCTAAATCCACATTCTCTGAGAACTTTAGAATTGGTATGATCAAGATATATTAAAAAGTAGATTGAAAAGAAATTCCCAAAGTAATGGGATTTTCCCAAATTCCTTAATATGGTGTTCACTCATCTAATGCAAGACTCATTCTCATTTTCCATATCATTATGTTGCCATTATGCTAAGTAGATGTGATTAATATTAATCTTCTATTTATGAGTTTCATTATCCATAATTAATCATGCTAATTTTTGTGTTTAATCCTCCATATCCTCTCTCCATTGGTATGAGATTTGGGGTTTAGCATAGGCATTGATCCTAGTTAAACTTGTTAGTAGGATTAATGTTTACAAATACCATTAAATCATCATTACTAGTGATGGTCTAAGCTCTACCTACACCTCTATCTAGTGTAGGATCTACAACCATCTAATTATGGCATTAACGCCAAAATCAATCATATGAGAAAATTCTAAACTCATAGGCACTCAGCCTAGGTGATTCAATCCATCAAACCACCATCAGAGCTAGACAAAATCGTGTCTGCAAAGAAGGCTCCCTTTTTTCTACAAATTAGACAAAATTTACCTATTTTCTTAAAACGGAGTTGACCTCGAGGTTTTTCAACAGTGCTATAAACATGCTCGTGATGCCTATTTTTCTCAAAATTACCGCCGAGATCTCGTTCAAGACTATGGTAGAGTAGGAGGCATCATAAATTTTTTTGGTAATTTCAGTAGCTAAATGGGTGCATTCCCCCACATTTGATTACTTGGGGCATTCAACTCTACCAAGGGCAAGAGTTTTATGGTGTTATATTCATTGATTTTGCCTCTCAACTCTTGACACTGCATTTTGCATCAAATTTGTAATTTTTGGCTAATCCTTGGTTATTAACATCACTAATCTCAATAATTAGCTATTCAAGACTATGTTTCCACATCTTAACTCATTGCTATTTAGTCTTAAAAACTCTTTGTACTTGAAAGGGGAAAGGGGAGGGAGGTGGGAATCAGGGTTTGTCTCAACAATGCCTTCCTCAATGTGAGTCAAACAATAAAAATTGCCTCAAGGCCAAGAAGAAAATCAAGCAAACAAAACCCAAAGAAATATTAAAACCATATTACCATGCACATGCTAAGGGATTTGGATTGTCAGATTTTCTATGTCATAACATGCATTTGTATAGTGAAGGTAATTTCTAGTGAGTTGAGTCTAGGGAAAATCATTTTGTTTTGGAGTTAGACACTACCTTATCATAGGTAAAGCCTTCCCTCATGGACACTCAAATCAATATAGATAAACCTGAAGGAAATAACTTTTATACATGGTAGACAAAGATAAATTTCTCTTTAATGAAGAAAGGTTTATGGAACACTATGAAAGGAAAGGAAGAGAAACCCTCAACTAGAGATGCTGAGGCTACATTGTTAGCAAAATATGAGAAGGTACTTGCCATCATAGCATTGGGGTTAAGTGACAACAATTATATCCATCACATAGATGGGAAATATACTTCATGTGAAGCTTGGTAAGAGTTAGCCAAACTCTTTGGTACTCAAGCAGAGAGCTCTAAGATTAGTCTCCTCATCAAGTTCTTCGGACTCCAAATGAAACATGGAGATTCTAATCTTGCACATTTGAACTATATGAAAAGCTTAACTACTCAAGTGGATATTGAAGAATATAGTAACATTGTAGTCAAAAAGATTATGGCATTGTGGTCATAACTCTCACTAACTTGCCCCCACCAAAGCTTGTGGACATTGAAGCTACTCTTCTAGAAGAAGAGAGAAAGATCAAGCAAAGACATGGATAATACATCATGGATCAAGGGAACATCATCAAAGGTCAAATTCTAAGCCAAGGATAATAGCAAATGCCACTTTTGTGGAAAACCAGGTCATTATATTAACAAAGACTACTATACAAAGAAGAAGATTTCTCCCACATTGTAGAAGAAAACAAAAAAGAAGAAGAACCTTTGAAAGATACTGAGGCCTCTCACCAAGCCAAATTTGTCGATTATGCTGATTGGGCATTTTAGCCTTTTTGCTCACCCCATTGTGTGTCACAAAGTTATGAGAGAGTAAAAGGATGGGGGAAATATAGGTGTTGACACTAGGAGGCGATCAAGCTATGTGGCTTCCCTTTGACTACTCCCAGAGATGAGGGTCTTTAATTTGAGGGAGGGATTTTTGGACGAATGGACTTTAATGGGAATGATAGAGTAAAATCTAACGGTCGTATGGTTCATGGTAAGAATCCAATATCACCAATTAGTAATAATGAAAAAGATCTCATCGTGTTAGGTGACAGAAACACATGGAGGATGTTCTAGGTTAAGAAATTCAAGGGCTCCATTATAGGGGATACTTGCTTACTTTATGGAGCTACATTTGAGGAATTTCAAAGATTCTAGGGACATTAAGTTTCAACTAATCATGGATTAGAGACACATTAATTATCAACTAATCTTGGATTAGTGACACATAATTTTATGTACTCTTGCCTATTTAAAGAGGCACTCATGTATTACAATAATCACTCTCATTTTCTAAAAAACACATTGTTGGGCATATTGAATTTAATGGAATGATAAGAGAAAAAGCTAGGGGTCGTATGGTTCAAGTGTTAGAATCCAATATAACCAATCAATAATAATGAAAAAGATCTCATCGAGTTAGGTGAAAGGAACTAATGGAGTATCTTCTGGGTTGAGAAATTTAGGGGCTTGATTATAGGGGATACTTGCTTACTTTATGGAGCTACATTTGAGAAACTCATGGAGCTACATTTGAGAAACTCATGGAGAATCTCCTAGGTTGCGAAATTCAGGGGCTTGATTATAGGGGCCCTACTTGCTTACTTTATGGAGCTACATTTGAGGAATGGTTCTAGGGACTCGTGGAACATCTTCTACATTGAGAAATTCATGGTCTTGATCATTAGGGGGTACTTGCTTACTTTATGGAGCTACATTTGAGGAAAGATTCTAAGGACATTAATTATCACATAATCATGGATTTGGGACACAATCTAATGTACTCTTTTCTATTTAAAGAGGCAATCATCTAATGCAAGAATCACTCTCATTTCCATATCATTATGTTGCCATTATTACATGTAGATGTGATTAATATTAATATTCTATTTATGAGTTTCACTATGCATAATTAATCATGATAATCATCGTATTTAATCCTCCATAGCTTCTCTCAAAATATTTCAAGGATGTGGTTTGTGGAGGCATTCAAGCAATCGTGAAAAGGCACATGCATTTTGGAAGCTCTGAGTGCATGCTTAGGTTGTACCGGCATGCTTAGGCAATAGCTCCAACAACAGACCCTGCATGCATTGGGAGCTCCGAGTGCATGTCGATAGCTACCGACAAGAATGCATGCTAGTAGCTATCGACATGCTTAGGTAGCACCTTGTATGCATTGGGAGGTCTCAATGCATGTCAAACCCTTTCACTGTGCTTAGGTAGCACCCCGCATGCATTTGGAGCATCCAATGCATTCCAGTAGCTATCAACGTGCTTAGGTAGCACCTGGCATGCATTGGGAGGTCCCGGTGAGTTGGGAGATTCACCTATGGTTGTGCAGAGTAGTGGTATGGAGAGGTGATATGTCATTAGGAAAAAACGGAGCTCATTTTGGGGCCCTGTAAGAAATTCACTATTTTTCGATTTATTTCTCTCCTAAAAGATCTCAAAAATAATAAAATATGGAAACGTGGCTCAGAACTGTCAGTAAGGACCACTGAACTGTCAGTTCAGAAAAGAATAAGATAATCTTTTGTCTAACTAACACGATTTTGCATTAAATATCTCCTTAATTTTTTTTATTTCTCGAAGATTTCGCATCTCTTTTGACGACGTGTGGTGCAGGCCTCTCATAAAGAATCCATCACTGAACTTAATGATTGTATGGATACCGCCACACTTCCACAATTCATTTTACAAAAAGACTATGAGATTGACAAGCCAACTTTGCAACCTCAGAAGCACAAAAATGGCCGATACTAGTGAGTTACAATCTCAGAAGAAGCGATTATATCATCTTCACATCGACTTAGAAGAACAATATGCTCCAGCACAAAAAAGACGAAAGGATACGGTGCTAAATGCTCAACAACGGGAAAATATGAGAAGAGAAGGGCTCCAACATATTGACTTATGGTGTGATGGAAGTATATATCCAAAATGTCTAGTACAAAACTCTACACCTCCATTTGTCAATCCAACCACACTATTGAGGTTTGTGGGCGATGGACAAAATGGACTTCTTGGTTATATTTCAGCGCAGTCTGCATTTACAGAAACATATAAAACAATGTACCTACAAGAAAAGGGAGCCACGATTCAAGAGATAGCTATTCGTGCAAAATTGGAGCAGCAATTGCAGAATGAAATTGAGGAGCATTCAAAGAGTAAAAAAGAGTTAACAAGATCAAGAAGGAAGAGAACCATGCTTGGAGACAGACAACGAAGTAGGAAGATTAATAACATTGCAAATTTGAAGGCTGGGATTGGTGGGGATGCAAGCGAAGAATTCAGGAAGCAAGGTTAGTTTGCAATTTTTTATTTTTTAAACTCAAAAATGCTCTCAAATGACTATATCTATTTTGTCCATTAATGCAAAACAGGATTGGAAGTGTTGAATAATATAGGCATATTGTGTTGTTACTATATTGTTACTATAGGAAATTATTGGAGCCTGCAAAAGAAAATATGGATCCCAACCTTCTTCCAGTTAAACAAATGAAAGGATTGCTTTCTTGTGGTGTAGCAAAAGGTTTGATTGAAGAAAAAAAATACAAAACAATCAAACGCAATGTTGTAGAGGACTTTATATCCAATAATCAAGTTGATGGTACTACAATCCAAGAGGCTCTTGATGTTAGTGGAGTTAGCAGGAAGGGATATAGTTCGATTTTCCATGCGATATCCTCAACTTTGAGAGATCAAAGGATTAAACGAGTTTTACTGCCAAATCCAGCAACAGTGTGGAAGATAAGAGGTCATTTGAATGAAAGTATAGATGAGTTTATTGGACCATATATCCATATTGAAGAAATATTTCATGGTGCTAAAGGAACCACTGTGTATGACCCTTGGAACAATATATTTGTAGATCTACAACAACTTCAAAGAAGAATGGTCGAGTTTTATGGAATAACATTTGAAGAGTGCAAAGGCATTTTGAAATTTGTTATCAAACTGGATGAGTGTGAGGTTGTAAAGGAAAAGAAAATGGAAAGGATTACTATCACATTGATGAATGGAGCACTTGATACATCATTGAATGAAGCGAATTCGAAGTATTTTAGTGTGCAGTCGGAGAAACACATATGGTGGTTGGGCTCATTCCAGGTATGATCATTTTTTATTTCGTACTTGATTTTAGTCAATGTTTTCAAATCTTTTATAGTAAGACTTTTGTTTTGTATAATCACAGGTAAAGACAGAAGACCATGAAACACTAGATTGGGTGTTTCACCACACGGAAATACCAAGAATAATTAAAAGACAAGTGCAAGGAGAGAATCTCCATGTTGCAGGAAAAGGTGATTTTCAAGTAGAGTGGCACATGGCGGGGGATCTTAAAACACTTAAGTGCATGTATAACGTTAGTAAAGGAGGTAACTCAAAGTCTCCTTGTCTTTACTGCAAAGAATCAGCGCAAGTAATGGATTCTAAATGGTGGAAGAGAGCACCTAATAGAGATAAAGTTGACCCTGACTTCAAGGCCATTCTTGACATTCCACTATGTAATGTTCACATATGCACATTGCATGCTCTATGTCGAATTATTGAGAAATTGGTATTTTTGTATATTGGATTTGCTTGGAAACTCCGTCCTGAAAGAAATAGAAAGGATGCTCTTCATGCATTGGAAAAAGTGTTATCCGATATAGGTCTGCATGGAGGTGATGTTCATATCACAAAGGATTTTAAAAAGTCTACCAATGGCAAGGAGGTACCAATCAAGCCCTCTATTGGTGGTGTTAAGGCAAGAAGATTCTTGTCTCGACCCAAACACAATAGTAAGCAAGTAAGGCAAGGTAGAACAGTTTCAAGGATTAGTTATGGATTGTGGAAGCAAGTCCATAATGCCGTGAAAGATCATGAGGCAGATGGGGAAGCACGAAATGTGAAGGCAGAGGTGTGGAGGTCTCTTGATCAACTCTTCATGTTCTGTGACAATGTAACATGGACAAAGAGTGATTACAAGAACTTTGAAGAGACAATAAAACATTTTGGGAAGTCAATGAAAGACGCATGGACAGCCTGCAATATAACTCACTACATGGTAAAGTGATGTCTTCTTCTTTTACTTAAGTGTGATCCTCTTTTCTTTTATAACTTACTATGCATTCTTATGTCTTTGTGAAAACAGCATATCATCTACAACCACCTTCCCTATTTTGTCAAAAAGTATGGATGCCCAGCAATTTGGTCTACCCAAGGCATGGAGAAGTCTCACTACATGGCACGTAATGCATTTTTCAGACACACACAACACTATGGAGGGAGTCAAAAGGTAAATAGTCTGAAGGAAGTCTTCCAATGGTTTTACCGAGGTATTCTACAAAGGCTGCATGCTAAAAGAAAAGTTGCTAGCTCCAAAGTCAAGCTTGCTTTTATTCTAGACCAACAAAAGCAAAGACGAAGACAAACTTTGGACAATTCAATGGCAGCAAAGAGACATAGACAGTGGAGGGATTCGAAGATATTTAGAAACCAATGGACAAGTAAACATGAATAGCAGTTTGTAACTTATTGGTGTTATGTCCACATGTTTTCAAACTCAATCAATAGATTTTTATTCTGTGGAACAAGTGACTCTTGGTGTAATGCCTATATGTTTTGAGACTCCATCAAAAGTATTTCTTTTGTGAAACATGTGATCTATATTAACAAGCATCAATACATCCATATATTAACACACAAAAAATTCAATCAATACTACTTAATTATGCTAGACATACTGTTGATCCTTACCAATAAAGTACTAAGTGTCAAACACTTTTAGAAGCTTTTGAGTGTGGGAAGAGTACTGAAGTGTCGTACGGTGATGGGACAAATGCAAAAGGGTACTGATCGTCCGTACGGACAAGGAACTGATGAGGATCAAAGACTTTGTACAAATCAGTTCAACTTCAACATAATGTTTGTGCTATATTTGATGACTAAATCCTATTACTCCCAAGGCTTGCGAGTCGGAACTCTCTTTTTGAACTTGATTGGACTCTTTTTCTTCCTTATTGGCTTGATGTCGACTTTCTGTTTATCAATGCTTGCCTCTGTTGCTTGTCTGAGAGGGGTATCCTTGTCTTCAGCTATCTCCACGTGTTCTTCTTCTTGGATTGTGTGGCCTGATGCAATCATGGGTGGCTCTCGAAACCTTATGAGCTTGTGTTTTCCATAGCCCTCTAGACATTTGGGCTCCTTAACACCACATGCTAATGCATAAGAAGTGTAAGACAAAAAGTAAGAGGCCCTAGAGGCCTGCTTATTCACATAATCCCCAAATATATCTATGGCGGACAACCTCTCTATTAAAATGATCTTTTCCTTTTGCCATGGAAGATCATGTCCACCTAAAACCCTAGACAAACATTTAAAGAAGTAAACAATGGCTTCTCCATTGTTGCTCAACTGCCTATGGTAAATCAAGATCTTAGCACTGCCTAGATCATGAATATAATGAGCTAGGCTTGACATTTTGCCAAACCCAGCCGGCCTGCTTCCACTTGATCTCTGGAGGAATGTGTCATCCTCAATTTGTAGCTGCCATGTATCAAAAGATTATAGTGAGACAATGATACATAACTACAAAACATTTAAACACAAGATAAAGTATTTGATTTGAAGTAATAATATCATACCCTCTCATTTTCATCAGCAACAAGAAGTTCATCTTTCCAAAGATTTATTCCTCTCCCCTCCAGTCCAGCCTCTTCTTTAAGTTTTTCCTTATGAAGTGATGAGAGATTCATAGCTTCCTGGGTGAGCTGGAAGGCAGCTTCATCTGGCTCTTGGAAACTTTCAGCCTCTTTGAAACAAATAGTAAGGGCCTCTGCAGGATCAAAGGTTGTTTCCAAAGCTAGCAGTGAATGGTCATCCTCTATGCCAACCTCCTTGTCAAGCCTTGAAGCTTGGGCAATAAGGGAAATGGCATAGTCCTCCCTCAAATTGAACATACACTCTATATCATGGAGGAAAACATAATCTTTACCACCAATCAAGACACCTGGAAGCATGGGCACTGCATAGTTGCTGCTCTGAACATCAAAATCTTCAACTGGCTGTGCTGCCCTAAGAGTTTCAGTCCTCAGTTGAACAAGGTCAAGAGCAGCCACTTGCAGCCCCTCATCCTCGAGGTTGATATCTTCTTCCTGCTATGCCATATCTGTTGCCATAGGAATATCCTCTTTTACCTCCTCTACAGATATATCTTCTTCTTCAGTCTCCTGTCCTTGCTCTTCTAGAGATTGCTGTTGAAAGACAATGTACATAAGGAATGCCATGTTTTCCTCAAGCACTCTACACTTTCTGGTGTGCAAGTTACAGCTGAATTTATATTTCTCAGGCAGGCTGTCAAACCTTCTATTCACATGGTACCTCAGCTTGTCAATGGAGACAATATGATTTAAATGCACAAAGACCTTTTCACCTTCCACAATCCTTCCTGCCTCTGTCAGTTGTTTGAAGGTATCCCAATGGTCTGAAAGGAAATCTCTGTGATGGTCCAAAAGAGAGCTCATAGTGAACTCCCTGTTGAAAATACTGTAGTATATGTGGAAGTTCCTCTGAGCCTTGCACTTGTGAAGAAAGTCAAATAGGAGCAAATCTGGAGATTTGTCCTCTTCTGGTTCCCTTTGTTTTGAAAGGAAAGACTCACCTTTCTGCTCTAGTCTCTTGCTTTTGCCTGAACCAAAATTTATATAACATGAATTCTATATGCTCACATATGCAATCAGATAATGTATAGGATATCACCAAACAAAACTCTTCATAAGCACACATGAATCACCTGGTGATTGCTGTGGTCTGAGTATAGCAGCAGAAAAGTCTAGCTTCCTCTTGAAAGGAGGGGCCTGAGGATCAACTGTTCCAAAGCAAAAGCCTTTCTCATCATCAAGAAAGACATCCCCATGGACATAGAAAGCAAAACAATGAGCAAACAGTAAAAACCAAAAGAGACACAAGACTTTGCAACAAAACGCGATGCAGATCTATTTGAAAAATGTCAAGTGCTCTCCTCGCATTTTGTTGCAAATTCTAACTTTCTATTGACATCCATTTCCAATCAAATGCTAGGGATATCTCACAATGTTCAGGACAGTAAATGATACTAGGAGGAATTCCCAAGGGCAAAAGAGATTAAAAGAAGGAGGAAAAAATAAAAACTAAAACAAATATCAGAATTTGCAGGAAAACGCGATTTGGAGCATTTGGAAAATGTAAACCACTATAATCGCATTTTGTTGCAAAATTCTAAATCCTACTCATATCCATCTCTAATCAAATCCTAGGGTGATCTGCTAGATTTCTAAGCACTGAGATTCAAGAATTCTACAGATGTAAGAAATATATATCAGAAAACATTGGAAAGGGTATAGATCTCTGACCTTTCTTTTCCTCTTCCATACTGTTGGAATAGCCCTGGAGATTCTCCTGCTCTCTTCCAAAACTGAGCTGTAGCACTGGTAACCTGGAGATCTGGTAATGGTAGTAGTCTTCAGACAGGTTGCAGAGTGGATGGAGTGTGTTGGGTAGAAAGTGATCAAAGTGGGAAAGAAAAGGATGATGGGAGGGTGCTGGCAGGGATGGAATACGGGGAGGGAAAAGTGTTAATGGATCTAATTATGAAATCATGATTGGCACAATTTCCAAGGCAAAAAGTGACCCACAAATTTCAAATTCCAAAAGATCTGGTGGGACCCACACGTGTTAAAAAACGACTATATTTCACACGTGTGGTATTTAATAACTCCTTTATTTGTATTTTGTAATAATCTACTCTCCTAACTCAGTTCTCTTGCATCTCTACCTCCCTACTCTACACCATCAGCATCCAGTAGCAGAGGTTAATACCCAGCACAGGATACTCATCATCAGCACAACACACTTGCAGATAGCTTCCAGGTTAGTAAGAAAATATTTTTCCTTTCCTTCTTGTTTAATAGTATATTAGGGTAAGGAACTGATTGATGTGATGTAGGTTACATATTATGATAAATGTTATATGCATTTTTTAGATTTTCTCCACTGCATGTAGAAGCAAGAAGACTTTTTATTTGGGCCTGTTGAATGAGAGTTTTATCACTTCTTGATGTCCATATCAATCCATGTTGCACCAAGCTGCATACACACTGAAATGACTAAAGGCATGCTGAAGTATGCTGTCTCTAGAATTTGTAGCAAAACGCGAGGAGAGGATTTTAGAAATCTCAAAATAGTCCAAATCGCATTTTGTTGCAAATTTTAAAATGCTTCTTCATCCACCCATTTTATTATGATTTTGTAACTTTCTAGGCTATTCAAGGCTGCATAGTTCTTCTATAAACTCAATACATATTGTTTATAGTTGAAAAGATAGAGAATTCATTATAGGGATGCAATAGCATGTTGTTTCAAGTATTTGCAGAAAAACGCGATTTTGAGCTGTTAAAAATTTCAAATCATCATAATCGCGTTTTGTTGCAAATTGTTCAATTTTGCTTTATCCATTTTGTCATCTCCTTCTTTTATCATTCTATGTTCTCCATGTTTCTAATATTTTTCTATTGCTTTGTATGGACCTTTTCAGAGTGATGGCAAGAACCAAGGCAACTGCAAGGAGGTCTGGCAAGGGGCCAGGGCTTGCAGGCAGCAGCAGCAGCTGGGGCTGATGTCAAGGAATCTAGTGTGCCTCCAAAAGGAAGAGTTGCACATGGCAGGAAGGGGAAGCCAATGAGCATGCTGCAGCAAAAGTCCAAGAGGTTAAAGCATTCTACTGGTGTGCTAAAGGAGATCAGGAAACAGCAAAAAGCTATAGGCTTTGCAATCCCCAAGGCACCTTTTCAGAGGCTAGTGAGAGAAATTTGTGATAGCTGGCACCTTGGTTTCAGGTGGAACAGGACTGCCATTCTTTCCTTACAGGAAATGGCAGAGGATTACTTGGAGAAGTACTTTGAAGATGCAATGCTTGTAGCAGCCCATGCTCACACGGTAACTCTGATGGCCAAGGACTTCAACACATTGTCCAGAGTGAGGTGGAGGTATGACAAGCTGGTCCATCCTGTGGAATGGCAGGACATTAAAATGAGAGATATATTATTAATTCCACCTACAAGGAAATTGAAGGCAGACAAGGTGAAGGTTGTTGAAGTGACCCACTCAATGAGCAGAGGGAAAGCTGCTTATGAGGAGTCACTGAAGCAGCAAATAGAAGAATCCAAATCTGCTATAGATGTGGAGACTGTACAAATGGAGCTACAGATACAGAGAAGGTTGCAGGAGCTGGGCCCTAACATAGTTGTCCATATTGAAGATGATTTTTCAGAGAATAATTTTGACTTGACAAAAGCATGCTTGGCAGCATTGGCTCATAAGAATGAGTATTGCTCAGATACTATCATTCTTGCAATGCTCTAGTAAGTGTCTTTTATTTTACATTTGTTTGCAAAACAATCCTTATTGTACCTCCTCCCTTACACCTTACCTTAATTATTGTTTTGTCCAATGTAGCATGATGAGAAGCTGGCTGAACCATGCTGTATAGCATACAGTTTATATTATTGATCCTGCAATTTCCTTCAAGTTAAGAGATCCAAAGGAAACTCCCATGGATATTTCCAATTGGTTCAGACACTGTGATTTTGATCATGTTGATATTTTGCTACTTCCATACCATAACAAGTATGTGTGTGGCTGCTTCTTTTGGGATTTTCCTTCAAGATTGAGTACTCTTGTAGCCTTTGATTTCTTAATACTTTTTTCCTTATGCAGTGACCACTGGAGCTTTGCTTCTATTGACATCCAGCAGAAGCAATGCTTTTTATTCAACTCTCTTAGAAACACACACAGAGAGGTTAAATTGTAAGTGGTTTGTGTGCTATTTTTAACTTTAAACTTCATTATTTGGATTTAATGCACACTAACTGAATTATATGTATTGCAGTTGTATTAGAAGACTTCTAGATGCATTGGATCAGTGTCCTCCTAATGTCAATCTTTTGGATTCAATAGAGCCAATAGATTTAGAGGTAGAAAGTTGTTCCCTCTACTGATGTCTATTTTATGCTATGCCTTTGAACTTATTGAATAATTTTATTTTGTTTAGACATTAACAGTTTCTAACATATCTTTCCAACTATCCAGACACCACAACAAGATGATTCAAGTAGCTGTGGTGGCTGGAGAGTGCTGATTAGTGCCAAATATATACTTTCAAGCTATTTTGAGATAGGACAGCCAGAGCTTGTAAGAAAAAATAATTTTCATTTAGCTTCAAAAAATTTGATATTGGTACAAAGTGTTCTAAATCATCATATCTCATTGCAGATGAGAGAAGATAGCTTCAACTCGAGCTATGTGTATAGTTTCAGAGCTGATATAATTTGGAAGTTTTTGAAGTATGCCTTCCCCAAACCTATTGTACCAGCTACTGTCGAGTTAGGTGAGAGCTCTAAAGTCCGAGAAGGTGTCATACACCTTGATGACACAGATGATGCAGATGTGGTGCCACAAGAACAAGGACCTAGTGCTGATGAGGAGAAGCCACAAGAACAAGGACCTGCTCTGCTGCTGATGTTATTGAGGAAATGATGGAGCAGCAGCAAACAGATGCTCCAGGGGCAGTAGAGGAGACAATGGAGCAGCACCAAGAGACTGTACACGACAAGATGGAGCAACAGAAAGTAGATTCTCCAAATAAAGATGATACGGTGAGATTGGACCATGTAGAGCAGCCTCTAGATCAGCCTGTAGATAAATAGAAAATTGTTGTCAAGAATATGTTCTACATATGTAATTAAACACTTCTGTACAGAATTTTACATTTCTGAATATAATACCTTTGTTTATGGAGTCTGTGTTATCTCAATTTTCAAATTTTCAATGTCTTTGCATTTTATTGATCTCTCTCTTCTTTTGAGCACCTGCAAAAAAGCAATATGAAACAATAGGGTAAAGTAAACTAATAGCAGTGCTTAATGAGACTAGGATAAGTCACATGGTATACCTTCTTATTGTTGTAGATAAATAAAAAGTCCTTTGAAATAGAACCTTCTGTCTCAAATAGAATGTCATTGCGCAATTGAGCTAGGGAGCAACATTGTCTTAATGTGATATTGACTAGCACATCACCATTCTCAACAACATCAATATCAAGAAGTTTATTTTTTCTAAACCCTAAACCCTAAACCCTAAAACCCTAAACCCTAAACCCTAAACCCTAAACCCTAAACCCTAAACCCTAAACCCTAAACCCTAAACCCTAATGGATCAAGATGAAGATTCTTTTGGTGCAAAAAATAAACTTCTTGATATTGATGTTGTTGAGAATGGTGATGTGCTAGTCAATATCACATTAAGACAATGTTGCTCCCTAGCTCAATTGCGCAATGACATTCTATTTGAGACAGAAGGTTCTATTTCAAAGGACTTTTTATTTATCTACAACAATAAGAAGGTATACCATGTGACTTATCCTAGTCTCATTAACATCAATGGCAAAAGGAAAAGATCATTTTAATAGAGAGGTTGTCCGCCATAGATATATTTGGGGATTATGTGAATAAGCAGGCCTCTAGGGCCTCTTACTTTTTGTCTTACACTTCTTATGCATTAGCATGTGGTGTTAAGGAGCCCAAATGTCTAGAGGGCTATGGAAAACACAAGCTCATAAGGTTTCGAGAGCCACCCATGATTGCATCAGGCCACACAATCCAAGAAGAAGAACACGTGGAGATAGCTGAAGACAAGGATACCCCTCTCAGACAAGCAACAGAGGCAAGCATTGATAAACAGAAAGTCGACATCAAGCCAATAAGGAAGAAAAAGAGTCCAATCAAGTTCAAAAAGAGAGTTCCGACTCGCAAGCCTTGGGAGTAATAGGATTTAGTCATCAAATATAGCACAAACATTATGTTGAAGTTGAACTGATTTGTACAAAGTCTTTGATCCTCATCAGTTCCTTGTCCGTACGGACGATCAGTACCCTTTTGCATTTGTCCCATCACCGTACGACACTTCAGTACTCTTCCCACACTCAAAAGCTTCTAAAAGTGTTTGACACTTAGTACTTTATTGGTAAGGATCAACAGTATGTCTAGCATAATTAAGTAGTATTGATTGAATTTTTTGTGTGTTAATATATGGATGTATTGATGCTTGTTAATATAGATCACATGTTTCACAAAAGAAATACTTTTGATGGAGTCTCAAAACATATAGGCATTACACCAAGAGTCACTTGTTCCACAGAATAAAAATCTATTGATTGAGTTTGAAAACATGTGGACATAACACCAATAAGTTACAAACTGCTATTCATGTTTACTTGTCCATTGGTTTCTAAATATCTTCGAATCCCTCCACTGTCTATGTCTCTTTGCTGCCATTGAATTGTCCAAAGTTTGTCTTCGTCTTTGCTTTTGTTGGTCTAGAATAAAAGCAAGCTTGACTTTGGAGCTAGCAACTTTTCTTTTAGCATGCAGCCTTTGTAGAATACCTCGGTAAAACCATTGGAAGACTTCCTTCAGACTATTTACCTTTTGACTCCCTCCATAGTGTTGTGTGTGTCTGAAAAATGCATTACGTGCCATGTAGTGAGACTTCTCCATGCCTTGGGTAGACCAAATTGCTGGGCATCCATACTTTTTGACAAAATAGGGAAGGTGGTTGTAGATGATATGCTGTTTTCACAAAGACATAAGAATGCATAGTAAGTTATAAAAGAAAAGAGGATCACACTTAAGTAAAAGAAGAAGACATCACTTTACCATGTAGTGAGTTATATTGCAGGCTGTCCATGCGTCTTTCATTGACTTCCCAAAATGTTTTATTGTCTCTTCAAAGTTCTTGTAATCACTCTTTGTCCATGTTACATTGTCACAGAACATGAAGAGTTGATCAAGAGACCTCCACACCTCTGCCTTCACATTTCGTGCTTCCCCATCTGCCTCATGATCTTTCACGGCATTATGGACTTGCTTCCACAATCCATAACTAATCCTTGAAACTGTTCTACCTTGCCTTACTTGCTTACTATTGTGTTTGGGTCGAGACAAGAATCTTCTTGCCTTAACACCACCAATAGAGGGCTTGATTGGTACCTCCTTGCCATTGGTAGACTTTTTAAAATCCTTTGTGATATGAACATCACCTCCATGCAGACCTATATCGGATAACACTTTTTCCAATGCATGAAGAGCATCCTTTCTATTTCTTTCAGGACGGAGTTTCCAAGCAAATCCAATATACAAAAATACCAATTTCTCAATAATTCGACATAGAGCATGCAATGTGCATATGTGAACATTACATAGTGGAATGTCAAGAATGGCCTTGAAGTCAGGGTCAACTTTATCTCTATTAGGTGCTCTCTTCCACCATTTAGAATCCATTACTTGCGCTGATTCTTTGCAGTAAAGACAAGGAGACTTTGAGTTACCTCCTTTACTAACGTTATACATGCACTTAAGTGTTTTAAGATCCCCCGCCATGTGCCACTCTACTTGAAAATCACCTTTTCCTGCAACATGGAGATTCTCTCCTTGCACTTGTCTTTTAATTATTCTTGGTATTTCCGTGTGGTGAAACACCCAATCTAGTGTTTCATGGTCTTCTGTCTTTACCTGTGATTATACAAAACAAAAGTCTTACTATAAAAGATTTGAAAACATTGACTAAAATCAAGTACGAAATAAAAAATGATCATACCTGGAATGAGCCCAACCACCATATGTGTTTCTCCGACTGCATACTAAAATACTTCGAATTCGCTTCATTCAATGATGTATCAAGTGCTCCATTCATCAATGTGATAGTAATCCTTTCCATTTTCTTTTCCTTTACAACCTCACACTCATCCAGTTTGATAACAAATTTCAAAATGCCTTTGCACTCTTCAAATGTTATTCCATAAAACTCGACCATTCTTCTTTGAAGTTGTTGTAGATCTACAAATATATTGTTCCAAGGGTCATACACAGTGGTTCCTTTAGCACCATGAAATATTTCTTCAATATGGATATATGGTCCAATAAACTCATCTATACTTTCATTCAAATGACCTCTTATCTTCCACACTGTTGCTGGATTTGGCAGTAAAACTCGTTTAATCCTTTGATCTCTCAAAGTTGAGGATATCGCATGGAAAATCGAACTATATCCCTTCCTGCTAACTCCACTAACATCAAGAGCCTCTTGGATTGTAGTACCATCAACTTGATTATTGGATATAAAGTCCTCTACAACATTGCGTTTGATTGTTTTGTATTTTTTTTCTTCAATCAAACCTTTTGCTACACCACAAGAAAGCAATCCTTTCATTTGTTTAACTGGAAGAAGGTTGGGATCCATATTTTCTTTTGCAGGCTCCAATAATTTCCTATAGTAACAATATAGTAACAACACAATATGCCTATATTATTCAACACTTCCAATCCTGTTTTGCATTAATGGACAAAATAGATATAGTCATTTGAGAGCATTTTTGAGTTTAAAAAATAAAAAATTGCAAACTAACCTTGCTTCCTGAATTCTTCGCTTGCATCCCCACCAGTCCCAGCCTTCAAATTTGCAATGTTATTAATCTTCCTACTTCGTTGTCTGTCTCCAAGCATGGTTCTCTTCCTTCTTGATCTTGTTAACTCTTTTTTACTCTTTGAATGCTCCTCAATTTCATTCTGCAATTGCTGCTCCAATTTTGCACGAATAGCTATCTCTTGAATCGTGGCTCCCTTTTCTTGTAGGTACATTGTTTTATATGTTTCTGTAAATGCAGACTGCGCTGAAATATAACCAAGAAGTCCATTTTGTCCATCGCCCACAAACCTCAATAGTGTGGTTGGATTGACAAATGGAGGTGTAGAGTTTTGTACTAGACATTTTGGATATATACTTCCATCACACCATAAGTCAATATGTTGGAGCCCTTCTCTTCTCATATTTTCCCGTTGTTGAGCATTTAGCACCGTATCCTTTCGTCTTTTTTGTGCTGGAGCATATTGTTCTTCTAAGTCGATGTGAAGATGATATAATCGCTTCTTCTGAGATTGTAACTCACTAGTATCGGCCATTTTTGTGCTTCTGAGGTTGCAAAGTTGGCTTGTCAATCTCATAGTCTTTTTGTAAAATGAATTGTGGAAGTGTGGCGGTATCCATACAATCATTAAGTTCAGTGATGGATTCTTTATGAGAGGCCTGCACCACACGTCGTCAAAAGAGATGCGAAATCTTCGAGAAATAAAAAAAATTAAGGAGATATTTAATGCAAAATCGTGTTAGTTAGACAAAAGATTATCTTATTCTTTTCTGAACTGACAGTTCAGTGGTCCTTACTGACAGTTCTGAGCCACGTTTCCATATTTTATTATTTTTGAGATCTTTTAGGAGAGAAATAAATCGAAAAATAGTGAATTTCTTACAGGGCCCCAAAATGAGCTCCGTTTTTTCCTAATGACATATCACCTCTCCATACCACTACTCTGCACAACCATAGGTGAATCTCCCAACTCACCGGGACCTCCCAATGCATGCCAGGTGCTACCTAAGCACGTTGATAGCTACTGGAATGCATTGGATGCTCCAAATGCATGCGGGGTGCTACCTAAGCACAGTGAAAGGGTTTGACATGCATTGAGACCTCCCAATGCATACAAGGTGCTACCTAAGCATGTCGATAGCTACTAGCATGCATTCTTGTCGGTAGCTATCGACATGCACTCGGAGCTCCCAATGCATGCAGGGTCTGTTGTTGGAGCTATTGCCTAAGCATGCCGGTACAACCTAAGCATGCACTCAGAGCTTCCAAAATGCATGTGCCTTTTCACGATTGCTTGAATGCCTCCACAAACCACATCCTTGAAATATTTTGAGAGAAGCTATGGAGGATTAAATACGATGATTATCATGATTAATTATGCATAGTGAAACTCATAAATAGAATATTAATATTAATCACATCTACATGTAATAATGGCAACATAATGATATGGAAATGAGAGTGATTCTTGCATTAGATGATTGCCTCTTTAAATAGAAAAGAGTACATTAGATTGTGTCCCAAATCCATGATTATGTGATAATTAATGTCCTTAGAATCTTTCCTCAAATGTAGCTCCATAAAGTAAGCAAGTACCCCCTAATGATCAAGACCATGAATTTCTCAATGTAGAAGATGTTCCACGAGTCCCTAGAACCATTCCTCAAATGTAGCTCCATAAAGTAAGCAAGTAGGGCCCCTATAATCAAGCCCCTGAATTTCGCAACCTAGGAGATTCTCCATGAGTTTCTCAAATGTAGCTCCATGAGTTTCTCAAATGTAGCTCCATAAAGTAAGCAAGTATCCCCTATAATCAAGCCCCTAAATTTCTCAACCCAGAAGATACTCCATTAGTTCCTTTCACCTAACTCGATGAGATCTTTTTCATTATTATTGATTGGTTATATTGGATTCTAACACTTGAACCATACGACCCCTAGCTTTTTCTCTTATCATTCCATTAAATTCAATATGCCCAACAATGTGTTTTTTAGAAAATGAGAGTGATTATTGTAATACATGAGTGCCTCTTTAAATAGGCAAGAGTACATAAAATTATGTGTCACTAATCCAAGATTAGTTGATAATTAATGTGTCTCTAATCCATGATTAGTTGAAACTTAATGTCCCTAGAATCTTTGAAATTCCTCAAATGTAGCTCCATAAAGTAAGCAAGTATCCCCTATAATGGAGCCCTTGAATTTCTTAACCTAGAACATCCTCCATGTGTTTCTGTCACCTAACACGATGAGATCTTTTTCATTATTACTAATTGGTGATATTGGATTCTTACCATGAACCATACGACCGTTAGATTTTACTCTATCATTCCCATTAAAGTCCATTCGTCCAAAAATCCCTCCCTCAAATTAAAGACCCTCATCTCTGGGAGTAGTCAAAGGGAAGCCACATAGCTTGATCGCCTCCTAGTGTCAACACCTATATTTCCCCCATCCTTTTACTCTCTCATAACTTTGTGACACACAATGGGGTGAGCAAAAAGGCTAAAATGCCCAATCAGCATAATCGACAAATTTGGCTTGGTGAGAGGCCTCAGTATCTTTCAAAGGTTCTTCTTCTTTTTTGTTTTCTTCTACAATGTGGGAGAAATCTTCTTCTTTGTATAGTAGTCTTTGTTAATATAATGACCTGGTTTTCCACAAAAGTGGCATTTGCTATTATCCTTGGCTTAGAATTTGACCTTTGATGATGTTCCCTTGATCCATGATGTATTATCCATGTCTTTGCTTGATCTTTCTCTCTTCTTCTAGAAGAGTAGCTTCAATGTCCACAAGCTTTGGTGGGGGCAAGTTAGTGAGAGTTATGACCACAATGCCATAATCTTTTTGACTACAATGTTACTATATTCTTCAATATCCACTTGAGTAGTTAAGCTTTTCATATAGTTCAAATGTGCAAGATTAGAATCTCCATGTTTCATTTGGAGTCCGAAGAACTTGATGAGGAGACTAATCTTAGAGCTCTCTGCTTGAGTACCAAAGAGTTTGGCTAACTCTTACCAAGCTTCACATGAAGTATATTTCCCATCTATGTGATGGATATAATTGTTGTCACTTAACCCCAATGCTATGATGGCAAGTACCTTCTCATATTTTGCTAACAATGTAGCCTCAGCATCTCTAGTTGAGGGTTTCTCTTCCTTTCCTTTCATAGTGTTCCATAAACCTTTCTTCATTAAAGAGAAATTTATCTTTGTCTACCATGTATAAAAGTTATTTCCTTCAGGTTTATCTATATTGATTTGAGTGTCCATGAGGGAAGGCTTTACCTATGATAAGGTAGTGTCTAACTCCAAAACAAAATGATTTTCCCTAGACTCAACTCACTAGAAATTACCTTCACTATACAAATGCATGTTATGACATAGAAAATCTGACAATCCAAATCCCTTAGCATGTGCATGGTAATATGGTTTTAATATTTCTTTGGGTTTTGTTTGCTTGATTTTCTTCTTGGCCTTGAGGCAATTTTTATTGTTTGACTCACATTGAGGAAGGCATTGTTGAGACAAAC
This sequence comes from Cibotium barometz, assembly GCF_041138505.1. NCBI lineage: Eukaryota > Viridiplantae > Streptophyta > Polypodiopsida > Cyatheales > Cibotiaceae > Cibotium > Cibotium barometz. Next base: position 191,103 of record NC_141106.1, read on the forward strand.
CCTGATTCCCACCTCCCTCCCCTTTCCCCTTTCAAGTACAAAGAGTTTTTAAGACTAAATAGCAATGAGTTAAGATGTGGAAACATAGTCTTGAATAGCTAATTATTGAGATTAGTGATGTTAATAACCAAGGATTAGCCAAAAATTACAAATTTGATGCAAAATGCAGTGTCAAGAGTTGAGAGGCAAAATCAATGAATATAACACCATAAAACTCTTGCCCTTGGTAGAGTTGAATGCCCCAAGTAATCAAATGTGGGGGAATGCACCCATTTAGCTACTGAAATTACCAAAAAAATTTATGATGCCTCCTACTCTACCATAGTCTTGAACGAGATCTCGGCGGTAATTTTGAGAAAAATAGGCATCACGAGCATGTTTATAGCACTGTTGAAAAACCTCGAGGTCAACTCCGTTTTAAGAAAATAGGTAAATTTTGTCTAATTTGTAGAAAAAAGGGAGCCTTCTTTGCAGACACGATTTTGTCTAGCTCTGATGGTGGTTTGATGGATTGAATCACCTAGGCTGAGTGCCTATGAGTTTAGAATTTTCTCATATGATTGATTTTGGCGTTAATGCCATAATTAGATGGTTGTAGATCCTACACTAGATAGAGGTGTAGGTAGAGCTTAGACCATCACTAGTAATGATGATTTAATGGTATTTGTAAACATTAATCCTACTAACAAGTTTAACTAGGATCAATGCCTATGCTAAACCCCAAATCTCATACCAATGGAGAGAGGATATGGAGGATTAAACACAAAAATTAGCATGATTAATTATGGATAATGAAACTCATAAATAGAAGATTAATATTAATCACATCTACTTAGCATAATGGCAACATAATGATATGGAAAATGAGAGTGAGTCTTGCATTAGATGAGTGAACACCATATTAAGGAATTTGGGAAAATCCCATTACTTTGGGAATTTCTTTTCAATCTACTTTTTAATATATCTTGATCATACCAATTCTAAAGTTCTCAGAGAATGTGGATTTAGAACCTACTCTTCAAGAGATTTCCAACAATATGTCACATGAGGGGGTTTTTGGCAAAATCTTAAAAGGGTTCACTGTGCCCCCAATGTTTGATCTTGCAAAATGGGAATTGGGATTTTTCCAAACTCCCTGATATGATCTTAGTGCCTCTTTAAATAGGAAAACTTACATCAAATTATGTGTCCCTTGTCCATGATTAGGTGATAATTAATGTCCCTAGAATATTTCCTCAAATGTAGCTCCATAAAGGAAGCAAGTATCCCCTATAATCAAGCCCCTAAATTTCTCAACCTAGAAGATGCTGCACAAGTTTCTTTCACCTAACAGGATGATATATTTTTCATTATTACTGATTGGTGATATTGGATTCTAACCTTTGAACCATGTGACCCTTAGTTTTTTCTCTAACCTATAATTCCCATTAAATTCAATTTATCCAACTTTATTTTTTTGAAAATGAGAGTGCTTCTTGCATTAGATGGGTACCTCTTTAAGGCAAGAGTACATTAGAGATTGTGTCCCTAATTCATGATTACGTGATAATTAAGGTCCCTAGAATATTTCCTCAAATGTAGCTCCATAAAGCAAGCAAGTATCCCCTATAGTCTAGCCCCTAAACTTCTCAACCTACAAGAAGATCCACAAGTTCCTTTCACCTAACAGGATGAGATCTTTTTCATTATTACTAATTGGTGATATTGGATTCTAACTTTTGAACCATATGACCCTTAGCTTTTTCTCTAACTTATCTTTCCCATTAAAGTCAATTTGTCCAACAATCCCTCCCTCAAATTGATGACCCTCATCTTTGGCAGTAATCAAATGAAAGCTACATAGTTTGACTACCTCCTGGTGTCAACACCTATGCCCCCATCCTTGGACTCTCTCCACTTTTAGATTATTTAGTTAAAAAAATAGTGAAATCCAAGTTTCAAATTGTGACATACAATGGGTGAGCAAAAAGGCTAAACATCCCAATCAGCATCGACAAAGTTGGCTTGGTGAGAGGCCATAGTATCTTTCAAAGTTTTTTATTCTTCTGTGTTTTCTCCTACAAGGTTGGCAGAAATATTCTTCTTTGTGTAGCAGTCTTTCTTAATATAATGACTTGGTGCATTTGCTATTGTCCTTGGCCTAGAATTTGACCTTTGATGATGATTCCTTGAATGTATTCTTTGTCTCTTTGACCTCCAATGTCGGAAAGCGCCCTGTAGTTGGCCATGTTGGGCAGATCAATCAAAGCATCAAGCACACATGCCTGTGATGAAGCCGTGAGGTCTTTGAAATAGGAATGGAAGATTGCATGGGCACGACGATGTGCCCCTGACTTTGATAGTTCTTTCCTATCCACACGAAGGGCGCCCAAAGGAGGGGGGGGTGGGTTCTTGTAGAAGAGAGGACTCAAGAAGGGCGGGTTCATGTGGATTATCTAAACTAAGGGGTAGTGGAGGGGAAGAGGGCGAAGGGAGAGGAAGTGAAAGAGGAGGAGCAAGGCTTGGATCATCGCCAACGGAAGGTGTTGCTCGTTGACGTGCTCTCCACTCTCTCTTTCTCTCACGAGCTACCCTTCTCCTCTCCTCCTCTTGAACTTGGTGGATGGGGGGGAGTCTAGTCCTATCACGTTTCCGACTCCTACGACTTTGAGAACCCATTCTCAAGGAAGCTAAGAGAGAAAATATTATAAAGGCTCAATGATGGGATAGTACTAGAGATAAGTGTGGGATAGTACTAGAGATAAGTGTGGGATAGTACTAGAGATGTGTGATTATATAGGAAAAATAGGTTATCCACTTCAAATCTCATTGGATTTCCTATCTAAGATTGATTGGATAACTAAGATAAACATAAAGATAATTAAAGATAAACTATTATCCACTTAAAAATTAATATTATTTATAATATTTATTAACAAGTCTAAATATTTATCATTACTAGATATATAAATATATCTTTAAAGATATCTTTTATTTTATAATTATATAACTGCTTTTTTTAAATAAAGTATTTTTTTTAAATTTTATTCAAAGGTTTATTCTACATAAATTTTTTTTAAGAAATATTAAATTAAAAATTTATTTTTTTTAAATTAATAATATGATCTTTAATAATATTTTTATTGATCTAATCCCAAAATATAATCCTTTAAAATTAGTGATTTTAAATTCCTTTATTTAATAAGTTACATATATTTTATTATTTAAATTTCTATATTCTATTTCTCTAAATTACTAAATTAACTTTTCCAAAAATATGTTTTTGAAAAAAGAGGGGAGGTGGGAAGGAGATGCCACGTGTCACAAGCGTGCATGACACATGGCATTCTCTTGACATGTGGCACTATTATGGTTGATGTGGCAATTCCATGATGTGGCATGCCATGTCACCATGTGCGAGGTGGCATGCAAAGGTGGCAAGATGATGTGGCATTAATGATGACTAGGATGATGAGGTGGGGAGTCAACTAGGTTGACCATGTTGACATGGAGGGTGGAGGTGGCAAGCTGAGGTGGCAAGCTGCTTATGTGGATCCTCTCGATGCTCATGTGGACATAAAGTGGCATGCATATATAAGATTTGTGCCTACCCAAGCCTCACACATGGAATGAAACCTAAGCTATGAAGTTTACCAAGCCTAGATTTCCAAACCTAACTAGGATTGGTTTTAGACTTGAAAAGGGAGAGTGGACACAATATGGGAATTTTCACTTGGGATGATTGAAAATGGACCTTTCCATACTCAATTCAAGCCAAAATTTTTTTAATAAATTCATGGCAACAAGAGTATTGATCCCTTGAGTTTTTAGATTGAAAGATTCAATATTTAATTTTCTATAATTAAATTACTATTGATTTAATGGGCCTCTCACAGTCATAATAAATTTTCCAAAGTAAATCTACAAAAATCCAACCATTAGATTTCTAATTTTAATTTATACCCACATTATACTAATCTTTCCCAATCTAATCATCACTAGATCCATACAATTTGAGCATTTTAAATGGTAGATGTGGTGGGAAGATAAAATAGTATGTTTTTTAACAATTCTAATACATTTTAAATAATATAGAAATAGTAGAACACATCAAAAATTACTCGATAAATCAAGTTAAGCTCTATGTTATTTGTATTTGTGATATGCAAAGTGGGAACATCATATGAGTAATAATGTAAAAGTTATAGGCAATTTACTCACATTCACTGTACCTGTCTAAACCTAGGACAGGGCCTGTATACAAACTTGGTTCCCAAAGAAAAGGGGATTTGTAATTATTGGATATTCGATCAGATTATAGTTTTAGGTGCCCAACTTTGCATATGATGTTTCGTTAGAAGACCTTGAAGTGAAACTCCTTGGCTAACTATGAGAGATTGGCTATTCTTCTTGAAAAAATGCCTGTTTTTCAGCTAAAGCCAAGGGTGCCCACTACATGAAACTAGATAACCTCATCTTGCAACCACCCTCATAAACTCACTTTTAATGAAAGCAACACTTTTGAAATAAAAATAAATCTTTTATGCATCTTTCTATGCATAATTTTAATTTTAATGAGAATAACACTTTTGAAATAAAAACAATCCTTTATGCATCTTTCTATGCATCAAACCAATTTTAATGAGAATAACACTTTTGAAATAAAAATGAATCTTTTATGCATCTTTCTATGCATAAAATCAATTTTAATGACAATAATACTCTTGAAATAAAAATAAATCCTTTATGCATCTTTCTATACATAAAACCAAGTTTAATGAAAATAACACTTTTAAATTAAAAATGAATCTTTTATGCATCTTTCTATGCATAAAATCAATTTTAATGAGAATAACACTTTTGAAATAAAAATAATCCTTTATGCATCTTTCTATGCATAAAACCAATTTTAATGAGAATAACCTTTTTGAAATAAAAACAATCCTTTATGCATCTTTCTATGCATTAAATCCTTTATGCATCTTTCTATGCATAAAATCAATTTTAATAAAAAAAATACTTTTATAATAAAATTTCCATTATGCATCTTTCTATGCATAGAAATTAAATTCAATGAAAACAACACTTTTATAATAAAATGTTCATTATGCATCTTTCTATGCATAGAAATTAATTTAAAAAATTAATATCAATGATATCCATGCATACTCATAAGTGAATATATACATGGAGTAAATAAAAATATTTTTTTAAGAATGCACAAACAAAGGGGATTACTCTTTTAGAATAACATAAAAATAAACTTTATTTTCCACAAAATTCAAGAAAATTTTACCATAACCTCCTTTGTATGGCTGACCATTTTTTAATTTTTAACATTCTACTTTCAATTTAAAATTATTCCCAATTTGAAGTAAAGTACTCTAATCTAGTCAATTTTCACTTTCTAGTGAGTAAACAATAAGAAAAGTTTAATCAATTTATTTGTTACTCATTCTAGAATAAAGAAAGGCTGAATTGTAAAGGAAGAGAAGGGGATGGTCTTTTCATCAAGGCATAGCATCAGAATTTAATTTAATCAACTATAAAAAACAAGAAGATTAACAAAACCATAGATTTAAAATTTAAAAGTAAGAAGAATTTAGCTTACATAGAGTTTGTAAGCTTTCCTTTGGCTTGAGGGATTGAGGGTTCTACTCTTGTTTGGATCAAGAGTGGCCACTAATTTCTTAGAGAGGATTTAGTCAAAAACAATTGAATTATCAAGAGAATTCAATGTAATTGGCTCTGGGTAACAGTGCATAAACACTATTAACCTTTTACAAAGGGGGAGGCTTCTATTTATAGGAAAAATTGAGCTTCTAACCAGGTAAACTGAATCTAAAATTTTCTAGATCAGTTTGGTCAATTTTTGACCACTTTAGGTTGGTTTAGCTTACTTTTTTAATCTAGTTGAAACACGTGAGAGGAGAGATGAAAATATCTCATTATTTATGAGTTTAAAACTCCTCCACACATGTGCAATAGGCGCCTCCTTCATGATGGGAGATCCCCACAATGAGGTGTTAAAAATTTGCATCATTTCCTCTAAATATCTCTTCTTTTTTAACTAATAAGCCTTGTCCTTAGTCAACTCTTCATCTTATGTGAGCATTTACTCATTTTTGGGAGATTTTCTTTTATTCTTCAATTTATCTCCTCCCTACAATTGGATTAATCTTATTGGTCCATAGGAACCTTAATTGGAGCATAATTTAAAAATTTATGAAAATCTGGACCCTTAGGTTAAGGTTCTTTTTACTTATTTTCAATTAATTCCAATCGCACATTAGAAAGTTCTTTTTACCTATTTTCAATTAGTTCCAATTGCACATTAGAAAGTTCTTTTTGAATTTCTGTTTTAGGGAAAACCATTTTAGACACTAGAAGGATTTTTATATCCAAAAATATCTCAATTTTGAATTACCTCCCTCTAGACATTTTCTCTCTCTAGGCCAAAACAAGGCAAAACAGGATTTTTCTATTATTTCAGAGAGGGGAATAATTATAAGATCAGAAGGGGAGGTTCTTACACCTACACACCTCAAAAGCTGGAGGGAGGAATCTTATATCCTACCCCACTTAAAAAATGCGAGATGTCCTCATCTCGCAAAATTAGAGGATAACTCTTTTCCTTAAGATCCAACTAATTTTGGGGTTCCTTATAGTCTGGTGCACCCAATAGAATCCTGGGATAAAGATCCCTTCTATAGAACTCATCATCAGATAACAAATTACTCAGATCATATCATTCAAATCCTTATCACAATAATGGTCCATTAGATCGAAATTTCTATCTAAACAGTCCTCCATGTGAATTTTGAATTATACAGATTTTTAATTTGTTATCCCTTAACTTGATCCACTAGGTGGTCAAGTGTTAACATCAATAATCTATTAGCATAATCCACTAATCTCATAATGATTTGCTGAAGTCATTAACGTTATTCAAGTTACGAACTTCATCGTAGGGACTCGCCCCATTCATCCTCATTATGGTTTTGCTCAACTTATTACATTTCAACCACCAAAATTCAGGAATCATCATTTTTCAATCAAAGTCCAAATCAACTCATCAGTTCTCAACCAGAATTTAAAAATCATATCAACCACATTCGAATTCATCATCTAGATAGCATTTATGCTTATAATTTCAAGTCTTAGATTCACTCGTATATATTGCCTAGTAAAGAGCTACAGTTATACCCTCGGTATATACGGGTAGTCACGGTCCTTGGAACTATATGCTAAATACCATCATGTCTAGGTCCCAAGCGAGTTAGGGATTCATGTAATTGGGTACTTCCATCTGAAGATCCAATCACCAATTTATGAATTTTAGTTTGAATAACAATTTTATATGAATTTTATCACACAATTACAACCTTTTACTACTTCTTCATAAATTTTTGACATTTTTGGCTTCTTGGTTGATCCACATTAGCCTGATTTTCTCTGATACCAGCTGTAAGATCCCTGTCCCCACCGCTAATAAATTCAGGGATGCTAGCAGCGGAAGTAGCACTTCTTACATGGGGCAGGGTCCCACACTCGGGGCCTCGCCCAACCACGGATATCTGGACAAGAGACTAATCTTTCGGTTCTTTCAAAACCGAACTCGAAAAAACTTCCCTCACCCAGAAAGCACGTGCGATTCCTCCAAGATAATTTTAATCTAACGTGGTCAAAACCTTAACTAATTGAACTGATCTGACCGAACCCGTAAGTATCAAAGTCAGAGTAAGGAAAAGATTGCACTTGGATCATAAAGACCAACGCTTTTTTCCTCATTGAGAGGCACAGCAAAACCTCATTCACAAGATGGTCAAAATGCTTCCCCAGCATTCTTGACATAAAACAACCATTTAAAAACAGGTTATAAATAGAGTCTCTATAACAAACTCTCGTCTTTCCACATTGTTCCACATCGATTCTCATTTATTTCATGTGTATTCCCATTCTCATCACGTCACATTCATTCACATCTCATCCATTCAGACCACATCACACTCACTCACATCACATCTCATTCATTTTACCTCACATCTATCCCGATTCACATCACATTCATTCATATCCATCATATTCACATTCATTTAAATCCATCATATTCACATTCATTTAAATCCATCATATTCACATTCATTCATTTTCATCACATTCACATCCACATATATTTATGACACATCACATCACATTCTTTCACATACACATCTATATCCATTCTTTCACATACTCATTCACATCAATTTTTTCACATATACATTCACATCCATTCTTCACTTGTACATTTACATCCATTTTCATCACATATCATCCACTCATATCCCATATCATCCTGATTCACATGACATCACATCTCATCCATTCATTCACATTTATCTGATTCACATCACATCTATTCACCTCACATTCTCATCACCTCTATTCACATCACATCCATCCATCCATTCATCATCTATCTGATTCACATCTTATCTCATCACATCTATTCACCTCACATTTACATCCATTTTCATCACATATCATCCACTCATATCCCATATCATTCATTTACATCCTGATTCACATGACATCACATCTCATCCATTCATTCACATTTATCTGATTCACATCACATCTATTCACCTCACATTCTCATCACCTCTATTCACATCACATCCATCCATCCATTCATCATCTATCTGATTCACATCTTAGCTCATCACATCTATTCACCTCACATTTACATCCATTTTTATCACATATCATCCACTCATATCCCATATCATTCATTTACATCCTGATTCACATGACATCACATCTCATCCATTCATTCACATTTATCTGATTCACATCACATCTCATCCATTTATTCACATTTATCTGATTCACATCACATCTATTCACCTCACATTCTCATCACCTCTATTCACATCACATCCATCCATCCAATAATCATCTATCTGATTCACATCTTATCTCATCACATCTATTCACCTCACATCTCATCACCTCTATTCACATCACATCCATCCATCTATTCACATCTATCTGATTAGCATCACATCTACTCACCTCACATCTCATCACCTCTATTCACATCACATCCATCCATCCATTCACATCTATCTGATTCACATCACATCTATTCACCTCACATCTCATCATCTCTATTCACATCACATCCATCCATCCATTCATTCCCATCTATCTGATTCACATCACATCTATTCACCTCACATCTCGTCACCTCTATTCACATCACATCCATCAATCCATTCATTGAATTAAAACATAGAATTTAATAAAATTCTAATTTTTGATATAAAGATTCTTTATGCATCTATTTATGCATAAAAATCAACTTCAGTGGGATTAACACTTTTATAAAAATCCTTTTATGCATCTATTTATGCATAATTCAAATTTAAAGAGAATAACACTTTTGAAATAAAATTTAATTCTTTTATGCATCTTTCTATGCAAAAATTTAATTTTAATGAAAGCAACACTTTCGAAATAAAAACAATTCTTTTATACATCTTTCTATGCATAAATTCAATTTTAATAAAAGCAACACTTTTGAAATAAAAATAAATCTTTTATGCATCTTTCTATGCATAAATTTAATTTTAATGAGAATAACAATTTTGAAATAAAAACAAATCTCTTATGCATCTTTCTATGCATAAATTCAATTTTAATGAAAGCAACACTTTTGACATAAAAAATCTTTTATGCATCTTTCTATGAATAAACTCAATTTTTAATGAGAATAATTTTTAAATAAAAATAAATCTTTTATGCATAATTTTTTTTGATGAGAATAACACTTTTGAAATAAAAATAAAAAATCTTTTATGCATCTTTCTATGCATAAATTTAATTTTAATGAGAATAACACTTCTGAAATAAAAATAAATCTTTTATACATCTTTCTATGCATAAATTCAATTTAAATGAGAATAACACTTTTGAAATAAAAATAATCTTTTATGCATCTTTCTATGCATAAATTCAATTTTAATGAAAGCAACACTTTTGAAATAAAAATAAATCTTTTATGCATCTTTCTATGCATACTTTCAATTTTAATAAGAATAACACTTTTGAAATAAAAACAATCCTTTATGCATCTTTCTATGCATAAAACCAATTTTAATGAGAATAACACTTTTGAAATAAAAAAGAATTATTTATGTATCTTTCTATGCACAAAATCAATTTTAATGAGAATAACACTTTTGAAATAAAAATAAATCCTTTATGCATCTTTCTATGCATAAAACCAATTTTAATGAAAATAACACTTTTGAATTAAAAATGAATCTTTTATGCATCTTTCTATGCATAAAACCAATTTAATGAGAATAACACTTCTGAAATAAAATTAATCCTTTATGCATCTTTCTATGCATAAAACCAACTTCAATGAGAATAACACTTTTCAAATACAAACAATCCTTTATGCTTTCTGTCCATAAAATCAATTTTAATGAGAATAAAACTTTTGAAATAAAAATGAATCTTTTATGCATCTTTCTATGCATAAAATCAATTTTAATGAGAATAACACTTTTGAAATAAAAACAATCCTTTATGCATCTTTCTATGCATAAAACCAATTTTAATGAGAATAACACTTTTGAAATAAAAATAATCTTTTATGCATCGTTCTATGCATAAAATTAATTTGAATGAGAATAAAACTTTTAAAATAAAAATAAATCCTTTATGCATCTTTCTATGCATAAAACCAATTTTAATGAAAAGAACACTTTTGAAATAAAAATGAATCTTTTATGCATCTTTCTATGCATAAAACCAATTTTAATGAGACACTTTTGAAATAAAAATAATCCTTTATGCAACTTTCTATGCGCATAAAACTATTTTTAATGAGACTAACACTTTTGAAATAAAAACAATCCTTTATGCATCTTTCTATCCATAAAACCAATTTTAATGAGAATAAAACTTTTGAAATAAAAATGAATCTTTTATGCATCTTTCTATGCATAAAATCAATTTCAATTAATTCCAAATTCACATTGGAAAGTTCTTTTTGAATTTCTGTTTCAGGGGAAACCATTTTAGACACTAGGAGGATTTTTATATCTCAATTTTTATATCAAAAAATATCTCAATTTTAGATTACCTCTCTCTAGACATTTTTCTCTCTAGGTCAAAATAGGGTAAAACAGAATCTTTCTTTTATTTCAAAGAGGGGAATAATTACAGTATCATAAGGGGAGGTTCTTACACTTGTACACCTCAAAAGATGGAGGGAGGAATCTTACACTCTGCTTATAGTTGGATACTCTATATGGGTAGCATCAAAATTGTATTGTACAGTTGTTAACATGGCTTCTAGATGTTTATAAATATTACTGTAGAGTTTTAGAATGCCATAAGGGTGATAGAGAGTGGACTCACATAGGTTTAGATGTTGGTGAGTGTTATAGACCTCTAACCAGCCGTGACTTATGATCCACTGGTAGCTATGTGCTACGACTTCGTAGTTGGCGGGCATCTTTGGAATGTCATCTGGGACAAACAAGTCTAATTTTTTGACATTGTTGTCCAGAATTTCTGAGTTTTAGAGTATGCAACACCAACTACAAAGGTTTAAGATGATAGATGTAGGGGATAGAAAAAGACATCTTGAGGGTTAGTCAATACTAAATCACCCCGCAAAATTTCCATGATTATGGTGGGATTAGTGTCTCTTTCTGTATTTTGCTTGATTAAGGATAGTTCCCCTAGGCCTATATCCTCAGCTAGATTTACGTCATATTGAGGTAAAGATAGGGTTAGTGTAGACAAAAACAAAGAGAGAGTGTGGGGAGGGGGCTTGAGAAGTTACTGGCAACTATCCCAACTCGGGAGGCCCGCTCAAGGAGTAGACAAATTCTTCATTGGGTTCCGAGACCACTGACTTCTTTCTTGTATGGTGTGCTGGCGTTCCAATTCTTGCATGCGGGACTTTGTGTATTTTGCTTGATTAAGGCTAGTTCCCCTAGGCCTATATCCTCAGCTAGATTTACGTCATATTGAGGTAAAGATAGGTTAGTGTAGACAAAAACAAAGAGAGAGTGTGGGGAGGGGGCTTGAGAAGTAACTTCATAAGGTTGGATATTGTTGCAGTTTCTCTGACCATCTGTGCAGCATCCAGTTCTTCAAATCTTCAGGTGGCTTCTTCTTGGGCTCGCCTAGCTATTGCTTCCCTTGCCTGAGCCTCAGTGATCTATTGTAGTCCTTGTGTTGCTAACCGCTCGTCGGTGCCTTGAAGTTGTTCCATGAGTTGTGTCACTGTTTCCTTATGTGCCAACTCACCTCTGTGTGATTCGGCTTGGCATGCAGCTATTGTATCATTGAGGCCTTTGATCTTTTCAGCATGGGCCTTGTTGGTGTGTTCTCTTTCCTGCTGTAGACGTAGTGTCTTCTCTTCCTGTACTTTGAGCAATTCTATTAGTTGTGTAATCTGATCTTGTAGTGCAGCTTCTTTGGTCGTGGCATTGTCCTTGGAAGACCTGAATTTGCTGCACATGCAGTGTCGTGATTTCTTTTGTGTAATTTACTTCTTTTTGGAGTTGTTCTTTTGCTTGTTCTAGCTTGGCATTGAGATTTGAATTCTCTTTGATCTTCTCTACTATTGTTTGGCTCAACACAAGGTTATTGTTCTCGAGCGAGTTATACCTTTTTTCTAGCTCTTTTGTAGCCTTCAAACTCTTCAAAATGACTTCCTTGTGTGTTGACTCTGCTGCTTCTAGGTTGGTCTTTAACTTTTGCACTTGTGTTGATGAATTCTTCACTTGCTGCCATAGTGCATTGTTGCGGTCATGCAGCATGTGTTGTTAGTAGATGGAATCACCACACTTTTTGCTCCTGCTCCCACATTGCAGCAGTGGTTCCTTATCCTATCTCCAGCATCCCAATTGGTGGTTGCTTAAGTAGCTCGTTAAGTCCCTCTATAGTCTCCTACAAGAATTGTTGGTAATCGATGTTTTGTGGTAGTCCTTCTTAGTCTTCAAATCTCCTCCTCTTTCTTGGACTTGATGGCTCTGGAGTTCTTTGTCATTTTCTTGCTTGGAATTGACGGCTCTGGAGTTCTTTGTCGTTTTCTTACTTCCATGAGTCTCTCAGGTTCCTGTACTTGGGTTGGGCTGCCTCTTCTTCTCTTGTTTCTTCAGCTTCTTATATTAACGTTGTTGCCTCTGCAGCTATTTCTATGGGTGTGTCTATTAGACTGGAATCCTTGAGAGGAGATAAGTCAATAAATATAAGTTGGGCAGGGCTGGCTAGGGTAGTGAGCTCTTACTGGGGTCCCTATGTTATCTAACTGAGGATATTCTCCTTTAGTGCCTCCTAGTAAGTCTTGATTTCGGCCACCTCTACGTGGAGCCTTTGTGACTCCGCTGTAACATCAACAATGAGTACCCCTCTCATCCTTTGATCTGTTCTCTTCTTTCGATCTTTCTTCATCTGTTTGATTATATCGCTAGATTCTAGTAAGATGGCTTGTCCTTCGCGTACTTCTTTGGCTATTAATGTGGGTTGATCAAGTAGAAGGGCCAATTCTGTGTGTTCTTTCGGTTCAGGCTCCTTGAGAGGTCTTTTGCAGACATGATTGAGCACTTGTGTGAGGAGGTAAGGGTTAGATATTTTGGACTTATGGGCCTTCAAATAGTTTTCCATCTCTTTATGTAAATAGAAGGCCCAAGTTTCACACGTGGATTCAAAAATCTCTACATTTTGGATACGAGCCCGTCCCCATAGAACTTTTTGGACAAGTTTTGAACTGCTGATATGGGGCTTCATCTGGGAAGGTTGGGACTCTAGAGCAGTGCCTAGTTCTCTAATCATCCCTCATCCCATCTCTACTGCCATATTTAGCAAGCTTGCCCTTGTGGCTACATTAAGGTCCATGGTTGGGTCTACCCTAGTTCTTTGGGGAATTTCTCCCTTCCTTCCTAGGCCTCGTCCCCTGCTACCTATATTGGCTCTTCTAGGTATTTTGGGTCCATGGGATGGTCCAACTACGGTACCTTGGAGTGACTCCCCATTAGTCGCCTCCATACGTCTTTGCAGAATTAGGAGTTCCATGTCTTGTAGGAATGTAGGATTATTGATCATCTACTCAATATCCTTTTTGGTGTAGAGTCGATCCTCTACTTCACCTGGCATGCTAGCCATGTTACCCTCTTCTTCTATGGTTGTAAACCCTTCCTTCTTTGTTCTGGATTCCTCGTTTATGGGTTCCAAGTTTGGGATTTCTCCCTCACTTCTACCCATAACTATTTTTGGTTCCTTCCCTAGTGACTAGAGTGGGTTAAAACTTCCAGTTTCCTTCTTCTCAGCTCTCGTCACATGAGTATCGAGCTCTTGTTTTCTAAAGCTCAATTCTCGTTAGTTATCGTTCCACCTCACTCCGTTTGAGGTCTAACTCTACTTCCTTGGTGGTGGTTGTGGGGAAGAATATTTGACCTATGTCCTAGCTGCACTTTCTATGTCTTGTCTTATTCAAGGGGTGCTTGTATTCGACAGCCTAGAATTTGACTTTTGGAATGGCACTTCTTGTTGTGGATCGGGTCCACCACCCACGCTGGTTGACGGACCCAGGCCCGTAGATTGAGCTTCTTCATCATGGCTGGTTTGGAGAGAAAACAAATCCTCGGGCCATATCAATGATACCACTGGACCTGGTTGACGGACCCATGCCCGCAGATTGCGCTTCTTCATCATGGCTGGTTTGGAGAGAAAACAAATCCTCGGGCCATATCAATGATACCACTGGACCTGGTTGGGGAGGGTGTTTCTCCTCTTCCCCCAAACCCAATGTACCTCGACCCTTCTTCCATGGACTCTTCGCTACTAGTTTCAGTGGTGGTTAGGTTTCTTAAAACACTCAAGTGTGTGCTTGTGTGGAATGTCCTGATCCCACATTTCTTTGAGAGGAAGATCCTGGGTGATTTGATGCACTATCGTTGGCCGTAAGATCATCTCCGATGAGTTTTCCGGATCTTAAGTGCATGTATGTACGATTTGATAAGCTATTTCTCAACCTAATTTGATTTTGCTTTTGATTCTATCGCTCTGATTCAGAAGCCTTGAAACTATAAAAAATGTTCGTGAAACTGCAAAAAATGGTGCACGGCATGAACGGTATCTTGCACTTTCATGTGCTCAAAAAATTTTACCTTTCGGGTTAGATTCCCTCTTTTTGGTATAGGACACTCTCCTTAACTGACCCTTGTGGCCTTGGTCTATCTAATCATTGGATTTGGCGAACCTGTGAATCTACAAAGAATGTTTCACGTCGTGAACCAGTAAGGGTTTCATGCCGTGAACGATTTCCAAGAGGTTCACGTCATGAGCCAGTAAGGGTTTCATGCTGTAAGATTCCTCCCCAACCTCTCAAGATGTCCAGCATCTTCCCCCTATAATCAATCCTCTCTTCAGAAAATATAAAAGATCTTATCTTTGCCTGTTTTGGCATAGAGAGAGAAAATATTCTAGAGAGAGAATATTCAAATTTTGAATATTTTTAGATAGAAAAATTTTTCATATTATTAAAATAAATTCCCCTGAAACAGAAATTCAAAAAGAACTTTCCAATGTCCAATTGGAATTAATTGGAAATGGGTATAAAGGACCTTAGCCTAAGGGTCTAGATTTTCAGAAATTTTTGGATTATGGTCCAATTAAGGTTCCTGTGGGCCAATAGGATCAATCCATGTGTGGGGAGGAGATAAATCCAATTTGTAAAAGAAGATATCCAAAAATGAGTAAATGCTCACATGAGATGAAGAGTTGACTATGTACAAGGTTTATTAGTAAGAAACTATGAGTAATATCAAAAATATGAGATATTTTGGGTATAATGATTCCATTTTGACACATATGTAAGGAAGGGGAGTCCCTTTAATGAGGCACCTACTTCACATGTGCAATTGAGTTTTGAATCTTCAAAAATTGTGATATTTTTATCTCTCCTCTCTCTTGAACCAAACCAAATCAAAATGGAACCAAACTAGGTCCAAATCTAGTCCAAATTTAACCAAATTGGAATGGAACCAAACCAAATAAAAAAGGAATCAAACTAGGTCCAAATCTAGTCCAAATTCAACCAAACTAAAATCTGGAAAATTCTAGAAATCAGTTAGCTTTGGTTAGAGCCTCCCTCTCCTATAAATAGAACATGAATCCTTTGAAAAAAATAGGAGAATTTTACTATATTAGAATTATGCTAAAATAATGCTAATTTTTACTATTCTCTAAAATTCTCTCCAAATTGATAAAATTGGAGCTTCCCTCTTTCTTCAATCCCCATTAGTGGCTCCATCAACATACTAAACCAATTGATTGGTTGGGGGCCTCTACCATGAACAAAGAATCAAGCAATTTGTAAGATAAATGGTGAATTTTGATTCTTTTCTATAATTTCTCAATGTTTCTCTCTTCTCAACCCCTCTCAAGCTTGAGAAGCTTAATTGGAATGGTTTTTGAATGCTATTGAAGTTAATTGATGAATGGTAGTGAAGAATTACATAAATTGATGAATGCTATTGAAGTTAACTGATGAATGATAGTAAAGAATTACATAAATTTCTATTTATGCTTAATTCTAATGGTTTTTATGTAATTTCTCTCTCTTACTCAAGAAATGGTCATACTCATGACCTATTCTCAATCCAATGAAGCTTTTTATAAAGCTTTTCCTGAATCCAAGATTAATCTATGCTTAAGGCCAAATTAATGGCTTTTTTCTATGCTTTTAGTTTATGTATTTCATGAATATTGATGATTCAATCCATTATGGGTTAATGATCCAATTAGGGATCATTCTAATCATTCCCTTAATGATAAGCTTTATCCTTCAAAATAATTTGAGATTTATCAGTCATAGCAGCGGAGCTATGGTAAAATTTTTATAAAAATTACACATAAAATAATTTCATTCAAAGCATGAAAAAAGAACTTCCTACCATTAATCTAGGAATTATCTTTATATTCTATACTCTAAAAGTATCTTTTTATGTATAGAAGATGCATATTGATTATTATATTTGATTTTCATGCATAGAGGTATGCATAAAATATTATTAATTTAATATAAAAGTGTTACTTTTATCATATTTGGATTTCATGCATAAAGGTATGCATAAAAGATTATTATTTTAATGTAAAAGTGTTACTTCTATCATATTTGGATTTCATGCATAGAGGTATGCATAAAAGATTATTATTTTAATGTAAAAGTGTTACTTCTATCATATTTGGATTTCATGCATAGAGGTATGCATAAAAGATTATTATTTTAATGTAAAAGTGTTACTTCTATCATAATTGGATTTCATGCATAGAGGTATGCATAAAATATTATTATTTTAATGTAAAAGTGTTACTTCTATCATAATTGGATTTCATGCATAGAGGTATGCATAAAAGATTATTATTTTAATGTAAAAATGTTACTTCTATCATAATTGGATTTCATGCATAGAGGTATTCATAAAAGATTATTATTTTAATGTAAAAGTGTTCCTTCTATCATATTTGGATTTCATGCATAGAGGTATGCATAAAAGATTATTATTTTAATGTAAAAGTGTTCCTTCTATCATATTTGGATTTCATGCATAGAGGTATGCATAAAAGATTATTAATCTAATGTAAAAGTGTTACTTTTATCATATTTGGATTTTATGCATAGAGGTATGCATAAAAGATATTTTTTTATACTAAAAGTGTGATTTTCATCATATATGAATTTTATGCATAAATGAGATGCATAAGAGAAATTCTTTTATTCTAAAAGTGTAATTCCTACTAAATTGGATTTTTGCATGGAAAGATGCATAAAGAATTTATTTTAATCCAAAAGTGTCATTCTCATTTAAAATGAATTTATGCATAGGAAGATGCATAAAAGATTGATTTTTATTTCGAAAGTGTTAGTCTCCTTAAATGGAATTTATGCATAAATAGATGCATGAAGAAATCTTATATCAAATATAAGAATTCTCTTGTATTCTATAAATAGATATGGGAAGTGATAGGATGTGATAAGAGGAGTATGAGATGTGATAGGATGTGAAAAATAAACTTTATTTTCCACAAATATCAAGAAAATTTTGCCATAACCTCCTTTGTATGGCTGACCATTTTTTAATTTTTAACATTCTACTTTCAATTTAAAATTAATCCCAATTTGAAGTAAAGTACTCTAATCTAGTCAATTTTCACTTTATAGTGAGTAAACAATAAGAAAAGTTTAATCAATTTATTTGTTACTCATTCTAGGATAAAGAAAGACTGAATTGTAAAGGAAGAAAAGGGGATGGCCTTTTCATCAAGGCATAGCATCAGAATTTAATTTAATCAACTATAAAAAACAAGAAGATTAACAAAACCATAGATTTAAAATTTAAAAGTAAGAAGAATTTAGCTTATATAGAGTTTATAAGCTTTCCTTTGGCTTGAGGGATTGAGGGTTCTACTCTTGTTTGGATCAAGAGTGGCCACCATTTTCTTTGGAGAGGATTTAGTCAAAAACAATTGAATTATCAAGAGAATTCAATGTAATTGGCTCTAGGTAACAGTGCATAAACACTATTAACCTTTTTACAAAGAGGGAGGCTTCTATTTATAGGAAAAATTGAACCTCTAACCAGGCAAACTGAATCTAAAATTTTCCAGATCAGTTTGGTCAATTTTTGACCACTTTTAGGTCGGTTTAGCTTACTTTTTGGATCTAGTTGAAACACGTGAGAGGAGAGATGAAAATATCTCATTATTTATGAGTTTAAAACTCCGTGAAATAGGTGCCTCCTTCATGAGGGGAGATCCCCACAATGAGGTGTTAAAAATGCATCATTTCCTCTAAATATCTCTTCTTTTTTAACTAATAAGCCTTGTCCTGTAAGAAAGCATTATGGGCCCAAGGCCATGGACAACTAGTAAGTAGGTGTGAACTCTTGGGTGGAGTATAAATACCAATGTAAATGGGATTATGGCTCATTCATGATAATGTTATCTGTTCCAAGAATCAATGGTGAGCTTCTCCCGTGAGATGCTAAGTGGTGACTCCTTCATGAGCCACTCCCTTGGTGAGGGACTAACCCACCCCTGTTACTTTCTTTCATTGGTATCAGAGCATGGCTTTTGATCCATGATTTTTAAATTTTCTTTTCTTCTTCACATTTCGTGAAATTTCTGCTTCATTTGATTCATGGGGGAAGGGGATATGGCTAAGGTAGAGTTTGTGGTTCAAATCTGAGCACATGGACCTAATTTTTTTGAATGAGTGGACCAAATTGGGAAAAATTCACTAATCTTGATTAGCAGTTGTTAATCAAAAACGTTTTTCTGTTTGGGAGCTTTCTTGCAAACCCTAGCCATGGAATCTCAACATGAGCAAAGGGCATTGAGTCTCCAAGTCAATTGGGAGTGAAAGCAACTTTTCAACACACCAAGAGCACCAGAAGAGGGGCGGCTAACTGCAGCAGCCCGCCTCAGAAAACGCCATTTTTCAAGCTCACAAAGAGCTTGGCTTACTAAGCCAAGCTCCCCATTGAATCTTGGGTATGTTCTCTCATGTATGTAGCAATGTTTTATGAAGTATTTCACCTATTTTCCATGAGCAATGGGGCTCCCAATGTGGCTGAAAATCACTACCAAAGCTGCCCACGTTTTTCACCAAAGTGACCCTAATCTTCATCTCCTTCAACAAATTCAAGCATTAAGGCTTCCCGGGTGACATTGGTGAGTTGCTCCATCACTTCCTTACAATTTTGAAGCATTCTTTCAAGCTATGGAGTGAATTAGGGTTTTATTACACATAAAACCCTAATTTTCAAAAATTGGACTTTAATCAGGGCCATTCATGCTCTTCTTTATGCATTATGAAAGCTTGAATGCTACACATAGCCATTCAATGCTATGTCTTGCATATTGGCATAAGTGAGCATAGCTTTTGGCACATTTGGGGGATTGAATACATACTTCACATGATTTGGATGCATTCCATTCAATGTAATAACCCCTCCATGATGCACAAAACTCATGAAACTTTTTTGTAAGTTCATGGTAAAAGAGTTCAAAGTGGACAGCCAATCACATCCAAGTACTATGTCAATTGGTCCCAACTCAATCACCAAAAGATCAACTTTGCAAGAGTAGTTCTTGGACAACTCCAATTCTGTACTTTGACACTTCATATTGCAACCCATTGAATCACCATTGGCCACTTGCACCATGTGCTTGTTTGGTAAAGAAGTTGGTTGCATTTTAAGAGTGTTTAAAGACCTTTTATTGACAAAACTATACGTGCTTCCAGTATCAATGAGTGCATATGCTGTTCTTCCATTCACCTTGATCTTCAATCTCAATGTGTTGGCACCCTTACTTTCCGCATAAGCATCATGAGAGATTGTACACAAGGTAGTATGTGCACTATTGTTTTCATTCCACACGCATAGAGGCATCCCATCATCCATTTTGTCATGAGCAAACTTTAGTTTCCCACCCGGATCAAAAGGAAACTCGGGATTTTCTTCATCAAAACCATCATCATGAGAACCTCCACCCTCATGAGGATCTCCCCATCCTAAGGCATCATTGCATTCAAGGAATTCCTCCTCCTCATGATTAGCATTGTCCTCAGATGGAAATATCCTTGGATTTGCATACTTTGAAGTGATCCTTGTTCCATTTTTCTCCACATTTGAAACATAGACCTTTGAGCCTCATTTCATGCAAACGGTCCTCCTTGATAACCTTGCTTTTTGAACCCCCATTTGCTGGCTTGGACTCATTGTATGTAGCTTTGTTGGACATAAATGGTGGTTTAAATGGAAATCTATTAGACCCTCTACCATACACGGTAGGAAATCTTGGAAGATTAGGTCTTGTGTTTGCATGAGAACCCATTTCAGTCCTTGTGATCACTTCCCCTTTGATATTCCCTTTGCTAGCCCACTTTGTCAAGTACTTCTCTTCATGGATTTCTGTAAGCATCATTGCCTTCTTCAAAGTGGCGGGTTCATGAGACTTGACATCACCACCAATAGGAGCTTTCAAGCCCCTTATATACTTGACAACAAGATAATGCTCATCAAAGTCATCCAAGTATAATAGAAGCTTTAGAAACTTGTGAGAATATTCCTTCACGGTAGTGATTTGCTCTAGCTTGTCCCATTCCACAATGTGATTATCCCTTTGCATGCGAGAAGTAAACTCTTCTGCCATGTCATTCTTGAATTCTTCCCAAGTAGTGATGACATAACCATGAGATTGCTTCCTCCTCCACCAAGTGTGAGCAAAACCTTCAAGATGAAGTGAGGCGAAGTAGACTTTGGCAATCTCGCTCCTTGGGCTGATTTCGAAGTAGAGATCCACCTTGTTTGCCCACTCTTCAAAGTCTTCGATAGAATTTGATTCTCCTTTGAACTTATTAAATATGATTTTGTCCTTCACAGCATTGTCAAAATCACCATGCATTCTTGAACCCCTCTGCCGTGCTCTTGGATCATCAAATCCTCTTCCTTCACCCAAGTGTCTATGCATTTGCTCATCTTCCAATTGCCAATCACCTGCATCTTTAAATCCCTTCTGTTCATACCCTCTTCTTGCATCTTGCATAAAGGATGAAGTTCTTGGAATACTGGCATTTGATCTCTCATAAGAAGCATCACCCATACTTATCTATAGCAATGATGAGGAAGTGCATTTGAAGCACGTGAAAGAGGTTTTGGAGGTCTTGAGGCAAAACAAGTTATATGTTAAGGATACAAAATGTACCTTCATGGCACATGAGGTGGAATATTTGGGTCACATTGTGAGCAAGGATGGCATTTGTGTGGATCCAAAGAAAGTGGAATGTATTAGGAATTGGCCGGTTCCTTCAAACACTACTCAATTGAGGGGATTTTTGGGGTTATCTTCATTCTATAGGCGCTTTATTGCCCACTATGCAGAAATTGCAGCCCCAATGACGGACAAATTGAAGAAGGAAACCTTCTTTTGGGATGCCATTTCCAACAAAAGCTTTGAAGATATGAAGAAGATGCTCACATCAGCACCTATTTTGGTATGTCCAGACTTCACCAAACCTTTCACAATAAGGGCGGATGCAAGTGGAAGAGGGATTGGTGCGGTACTTTACCAAGACCATGGAGTCATTGCTTATGAAAGTAGAAAGCTGAATGACAAAGAAAGAGAACTCCATGTGTATGAGCAAGAGATGATTGCTATACTCCATGCTATCAAGAAATGGCACCATTACTTATATGGGAGTCATTTTTATGTGAGAAGTGATCATAGGGTGCTTAAGTATTTCCTCACACAACCCAATTTGTCTCCTAAGCAAAGAAGGTGGGTAGCAACACTACAAAACTATGATTTTGAAATCACATACACAAAGGGCAAAGAAAATGTGGTCGCCGATTCCTTGTCTCGTATGTGGACCTGCTCATTGTATGCTATTTCTGAGGTGCATAAAGATTGGATCATGGAGATACAAGAAGAGTACTTGTTTGATGAAGAAACCTCACAAATAGTGCAGAAATTAGAGCAAGGTGTATGTGAAGAGTTACCCCATTATGAGCTAAAAAATGGTCTCCTCTACTACAAAGGAAAAGTCTACTTGGTTCCTACTTCATCATTTATCAAGAAGATCATGGAAGAGATGCATTGTACTCCTATGGCTGGTCATTTGGGTGTCTACAAAACCTTTGATGCAATAAGGAAAAGTTTCTTTTGGAAGGGAATGTGGAAGAGCATTCATGCTTATGTAAGTGGGTGCCGGTCATGTCAATTGAACAAGGATCCTACACATAAACCGGGAGGTTTGCTTCAGCCATTGCCCATTCCTGAAGGCAAATGGAGTCATATATCAATGGATTTCATTACTAACCTTCCGCGCACAAAGAAAGGGTGGGATAGCTTGTATGTTGTGGTGGATAGATTGACCAAAGTGGCCCATTTCATTCCTTCCAAGGTCACATATTCAGCCCAAAATGTTGCCAAGCAATTTGTTGATGGGGTTTTCAAGTTGCATGGTATGCCGTCACAAATTGTGAGTGATCGTGATGTCAAATTCATGAGCACTTTTTGGAGAACATTGTTTGAATATATGGAAACCAAGCTTACTCCAAGCACCGCCTATCATCCCGAAACCGATGGTCAAACAGAAAGAGTAAACAAATGGGTGGAAACATATCTACGCCACTATTGTCATGATACTCAAAGCACATGGGATGATTGGTTACCTTTGGCTGAGTTTGCTTACAACTCAACATATCATGTGAGCATTGGCATGTCACCCTTTGAGGCTTTATATGGTTACAAGGTCAATTTGCCTATGTTGGTGGGTGCATATGAGACTTCTAACCATAATGCCAAGGAGAAAGCTGAAAGGATGCAAGCTTTGTTGCAACAATGCAAAAGTAATTTGAAGGTTGCACAAGAGAAAATGAGACAATATGCCAATGTTCATCGAAGACCATTGGAATTCAAAGTGGGAGATTGGGTTCTTTTGAGAATACCAAAGTCAAGATATCCAGCACGTCTTTGAAGGAAAGCAGCAACACCAAGCTAGCTCATCGCTATTATGGTCCTTATCAAGTGATACGAAGAGTTGGGGAGGTTGCATATCAACTCTTACTTCCATCTACAACAAAGATTCATGATGTGTTTCATGTCTCTCACTTGAAAGGATATGTGGGTATGATCGATCAAATGGTTGATGAGTTACCTCCAATGAATGAAGAGGGAATGATTGAATACATTCCAAAAGCTATCTTGGGTACAAGGAAAAAGGTACTTCGCACTCGTACCTTGGTGGAGTATCTTGTTCAATGGAAAGGTTTACCTAAGGAAGAAGCTTCATGGCAACCTATTTCAGCATTGGAGGGATATGAAGCATTGATAGAGCAATATGGGTTGGTGTAAATTCAGCCACATGGAACATTCTTCTCCGAATTTGGGGTATTCATTTGAGGTTTTGAGGACGAAACCATTGGGGAAGGGATGGTTTGTAAGAAAGCATTATGGGCCCAAGACCATGGACAACTAGTAAGTAGGTGTGAACTCTTGGGTGGAGTATAAATACCAATGTAAATGGGATTATGGCTCATTCATGATAATGTTATCTGTTCCAAGAATCAATGGTGAGCTTCTCCCGTGAGATGCTAAGTGGTGACTCCTTCATGAGCCACTCCCTTGGTGAGGGACTAACCCACCCTTGTTACTTTCTTTCATGTCCTTAGTCAACTCTTCATCTTATGTGAGCATTTACTCATTTTTGGGAGGTTTTCTTTTATTCTTGAATTTATCTCCTCCCTACAATTGGATTAATCTTATTGGTCCATAGGAACCTTAATTGGAGCATAATTTAAAAATTTATGAAAATCTGGACCCTTAGGTTAAGGTTCTTTTTACCTATTTTAAATTAATTCCTCATTCACAAGATGGTCAAAATGCTTCCCCAGCATTCTTGACATAAAACAACCATTTAAAAACAGGTTATAAATAGAGTCTCTATAACGAACTCTCGTCTTTCCACATTGTTCCACATCGATTCTCATTTATTTCATGTGTATTCCCATTCTCATCACATCACATTCATTCACATCTCATCCATTCAGACCACATCACATTCACTCACATCACATCTCATTCATTTTACCTCACATCTATCCCGATTCACATCACATTCATTCATATCCATCATATTCACATTCATTCAAATCCATCATATTCACATTCATTCATTTTCATCACATTCACATCCACATATATTTATGACACATCACATCACATTCTTTCACATACACATCTATATCCATTCTTTCACATACTCATTCACATCAATTTTTTCACATATACATTCACATCCATTCTTCACTTGTACATTTACATCCATTTTCATCACATATCATCCACTCATATCCCATATCATCCTGATTCACATGACATCACATCTCATCCATTCATTCACATTTATCTGATTCACATCACATCTATTCACCTCACATTCTCATCACCTCTATTCACATCACATCCATCCATCCATTCATCATCTATCTGATTCACATCTTATCTCATCACATCTATTCACCTCACATTTACATCCATTTTCATCACATATCATCCACTCACATCCCATATGATTCATTTACATCCTGATTCACATGACATCACATCTCATCCATTCATTCACATTTATCTGATTCACATCACATCTATTCACCTCACATTCTCATCACCTCTATTCACATCACATCCATCCATCCATTGATCATCTATCTGATTCACATCTTAGCTCATCACATCTATTCACCTCACATTTACATCCATTTTCATCACATATCATCCACTCATATCCCATATCATTCATTTACATCCTGATTCACATGACATCAATCTCATCCATTCATTCACATTTATCTAATTCATATCACATCTATTCACCTCACATTCTCATCACCTCTATTCACATCACATCCATCCATCCATTCATCATCTATCTGATTCACATCCCATCTCATCACATCTATTCACCTCACATCTCATCACCTCTATTCACATCACATCCATCCATCCATTCACATCTATCTGATTAGCATCACATCTATTCTCACCTCACATCTTATCACCTCTATTCACATCACATCCATCCATCCATTCACATCTATCTGATTCACATCACATCTATTCACCTCACATCTCATCATCTCTATTCACATCACATCCATCCATCCATTCATTCCCATCTATCTGATTCACATCACATCTATTCACTATTGGAATATGTTGGAATTTATGATCAATGTCATGGTCTAAGGATAAAGCACTCAATAAAATGTAAAAGGACCATGTAATGTGAAGAGAATCCAGGTGAATGTAAGGGTCAAACCCCACTTGAAGTAGGCGAGTTTCAGAAGATTCCATGGAGGCTATATTCTAGGGAGCCATGTGGGGGGAGATGGCCTTGGATGCTCTTGGTTAGATGTAAGCAATGATGTCATTCAAACATGTACTCTTTGGCTATAAAATGGTGGCCCTCCTAATGAGAAAAACACGAATTTTATATGCTATGTGATGCTCCTTATTGTGCTGTCATTATGCTCTCTTAATCTTGGATTAAGTACTAGTTAATTACACTTTTGTTCATGTGACCACCATGGGTTATCTTGAACCACCATAGCTCTTTCATCACTCCATGAACTCATTAAGCTTTTATTATCACTCATTATGCTTTTACCAACATGGTATCAGAGCCATGATTATCCCTAGGCATAGTAATTAACCACATTGATTAGTTTTTCATTTTTTCAAGCTTTCCATTAAAGCTTCACTGCACCCCCTGCTGGTCTTTTGCTTCATGTGAGCTCTATACTTCACCAAATCTCAAGCTTTTTGATTCAAAAGAGAGCTAACATCCGGCGCTTTCTACACCTAGCTCCATTTGAGCTCCCACGAAGTACACGCGGCGCATTTTGCTCTGTAGAAAGCAGCCCGCCTCTGCGCTGCGAAATTCATGAAATTGGAGCTCTACAAAGGATGGTTTGCAAATTCCTCTTATGAGCATAACATTGATGCTATGAAGCTCCTCCTTGTTGATTTTCATGAGCAATGGTCCACTGTAGCTGCTGTTTGAACTAATTTCTCAGTGACAGTATATGCTGTGTTGCAGAGCAGATTTACAGAGATTGAAGCAACATCTTGGTATGTTTGAGTGCTGAGCTTAGAGCCAATACCTTGGTTCTCACTTGGTTTAAAGCATTTTATGTTTCTCATTTGGGAAGAGCCTCATTCAATTGCTCAAAGCTCACTCTATTTTTGGGGGCAGTTTTTTCCTCTTTAATTAATCATCTCCACTAATCATCATATAATTATCTATTGAGATGACATTCTAATATGCATATTGAGTTGAATATCTCTTTGTAGTCATGCATTCGGATGCTGAATCATCTAATGAAGATTATATCAAAAAATCATTGAAACCCAAAGCAAAACTAGAAAACCTAGGATCAAGTCTAGGCCCCGTTATTATCACTATGCAAAGGCTTATGGGTTTGGGGAATTCTTGAGTAATTTCATGCATCTATATGGTGAAGGGGGATTCTAGCTTTTAATCTATTGCATTGTTCAGTTCCAATCATGGAGTCAACTTACATATCATCCTCTTTCATCAAGAAATTCAACGGTCATGACTTCCACACTTGGCAAGTCAAAATGAGATGTTTACTAATGAAAGAAGGAGTTTGGGGCATAGTCAATGGCACTATACCTAAACCTGCCACACGAGAAGGAGAAATCTCTTGGCAAACCAAGGATGAGAAAGCATTAGCTCTCATTGCCCTTGGAGTTGAAGATAGTTATATACATTACATTGGTAATGGAACATCTTCACAAATTGCGTGGAATTCACTGGATAAATCTTTTGGTGCTCAAGGCCTCCACAGCAAAATCAGTCTCAAAGTAGACTTTTACAGTCTAGAGTACAAGATTGATGAGACACTTGCATCTCACATCAACACCATGAAGAGCTTGATGGCCCAGCTCGAAGCCATCAATGAACCAGTCAAGGAGAGTGATGCCATAGCCATCCTCCTAAAGTCAATGCCATCTGAGTATGATACACTCATGCCGACCTTAAAGTATATGCAGGATCCCACTTTGGAGGGAATAGAGAGTGTTCTCTTGGAAGAAGAGAAGAAGCTGAAAGGTAGAGTCATTGATCTTGTCTCAAACCAGGCATACCTTGTTCAAAAGCAAACCGGCAAATCACTCTAATGTACACATTGTGGAAGGACAGGACACCTTGCCAAGAATTGCTACCACAAAGACAAGCCAAAGCAAATATGCACCAAATGTGGAAAGCCAGGTCACCTCGCCGACAAATGTTACACCAACCAGGCAAATATGGTAGGCACTTCGAATGATTCCACAGAAGCAATCCAAGCATGCAACAATGTTACTACCTCCTTTGATGCAGAGGTAGATGCAGAATGGGCTTTCTAAAGCCAACAATGTTTATGCCCTCTCTTACCCAAATGTTTATGTATGGACACCTCTAACCACCGATGATGTAGGTTATGTGTTTCTATGATGCTCACAATATCTCTCAGTAGGCCATGTAGCCCTCAAGGGGGGATTGATGGGGAGTTGGGTCTCCATGACCAACAAATGATGATGATGATGCCCATGGATATGATGATGATGATGCTATGATGATGATGGGGTATGGGAGAGGAATGTTTTCATGTAGGAATGTTTTTCATGTCATTTTCTTTTCGCAATGTAGAAGCTATGCTCCCTATGAGCGATGCTAATTTCTTTTATGTACTGTAGAGCTATACTCCTTATGAGTTAAGCTTTTTCTTTCATGTAATGTTTGGATCAAGGGAGGGCAATATACCATGCCATGATCAAGGGAGGGTATTGGAATATGTTGGAATTTATGATCAATGTCATGGTCTAAGGTTAAAGCACTCAATAAAATGTAAAAGGACCATGTAATGTGAAGAGAATCTAGATGAATGTAAGGGTCAAACCCCACTTGAAGTAGGCGAGTTTCAGAAGATTCCATGGAGGCTATATTCTAGGGAGCCATGTGGGGGGAGATGGCCTTGGATGCTCTTGGTTAGATGTAAGCAATGATGTCATTCAAACATGTACTCTTTGGCTATAAAATGGTGGCCCTCCTAATGAGAAAAACACGAATTTTATATGCTATGTGATGCTCCTTATTGTGCTGTCATTATGCTCTCTTAATCTTGGATTAAGTACTAGTTAATTACACTTTTGTTCATGTAACCACCATGGGTTATCTTGAACCACCATAGCTCTTTCATCACTCCATGAACTCATTAAGCTTTTATTATCACTCATTATGCTTTTAGCAACATTCACCTCACATCTCGTCACCTCTATTCACATCACATCCATCAATCCATTCATTGAATTAAAACATAGAATTTAACAGAATTCTAATTTTTGATATAAACATTCTTTATGCATCTATTTATGCATAAAAATCAACTTCAGTGGGATTAACACTTTTATAAAAATCCTTTTATGCATCTATTTATGCATAATTCAAATTTATTGAGAATAACACTTTTGAAATAAAATTGAATTCTTTTATGCATCTTTCTATGCAAAAATTCAATTTTAATGAAAGCAACACTTTTAAAATAAAAACAATTCTTTTATACATCTTTCTATGCATAAATTCAATTTTAGTGAAAGCAACACTTTTGAAATAAAAATAAATCTTTTATGCATAAATTCAATTTAAATGAGAATAACACTTTTGAAATAAAAATAAATCTTTTATGTATCTTTCTATGCATAAATTCAATTTTAATGAGAATAACAGTTTTAAAATAAAAATAAATCTCTTATGCATCTTTCTATGCATAAATTCAATTTTAATGAAAGCAACACTTTTGACATAAAAAATCTTTTATGCATCTTTCTATGCATAAATTCAATTTTAATGAGAATAATACTTTTTTTTAAAAAAAAAATCTTTTATGCATAAATTTATTTTTGATGAGAATAACACTTTTGAAATAAAAATAAATCTTTTATGCATCTTTCTATGCATAAATTCAAATTTAATGAGAATAATACTTTTGAAATAAAAATAAATATTTAATACATCTTTCTATGCATAAATTCAATTTTAATGAGAATAATACTTTTTTTTAAAAAATAAATCTTTTATGCATAAATTTATTTTTGATGAGAATAACACTTTTGAAATAAAAATAAATCTTTTATGCATCTTTCTATGCATAAATTCAAATTTAATGAGAATAATACTTTTGAAATAAAAATAAATCTTTTATACATCTTTCTATGCATAAATTCAATTTTAATGAGAATAACACTTTTGAAATAAAAATAATCTTTTATGCATCTTTCTATGCATAAATTCAATTTTAATGAAAGCAACACTTTTGAAATAAAAATAAATCTTTTATGCATCTTTCTATGCATACTTTGAATTTTAATGAGAATAACACTTTTGAAATAAAAACAATCCTTTATGCATCTTTCTATGCATAAAACTAATTTTAATGAGAATAACACTTTTGAAATAAAAAAGAATTATTTATGCATCTTTCTATGCACAAAATCAATTTTAATGAGAATAACACTTTTGAAATAAAAATAAATCCTTTATGCATCTTTCTATGCATAAAACCAATTTTAATGAAAATAACACTTTTGAATAAAAAATGAATCTTTTATGTATCTTTCTATGCATAAAACCAATTTTAATGAGAATAACACTTCTGAAATAAAAATAATCCTTTATGCATCTTTCTATGCATAAAACCAATTTCAATGAGAATAACACTTTTCAAATACAAACAATCCTTTATGCATCTTTCTGTCCATAAAATCAATTTTAATGAGAATAACACTTTTGAAATAAAAATGAATCTTTTATGCATCTTTCTATGCATAAAATCAATTTTAATGAGAATAACACTTTTGAAATAAAAACAATCCTTTATGCATCTTTCTATGCATAAAACTAATTTTAATGAGAATAACACTTTTGAAATAAAAATAATCTTTTATGCATCGTTCTATGCATAAAATTGATTTTAATGAGAATAAAACTTTTGAAATAAAAATAAATCATTTATGCATCTTTCTATGCATAAAACTAATTTTAATGAAAAGAACACTTTGGAAAAAAAAATGAATCTTTTATGCATCTTTCTATGCATAAAACCAATTTTAATGAGACACTTTTGAAATAAAAATAATCCTTTATGCAACTTTCTATGCGCATAAAACCATTTTTAATGAGACTAACACTTTTGAAATAAAAAACAATCCTTTATGCATCTTTCTATCCATAAAACCAATTTTAATGAGAATAAAACTTTTGAAATAAAAATGAATCTTTTATGCATCTTTCTATGCATAAAATCAATTTTAATGAGAATAACACTTTTGAAATAAAAATGAATCTTTTATGCATAAAATGAGAATAACACTTTTGAAATAAGAATAATCTTTTATGCATCTTTCTATGCATAAAACCAATTTTAATGAGAAAGCCATTTTTGAAATAAAAACAATCCTTTATGCATCTTTCTATGCATAAAATCAATTTTAACACTAGTTCTGTAATTGGACACTAAAGTGTCCTGAGGACACTAAAGTGTCCTGAAAGTTAGCATTTTTCTTGAATTTTTGTGGGCAATCTATTAAGAGTTTTGAAATGCTTAACATCCACAGATGTTCCTCAAGATCCAAAAAAAATTTGAGATTTTTTAAATTGCACTTTTCTTAGCTTTTGCAAGGTAATATTTTAATTTTCTTAGACACGTGCTGATAAAACGCATGATTTTTGCTGTTTTCAAAATAGTAGTAATTTGTACATAACTTTTAGAAGGGACATAGTTTGATCATGAAACTTGGCTTGATGGAAAGACCATGATGTAAACTAAATTTTGGAATCATCAAACGATAATTATTGGATAAATTTTTGACTCGCTAATATTGAAATGATGTTTTTTATACAGGTGGAGAATGAATTTTTCTCCTTCCATATGCAAGCTAATAATTTAAAACTTGAGGTGCACCCATGTTATATAGGGTAAATACTACTTTTTTTTGAATTTTTCAAAACTTTAGAGCCACTTTTTGGGCCTCTTCTCATACATGGCCTTTTGCGCAACCTGTTTTTAATACGTAAAATGTCTAATTATGAGCCTAATTTTGATTTTCATCAAAGGGGAAAGCTGTGTAAGTGCATTATTTGTTGTAACTACAGGTGTAGACTACTTGTGCAAGCATAGTTATGATTAGTTTTTGAAAAAAGATGATCAAATTTTGTATTTTTATTTTTTACAGTTTTTTTAGAACTAGGCAATAAGAACCTACTTAAGTCGAGGCTAAGTTAGTGTCATCCACATCAAATTATGGCTTATTTATCTCATCTCAAGCATGAAAAACAATAATCAACATTCTCATTGATAGGGCTACAAATTTTTTTAGTGGCGTGATTGAGTTTTGATAATACGCGTTACTTTTGCTGATTTTATACAACTTTTTTGGAAAAAATTCTAGGAAAGGAAAATGATTTTTTTGGTGAGCTTCTACCTCCTTGGACTGATGTATGCTATCAAAATTTCTTGGGAAAAATGCTATTGATATCATTGGATTTTTTTTTGAGAGAATGATGCTTGCATATTTGGAAAAATCCTGAAAAATCCTGAAAAATGTTCATTTTCAAGACATATGCTACTTTGTTGCTTATGTACTTCCAAATAAAAAGGCATTTTATATGTTTAGCATTTTTTACATAAGCATAGGGTTATGTTCTACATGCCCAATGAAGCATTTTGGTTTTTAAAGCCTACATTAGGAGTTTGATTTTTTTTCGCAACCCCCAAAAAAGGACACTCACGTGTCCTGTTTTGGTACCAAACTAGTGTTAATGAAAGTAACACTTTTGAAATAAAAATAAATCCTTAATGTATGTTTATATGCATAAAATCAATTTTAATGAAAATAATACTTTTATGATAAAAGTTCCATCATGCATCTTTCTATGTATAGAAATTAATTTCAATGAAAACAACACTCTTATAATAAAATTTCCATTATTCATCTTTCTATGCATAGAAATTAATTTCAATAACTAATATCAATGATATCCATGCATATTCATAGGTGAATATGTACATGGAGTAAATAGAAATATTTCTTTTAGAATGCACAAATGGAGGGGATTGCTCTTTTAGAATAACATAAAAATAAACTTTGTTTTCCACAAAATTCAAGAAAACTTTGCCATAACCTCCTTTGTATAGCTGACCATTTTTTAATTTTTAACATTCTATTTTTAATTTAAAACTAATCTCAATTTGAAGTAAAGTACTCTAATCTAGTCAATTTTCACTTTCTAGTGAGTAAACAATAAGAAAAGTCAAATCAATTTATTTGTTACTCATTCTAGGATAAAGAAAGGCTGAATTGTAAAAGGAGGAAGAGAAGGGGATGGCCTTGATCCAAGAGAGAGGAGAGATAAAAATATCACAATATTTTTTGAGTTTAAAACTCCACCACACATGTGAAATAGGCACCTCCTTGATGAAGAGCCCCCTTCTCCTTACCAAGGTGTGAAAAATTGAATCATTATACCCAAAATATCTCATTTTTTTAGTAATATTCATAGTTTTTTTTACTAATAAACCTTGTACTTAGTCAACTCTTCATCTTTAGTGGGCATTTACTCATTTTTGGGTATTTTTCTTTTATAAATTGGATTTATCTCCTCCCCACACTTGGATTGATCCTGTTGGCCCATAGGAACCTTAATTGGACCATAATTCAAATTTTTTTGAAAATCTAGACCCTTAGGCTAACGTCCTTTATACTTATTTTCAATTAATTCCAAATTCACATTGGAAAGTTCTTTTTGAATTTCTGTTTCAGGGGAAACCATTTTAGACACTAGGAGGATTTTTATATCTCAAATTTTATATCAAAAAATATCTCAATTTTAGATTACCTCTCTCTAGACATTTTTCTCTCTAGGTCAAAATAGGGTAAAACAAAATCTTTCTTTTATTTCAAAGAGGGGAATAATTACAAGATCATAAGGGGAGGTTCTTACACCTGTACACCTCAAAAGCTGGAGGGAGGAATCTTACACTCTTTGCTTATAGTTGGATACTGTATATGGGTAGCATCAAAATTGTATTGTACAGTTGTTAGCATGGCTTCTAGATGTTTATAAATATTACTGTAGAGTTTTAGAATGCCGGTGATAGAGAGTGGACTCACATAGGTTTAGATGTTGGTGAGTGTTATAGAGCTCTAACCAGCCGTGACTTATGATCCACTGGTAGCTATGTGCTACGACTTCGTAGTTGGCAGGCATCTTTAGAATGTCATCTGGGACAAACAAGTCTAATTTTTTGACATTGTTGTCCAGAATTTCTGAGTTTTGGAGTATGCGACACCAACTACAAAGGTTTAAGATGA
This sequence comes from Cibotium barometz, assembly GCF_041138505.1. Lineage (NCBI taxonomy): Eukaryota > Viridiplantae > Streptophyta > Polypodiopsida > Cyatheales > Cibotiaceae > Cibotium > Cibotium barometz. The sequence goes on from NC_141106.1 coordinate 225,099, forward strand.
TAGGATGTAGGGGATAGAAAACGATATCCTGAGGGTTAGTCAATACGAAATCACCCCGCAAAATTTCTATGATTATGGTGGGATTAGTGTCTCTTTCTGTATTTTGCTTGATTAAGGCTGGTTTCCCTAGGCCTATATCCTCAGCTAGATTTACGTCATATTGAGGTAAAGATAGGGTTAGTGTAGACAAAAACAAAGAGAGAGTGTGGGGAGGGGGCTCGAGAAGTTACTGGCAACTATCCCAACTCGGAGGCCCACTCAAGGAGTAGACAAAATCTTCATTGGGTTCTGAGACCAGTGACTTCTTTCTTGTATGGTGTGCTGGCGTTCCAATTCTTGCATGCGGGACTTTGTATTGGTCATAAGGTTGGATATTGTTGCAGTTTCTCTGACCATCAGCGCAGCATCCAGTTCTTCAAATCTTCGGGTGGCTTCTTCTTGGGCTCGCCTAGCTATTGCTTCCCTTGCCTGAGCCTCAGTGATCTGTTGTAGTCCTTATGTTGCTAACCGCTCGTTGCTGCCTTGAAGTTGTTCCATGAGTTGTGTCACTATTTCCTTATGTGCCAACTCACCTCTGTGTGATTCGGCTCGGCATGCAGCTGTTGTATCATTGAGGCCTTTGATCTTTTGAGCATGGGCCTTGTTGGTGTGTTCTCTTTCCTGCTGTAGACGTAGTGTCTTCTCTTCCTCTGCTTTGAGCAATTCTATTAGTTGTGCAATCTGATCTTGTAGTGCAGCTTCTTTGGTCGTGGCATTGTCCTTGGAAGACCTGAATTTGCTGCACATGCAGTGTCGTGAATTCTTTTGTGTAATTTACTTCGTTTTGGAGTTGTTCTTTTGCTTGTTCCAGCTTGGCGTTGAGATCTGAATTCTCTTTGATCTTCTCTACTATTATTTGGCTCAACACAAGGTTATTGTTCTCCAGCGAGTTATATCTTTTTTCTAGCTCTTTTGTAGCCTTCAAACTCTTCAAAATGACTTCCTTGTGTGTTGACTCTGCTGCTTCTAGGTTGGTCTTTAACTTTTGCACTTGTGCTGATGAATCCTTCACTTGCTGCCATAGTGCATTGTTGCGGTCATGGAGCATATGTGTTGTTAGTAGATGGAATCACCACAGTTTTTGCTCCTGCTCCCACATTGCAGCAGCGGTTCCTTATCCTATCTCCAACATCCCAATTGGTGGTTGTTTAAGTAGCTTGTTAAGTCCCTCTATAGTCTCCTACAAGAATTGTTGGTAATCGATGTTTTGTGGTAGTCCTTCTTAGTCTTCAAATCTCCTCCTTTTGCTTGGACTTGACGGCTCTGGAGTTCTTTGTCGTTTTTTTGTTTGGAATTGACGTCTTTGGTGTTCTTTGTCGTTTTCTTACTTCCATGGGTCTCTCAGGTTCCTGTACTTGGGTTGGGGCTGCCTCTTCTTCTCTTATTTCTTCAGCTTCTTGTATTAACGTTGTTGCCTCTGGAGCTATTTCTATGGGTGTGTCTATTAGACTGGAATCCTTGAGAGGAGATAAGTTAATAAATATAAGTTGGGCAGGGCTGGCTAGGGTAGTGAGCTCTTACTGGGGTCCCTGTGTTATCTAACTGAGGATATTCTCCTTTAGTGTCTCCTAGTAAGTCTGGATTTCGGCCACCTCTTCCTAGAGCCTTTGTGACTCCACTGTAACATCAACAATGAGTACCCCTCTCATCCTTTGATCTGTTCTCTTCTTTCGATCTTTCTTCATCTGTTTGATTATATCTCTAGATTCCATTAAGATGCCTTGTCCTTCGTGTACCTCTTCGGCTATTAATGTGGGTTGATCAAGTAGAAGGGCCAATTCTGTGTGTTCTTTCGGTTCAGGCCCTTGAGAGGTCTTTTGGAGACATGATTGAGCACTTGTGTGAGGAGGTAAGGGTTAGATATTTTGGACTTATGGGCCTTCAAATAGTTTTCCATCTCTTTATGTAAATAGAAGGCCCAATATTCTTCCTTCTCTTCATGTATTTTGGGGATTCTGTTGAGACCCACCCTGTTGTATCTGTCTACATTAAGGGTTTGGAACCACTAATGATATTTTCCCTCCAAGGTTAGTGAGAAGGCATGTATCATTGTCACATCACTAAACTGGTCCCCGCAGGTTTCACACGTGGATTCAAAAATCTCTACATTTTGGATAGGAGCCCCGTCCTCATAGAACTTTTTGGACAAGTTTTGAAGTGCTGATATGGGGCTTCATCTGGGAAGGTTGGGACTCTAGAGCAGTGCCTAGTTCTCTAACCATCCCTCATCCCATCTCTACTACCATATTTAGCAAGCCTGCCCTTGTGGCTACATTAAGGTCCATGGTTGGGTCTACCCTAGTTCTTTGGGAAATTGCTCCCTTCCTTCCTAGACCTCGTCCCCTGCTACCTATATTGGCTCTTCTACGTATTTTAGGTCCATGGGATGGTCCAACTACGGTACCTTGGAGTGACTCCCCATTAGTTGCCTCCATATGTCTTTGCAGAATTAGGAGCTCCATGTCTTGTAGGAATGTAGGATTATTGATCATCTACTCAATATCCTTTTTGGTGTAGAGTCGATCCTCTACTTCACCTGGCATGCTAGCCATGTTACCCTCTTCTTCTATGGTTGTAAACCCTTCCTTCTTTGTTCTGGATTCCTCGTTTATGGGTTCCAAGTTTGGGATTTCTCCCTCACTTCTACCCATAAATATTTTTGGTTCCTTCCCTTGTGACTAGAGTGGGTTAAAACTTCCCGTTTCCTTCTTCTCAGCTCTCGTCACATGAGTATCGAGCTCTTGTTTTCTAAAGCTCAATTCTCGTTAGTTATCGTTCCACCTCACTCCGTTTGAGGTCTAACTCTACTTCCTTGGTGGTGGTTGTGGGGAAGAATATTTGACCTATGTCCTAGCTGCACTTTCTATGTCTTGTCTTATTCAAGGGGTGCTGGTATTTGACAGCCTAGAATTTGACTTTTGGAATGGCACTTCTTGTTGTGGATCGGGTCCACCGCCGCTGGTTGACGGACCCATGCCCGCAGATTGCGCTTCTTCATCATGGCTAGTTTGGAGAGAAAACAAATCCTCGGGCCATATCAATGTTACCCACTGGTGGACCTGGTTGACGGACCCATGCCCGCAGATTGCGCTTCTTCATCATGGTGGCTGGTTTGGAGAGAAAACAAATCCTCGGGCCATATCAATGATACCACTGGACCTGGTTGGGGAGGGTGTTTCTCCTCTTCCCCCAAACCCAATGTACCTCAGCCCTTCTTCCATGGACTCTTCGCTAGTAGTTTCAGTGGTGGTTAGGTTTCTTAAAACACTCAAGTGTGTGCTTGTGTGGAATGTCCTGATCCCACATTTCTTTGAGAGGAAGATCTTGGGTGATTTGATGCACTATCGTTGGCCGTAAGATCATCTCCGATGAGTTTTCCGGATCTTAAGTGCATGTATGTACGATTTGATAAGCTATTTCTCAACCTAATTTGATTTTGCTTTTGATTCTATCGCTCTGATTCAGAAGCCTTGAGACTATAAAAAATGTTCGTGAAACTGCAAAAAATGGTTCACGGCGTGAACGGTATCTTGCACTTTCATGTGCTCAAAAAATTTTACCTTTCGAGTTAGATTCCCTCTTTTTGGTATAGGACACTCTCCTTAACTGAACCTTGTGGCCTTGGTCTATCTAATCATTAGATTTGGCGAACCTGTGAATCTACAAAGAATGTTTCACGTCGTGAACCAGTAAGGGTTTCATGCCGTGAACGATTTCCAAGAGGTTCATGTCATGAGCCAGTAAGGGTTTCATGCTGTAAGATTTCTCCCCAACCTCTCAAGATGTCCAGCATCTTCCCCCTGTAATCAATCCTCTCTTCAGAAAATATAAAAGATCTTATCTCTGCCTGTTTTGGCATAGAGAGAGAAAATATTCTAGAGAGAGAATATTCAAATTTTGAATATTTTTAGATAGAAAAATTTCTCATATTATTAAAATGAATTCCCCTGAAACAAAAATTCAAAAAGAACTTTCCAATGTGCAATTGGAATTAATTGGAAATGGGTATAAAGGACCTTAGCCTAAGGGTCTAGATTTTCAGAAATTTTTGGATTATGGTCCAATTAAGGTTCCTGTGGGCCAATAGGATCAATCCATGTGTGGGGAGGAGATAAATCCAATTTGTAAAAGAAGATACCCAAAAATGAGTAAATGCTCACATGAGATGAAGAGTTGACTATGTACAAGGTTTATTAGTAAGAAACTATGAGTAATATCAAAAATATGAGATATTTTGGGTATAATGATTCCATTTTGACACATATGTAAGGAAGGGGAGTCCCTTTAATGAGGCACCTACTTCACATGTGCAATTGAGTTTTAAATCTTCAAAAATTATAATATTTTTATCTCTCCTCTCTCTTGAACCAAACCAAATCAAAATGGAACCAAACTAGGTCCAAATCTAGTCTAAATTCAACCAAACTGGAATGGAACCAAACCAAATAAAAAAGGAACCAAACTAGGTCCAAATCTAGTCCAAATTGAAATCTGGAAAATTCTAGAAATCAGTTAGCTTTGGTTAGAGCCTCCCTCTCCTATAAATAGAACATGAATCCTTTGAAAAAAAATAGGAGAATTTTACTATATTAGAATTATGCTAAAATAATGCTAATTTTTATTATTTTCTAAAATTCTCTCCAAATTGATGAAATTGGAGCTTCCCTCTTTCTTCAATCCCCATTAGTGGCTCCATCAATATACTAAACCAATTGATTGGTTGGGGGCCTCTACCGTGAACAAAGAATCAAGCAATTTGTAAGGTAAATGGTGAATTTTGATTCTTTTCTATAATTTCTCAATGTTTCTCTCTTCTCAACCCCTCTCAAGCTTAAGAAGCTTAATTGGAATGGTTTTTGAATGCTATTGAAGTTAATTGATGAATGTTAGTGAAGAATTACATAAATTGATGAATGCTATTGAAGTTAATTGATGATAATAAAGAATTACATAAATTTCTATTTATGCTTAATTCTAATGGTTTTTATGTAATTTCTCTCTCTCACTCAAGAAATGGTCATACTCATGACCTATTCTCAATCCAATGAAGCTTTTCATAAAGCTTTTCCTGAATCCAAGATTAATCTATGCTTAAGGCCAAATTAATGGCTTTTTTCTATGCTTTTAGTTTATGTATTTCATGAATATTGATGATTCAATCCATTATGGATTAATGATCCAATTAGGGATCATTCTAATCATTTTCTCAATGATAAGCTTTATCCTTCAAAATAATTTAAAATTTATCAGTCATAGCAGCAGAGCTATGGTAAAATTTTTATAAAAATTAAACATAAAATAATTTCATTCAAAGCATGAAAAAAGGACTTCCTACCATTAATCTAGGAATTATCTTTATATTCTATACTCTTAAAGTATCTTTTTATGCATAGAAGATGCATATTGATTATTATATTTGATTTTCATGCATAGAGGTATGCATAAAATATTATTAATTTAATATAAAAGTGTTACTTTTATCATATTTGGATTTCATGCATAGAGGTATGTATAAAAGATTTTTATTTTAATGTAAAAGTGTTACTTTTATCATATTTGGATTTCATGCAGAGGTATGCATAAAAGATTATTATTTTAATGTAAAAGTGTTATTTTTATCATAATTGAATTTCATGCATAGAGGTATGCATAAAAGATTATTATTTTAATGTAAAAGTGTTACTTCTATCATATTTAGATTTCATGCATAGAGGTATGCATAAAATATTATTATTTTATAGTAAAAGTGTTACTTCTATCATATTTGGATTTCATGCATAGAGGTATGCATAAAAGATTATTATTTTAATGTAAAAGTGTTATTTTTATGATAATTGAATTTCATGCATAGAGGTATGCATAAAAGATTATTATTTTAATGTAAAAGTGTTACTTCTATCATATTTGGATTTCATGCATAGAGGTATGCATAAAAGATTATTATTTTAATGTAAAAGTATTACTTCTATCATATTTGGATTTCATGCATAGAGGTATGCATAAAAGATTATTATTTTAATGCAAAAGTGTTACTTCTATCATAATTGGATTTTATGCATAGAGGTATGCATAAAAGATAATAATTTAATGTAAAAGTGTTACTTCTATCATAATTGGATTTCATGCATAGAGGTATGCATAAAAGATTATTATTTTAATGTAAAAGTGTTACTTCTATCATATTTGGATTTCATGCATAGAGGTATGCATAAAAGATTATTATTTTAATGTAAAAGTGTTACTTCTATCATATTTGGATTTCATGCATAGAGGTATGCATAAAAGATTATTATTTTAATGTAAAAGTGTTACTTCTATCATATTTGGATTTCATGCATAGAGGTATGCATAAAAGATTATTATTTTAATGTAAAAGTGTTACTTCTATCATATTTGAATTTCATGCATAGAGGTATGCATGAAAGATTATTAATTTAATGTAAAAGTGTTACTTTTATCATATTACTTTTATACTAAAAGTGTGATTTTCATCATAAATGAATTTTATGCATAAATTAGATGCATAAGAGAAATTCTTTATTCTAAAAGTGTAATTCCTACTAAATTGGATTTTTGCATGGAAAGATGCATAAAGAATTTATTTTAATCCAAAAGTGTCATTCTCATTTAAAATGAATTTATGCATAAAAGATTGATTTTTATTTCGAAAGTGTTAGTCTCCTTAAATGAAATTTATGCATAAATAGATGCGTGAAGAAATCTTATATCAAATATAAGAATTCTCTTGTATTCTATAAATAGATATGGGAAGTGATAGGATGTGATAAGAGGAGTATGAGATGTGATAGGATGTGATAAGATTTGTATGAGATGTGATAGGATGTGATAAGAGGTGTATGAGATGTGATAGGATGTGCTAAGATGAGTTAGGATGTGATAAGATGTGTATGGGATGAGGTAAGAAGTGTATGTGATGGGATAAGATGTATATGGGTTGTGATAGGGCGAGAATGGATGTGATGTAAAAGAATAGATGTGAAGGCGTATGTGGTTATATGAATGGGAATGTGGAAATGGATGTATGAATATGAATGTGGATGTGGATGTATGAATGAATGTGGATATGGATGTATGAATGTGAATGTGGATGTGTGGATGTGGAAAAGGAAGTGTGGATGTATGAATGTGGATGTGAATATATGCATGTAGATGTGTATGTATGAATGAGGATGTGAAAATGGATGTATGCATGTAGATGTGGATGTATGGATGTGAATGTGGATGTGGATGTATGCATGTAGATGTATGGATGTGAATGTGGATGTGGATTGGATGTATGATGTGGATGTACAAACATGGATGTTGTGAGATCCCTGTCCCCACTACGCAACAGATTCGGGGTGCTAGCAGCGAAAGTAGCATATCATGCGCGGGCCAGGGGTCCCACACCGGGGCCTCGCCCCCACGGATCTCCGGACAAGAGACTAATCCGTCGGTTTTTCCAAAACCGAACCCAGAAAAACTTCCTTCACCCAAAAAGCACGGGCGATTCCACCAGGATAACTCTTTACTCTAACGTAGTCAAGACCATTACTGATCCGGCTGATCCGACTGCACCTATAAAGATACTCGGTCAGATCAAGGAAGAAACTTGCACTTGGATCATTGGGATCAACGCTTTATTCCCCATCAAGAGGCACAGCCGTTGATTCCTATCCATAGAATAATTACTATCTGAGATTTACTTTATCTATCGTAATAACAGAATTTGAGTCTCGATTTACGGATCCATCAGTCTAGCCTAACCCCATCCAGTCCCATGGGTTAGCCAACCTCCCAACCACTGTAGTGATGGGATCCAATTAGGAATTTGGTTAGGTTTTGTCCCGGGTACCAGGGAAAAGAGTTCCCAGGCCCCCTAGCCGAAAGTTCATGCAAACATAAAATTAGTCACACCACTTACACACCCAATATGAAATTGCCTTTTTCTCAGCATCAGCTAACTTTAAAACAATCCTTTAACGAAACCATTATGTCACTGATGACAATCCTCAAAATCTCTAGTTGAATCCTTATTTCCAATCATTCATTCATCGGTGTACTTATGGCATTATTGGCAACCAGAATGCTTACCACCTTTTCACTCAGGGGCCTTTTCAATAGTTCCTAGCTCATAGTACCCGACAATATATTCACATAACAAAATGGAATCTCCGTGGAAGATCAGCAAGATCAACCAACAGATCCATATATAAGAGCCATGGACTCATCCGTTGAGGACCAGCAAGGTCAATCAACCAGATCCATGCCCGGTTTTCAGAAAACAACTCTTACTCCTTGTTCCAATATCTTCCACGACGCACGTGTGGGTATCTTCGACGACCCAGAACCCGAGCACCGTATGGTCAGCACCCTCTAGGATCCTTCGCAGGTGACCTAGCGCTTCACTCACAAAGGCCGCTTCCTTGGTCCCTCATCCACCGTACCGGAAGCTCACCATTTAAATCAAACCGAGGCTGGTCAAGACCTCGGTCGACCTTGCTACGCGAGACATCCTCCATTGACTCTCCGTCATTAGCAGTTGCAACTTTATCAGATTGGTCTCCATGACCTTAATCCACAAGACGGTCAAAACGCTTCCCCAGTATTCTTCAAGTTGACATAAAACAGCCATTTACAAATAGGTCACAAAATACAGTTTCTATATCGAACTCTCGTCTTTCCACATTATCCCTCCTCGGTCCACATTACTTATTCCACATTCTATTCATATGTGTACTCATTCTCATCCATTCACTCATTCGACGACACATTATTTCATATACACATTCACATTCATTATTCTACATACACATCCATGTTCGTACATCCACATCATACATCCAATACCATATCCGCATTCATACATACACATCCATATCCATATCCATACATCCACATCCACATCCACATTCACATCCATACATCCACATCTACATGCATACATCCATTTTCACATCCTCATTCATACATCCACATCCACATCCACATTCACATTCATACATACACATCTACTTTCACATCCTCATTCATACATCGACATCCATATACATACATCCACATCCGTATCTACATTCATATCCACATTCATTCATACATCCACATCCACATTCAATTTCATACATCCATTTCCACATTCCCATTCATATAACCACATACGCCTTCATATCTATTCTTTTACATCACATCCATTCTCGCCCTATGACAACCCATACACATCTTATCCCATCACATACACTTCTTACCTCATCCCATACACATCTTAACTCATCTTATCACATCCTAACTCCTCTCATACACTCTTATCATATCCTATCACTTCTCATACACATCTTATCACATCCTATCACATCTCATACACCTCTTATCACATCCTATTACTTCCCATACGCATCTTATCACACATCTTATCACATCTCATACACCTCTTATCACATCTTATCAGTTTTCATACGCATTCTTATCACATCTTATCACATCTCATACACCTCTTATCACATCCTGTCACTTCTCATACACATCTTATCACATCTCATACACCTCTTATCACATCCTATCACTTCCCATATCTATTTATAGAATACAAGAGAATTCTTATATTTGATATAAGATTTCTCTACACATTTATTTATGCATAAATTCCATTTAAAGAGATTAATACTTTCGAAGTAAAAATCAATCTTTTATGCATCTTCCTATGCATAAATTCATTTTAAATGAAAATTACACTTTTGAATTAAAATTCAATCTTTTATGCATCTTCCTATGCATGAATTCAATTTGGTAGGAATTACACTTTTAGAATAAAAGAATTTCTCTTATGCATCTAAGTTATGCATAAAATCCATTTATGATGAAAATCACACTTTTAGTATAAAAAGAATATCTTTTATGCATACCTCTATGCATGAAATCCAATATGATAAAAGTAACACTTTTACAATAAAATAATCAACTTTTATGCATACCTCTATGCATGAAATTCAATTATGATAAAAGTCACACTTTTATAATAAAATAATCAACTTTTATGCATACCTTTATGCATGGAGTTCAATTATAATAAAAGTCACACTTTTATAATAAAATAATCAACTTTTATGCATACCTTTATGCATGAAATTCAATTAGGATAAAAGTCATACTTTTATAATAAAATAATCAACTTTTATGCATACCTTATACATGAAATTCAAATATGATAAAAGTCACACTTTTATAATAAAATAATCAACTTTTAAGCATACCTTTATGCATGAATTCAAATATGATAAAAGTCACACTTTTATAATAAAATAATCAACTTTTATGCATACCTCTATGCATGAAATTCAAATATGATAAAAGTCACACTTTTATAATAAAATAATCAACTTTTATGCATACCTTTATGCATGAAATTCAAATATGATAAAAGTCACACTTTTATAATAAAATAATCAACTTTTATGCATACCTTTATGCATGAAATTCAAATATAATAAAAGTCACACTTTGATAATAAAATAATCAACTTTTATGCATATCTCTATGCATGAAATTCAAATATGATAAAAGTCACACTTTTATAATAAAATAATCAACTTTTATGCATACCTCTATGCATGAAATTCAAATATGATAAAAGAAACACTTTTATATTAAAATAATAATCTTTTATGCATACCTCTATGTATGAAATCTAAATATGATAAAAGAAACACTTTTATATAAAATAATAATCTTTTATGCATACCTCTATGCATGAAATCCAAATATGATAAAAGAAACACTTTTATATTAAAATAATAATCTTTTATGCATACCTCTATGCATGAAATCCAAATATGATAAAAGTAACACTTTTATAATAAAATAATCATCAATTATGCATAACATAAAAATCAATTTCTCCATGATTACAATAAAATTCTTTCAATTAATCTAGGATGGTAATTCCTAGAATATGGTAGGAAATCCTCTTTTCATGCTTTGAATGCAATTATTTTATGTGTAATTTTTATAAAAATTTTGCCATAGCTCCGCTACTATGAATGATAAATCTCAATTATTTTAAAAGATAAAGCTTATCATTAAGGGAATGATTAGAATGATCCCTAATTGGATCATTAACGCATAATGGATTGAATCATCAATATTCATAAACTAAAAGCATAGGAAAAGCCATTAATTTGGTCTTAAGCATAGATTCATCTTGGATTAAGAAAAAGCTTTATGAAAAGCTTCATTTGGATTGAGAATAGGTCATGAGTATGACCATTTCTTGAGTGAGAGAGAGAAATTACATAAAAACCATTAGAATTAAGCATAAATGGAAATTTATGTAATTTTTTACTAACATTCATTAATTACTTCAAGAGCATTATCACTCATGATGATTCAATTCACTTCAATAGCATTCATCAATTTATATAATTCTTTACTACCATTCATCAATTAACTTCAATAGCATTCAAAAACCATTCCAATTAAGCTTCTTAAGCTTGAGAGGGGTTGAGAAGAGAGAAACATTGAGAAATTATAGAAAAGATCAAAATTCACCACTTACCTTACAAATTGCTTGACTCTTTGTTCACGGTAAAGGCCCCCAACCAATCAATTGGTTTAGTATGTTGATGGAGCCACCAATGGGGATTGAAGAAAGAGGGAAGCTCCAATTTCTCCAATTTGGAGAGAATTTTAGAGAATAGTAAAAATTAGCATTATTTTAGCATAGTTCTAATATAGTAAAATTCTCCTATTTTTTTCAAAGGATTCATGTTCTATTTATAGGAGAGGGAAGCTCTAACCAAAGCTAACTAATTTCTAGAATTTTTTAGATTTCAGTTTGGTTGAATTTGGACCAGATTTGGACCTAGTTTGGTTCCTTTTTTATTCGGTTTGGTTCCATTTTGATTTGGTTTGGTTTAAGAGAGAGGAGAGATAAAAATATCACATTATTTTTGAGTTTAAAACTCATTAAAGCATGTGAATTAGGTGCCTCATTGAAGGCCCTCCTTTTCCTTACAGATGTGTCAAAAATAGAATCATTATACCCAAAATATCTCATATTTTGATATTACTCATAGTTTCTTACTAATAAACCTTGTACATTTTCAACTCTTCATCTTATGTGAGCATTGAAGGGACTCCCTTCCTTACATAGGTGTCAAAATGGAATCCTTATACCTAAAATATCTCATATTTTTAATATTGCTCATAGTTTCTTACTAATAAACCTTGTACATAGTCAACTCTTCATCTTATGTGAGCATTTACTCATTTTTGGGTATCTTCTTTTACAAAATTGGATTTATCTCCTCCCTACACATGGATTGATCTTATTGGCCCAAAGGAACCTTAATTGGACCATAATCCAAAAATTTCTGAAAATCTAGACCCTTAAACTAAGGTCCTTTATACCCATTTTCAATAAATTCCAATTGCACATTGGAAAGTTCTGTGAATTTCTATTTTAGGAGAATTCATTTTAATAATATGAGAAATTTTTCTATCTAAAAATATTCAAAATCTGAATATTCTCTCTCTAGAATATTTTCTCTCTCTATGTCAAAATAGGCAGAGACAAGATCTTTTATATTTCTGAAGAGGGGATTGATTACAGGGAAAGATGCTGGACATCTTGAGAGGATGGGGAGGAATCTTACAGATGTGTATGTAGAATAATGAATGTGAATGTGAATGTGTATAGTTTTTAATGATTGGGTAAAATTCAAGTTGTGCTATGAAGAGGAAAGGTAAGGCCAATTTAACTTAGAGGTTAGTATAATAATCCTATCTATATCTAAACTATTCTTAATCATATGCATACGATTATGGTTGAATATCAAGCTACACAAACCTTAATGGATAGAGCTAAGTCAAAAAGTGTGTTTTTTTAGTAAATTATAGTATAAGGGATAAGACACCAACCTGTGGAGACCAAGGCAATGGTTAAGAGACCTCCACTAAGAGTATCTAAGGACTACTAGGAATCTCCTAAGATGGCGATGGTTAACCTCTCTTTATTAGTTTTTTCATGACACAAGGTCCTACCCCATAAGAAACAAGGCATCGGTCTCAAGGGACCATCACTAGTAACCAAGAGTCCTACCACGATCCTATATGGCGATAGTTATCTTCTTGGTCTTTTTTTGTGTGTTTTTTAATCTTTTTTTTTATTTGATTATTTTCTCACCTAAAACTAAGCTAAAGGTCACTAAAAGCTGAGTGGGAGTACTTCGCATACCCCATCGGCATAATTTAAGGTCAGTCATGAACAAGTAGGAACATTACTAAGTTTAAGAAAAAATATAGCCTTAACGTTCCTCTACGTGGCACCTAGAAAAAACAATTGTCGAGTCATAAGGTCTTTTTAGTTCTAAGAATGAATGTAATGATGTACAACAATAGTTTCAAAGTTGAGAGTAAGTTAGGATACACCTAAGCAAGTGGAAAAATCTGGTCCATATCAAGATTGCACTTCCACTACAAGTTATAAATCTGGATCTACTTTGCACTACTGTACCTCAATAACTTGTAAATCAAACTCATTTAGCAATCTCATGGTCAGATAACCATAGCTCATAAGTATGCTCCTATTCAATGTCACTAGGTTGATCTTCGCCCTTACTTGGGTTTCCTAAAACGTAACCCTTGCCTGGATGGGAATGCAATGGTCTCTGTGCATCCTGGCTATGAAAGGGCATATGTACTATAGGTAAGCAAGCTAAGTAACTATCACTAGCTACGATGTCTAGAAAATGACCCACCATGCTCTAGAAGGGACAAGGAGTTGGTAACATTATTTTATAGAATGATGGTGTAAGTGCATAATTTTTTGCCCTCCTCCCCTGCTCCACAAGCTCTGACTGTGCATTTCTTACTTGATAGGGTCCTCCCACTATCAAATTTTTGGCACTTATACCCTCTATTCTCATGTTTGACTTTTCAAGTTGAGGTTTACCCAAATGATTCCATGTAGCAAAGGAGAATAGATTGTAACTAGCACCTGTGTTAAGCATAGCATTATAGAACACTTTACCATAGGGTCTAGGCAATTAAATGTGTGTTCTGAGAGCTGGGATGCGCTCATCCCTGTTGTCGATTATGTAAGACCCCTCTGCCCCCTCCGCGCACCGGTTTCCCGGTTGCTAGTAGCGAAAGTAGCTTCCTCTTGCGCGGGGCAGGGTTTCCCACTTGGGGCCTCCCCCTTGAATGTCCGGACAGGAGACTAATCTGATGGTCATTTGGAAACCAAAATCGGGAAAATTTTCCTTGCCCAAAAAATGGGGATGATTCCACCTTTTTGATTTTCTTAACGAATTTTCTAACGGGGTCAAGAGACTAAACTATCCTTCACCTGATTAAACCGGATAGAAGGAAAACTATCACTCACTTAAATTGAAGAAATCAATGCTTTTTCCTAACCAAAATCAGGCACAGCCGTTGATCTAATCATTTGACGAAATCAACGCCTTTTTCCTAACCAAAGTAAGGCACAACCATTGATCTACTCATTTGAGAAATTCTTTAGGTTTTTATTAAACTACTCAAATTCTAAGCGTATTCCTATTATTTTGATTTAATTATTAAAACTCCACTGGCCCATGGGTGAGTTAGCCACCACCAACCACCACTGGAATCAGTAGAACCAGACAATTACTCACCCACCCATAATTAAATGCCTTTCTTAACTTTTGCTTTCGAATACAGATACGCACGCACTTCTCTTTAAAACTTTAACATATAAAATAATCCATTGACAAAAAGTTATTGGTTATAAATGTCATAACTCAAAAATTCCATGCACTCCTTTGTTTCTCAAAAAACAGGACCAACTGGTCAACGAGATCCAGTAACAGATTATAATAATCATTTCATCCATCATACATATCTTCCACAACATACGCATGGGTGTCATAGGCACCACGAGCCTTTGCATCTCCTGGGTCAGAACCCTCCAGGATCCTCCTTAGGTGTCCTGACACTTCACTTAGGGACCGCTTTGTCGGCCCTTGCCCATCGTACTAGAAGCGTACCATTTTTCAACCATACCGAGGCTGGTCAAGACCTGGGCAGGCTTTGCCGCGTGAGCCGTCCTTTGAACACTCCTCGCCACCTGTTGCAACAACCGAAGTTCCCTTAGAAAAACATATACCAAATGCTCCCTCCAGCATTCTGGCGTAAGACAGTCCTTTAATAAAATAGAGTTTTTATGCAAGTTTTCAGTTTGATTTTCTTTTGAATACAAGGAGTATTTCTTGAATCAGTATCCCATACTAGAATTCCTCGAATTCTATAACCTTGATCCACAGATCAATTCGAAGGGTCTCAAACTTAGTTTCAGATTTGGCGAGAGTTTTGAGTGTATTTCTCTAAACTTGTCACACCTTCTTTCCTCGAAACTGATGAAAGAGTTTGGTCTTGGTCATAGTCTGATTCAAGGTTCGAGTCGGATAAGATTTTTCCTGAACTATCTTTCTCCAAAAGGTTTGATAATTCAGTAACTATTTTACCAAATTTCTTTCTTTGAATATTCACTTAACTGATTTCTAAATTAGTTACGAATTCCATGAGGAATAAATTCATCATTTATCTCAATATTTTGATCTCGATACATTTCCTTAATTTTCTTTTTACAATCAGTGTGAATATAAAACGATAGAAATTTCTCTCTTAGAGTATTTAATTATTCGTTTATCAAATACTCATAGAATTTAAAAATATAATTTAAGAGAATTCTAATTTTGATATAAAAATTCTTTATGCATCTATTTATGCATAAAAATCAACTTCAATGGGAATAACACTTTTATATATATATAAAATACTTTTATGCATAAAATAAAATTTAATAGGAATAACACTTTTAAAATAAAAAGAATTTCTTCATGCATCTATTTATGCATAAAAATAAATTTTTATAAGAATAACACTTTTATAATTAAAAAATTCCTTTATACATCTTTCTATGCATAAAAATCAATTTTACTAAGAATAACACTTTTGTAATAAAAAAAATTTCCTCTATGCATAAAAATCAATTTTAATAAGAATAACACTTTTGTAATAAAAAAATTTCCTTTATGCATCTTTCTAGGCATAGAAATCAAATTTAATAAGAATGACACTTTTATAATTAAAAAATTCTTTTATGCGTCTTTCTATGCATAAAAATCAAATTTAATAAGAATAACACTTTCGTAATTAAAAAAATTTCTTTATGCATCTTTCTATGCATAGAAATCAAATTTAATATAAGAATAACACTTTTATAATAAAAATAAATTTCATTATGCATCTTTCTATGCATAAAAATCAAATTTAATAATTAATATCAGTGATATCCATGCATATTCATAGGTGAATATGTACATGGAGTAATTAGAATATTTCTTTTAGATGCAAAAAATGGTGAGAATTACTCTTTTGGAATAACATAAAAACAAACTTTCTTTTTCACAAAATTCTGGAAAATTTTGCCATAACCTCCTTTGTATGGCTGACCATTTCTCATATTTTTCTTTCTTCACTTAACTTGATTAACCCAATTTAGAATTATAGAACTCTAATCTACACAATTTTCTAAATTCAAGAGAGTAAACAATAAGAAGAGTTTAATTAATCACTTAGTTAATCTTTCTAGGATTAAGAAAGGTTGGAATGTAAAGAAGAGAAGGGGGTGGCCACCTTCTATAACAAATGATGTTTTAGCTTGGTCCTCAGGTGAAATTGAAATTTGATTATAGTCTAAGTCTCCATCTAAAAAGCTATAGTATTCCTTGTTTTGGCAACTCGCTCTAGCACATGTTTAGAATAAGACAAGGGGTAGTGATCCCTACATGGGTGGTAGCATTCACCTTCTCTTTAAATCCACACACACTCTAAGTCTTTCATTTTTCTTTGGAACAACCATAATAGGTAAAACCCACTCTGAGTGTTTAATCTCATAAATGAATCCACATTAAATAAGTTTATCAATTTCTTCCTTCAGAATTTTGGCATATTTAGGATTTATTGGATAGGGTCATTGCCAGAGACTAGTCTCACATTTAGTACCTTTGGGATGGTGTGTTGTATGACACTAGTAGGCACTCCTTTCATGTCATAATAAGTCCACACAAAATAGTACCTATACTCCTTGAGGAGAGCTACAAGTTTAGCCTCCTCGGCCTTATTTAAGTCCTTGGCTATGTAGAGAGGCTTAGGATCTTCTCTTGGTTCATCAGCCAAGTCTACTTTCTTGACCTCTACAAGTTTGTCATAGACTCCTCCATTAGGGCCAAAAATGCCTTAAAAAGGGCCCTTTACTAATCTCGTGATTAAGAAAAGAGCCAAAGAGAGTGTGCCACGTGCACAAGAATATGGTATCCTTGTTTCCTCTAATTTGGAGGTAGTAGAGTCCATTTCGAGATTTTTTCCACTAATTTAGCTAAAATCTCTATATTTAGACCGATTATGGTGGTCCCTAGGACCCGTTATACTAACAAAATTTGTCAAAAGATTTGAAAAAAGATGGAATGCCAAAATTTTTGAAGTTTGGACAAACTACCTCCAATATTCCTTTTGGCGCCCATACCATTTTCATTCTTCTTCTCAACGTCTAGAAGCTCTCATCTTCTAGTTCTCTCTCATCTTTTTTTTCGACCTCACTCAGCTTCATTGCATCTTTTAGCTCTTTCTCATCTCTTTTTTGACCTCATTGAGTTCCATTGTTTCATTCTCTTGCTTCTATTCTATATGGAATCCAAAAGATGTCCTTCTCGTTCAATAAACTCTTGTGTCGTACACAACAAAGGGGATGATGGAACTTGGGAACCCAAGAGTTTCACTACTATGTTGCCCTCATGCAAGGGATCTCACAAGGTGAAAAAAACGAAAAGAGAGAATACAAAATACCATTGGAAGGGACGCATTGCTGCTTTCAAGGTTACATCTGAAGGCTAGTTTGCTCAGGTCCAACATGTTTACATGGCAAAGGATATATACATATCTCCAACTCAACATATTCCTATGCAAGCACATTGTAAGTTGTAGTTCAATTTTGCAAATATATTTTTTCTTTTAATACAAGTTTTAACTTTCGATTTCTTCAGATATCTTTCCCTCAACAAGTTTTGAGTGGCGGCTTGTGGAGAGCTTCAGTGGTACTTTCCAAGCCATTCACAAAGAATTTTTAGAGCTCATGTATGGTGACCAGAATGCGGCTTTTTTTAATAAGGGTAATCTTTTTGTATACTACGCACAGTACATTGTTCCCTCCAAAAATAGGTGTGTATGGGCAAATTGAGGATTTAGCAGTGCCAAGCCTTTCTTCTCTTAATTGGGACATTCCAGATGAAACGATAGTGCAGAGCTTCAAACATAAAATATCCCAGGATATTCAAAAGGCCATGACTCTAGGAAGGATCTCGAGGAGGATACGGTTATCATGGTTCATGCCTCTACATATCTTTGTAGCTTGCTTCAAAGATGCAGAGTTACAGAGGAGAAAGGTATCATGGCTAAATAGAAACTTCCCATTAGATTATTTGGATTTATTGCACTGCCAAAAAAAGTGGAGTTCTAAAACAAATAATGTATAAATACATTAAGAGTAATGCAAAGGATTCTCTAGTTTTCTTACATTGACTTGTTGTTTTAACAACTTAAAATCTATTGTCTTGCGGATTTGCAATCACCCTCCATCCACAACTAGTACTGTTAGACTGAATTGGAACCTAAAATAATAGTGTAATTAGAAGAAATCCATCTTCCAACAAAGAAACATCAAAACTAAATGATCAATAATTCTTGCTGAATATACTTAAATAGCTTCTCTGGATCTAAAAGATCTTCATAATTTTTCTCTAAATATGCTAATATAATTTTGCAAAAGCACTGCAATAAAGAGCATATCAAATAGGTGCAATGTTTGTAACAAAATTGTGATAGTTGATGAAAGGAGATAATATGTTGATGAAAAGAGATACTTACATTTTGCATTGACCATGGATACAGCTAAGGAGTTCATGAAAATAACCTCTCTATCAAAAACATCAATGAATATAAGACTCCAATGGTGACTACAAATAAAACAATAGTTAGAAAATATCTACATGAGTTATGAATTTAAAACTATTAAAAAACACTACCTTAAAACTAATAAAAAATAATACCTTTCATTATATGGGATGAATATATAATAGTTTCTCAGGCTGTCATATGCCCTAAAAAAACCATCAATATTTGATCGTGTCTTTGAAAAGATATCACTTGCTATTAGAGGATCAACCACAAATATGCTGCTTGAAATCTCTGTGGGCATTTTAGAAATGTATGCCCTGTAGTCAAAGACAGTATTAAGTATGGCAAAAGGAGAGAAAAGGACAAAACTATGGCTAAATAATGATGCTTACCTTATGCAACAGAATATTACAGCATCAGATATTTCAATATCTTTCTTCTCTAACATCACTACTTTGTCCTTAGGTGAAATGCTCAAGTAATATTCAATCTCAGGGTTGGAGGAGACATTGATAATAATTTGACCATACACCTTGCCCATTCTATCATAATTCATACCACCAAGTCTCTTAACTTCCTCTTTATAAAAATTATCCTCCATCTCGAAAAGCATCTCACTTTGGTCAAGTGCTTTTCTTGTTTCATACTCATGTGTAACATCTTCAATAGTAGGCCCTTCAGCTTTCCGAGGCCTCTTGGGAGGAATTGTAAGGATATCAAAGGCCCTAGTATCTGTGGTAGGAAGTGGCTTGAGAACTTTATCAAATCTATACCTAAGCCTGCTCACCACACGAGTGAGAAATCCTTGTTCATTAAAGTGACTCTGTGTGCATGTGCAGCAGCAATATAGGCATCATTCATGAAATCTATAAGAAAGTCTTCAGATGCTTCTTGGAAGCACCACAATGCAGAAGCTTGCCACTTTTTGAATGGGGTATTACTTTTAGTTAAGACACCAATCTTGTCACATATTTTCTTTACTACACGAATGAAGACAGCCCTTGGGATAAGATGATGAGTGTCAGTTTGGGCCTTCCTGATCTCTGAAAAACACCTCTTTATATAAAAAAATCTTGACTTTCTTTTCTTCTTATTAGGACTAGGTGCAGAAGCAACTTGTGCTATCTTTGGATCTTCAGTACATACTTTTCTTGCAGTTTTCTTTGTCCTTGCCATAGATTGCACATTGAGAAATATTTGAGAAACACTGCAAAAAAAGTGAAAATATTTTCAAGATTAATACAAGACCCTCAAATAAGAAGAAATAAAGAAAGTGTACATGGCCAGTGGTTTCAAAAAAGGCACACAAAAGTACTCTCTCTGGCTATTGTAAAACGGTGACAAATATAAGTGAATAAAACAAACTAGTAGAATAGCAAAAGATATGAATAAAGTAATCTTTAGAAATAGACATTATCAAGAACTATCCTTGTCATGTCAGTCCCCATGAGCTATCCCATACTGCTATCAATGACATTACTTATACACTATGAGTCCTTTCCAAACAAGCTATTGAGTACCGACTAACAAGATTATGCTTCAAGAACTAGATGTGCCACCCATAGAAGGATGTCTACAACGGCGTGCAAGGGAGTAAAATGGCATACTTCTTTGGATACAGTCACGCCATTGCGGAATGTTAAAAGCGAAGATCGGATTTGATAGTGACAATGAACTACAGGGTAGTGCTATCAATGTCCTCAAATGGCATGCAAGGGAGTAAAATTGCATAGAGCATGGGATACGATCGTGCCGTTTTGGCGAACTCTTAAAAGCCGGATGTGTCACCCATTGAAGGATGTCCGCAATAGCACAAACCCAAGGAAACCCAAGGAAGGTCACACATGACACATACCTATACCTTGTTGATCGCAATGGTGCGATAGAGGCAAAAGAGCATGTTGAAGGCGATCCGTTCGCGCTGTTAAAGAATTAAGAAGGTCACACATGACACATACCTATACCTTGTTGATCACAACGGTGCGATAGAGGCAAAAGAGCATGCTGAAGGCGATCCGTTCGCGCCGTTAAAGAATTAAGAAGGTCACACATGACACAGACCTATACCTTGTTGACCGCAGGCGTGTAGAGGCAAAAGAGCATGCTAAAAGTGATCCATTTATGCCGTTAAAGAATCAAGAAGGCAGCACAAGATGACCCGAAGGCAAGTAGAAAGTACCCTAGGGAATGTCGTGGTCGCACGCGAGGACACAAGTCAATGGAAGTCGAAAATGGATAATGTGGTCATGTATCTCTACATATACCCGACGGACCATTGGACACATGTCAAAATTCTATTCATTGTCTCCATGGCTAGTGACACATGGTGCGTTCTCACTGGATCGTTCATCAACGGTACCTTCCATGTGGCGTTTTGTGATTCGATGTCGTACAAGATTCGGATGTATATAAACGTTTTCGCTCATTTTTTTTTCTATGTATCCAAAACGGCATGACCTCTCAAATTTTAGCAATTTAATCTCTCCGCTATCGCACCATTCCAGATGGCTTCTTCTTCGTCAGTAGCACGTGCCTCATCAAGGTCACCATCCCTGGTTGTTTTTTCAAAGCCTTCACCAAAAACACCTTTTGGTCTGCAATCTTCAAGGGTATCTCCATCCATATCCAATGTTTTCAAAAAGAGAGAGCTTTCTATATCTCCTACAGAAGTTACAAAGTCATCCAAGAAAGTGAAAAAAATAAGCAAACCCTCTCCAACAAAGCCTACTGGGTCCTCTAGTCCTTCTCTTAGTGCACTAGATACCCAATCAATATTAAGTGCATCTGAAGCACGTGGAATGCTTACAAAGTCACCAAAGGCAAGTCCTATGGCATCAAAGAAGTTTAAGTCATCACGCAAGGCTCCTGGTCTTTCTAAGATAGCAGTGGTGTCTCCTACAGAGAGAATGTTGGATTTTCTTATTGAAAGTAGAATTGAAGCCTCTTTCTTGTGAGTTGCCAAGAATATTTTCAATCCAGAAGTTGATGTCTCAATGATTATTAATCATGCCATGCCATTTATCAAGGAGGACTTTGATGAATTTGAGGAAACTACAGGGCCTTCTATCTTGATTAAAGGCAAGGAGTATGTCTATGTCCCTATTGGGGCCTCCTCTGTCCAGAGGAAAAACATTTACAAAGAGGTGTAGTATGTACAAACTTCAAAGGTTTTTATTAGAAAATGCAGATTTCTCCTCTCATCCAAAAGGTTACAGGAGAATGGTCAAAGCTACTGCCTTTATAGTTTTCTCCATTGTCAAATATCCTCTTAGAGGTGAAGAGGATAAACTTGAGGAGATTGAAGACTCTTCAAACTTTTTCTTTCTCAGAGATTTAGAGGAAAATGATATAGAGGAGGAACTTGGACCTAAGGAGGAGGAGAGGCTTGCCATGAATATTGAAATCATAGAATTAAAAGACACATACAATTGTTCAGTCACCCAAGGAATTTGGAGATCCATTGCATAAATACATTGTTCCTTCATTGCCAAGTTTTCTTATCAAGGATAAGGAGTATTTACTCCTTTCTAATATTCAAAAGCTATTTAACTTGAGGGAGGACTATTGTCTTGCCACCATCATTACAGAGGGTTGTGAAGCTGCTGAAGGACTCATTGATATTGAGAATGAGCATAATGATGAATTTGCTGCTTTAGATGTGTATACTTTAGATGACAAGTTCATTGACTCAACTCATGCCTTATTACTATGTATTAAGAAAGCACAGGAGTTAGAAACATTGATCTTTGATGATGAATTTAATGAGCTTCAAGCTTCACTTGGTATTGCCGATATTGGAAGGGAATAGAGTGATTATGTCCAACTTAAAGACATCAGGAGTTAGAAACATTGATCTTTAGATGTGTATACTTTAGATGACAAGTTCATTGACTCAACTCATGCCTTATTACTATGTATTAAGAAAGCACAGGAGTTAGAAACATTGATCTTTGATGATGAATTTAATGAGCTTCAAGCTTCACTTGGTATTGCCGATATTGGAAGGGAATAGAGTGATTATGTCCAACTTAAAGACATCAAAGAAACCTCAATCTCACTCTGGACATCAGATATACTTGAACAAGATGAAAATCAAAAGGTAAGTGAATATGAATTTGAATCCATGCATTATATTATTTTAACTTTCAATAATTTCACAGTGTTCCTCTTGTTTACAGTTGGAGCTAGCAGATGAAGACTTCTTAGGGAGAGGTAAAGGATCAAGGCAAGCAAGCTCTAGCAAGAAAGATTCTGCACCTGGACACTATTTGTCCAAAATGGATGAGAATATTTTCCATGTGTTGCATAGCCAATTCTCAGAGGATGCAGACTGGCTTATACTTTGTATTAAAGCTCTTTGCATACTGTATGGCTTCTCACCTATACAAGCCAACGCTAACAAAATCATGTTTCTTGAGAAGACAGCCGCTACTAGAATTTTTGGTTATGGCCCTGGGTTTTTTACCTGTAGAGCAGGATATTTTTTTACGGTGGAGTCTCCTCTTTTTAGCCCCACTACTTTCACACAACTTACTTATATTCTTTAAAGTTCTCTTTCTCTCTCTGAATCCTCCTGGGGTTTCTTTCAAGTTTACTAGTTTCTCTTTCAAGGAGTGGTTTACAACTTCTAGCTCTCTAATCTTATCATAAAGCTCTAAAATAGTTTTTTGAGATGTTAATAAAGTTTCTTTCAGCTGATGCATTTGAGCTGAGCACATAGAAGTTGCAGAATATAACTTCATACAATAACCAAGCAAACCATCAAAACCATCTCCAACAAATCTAATCAAGTCATGAACATTTACAAATGGAGGAGGTCTACAAGTTGAAGTATCATTGGGATAAATACTTCCATCCACCCACAAAAAATAAATGTGTTTTCTTCCCTCTAGTCGTAGTCTGTTTGCCTCATCTTTGTCCAACAATGCTCGGTGATGATGAATACTTCTCCAAGATGAGTAGAACTAATCTATGTTGTTAATAGCAAGTTTGTATCTGCGTTCTCTTGCATTGAGT
This sequence comes from Cibotium barometz, assembly GCF_041138505.1. Lineage (NCBI taxonomy): Eukaryota > Viridiplantae > Streptophyta > Polypodiopsida > Cyatheales > Cibotiaceae > Cibotium > Cibotium barometz. The sequence goes on from NC_141106.1 coordinate 249,141, forward strand.
AAAGAGTTAGCGATAGACATTAGAGTATAATCCACTATGCAAGGGTATAACAGAAAAGAAGAGAAGAAAAGAAAAGAGAGAGAGAGAGAGAGAGAGAGAGCAAGAAAAAGAGAGCACTCAATTGATGAGTGATGAGAGGAAAAATGGATGTGTTTTGGTGGGAATATTTGTACAATAGATGTTTCAAAAGTTCAAATAACATTGAGAATAATGACTGAAAAGTAGCTCTGACATAATTTAAGGAATGTTAGCATTTATCGTGCCCATCTCCTAAATGCTTCAAAAGTACCTGTAAACGGCCAAATTTGGAGGTCTCATTCTACTAAAACCTCAGCTAATTAGTGTTTTAATCAAAACCTTAAAGGGCCCTTTTTTCTTTGTTTTTGGCCCTGATGCCACTCTCACTTGTGGGGTTATGTTTGGCATTATCAAACACTAACTTGTGTTTACCTATGGTGTATGACTTGTAATGCTCAAGTTCTAGGTGCAAATCAGGATCATTTTCCTTTCCTTCAGATGCAACCTTAGCCTCTCATTCCTTCTATATGAGTTCACGATTTTGTTTCCTGCTAAGCTAAGCAACTTGATTTTGTTTTATTAGAGACTTTCACCTTAGCTATATCAATTGGGGTGGCCTACAATACTTGACCTTTTATACCTCCTCTCCCTAATCGTCTATAAACTTTTGATGTAAGTCTACTACACTCATGTACTGGAGCCATTGAGATAAAAAAGGAACAAGTGTCAGTGTAGTAGAATAGCTCTACCTCAAATCTAGCAAAAAAGGACCAAAAGAAGTCAAATAGGGACTGTCAAAGCTCACTAGTCATAGGGGTTCACCCTCGCATGAGGATCGATTTCATCCTCCAAGTGCTCATCCAAGGCTCATCCTCATAGAAGAGCCTACACTCGTGTGGCTATGCAAGTATGGATATACATAGCCTGAGATGATGGCATCATCTATATCTAATAAAACAAGTGATCTCCCTGAACGGAGGCATGCCTTCCATTAGGAGGCATTTGGACATATTTTGGACCTTTTACTAATGAAAGTAATTAGCAACGGACCAATAGGAATAGAGGATTGTGCACATTTGGTCTCCTTTGAATAAATGGAGGGAGACTAGGCTATAGGGAGGGGGACTAGGCTTTCAATACTAATAATTACACTTGTCCCTTTAAAAAAGTAGGGGGTTTAGGGTAGGTATGGTCCCACCATTTTTCGTGGCTCAAAAAATCCTTAAAATTTTAAAATTATTGAAATGGCCCCAAAAACCCATCTCAAATTTCATTGTAATCAAAAATTTCATTTTCAAGTCCACTTTCCCTCTTAAACGTCCAAATTAAACTCTTCCTCCCTTTCTCTTCCATATCTATCTCATTTGCCCAACCCTAATGAAGCTATCAGAAACCCTAAACTTTCTCCTCCATCTTTATCTCCCTCCCTTCTCGAAGCTCCATCTCTTTCATCTTCAAGACTCCCGTAAATCCCTAGTCTCCACATCTCTTTCCTTTTTACTCTAACCCTAACCTTTCTACTCTAGCTTCCAAGAAGACCAAAAGACGAGATTAAGGAGATATCCTTGCACAGCACGAAGGACGATGATGGTGCTTGGGTGGGAGAGGCATTTTGTAAGAGCGCTTGGGTTTATCTACAGCTTGCTGCAATCAGGCCTCACCAAGTTCGACGATGAAATGTACTCGAGCACCATTGGAAAGGTCGTTTACAAGGCTTCAAGAAGGCAAGCAATGGAAAACTAGTGGCCACGGTATAACATGTTTACATAGCACGAGATATCCATCTTTTCCAACAAACTCCATTTTCATACAATTGTAAGTATCGTAGGTAGAAAGAGGCATGTGAGATTTTCTGACAGAGATGTTTCAATCTAAGTTGTTAACCTTTGACGGACATTGAGACGTATTATGTTTTACGTCATTAATTTAAATATTCTGAGTCATGGGCCGGGCTTGTCGGCCATGTATGGGCGCCCAAGCGTGAACGGCCAAGTCACCTATAAGAGCCAAATGTAACCCTAAAATCCTCATTCTCATGTGTTGTGAATACAAGAGTGCTCTTGCCTTATCTCCTTGTTTTCCTTCTCCTGCGTGTGTGTGAGAGAGAGAGTGAGAGAGTGAGAGAGCGATCGAGTGCACTGTGTAGCGGCACGGTGAGGCGGCGGAGAGGCGGTAGAGCGGCGACGGCGGTTCCTCCTTCACGGCTGCGACGCGGGAATCCTTCAAGGCAGCAGTTAAGCGGTGAGTGACACACCTTTTGCATTCTGTTTTGAGCTTCCTTCCCTGGTTGTATGCTTGTAGCCAATCGTGGCTCGCATACGGTGTTCGGCAAGTCCCCAGCTACGACCTGTGCGGCAAAAGCGCACATTTTTGGCGCCGCTGCCGGGGAGTTGCCCTGCACAAAGCTCCAGTTTGCAGCTTAAGCTGCTGCGTGAAGTTTAATCTACACTGTAGGAAAGCGACTGTGTGTTTGTTGTTGAGGTGTTTCTGTGTTTTGCAATCTGTTTCTGCAATTTGTCTTCTGCACTTCTGTTATTTTCCCGCTCCGTGTGTGGGCGTGCGTTTTGTTATCTGGTTTCTGTGTGCGAGAGGGATTTCTGAATCCCCAGATCTGTGCTGTGTGTGCGAACTGCGCCGCGGCTAAGGCTGAACCCTAAGGAAACCCTAGAAAACTTACCTAACCAAAAAAAAAACAGAAAATTAAAAACAAAAAAAAATAAATAAAGGAAAAAATTAAATTTTATTTTCAAAGAAAGAACCGAACGTGTGGAGAGGAAAGATTTTCTAATTGGAGAAAAATTTTTTGAAAAGAAAGAACCCCAATTGACCCACGACCCACGACCCACGACCCCGGCCTCGGTCTCGGTCTTTTGATATATATATATAGGAGAGTGAGCCTCCATAGCTTTCTCTCAAGTGAGAGCTTATGGGAATTTGTGCCCTATATGTAGCCCACTCCCCAAGGAGTAAAGTGAGCATGTGGGATAAAGCCCTCACCCTTTCCTCCACAAGCAAATAGGCTTTTGCCCCTTCCCCCCAAGGGAAACGGACTGTTTTGAGGACTACAGGAGCTCTAGATAGGCGAACACGGTGTTGTAAAGCACACTAGGATCCTTTGAACGATACGCTCGTTTCATACGCCCTAGTCCAAGTTCGACCGTAAGGAAGGGGGTCAAAAACGGGTTAAAAACAACACAAAAACAAGTAAAAACGGGGTGCGAAACACCTAAGAAACCACTTGTGTGAGTTTCAAGGGTAGTTACCAACGCACGTAGGGTACCCACGTCACATGCATCTACGCTCTGGTCGGGTGCTGGAGTCTGAGCCACTAGAAAGCGTTTCAGTCTACGCAGGCTCACGCCATCCCTCCACGTTAGCATCTTGGCCTTCGGCTGGAACCCAAGGGAGTGCGACCCAAGATCCACGAATAGTGGATAGTGACTCATCTTCTGACTCAGAAGCCATGGAAGGACACCCTACTAAGAACCCTGAGGAGACAAGCCAAAACATGCCAGTGTGGGCCCCACAACCTGGATCTAGCATGTTTAGTCGTCAAATAGAGACCTTTAGTAGAGCTACACGCTCTGAACATGCTACAAGCGAAGTAAATGAGGAAGGAGGAGTAGTAGATTCGCCATACGTATCTTATGTAGACCCTACCCTCCCAAAGAGTGTCCATGTGGATATTCTACCCACTTCGTTTAATGAGGGCCCTACTGAGCTACCACATTCCAATGCTCTTCCTAAAGTAGAGGTCCCTAGAAGCCAACCCATAAGAAGTGACATTGCGTCCACTTCAAGAGAACCATTTGGCACACCAAGTCTAGATGGGATATTTCTCAATGAAAATTGGGAATATGATCTACACACAGAGACTCTAACGGACCTATACACGAGTTACACATACCATGTAGGTTGGTTAGAAGTCCTACGATCTACATCTAGCGCCACTAATCTAGAGGAGCAACAACACATGATATGTGATGTTATTCATAGAATTATCCAAATTGAGAGGCAAAATAGGGGAGTGGACCTAGTTTCCACTGGCCCTATGAGGTTTTTGGATACGGGCAAGGCCAAACAACCAACCTTATCACAATTGGAGACTCCCTCGGTGAGTCCCATAGACCCTTCATATGTTGTTTCGCCTAGAGTCTCAATGCAGGTTGAGCCCACGAGTAGTAACTTTAGCTTTCCAACCTTGGCTCAACTTTCCATTAGGGAATCCGCAATGCCTACCCCAATGATGAGCATAGCTGAAAGTGCACCTGTTACCACTGTAGTTAGTACGACACCACTACCTAGTGGAACAATACCTACAACAGTGCGTGGCAGTGCCTATCGGCCTTATGTACCTATTGCTACTCATGCTCATGTAGCTCCTACGCCTCCTAGTATGCCAATGGCGTATGCTCCAAGACCGCCTTATCACCACCATTATCCAAGAGGAGCTAGACCTAGCCACATATCATATCCTACGTCATTTGCCAACCTACTCAGGCCAACGCCAACTCCTATCAGCCAGGCTATCCCAGAAGTGCCTCCACCAACTATGCCTGCTCACTTAGGTGATCTCGCAGCATTTGCTCAGACGATCGGACGATCCATTGCAGAAAACATGCGGGGCATGCATGAGAGAGAACCTAGAAGCAAGGCAGTACAAGTGGCTAAGCTCACTCAAAACTTCAGTGGTAACGAGGATGTTAGGAAGCACATTGAAGTCTTTGAACACGTGTGTGATTCCTTGGAAGAGCACAATGAGCTGCATAAGTGTAAAGCTTTAGGCTTAACCTTGAGTGGGAAGGCCGGAGATTGGTATCAAACCTTAAGGGTTGAAGAGCGCACTCACTACCCCACTCTCAAGAGATTGTTCTTGAAAGAATACATACGTGAGGGTGTGCTTTGGGGAGTAGCATCTCAACTCCAAAAAGCTGAACGCGAGGAAGGGGAGTCAGTGAGAGACTTTATAAGTCGATTGAAGCATCTAAATTCTCGCTGCACTCCCGATGAACGCTTTAATAACAACCAACTCCTCGATAGATTCATCCGAGGATTGCGCCACGAGGACATTTACAATGGCCTAGTCATTAGAGGTCTTACAACGTGGGAAGCAGTCACTGCCAATGCAATCCAGTTAGAAGACAACTTGATGATTGCAGGTAAAAAGGTGTCTTCAGAAACAAAATCCGTTAGTTCGCAAGTATCTGGGCACGAGCCAATGACGGTGAAACCTATTGCCAAGGAGCCCAAGATATCTGAAATGTCTGTGACCGACCTTACTAAGGCTCTCCAAGAATACTTTAGGGGTAATCGAGCTCCTCAGAATAGCCATATGTACCCAAGGAGAGAGCAACAATGGTGTTCGGTGTGCTTAGGACCTCATAGCACGAGTGAATGTCCCACATTCAGAGTCAAATTCAATGGGAATTGCAATGCATGTGGTAAGTATGGCCATCAATCTAAAGATTGCCTAACACTTAAGCGAATGTTGGCAAACCAGGCACCACTAGCTTGGTCAAACACACCTCAAGTACCCGCGCTAATGCCTGCACAACCTATCGAGCAACCGTCACAGCACATAGTTCCAAGGAATCCGAATGTAGTCCAGTCTGTGCCGTTACCACCGCCAGTGCTAGGACCACAACCTCCACATCCAAGGATTACCCCAATAAACCAGATGGGTTGTGAGTCACATAGTGCATGTGGGGATTATGAAGAGGAGATAGACCCTACTGCTCCATACGGGATTGATACGTTTGAAATGATTCCCCAGTACTACATGGAGGATCATTTCGGGCAAGTCAAGCCTGTATATCAAGCGGCTGCTCTCGCCACTAGAGGGCAAAACCTTAATACCATGGCAAGGAGACCACCTCTTCAATGCTACGAGTGTGGTGGACCGCATCGTGTAGCAGAGTGCCCTAATAGGCTACAGAAGATCGCTACTCAGATGCAACCAAATCAAGGGAGCACATCGGGAATGCCGGTGCTTACATGTAATCGTTGTGGCATAGACCATTTGATTGCTCAATGTCCACATAATCCTAATGCACCCAAGATTACGCCATTGAATTTGGTTGAGGTCACCAACCAAGCACGAGGAACCACACCTGTTGTACCCGCGAATGTAGTTACACGGTCAATGCTTCAAAATCAAAACTACATTCTTGAAGAGAGGGATACTGCATCAATCACTCAGGCAAAGAAAAAGAAAACACGGCGGAAGAGATCGCTTAATGCCACGAGCTCCAAGCCCAGTTCAAAGACTAACATAGGGACAGGAGACGACCCCGTGTATATGAATGATCCTGAAGATGATTCTGATTCAATAGAAACCATGGGGACCAAAGCCACTACCTTAAGGGAGGAACCCACTCGGGAGCTCAATGAAGGAGAATCGAGCAAGTACATAAATAAGGGGAAACAAAAGGAGACTTCCTCGGCCCCACAACCAAGTCAGTTAATGCCCTCTCAACTGACTGAGACTCCCCAAGACAAGCCACGTGGGCCAAAAACCCTCAAGAAAAAGATTGGAACTTACCTAAACCCAGTTGAGGAGATTGAACAAGTGCAACACTTAAGGGGTTTGGTGGAAGAAACACAAAGAGAACTGGGGCCAAACCCGAGAAAAATCAAAATTCCAGACACAGTGTTTCCTACGCAAGTTCAGCCTCACAGGAACCATAAACCGTTAGCTATACCTAGTATCATTCGGGAAGAAAGTGAGGATAGGACATCCGGAAGTGGGCAAACACCCTTCTTGCTGGAAAGAATGTTTAGTGAGGGAATGCCTGACCCCATCAAAGAGGAAGTGATTCCATCTTCACCAGCCCCTAGTCAAGGGGCGATGTCTCGAAAAGTACCGTTGAATGTGTCTAAGCTAATGGATTTCATGTCCTCTGAGATCAGAACCACGATCATATCCAAATTATATGGAGATCCTGAGCTATTCTTAGCTCTTCGGGCATTTCTCAATGGAGAACTAAAGGCGGGGCTACCACAATTTGCAAATGTGGATAGACCCGACACGCTTCAAGATGAAGGGGAACATTGGGATCTACAACCCAACCTAGATGAAGATTCGGTCGTTGAAATACCTGTGAACAAGTTGGGTCAGTACTTTGAAGGGGACGAATCTAATGCCACCCTCCCCATTACTACCAAGGGATTAACTCTAAAGGGAATCCTTGATGGTGGTGCTGGAGTGAGCATTGTGACTAAAAACTGTTGGGAATCTATGGGGAGACCTCACCTCGAAGTCACAAACATAGTGGTTAAGATGGCAAACGGAACCATAGCTAAACCTATTGGAATGTTAAGGGACCTTAAGATCAAGGTCTTGGGATACAAGGTCAAACATACCTTCATTGTAATGGATTTCTCCAAGCATCCTATGTCATATCAAATGATCTTAGGACGTCCTTTCATGAGGGAAGCACAAATGGTACATGACTGGTCGAAAAACCATGTCTACCTACAATTCCAGGACTCTGTCATTCGAGTTGATCTTGAGAATGGTCGCGCGCATCCTTTAGGAAGCAAGGTTATCATCGATAATCGATCGGATACCACTATTCACTCTGCCCCATTAAGGTATTGCTATACATGCAAAAAAGAGACTGATGATGGGAATGATTCTCCTTATATGGATGTCCTACCGGGTATGACTGAGTCGGATAACGTGGATTGGGTACACCTAGCGGCAACCATAGACACATGGGGAAATAGAGGCACAAGTTGGGTAACACCTGAGGGGCAAGATATGCCACCGTTAGTGCCAATAAACATGATAGGTGTTATGCACTTGACCCCTGATGGCGAGAAAGTGGCCAACTCCACTGACACTGAAAGCAGCGAAGACTCTGACCAACGCGACTCTGAGTATGAATCTCAAGAAGAAACTGACCCTGAGCCTGATGGGACGGATGAATCAAATATTCACCCAAATGTGGAAGCAAGGTGCTCAAGGCCTAGGACAGTGACCTCCTGCAGTTCATCCGAAAGTGAAGATCGACCAAGTGAGTCCGAATTTGATAGAAACAAAAATCAAAAACTTGGTAAGAAGAAAACGAGACATAAGCGCCAACGCTATCGAGCTAATGTACGAACTGCAATAAATAAGGAGAGATCCACTGCAGAATGGCTTAGTTATGTAGGAGCCATTGATGCTCATCGGAAGATAGCGGATAATTGGGGACAATACCTCCAAAGTGTCATGTGGTGTATTCCGCAACCTCATGACGTCGCCCAATTAGAAATTGATGAGAAGCCAAAACTAAGTCGTACTGCAAGAAGGCGACAAAACCAAGAGTTGGCTCAGCAACAAAAGGAAGCGGAATTGAAAGAAAAAAGCTTGGCACAACAAGAACCAGTAGACTTACACCCCGCACCTGAGCATTTCAAATCATTTACCACAGGGGAACGTAAAGTGGTATACACAAAAGCCCAACGAACACCTACCAATGGGAGTAGCGGTGTCTACGATGGCCCTGCGGTAGTTAAGGAGATAGACTTAGCAGATCCAGGTGAGGAGTCTAAACCAGTTTTTATTGCTCAAGACCTCACCAAGGCAGAAGGAGCTGCACTTACGAAGCTTCTTAAAGAATTCAAGGACATATTTGCTTGGACATATCATGATATGAAGGGTGTTCCACCCTCGGGTGGTGCAACACATGATTCCAATGATTAGCACTGCTAAACCAGTCCAGCAACGTCCCTACCCAATGAATCCTAAGTACGCAAAGATTGTACAAGAGGAAATTGAAAAGCTTGTAAAATGTGGATTCATATACCCTATTGAGCACTCAGAATGGGTTTCTCCGATAGTCATTGTACCAAAGAAGAATGGGAAACTCAGAGTGTGCGTTGATCTCAAAAAGGTTAATGCAGCCACCAGAAGGGATCATTACCCCTCGCCATATTCGGAACATGTGCTTGAAAGAGTGGCAGGTAAGGAGGCATATAGCTTTTTAGATGGGTACTCGGGTTACAATCAGATCACAATTACAGTCGAGGACCAAGCTAAAACAGCATTTATCACGGAGTTTGGAGTGTTTGCCTTTCGCGTCATGGCCTTTGGCTTGACCAATGCACCTGCAACATTCCAACGATTGATAAACACGGCCTTTAAGGAATATCTAAGGGACTTCTGTGAAGCTTTCTTAGATGATCTTTGTGTTCATTCCTCGTGGGACGAGCACTTGATGTGTTTACGAAAAATATTTGAAAGGTGTAGATTATATCGCATCTCCTTGAATCCTTTCAAATGCCAATTTTGGGTTAAACACGGAGTTATCTTAGGGCATATAGTGTCCAAAAATGGGATTTCCACTGACGAGAGTAAAATCAAGGTCATTCTGTAATTGCCCCCACCCACCAACTATAAGGGAGTCCAACGCTTTATGGGCAACGTTGGTTATTATCGAAGGTTTATTCTATTCTTCGCCGAGATAGCTCGACCATTGTATAAGCTTCTCATCGAGTTTATTTGGACCGAAGAATGTGACCGTGCCTATGAGCTATTAAAGAAGGCCTTGGCGAGTGCTCCAATCTTGAGAATGCCTAACTGGGATTTACTCTTCCATGTGCATATTGATGCATCAAACTTTGCTATTGGGTGTGTTTTAACTCAACCTGGAGAACACAAGCTAGACTACCCCATTAGCTTTGCCAGTCGCTCGCCAGTTGAATGATGCTGAGATGAACTACACCACTACGGAGCGAGAAGGGTTGGCAATGATATATGCAGTAAGGAAATTTCGTTATTACCTCCTTGCCACCAAGTTTGTTTTCTATGTGGATCATCAAGCATTGTTGTATCTGGTAACCAAACCATGCTCCACAGGAAGAATCACACGATGGCTATTGATTCTTCTTGAGTTTGATTTCACTGTTGTTGTGAGACCTGGCAGAAAACATGTTATGGCTGATCATTTGTCTCGCATACCTAATGGTGAGGCTCCTACGGGGGTTGATGATGACTTACCAGACACTTCCCTGTTCATGGTAGAGACAATGCCTGAATGGAGTGAGAAGATTGTTAACTTTTTGGTTAATGGCTTTCCACCCAAGGAGCTTCGTAAAGATCTAGCTCGAAAGCTAATCAAAGAATGCGAACCCTATTGCCTGATAGCCGGGACTCTTTATAAAAGAGGAAAGGATGACGTTCTTAGGCGTTGTGCCCGAGAGGATGAGTATCTATACATTTTGCAAGAGGCACATATGGGTGTAGCCGGTGGTCACTTCTCAGGAGACTTAACTGCTCGAAAGATCTTACAATCAGGGTATTGGTGGCCCACTATGTTCCAAGACGCATCACTCTTTGTGAAGGGTTGCGATGAATGCCAACGATACAAGAAACCCCAACGAAAAGATCAGATGCCCCTACATCCGATCAAAGTAAACCAACCATTTGAAAAGTGGGATTTAGACTTTGTAGGTCCAATTAGCCCAGCAGCCCGCAACACACAATCTCGCTATATTATTGTGGCCACTGACTATATGACCAAATGGGCTGAAGCGAAAGCGACACGTAAGGCAGATGCGAGGACAACAGCCAAGTTCCTCTTTGAAAATATAATCACACGCTTCGGTTGTCCTTTTGAACTTGTGAGCGACAATGGTACGCATTTTATAAATGAAGTGATTAAGGAGCTCACAACAAATTTCATGATATCCCATCATAAATCTACTCCTTACTATCCGCAAGCAAATGGCCAAGCTGAGAGTACCAACAAGACTTTAATCTCTGTTTTGACAAAGACAGTTGAAGCTCACCGCACGGATTGGGATCTAAAGCTTACGACAGCTTTATGGGCCTATCGTACTGCGTACAAAGTGCTATTAATTGCACACCATTCAAAATGGTATATGGCCAAGAAGCAGTCATGCCGTGGGAATTTGTCATTCCTAGTCTTCGTGTTGCTACTCAAGAGGGATGGGATGGTAATCCCTTAGCAGAGCGTCTGTATATCCTTGAGCGGCTAAACGAAGAAAGACAATTGGCTGTATACAATGCCCTTGTTGAGAAGGATAGAAGGAAAAAATGGTTTGATCGCCATCTAAAGGACAAGGACATCAAGGTTGGGGATAAAGTCCTGATGTATGGAGTGCGAAACGAAAAGAAGAAGCTCAAATATGCTGGTAAGGGACCATATAGAGTATGTGAAATTACCCCGCAAGGTACCATCAGAGTGGAGACTCTCGACGGAGTTGAAACCATTGGATTCCTTAATGGGAGTAAATTCAAACGATACTATGACCCCCTGAGCCAGGAGGAGTTACATGCAATCCATCAAAAGAAGGCAGCTAAAGAACAAGCTGAGCTTAAAAAGATACAAGCGAGAGTCGAAGCCAAAGAACGTCAACAGCGTGCTAGGAGACAACGAGAAGCCAACTTGGGAATTACGCAAGTATTTTTCGAGGAAGCAGAAGAGGATGCACTGGAATCTGACCCACCTCTAAGATACCCAATTGAGTTACAGAGTCCTTACGGGGAGGTGCTGTACAATGCATTATTGGATACAGGAGCTCAACACAATCTGCTATCATATGGCGTGTGGTGTCAACTGGGAAAACCACCTCTATCCAAGAGTTCTATCCAAGTTCAAGGAATCAACAAGAAGAAAACCCCTGTCTCAGGAATTCTGCACACTCCGGTTGCCTATGATAAGGGAACCATAATTCAAAGCTTTTTGGTTATGCCAGCTGGCACCATGGAAGGGACTGTAATCTTAGGGCGCAAATGGATGATGGCCACCAAGTGCAATATCGATTGGGCAACCAGACAAGTCACAACGCAAGAACCAACACTAGGTCTGACCGCTCAAAATCCCGCACCTAAGTCATCCACTCAAATATTAGATAACGAAAAATCACCAAGTCCAGTGGCAAAACCATCTTCGATTGTTTGCCATCCCTCTAAAGCTTCAACGCCAAGAGTGGAAACAGGCAAGGTGGTCTCTAAAGCTCCGCTTACTCTGCCAAAAAACACATACAAATGGGTCCCAAAAGCTTCGTTAATAGCTACTTCCCCTGCTCAATCTCGCTCAGCCACCAAGAAGCCTCGTAAAAGGACAGCAGCTACCCACCCGAGAAAGGGCAATGTGACATCACGATGGATCCCTAAAAAATTACTAGTAGCCCAAGGGTACTACGAGGGAAATGACCAGATTTGGGTCCCTAAACATAAGCTGAATCCCTCTACATCACCTGTGAAACCTTGCAAACCAATTGTTGCCACCCCAACGATAATTCAAGATCGTGGTAAGGGAAAGGTAACAGAGTGCTCCGCACCACTTCTTCCAGAGTTAGTTTGGATTCCCAAACGATATCGATCATTACCATCTAGCTCAGGAAGGGGGGAGCCACATGAAGCTTCTAGCTCCTCATGCCAGGCACACACTCATATAGAAGTTTCTACATGCTCTACACCTACTCTTGCCAACACCCCACAAAAAACCGATGAGTCTACGTCTCCCCTTGTAATAGTATCATCGGAAACCATTTCCTCCATTCGTCAATGGGAGCGTACACTACCATCTCTGCAATTGGATGTGGCCACAAGGATCATAAAAAGCTATCTGCCCACATCACAACCTATGACCCGCTGGACAAATTGGTTCCAAGAGGCTGCAACATCATTGCAAATAATATGATCTGACCAAGGAAAGGGGGAGCATGTACTCACGCTCGACATTCGAATGCTTCCTCCTTATAACCTTCTCCCCTGACCATGTAATTGCCAAATTCAAGGGGATGTATATATATAGCTTCATACATTAAAAAAAAAACAAACAAAGAAAACAAAAACAAAAAATAGTAAAAAGAGCAAGAGCACAAAAACAAGAGAAATATCCGTATACAATCAAGAACTAGATTGACCTGTCATAAACCTACTGATGCTATATCTGTGTTTGCAGATATGGCAGATGCACGATCATCATACACTTCATCCACTCCTACCTTTGGTGAGAGGTATCATCTGTACCTTTCTCAGATATTCCACATGTGCTATCCTGTAATTGAAACTGAATGGGATCATATAGATGTACTAGCCAGAGAGGAAAATGTTGAGGAATTAGAATGGCTAATTCGCCTATTGACCATGACTGACCCCTACTCCATAGAGGACATATCCCCGATAGCCCAATGCTTTCCTTTTCCACAAGATGACTATCCTCGCATGGTTATATTCTTGATGAGTCTATGTGGATGGGAAAATGAAAAGGAAATATCTGACAATGATGAATGGACGGATGAAACTCATGGCACTACTGAGGTTGATTTTATTTATTTGGATGATGCGGATAGAGGCTTAGCCTTAGGGCTAGAGCCAGGACTCTACAACATCCTCTTACCGTATCCTCAGTAGTAGTGTGGTGACTGGTAGGTAGGTTAGTGTTTTCAAGTTTTTTCTAGTTTAGATTCCTTAAACGACTCTTGAAATTGTCACACTGATGTGCCTCTCGAGGTATAGTGCTTGTTAGTTGATTGTACAGGTTAAAAGTTTGAGATGGGTTCGCTTCCAAGTCCAGAGACTGCCGCAACGTTCATCAAAATATATCTACATCAAATTGCAAGCTGTCTCGTCAAATCAAGGAGATCTCAAATTACAGGTGTAATTCTTCCATACCCACTCTCTTTCGTTTTTACTATTCAATCAATTGCATAAACTATAATGCATGACCACATGGAAATTGTCAATGTACTACTTAGTTTTTGAAGTTGCTTGCATGCTAGTGTAAATCATTAATGAGCTTAACTTTATTGGAAATATTCCTAGGCAGCATGACGTCTTTAGTTAACCTTGGAATACGATTGTCTTAGGTCTAGGGTCAAACCATCTTAATGTTTGAACACCTGGCTGTGTGTGTGTTGACCTCTAGAACATAGCTTTTACCCCTTGTCGAAAGGATGTAAGAACACATTTTAGTTCAGGAGCGAAGATCAAAAGAAACTTTATTTTTTTTAAAAAAAAAGCCTACAATAAATGGCAATACAAGTATATGATGTGCTTTAATGTTGGCCTATCGCCTTATTGATACTTGGTAGGCGAGGAGTATTCTACTCCAGACCGATGCCTTGGTTGGTAGGGGGTAGCCTTGCCTAAAGTGAGCTAATAGATTCCTGGATAATGCCTTGTGTTAAACATGGTACCAAGATCGATGTTAGTTTTGCCTTAGGAAGGTCGCCATTGTGTATAAAAATTGTCACGTGCATTAAAAAAAAAATAAAGGCAAAAGGCTCCTGTAACTCTAATGTTTCTTGTGTCCCTACGCTCGTGGTAACTACTTGTTCTTAGAGTAGACACAGTATGGTCATCTGTTTATTTATTAAGCTTGGTTATTTTCCTTGACTTAGGCCAGTTATAAACCTTGATTAACCTTTGACACCTTGCTAACTCCTGAATTCCTTTCAATAATTTTAAACTCCTATTAATTTGCTACACTAGCTCACTCATGTGACCCTTAAACTAAGTTCTCATAGCAACATCCATTGTCATCTCACATGCTTGATTTATACACTTCATATCTTTTGAATTCCAGCATACCTTCACTCTACTTCCCTGTTTTGCAGACGGTCTACCACAACAACCCTCTCGAGCTTACCATACCATAGCTTCCGAGGACGGAATCTACATCAGGAAGGGAGGCATGTTAACCTTTGACGGACATTGAGACGTATTATGTTTTACGTCATTAATTTAAATATTCTGAGTCATGGGCCGAGCTTGTCGGCCATGTATGGGCGCCCAAGTGTGAACGGCCAAGTCACCTATAAGAGCCAAATGTAACCCTAAAATCCTCATTCTCATGTGTTGTGAATACAAGAGTGCTCTTGCCTTATCTCCTTGTTTTCCTTCTCCTGCGTGTGTGTGAGAGAGAGAGAGAGAGAGTGAGAGAGCGATCGAGCGCACTGTGTAGCGGCACGGCGAGGCGGCGGAGAGGCGGTAGAGCGGCGACGGCGGTTCCTCCTTCATGGCTGCGACGCGGGAATCCTTCAAGGCAGCAGTTAAGCGGTGAGTGACACACCTTTTGCATTCTGTTTTGAGCTTCCTTCCCTGGTTGTATGCTTGTAGCCAATCGTGGCTCGCATACGGTGTTCGGCAAGTCCCCAGCTACGACCTGTGCGGCAAAAGCGCACATAAGTGAACTTATTTCTTGTTTGTAGATACTTTTCCTTCAAACATGGTAGAGGAGAAGCCATTGGAAAGCCTTACCGAGACATTTCAAGCATTGTATGGAGACATTGGTGAGGCAATGTTTTCTTGTAAAACAAGTGCATAACTTCTTATGGAAAAGGTCTTCTTTTACCGACACTCCTATTTGGCGCTAAAGCAGGGCGATGGGTTGGTAAGCTACAGATAATCACATCTCCACCCCTATCTTCTATAGAATGGCCAATTCCAAATGTTTGGACTGTAATGGTCATGAAATCAAAGATGCTTTGTGATATACAAGAAGGTTCTTTGAAGTTTGCAAAGCCCTCTCAATCTATGAGTCTTAGTTGGGTATGCCCAATACATCTTTTTGCCAAGATGTTCAATCAATTTTGTTTCTCACAAACACCTACCATGTTTGTGTGCAAGAAGGTATTAGGTGATGACATGGTAGCCTTGCTTGGAGACCAGTAAAGGACTGTAGAAGGGATACATAAGGATGACACATTCAAGTGCAATATAGTAGAATCTAGTGTCTCATTTCAGTATCTCAATGCTCGTGCCACACTACACATACGCTTCTATTATGAGCGGTGGATAAAAAAGAATAGTTGTTGCACATCCCAATATGTAGGCAGATGAACAAGTTGTTTTGCCTCTCGCCATATGTGTTCAGTTGCCCAGTGGTACAATGGAGGTTGTAGGTGCAAGTAGACATTGGAGCCTCCTAAAATATTAGAGAGCACCTCAATATCGTGGGGGAGGTGAGGATATTAGCAGAGCATAATTCAAGGTGAACAATAGGAAGATTCGTAGAGCCAAAGACCTTGGTAGATCTCGATTGGGATGTTGATGGTATATTGCTCAGTTAATGGGGATTTTGAATTTTGTGAATTTTGAAGCTACTTCAAGTATGTTAATTTTGTAAAGTCCTTGCCCTCAAAAAAGTGTACTGAGCAATGAATTTCAGCTACTATGAATTTAGATTTTTATATTAAAGTTATAATATAACTCAACAACTTTACTCTAAAGCTGTCTTGTATGTGCATAATAATGGTCAGCTCAGTGTAGGTACTAGGGTTCCTATTCCAAAATGGTTTAGTGGCACACAGATTTACACCACATGGTTTTTTTATGTCATTGGTTTTGGAGTCCATCCAAAACAGTATATAAAGACCAGTCCATAAGGGAATTGAGAATATAATATCTTACAACTTATAAGCTCTATACAAAATCCGCCCAAAGATATAAATTCTTCTAATGAGAGGATTGTTCCTAGCAAGGTTGCTAGGCCAGCTATTTTCCTATTCCTCTGTTATTGGGGATACATATGATCAACCTATCCACATATCTAAAAGCTTCAAGAAAGACCTTGAAGATGTAGACAAACTGATAGATGAAGCCAAAGAGGTGCATGAAAGAATTCTTCAGATGAATAACCCAAAGAAGAAGACGGAGGAAAAATCTGTCATATGTAGAATTAGAAAGGTCTTGTATCGAGGGACTTAGGCCCAATAGAAGTCATTATAAGACTTGTACTGAACTGTCGTATCTTAGCAATGACTAATGTGATGAAAAATTTCTACATGGACATGTGTCTACTCTACAAAGTATGTATAACCATGTTTCATCTTATTGTTACAAAGAACTCTTTATTGATTAATTTGTTTTTCATGCAGGTAACTAATGCTTAGGCTTTAATTATCATCACCTTCCTAACTCGTCTTCACCAACATATTAGGAATTTACATCAGGAAGGGAGGCATGTTAACCCTCATTGCAGCGTTGATGCCATCCATTGGCAATCGTCACTTCATTTGGACATTGACATTAAAAATGCTAATATTGTATATTTTATGTGTGCAATCGCCTACTTGTCTATGAAAGGCGTGCCCATAGGATTAATTATGGATATTTCATGCTTAGATTTAGTGTTTGCACAAGCCTAGGTGGACTTGATAGCCATGGACTTATCTTTTAAGTATGACCTACCAAGGTGTGAATACACGGTAAAGGTTAACTTGTATTCTCACCATTCATTCTCTTATGCCTAATCAATAGAGTGTTCTTCTTCTCCAATCTCTTGATCTGTTGTGTCTTGCTTGCCTATTTTGATTTGATCTCTTGTGTGCTCATTACATGTGTGTGTGAGAGTGAGTGAGAGGAGGGTCGAACTGCGTTTGAAGTGCAGAGGCAGCACGGAGTGGAGCTCTCGGGTGCTCTTGTGGTGGCGCAACCTACGAGGATCCCGAGAACAAGTATTCACATGAGGTGAGTGACACACCTTGCCTGTATAGTTGTGAGCTAGATCATGGAACATTGGCTTCTCGATTGAGCTATTTTATGCTCCCAAGTGTGGTTGTGCAAAGTCCCACGACACATTGGTTTGTTCTTGCACTCTTTCTATGGTGCAAGGGCCTTCCACTAGTGCATTAGTGCATTTTGGGAGTGTAGACAGTGTTTGCACATGTATTTTTTATCTTGGGTGTATGTACATATACTCTAGTCCAGGTAGTGACATACAGGTACTGCTGCAGTAGTCACAAAAAGATACTATTGTGTTATAGGTTGCACCGAAAAATTATGTGTTTGCAGGTTCTAGTTGTTGTAGATAAACATATTTGACGAAATCAATCAGATTGTCAGTGAGAAACTAGAAAAAAATAATTTATATAGATGGGAGCATAGAATGATTGATTTCCTAATGGGTAAAGGATTTTGGGACTATGTCGAGGGAGACAGTGAGGAGCCTCAGAGTTGTCCAAAGAGAATGCCACTCTAGAAGATATAAAGGCATTCATGAACTAGAGTGCAAGGAAATTCATGTATTGGCTTTCAATCAGTGTCACAGACATGATGCTGTTAGGATGCATACATGATGCCAATACTCTAGTAGTTGCATGGCAGAAGCAGATGTTCCACACCAATATAAAGGCAAGAAAATTGCACCTAAAACAAGAGCTGCATACTGTGGGAGAAGAAAAGCATGTCTATCAATGAGTGCTCTAAATATCAAGGACATTGTTGAATCCCTTGGGTCTATCAATGTATCAATGGGATGATGATTTGGTGAGCATCTATTTGAATGGGCTTGGCAAAGAGTACAAGTCATTCAAGACCTCCATTGTAGTTAGAGAGAATGTTGCCAATTTTTGGGACTTAGTGTCTATGCTAATCATAGAAGAAAATTCTCTTGGTGGTGAGGAATCTTTTTCATAAAGAAAGAACACATCAAAATAGTCCTTTTACTCCAATTCAAGTAGAGGCAGAGGTAGAGGTCATGGTCGTGGCCAAGTGGTGGGTGGCGAACATGGAAACCATAATTATGGACAACAAAAGCCCAATGATTCATAGCACCAACAACAATCATACATAGGTGGAAGAGGCCAATAAAGAGGCAGGGGGAGCCAGAGGGGCCAAGGTTGGCAAAGAAATTAGAGTGCAAATAACATAGAGTACTATTTGTTAAAACCCTAATGATCTCTCTAGCTAATAACCAATGCCTCAACCAGGCATACACTCATCCACCCGACCACCCCCGAACCCAAGGGTGTACACATAAATAAAATGAAGTACCACATACCTTATCTTAGTGTCCCATACCACCAAGAGATATGACCACTCCAGTAGCACATAGCTCTAGCATGAAATGGCAAGAGAGTAGGCACAATTTTCTACACAAGAGAACATTCCTTGAGAGTGTCCCATGTCTCTATTATATAGGAGGGCCCTCAAGTGACTCTTGACTCTCCATTTCCATGTGTGACCCTTGATTTCTTGACCCTAACCTCAACCCAAGGTTAGACCTAACCCTTGCCCCACTAGAGCATGTTTCCATGCTCCCATGTTCACATGCCTAGGGTGGGTTAGCCTCAAAACCTAAAGATATCTCTAGCTAATAACCATGTATAAACATGCATAAAGTAGGCATATACTCATCCACCCACCACCCCTGAGCCCAAGGGTGCACACATAAATATAATGAAGTACCACATACCTTACCTTAGTGTGCTATTCTACCAAGATATATGACTTCACTCCAGTAGCATATAGCTCTAGCATGAAATGGCAAGAGAGTAGACACAATGCTCTACACAAGAGAACATTCCTTGAGAGTTCCCCATACCCCTATTATATAGGAGGGCCCTCAAGTGACTCTTGACTCTCCATTTCCATGTGTGACCCTTGGTTGCCTAACCCTAACCTGAACCCAAGGTTAGACCTAACCCTTACCCCACTAGGGCATGTTCCCATGATCCCATGCTCACAAGCCTAAGGTGGGTTAGCCTCCTAGTATATGCACATATAATGTGCACATAACATACTTCCCCTCTCTCTCAAAACATTGCACTCTTGCAACAATGAAAAGAAGGAAACCTACGTGAACATTCTCAACTGCCTCCCAAGTCGAATCCTCAATTTCCATATCTTTTCACTTAATTTTAACCTCAAGGATTAAGCGACTACGAAGTTTCCTTTCCCTGAATTCAAGTATCTTTTAAGGCTCATGTGGAACATAAGACAAATCTTTGACTTCAACGAGTTCTTGAGGACTAACTGTGTTATCCTCACCTCCCAGCTTCTCTTTCAGTCTACTAACATGAAATACTAGATGAACTCTGATATGTGGAGGTAGTTTTGATTCATACGCAACCATGCCAATCCGACATATAACTCAGAATGGACCACAATATCTAAGAGATAATTTCATTAGGAATTTTTTGGACCCAAAGAGGGCCTCTTGGATTAACGTTTAATTAGGAATGGACCAACAGGAGGAGGGTTGGGTGCACATTTTTGACTTCTTTGACCCTAGGAGGCCTAGGCTTTGGTTTGCTAATGGGGCCTAATTACTACTCTTGTCCCCCTACCTCCTGGGCCCAAACTTAGAGGTCCCCCCACCTAGAATCGCACAGATTAAAAACCCTAAAAATTTAAAATTTTTTAATTTTTTCCCAAAAGAGTGTTTTTCCTCTCAAACTTCCCCCCAACATACTCTAGGTTTGGAAATCTCATTTTGAACCTCTTTCTTCCTCTTCTAAGCTCTCCATTGCTGCAGAAACTCCATACCTCTCAAGCTCTCCCTCCTTATCAAGCTCCCTCAGTCTCAAGCTCCCTCTCCCTCTTTCTTCCTTTTCTACAGAAACTCCATCCCTCTCAAGCTCTCCCTCCTTCTCAAGCTCCCTCCCTCTCCCTCTCCCTCTCTCTCTCTCTCTCTCAAGCTCCCTCTCCCTCTCCCTCTCTCTCTCTCTCTCAAGCTTACTCCCTCTCCATTGCTGCAGAAACTCTTACCCTCTTTTAAGCTTTCCATTGCTGCACTGAAGACCCTGAACTTTCTCTCCTCTCCACTCCTCTGTTGTAAAACAAGCTTTTCTTTTCCCTTCTTCTCTTTTCTTACCACCACCATGGCCTCTTCCAGTAATGTGAGAAGACCTAGGGAGAAGGTGGAAGAGCTTGTGCTGCATAACACAAGAGATGAGAATGGAGTTTGGGCTCCAAAAAGATTCAGGGTTGGGGCTTGGGTTTACATGCAGCCAAGCTTTAAGGAACTACATCGAGTGCGTCAACAACTGGGGAATATGCTACATCATTGGAAGGGACGGCTACAAGGCTTTAAGCATACTAAGAAGGAAGGACTAGTTGCCATAGTGCAACATGTGATACCCTTGGAGACTTGTACATTCAAGGCCAACGACCAAGGTTTCCTTCAAATTGTCAATGTAACATAAACACAGCTTTAACAACATGCTAATATTGGATTTTTTGTTTTAAATTTTCTTATGATCCTCCATTTTTTTATGTCTCTCCTGCAGATACTTTCCTCTCTAATTATGTTGAGGAACAACCACTCCAAAGCCTCACTGGAGTTTTCTATATAGGCAATGTTTGTATCTCAAAGCCCAAGTGATCTTGTACAGAACAATATCTTTTTCTTTTCTCACTCATATTTTGTAGATAAAAAACCAGGTTTATTTGGCAAGCTAGAAGAGATCCCCAACCCCCCTCTTAACAACCCCGAATGGCCCAAACCAGATGCTTGGACCATCTTATGCTTAAAGTTTAAGATGGTAAGTGATATCAAGACCTCACTCAAGTTTTCAAAGGCATCTAGGTCAGTAGGGCTAAATTGGTTTTGTCCTTTACATGTTTTTGTGTACATGTTCAATTCCATGCCAATGCACCAAACAAAAACAATGCATATTTGTAAGGAGGTACGGTCTGACCAAATTCAACTGACCAAATTCAAGGATTACTAGGAGAGGGTTGGGAGGTTAATTGAGGCATCAAGGTGATGTGTATAAGTGCAATGTAGTAGATTCTACAGTGTCTTGCAGGTTCTTGAAGGCACACTCTATTTTGGTACATGCGTCTGCACTACCAAAGATGGATGCAAAAGCACGGGACATGGATCCCACTTCACGCCTCAGAAGAAGAAATTATGCTTATTGAGGTAGCTGTGGATGCAAAATGGATGGATTGAGCGAGTGGCAGCAAGCAAGCATTGGAGCCTGACAGACTTACGTCAACACTTTAGCATCATGGGCTTTGACAATGTGGAAGAGTCAAGTTTCAAGTTGATGAGAAGAAAGGTATATCTGATTCCACTACATGTCTAGAATTAACCCTTACACTTTCTGGTTATTGTGCCACTTTCTATATTTTTACAGATTGGGAAGCGTAAGGAGGGGACAACCATGGGAATTATGCATCGAAAAATATTTTGATTTTTTCTTTGATTGCAGAGGGTGGTTGAAATTGATGCATTTGCAGGGAGAGGCGGTGGGCAGCAGAGACCAGGCCAAGGTCCATGGACATGATGCTACACGTTGGCACACTATCTTGGTCGGCTTCTTGTGGATGGCATTGCCATTATCCACAGGGACTACACCCCTCAATCTGCCTTCACTCTCTTCTTTTGGTACAACTTCCTCAGCCCTTCAGGAGCAATTTTGATGCATTGGATGACAAATAATGTATTTTTACACAATATTAAAGGTATTTTTATCTTGTAAATTACTGTTTTTCATAATCAATGTACTCAACTTCATTATAAATGCATTAGAAATGATTCTGAGTGGCTGGGGGAGCAGTGCCAGAACAGTGCGATTTTTGAGCATGCACCACTGCTGTAGAGCCCAAATTCACACTATTCTGGCATAGCTTCCCCAGCCCTCCAGGAGCAATTTTGATGCATTGGATGACAAATAATGTATTTTTACACATGATTAAAGGTATTTTTATCTTGTAAATTATTGTTTTTTATAATTAATGTACTCAACTTCATTATAAATGCATCAGAAATGATCCTGAGTGGCTGGGGGAGCAGTGCCAGAACAGTGCAAATTTTAAGCCTGCATAGCGGAGAGTCTGAGAATATTCCCTTGCTGATGTGGCAAGGTAAAAACAGGGGTCATCATAGCCTTTGTCTCCCTTAAGCCCAACTTTTTTTGCAACAATCCCTTAAAATTAGGAATCCTTTTTAGGAGGCCCTTTTTGGGTCCGGAAAATTCGTAATGTTTGAGCACTTTCCTATTGACAGAGTCTGAGAATCTTTAGGAACTTTCAAATAAACCAACGCTCCTGGCTCAAAAGACCGAGGTGAGTGAGCACTCCTCATAGAATCCTGAGCACTCCTCATAGAATCCTGAGCTTGGGTCAGCATTTCTTGCATATCTCACAAAAATCCCTCAATGCATCAAGCTCAATGTCCTTAAGAGACCGACATCAACAGGTGCCCTGGTTGATACCCATACATAAGCATGAACGGACTATAATAGTAGATGAAAACTTAGAACTGTTATAGCCAAATTCCATCATTGGAAGATATTTTTCCCAACTTGATGGTTTTCCAGAGACATATGCATGAACCATATCCTCTACAATTTGATTCACACACTCTGTCTACCCATTAGACTGCGAGTGATCAGAGGAACTTAAAGTAGTTTCTAGTTTCTTGAAAACTTCCTGCTAAAAATGAGTCATGAACTTAGAGTCCCGATCGCTCATAATATCAGAAGGTAGACCATACAGTCTAAACAGTTGCTCGACAAATTGGTAAGTGAATTCTGACGCTTTAATTGCTCGACAAATTGGTAAGTGAATTCTGACACTTTAATTGTTATCTTTGTGGGTAAAAACCTAGCCATCTTTGTCAATCTATCTACAACTACCCAAATGGCATCGTGACCCCTACTGGTACGTGGAATTCCCGTAATGAAATCCATGGTAATACTTTCCCACTTTCGAGACGGAATATCCAGAGGATGTAATGACCCAACAGATTTAAGGCACTCTGCCTTATTAATCTAACACTGATGATACTTGTCCACATAATTCTAAACAAAATTCTTCATTTTTGCCAATAAAAAGGTCCTTCTAACCAAAGCCAAGGTACGTTGTATGCCCAGATGTCCTATCGATGGTGCATCATGGCACTCAAACAGGATTCTTAGTTTAATTTCCAACACATCCGATACATAAACCTTATCATTTCGGAATAAAAGACCATTTCAAATAAAAAAATTGGTTGGCTTTTCCTTGATTCGCCAAGTTTTGATCCACCTCAGAGTTGGACCTTGATTTTGCCAAATTCTAATATTTTCCAAAGAAAATATCTGTACTTCATTTTTCCCTGAGTGAATCGTATAAGTTAGAAGTAATTTTTGTGAGGCTAAGTTCATTAACTTCACCAATTCGACTCAATGCATCAACAATGCTATTCAAGCTACCTTTTCTATATTTAATCACCATGAAATCAAAATCGTGCATCAACTCAGCCCATCTGGCCTTTCTACCTTTCAAGTCCAGTTGATCACACAAATGAATTGTAAAGACTAATGATCTGTCAAGACCATAAATTGAGACCTGTAGAGATACTCTCTCCATGCCTTTAAATCATAAATGATTGCATACAACTCTTTCTCTTGAACTGGGCACCTAGTCTGTGCATCATCGAGTTTCTTACTCTCAAAGGCCACATGCTTCCCATCCTAGAACAAAGTTGCGTCTTACTGCAAAGTCACTAGCATTAGTCTCTAATGTAAGGCCTACTAGGATCTGGTAAGGCTAGCACAGGAGCATCTTGAACTTTATATTTCAAAGTATCAAAATTTTCCTGTAGCTTTTCATTCCACTCAATCGGAGAATTAGACTTCTTATTTTTACCCTTAAGAAGGTTGGTAAAAGGCACTGTCAACTTCGAATAATCCTCAGCAGATTTTCAAAGAAATACCACAAAACCTAAGAAAGATCTTAACTGCTTGACCGTACGTGGAACTGGCTATTCCAAAACCTTTTGGATATGATCCAAATCTATAAATAAGCCATCTTGAGAGATCTTATGACCCAAGAAATCGCACTTAGATAATTTATAATACAGTTTCTCCTTCCGGAGCCTTCCTTACTAGAACCTCTTTAAGATGATCCTCATGATTAGCCAAAGTTTTAATGTATATCAAAATATCATCTAGGAAAACCACCACACATTTTCCTAACAGATCCTGAAATATATCATTCATCATCTATTGAAAATTTTCTAGTGCATTAGTGAGACCAAAGGGTAACACTAAAAATTCATAATGGCCATAACGTGTCCTAAAAGCAGTTTTAGGAACATCTTCCTCCGCAATACGGATTTGATATGATCCCAAATCAAGCTTTGTGAAATACTTAGCTCCTTGCAGCCTATCAATAAGATCACCTAATCTAGGTAATGGATATTTGTTCTTAATTCTAATCTTGTTAATATGTTTGTAAAATAAATACACATCCACTAGGTACCTTGATCTTTTTTCTTAACTAAGAGAACTAGTTCACCCCAAGGAGACTTACTTGGTCTAATTTGACCCATCCTCAAGCATTGAGCTAGGTGATTTTAATGGAATTTAACACTTTACTTTCCCAAACATCCAAAGAAACAATGTTTACATCAAAATGAACAAATGAAGACATTGGATCCATAACTCAAGCTCATTAATAAAAGTTTCCTTAGGCACAACAATGTTTCCCTTAAGATTAACAAGGTTTCCATTGTGGGATGGAAAGACGTGAAATATTTTACCCAATCAACAAAAAAATCCTTATTTTTTTTAATGAAACCATTCCATCCCTAAAATGATGTCTACATGAACTAAGCTCGTGACATGAAAATCAAGTGTATCTAAGTACAATTGGATGTCTAACGATAGTTTTGACAACTTCTTGTCCTAGAATCAAACTTGTCCTCCAGGCATCTTGACTTTGTACATGTGATCATTCAATGTGGTTTCCAGCTTCTTCCTCTGTACCACAATGTTGTCAATAAAATTGTGAGTACTACCAGGATCAAACAAAATATGAACGTGATGTCCATTTATTGTTTATTACACCCTTGGGTGCTAGGTTTAGGAAATGGACTTATGCATAGAGATATGGGGCGTTGTTACATGCCATCTAGAATGCTGAGTGGTTATCTGCGAGAGTAGGTGGTTATAGTGGAGGGAGAGCCCTCGATCTTCTCACTATTCTTATCTTGTAGCAAAAGAGAAGTTACCTTTGGCTTTAATAGTGGGGAGCATGTGGAAAGTCCTCAAAAGCTATCATTTGAAAGGGGCATTGTCCACCTTGCTTGTCTAAGCAGTATTGTAGGAGGTCTTAACGATGTTCTAGTATCACATGTTGTATTCTTTATCTAAGCTTTAAGTATGGCTTGGGTTAGAGCAATCGTGTTTTGTTGCCTATGCATGTATGTAGCAACAATGTTGATCGACTCATCACAAGATCCCGATGTGGCCAATCTACTATCCATTATAAATGAACAATATGGGCAGCAAGCTTGGTCGTCACAGTTTACACAGACACAGGTATGGTTCCATTAAACCTTTTTCAGATACACAAAGTTAATCTTTTATGCATTCTATTTGTCTTATATTTTAATCTTATATGCAGGCGCGGGCTTATGGTCGGCGGGCCAATCAACGCCATGGGGGTAGACTACCCTACTTGGCCAATCGACGTTGTGGGGGCAATCTACCCCGCTTGCTCAGTCAAGGACCATGCCTTTGATAGGCGCAGGGGCACCGAGTGGTGCAGGCCCATCACGATATGGTTGTGATGAGCCTACACCACCTTCCTCTACTAGACCCACCCACACTCCCTCACATTTGTCTCTTCACCATGATGACAACGACGTAGTAGGGAGTCTGGGGGGGTAGTAGACATGCTAGAGAGGGGCCCTAGGAGACCCATTCCACCGTTCGATCCATGCCTCCTACCATACACTGTGGATGCGGATGGTGCCCTCATGATGGATGCACGTGGAAAGAAAGTCATGAATCGTATGCATGTACTTTGCAAACCTGGAGTTCGTGAACTCCTTCAAAAAGTAGAAATCACAAGATGAAATTTCTAAGCAATATGTTATCGATGTGCTTAAGTCGGAGTTCCCCGCCACATGCGGGTATTTGCTTCTCCAACGAGGAGTGGATTACGTGGCGCATCAAGAAAGTCATGAATCGTATGCATGTACTTTGCAAACCTGGAGTTCGTGAACTCCTTCAAAAAGTAGAAATCACAAGATGAAATTTCTAAGCAATATGTTATCGATGTGCTTAAGTCGGAGTTCCCCGCCACATGCGGGTGTTTGCTTCTCCAACGAGGAGTGGATTACGTGGCGCATCAAGCTTTTGCTCTCTAATAGGAGAGCAAATGTCAAGAGAGCATCAAAGAATAATTTGGAGAAGCCTAGCGTGTACGGCCGAGAAGTGGAGGCACATACACAACTTCATGAGAAAGCACCCAGGTGCTTTTTAACAACAAGCGGCGGCGAGTGCTTCCCGACTATGGAAGCGAGGGGCTTCGCACTTTGCCTCCGGTGGGAAATCCTCCTTTCTTTCTCGTTTTGTACTATATTGTTTTCTTGAAATAATTGTATATTTTCTTAATTGTTTTTTGTAAAGGGAGGTTGTTGGGCATGACCCAACAAAGGAGGAATATGACTATGGGTATAGAGCCCCCCGTCTGCAATTGTGGCATGGATGCATACGCGAGGTGTACGCTTGGATGAGTCCGTTTTGGGGACTCAAGCTGATGAGGCAATGTGTTGCCTAAACCATTCTCTTTTCTACGTCTAATTATATTTTAATGCTCTTGTTTACCTTACGCTTAATGGCATGTATGTAGGATGAAGGGGAAGAAGAAGAGGATGATCTAGATTATCCGCATGAAGCAAGTGAAGAGGATGAGGAATCGGATGATGAAGATCACTCGGAATCCAATGAGGATTCCACTTAGACACCTCTTCATTGTAAAATCTTTATGTATATATGGCGAAAGGCCCAACAATTTCTGAAATATAATAACTTTTTGGCCTCAATTGCATTCTCCACAATGTATGTGTTTCTTATATTTGTGTTTATGCTACAAATCTAAAACAATCTCTGTTTTAAATTTTTTTTAAAGACCTGGGGCGGCAGACTAGGGAGTCTTGTGCAGACTCCCTAGTTTTCCCCACCTCTTTTTTTGCTATGCAGAGCATTTGCTACTCAACAGCAAAAATATAAGTCACTACTCAATAGCAAAATATCGCTGCTGATGAGTAGCGATATTTTGTTGTTCCGCAACAAAATGTCACTTATACTTTTGCTACTAAGCAGCGAATCCATTGCAACGAAAATAGCAGTGTTTTTAGCAGCAAAAATGGCCTGACACCTAGCTACCCTTCTTATAAAAACGCAGCTATTTTCGCTGCTAGACCCTCAATCTATTGTAGTGGTTAACCCAAAAATGTTAACATTTTCCCACCTCCAAAGCACATCTAATCCCTCAATCTATTGTAGTGGTTAACCCAAAAATGTTAACATTTCCCCACCTCCAAAGCACATCTAATCCCTCATTGGATGTGGAAAAGATGTGATGCCAAACAAGGGGGGTAAATAATGTACAAAAAGATATGAAATAGAGTACAATGTAAAGTGGCCAATGTAGATCAAAAGGTGTGTTGATGAAGCCCATGTCAATCTATCAATGAAGCCCATGAAATAGAAGTAGAGGATGACACCCCCACCTCTAAAGGGGACCAACTCCACCAAGATCCTAAATCAGGATCATCTTAGACAAATGATCTAAGACAAGGTCCTCTAGATAAAGCATAAGATAAACAAAGTGAACCTATTGGTAATGATAAACTATAGCCAAATGATAATCTTGGTCCTGGGATGCTAGGATCCCAAATAAAACTAGTGAGAGCAGGCGCTTCCATAATGGAATGCCTAGATCATCTTAGACAAATGATCTAAGACAAGGTCCTCTAGATAAAGCATAAGATAAACAAAGTGAACCTATTGGTAATGATAAATTGTAGCCAAATGATAATCTTGGTCCTGGGATGCTAGGATCCCAAATAAAACTAGTGAGAGCAGGTGCTCCAACAAAGGAAGATTTGTAAGTGCCATGAACCATAAGGCCTAATGAGGATGTATGTGGAGCTGATGACTCTGGATAAGGCATGGAATCACAATGTATACCAAGAGGATTCCCCTCAATGAATGTACCACACCAAGTGGGGAGAATTCGTGCTTATAAAAATACCAAGCCAAAGGATGGTAAGTAGTTGGTGTCAAAGCTGTCTGCTACATAGTGTCTATAGACACTTGCTCCAAATGATCTGAAGTGGCTGCCACTAATGAGGATAAATGTAGCTCCACCAGTGATGAGAGATAAGATGGGTGTGCTAAATCAAAGAAATTCTAGCTCACGGATGGAAACAAGATTAGTGTCATGCTATAGCACCTCAATGTGAAGCTCTGGATAGAAAAAAACTATGAGATCTTGAAGTAGTAAGAGGAAATAGGGGAGGCCATGTGATGAGACACACACAATATAGAGCCTCTATACATCATATCAAGATGTGTGGAGGAGCATGTGTCTCCAAAACTAACACAAGAAAAATCCTCCCATGCTACCCTCAAGAAAGGAACTGAATCCCATATACCCTCATAATACTAAAAGATTTGCATGAAACTAGTGATGCAAGTGTGGTCATGGGGGATGGGTATCTGATGAAGTAGCGACACTAATGAATGCATGCTAGATCACAAAAGAACTAGAGAAAAATGTAGATGTGTGATCAATGTGCATGTGCCAACTTTTTTGCCAATGTGCACACAAATGGAGGGGTACAATTTGATCCACTTATATCTTCGTGGAGTGCTAGATATAAAGATAAGTGCTCAAATCACTATGTGTGCCAAAATTGGAGGCTTTGTGCACACACTATAGCCCTCAAATGAAAGAAATAGGGCCCTAAAAAGCACAAAAAGATCATAAGATAGAGCCTCTTCTTTGCTTCCCAACTACTTTGCTATGATGGTTGAGTGTAGGTTGTGTTTTTCTTTTGGTTTTGCCTTTTGGGGTTTTTTCTCAATTTTTTGCTTCTTCTTTTTTGGCTTTCTTTGCTCTTTTTTTTCTACTTCTTTTTTGAAAAAAGAGGTTGTAAAAATTAAAAATAGCAAACTATTAATATGAAATTTAAAAAATAGTAAACTGTTTAAAAAATAGCAAATTTTTAGTAGGAGATTTAAAAAAACAACAAAATAGAAGAAACATCAAATTTTTTGTAGTAGCCTCCTTTATTTTTTTGGAAAAAGTTAGTATATTAAATAAAACTATTAATTAATAAAAGAGATTAGTGGAGAATGATTTTCTCAAGATAAGTAAAGAAAAAAAAAGAAATTTTGGAAAGGGTCAGTGTGGAAGGGGGGATCAAATAAAACAAAATGAGAGTTAGTAGTAAACCAAAATATGGAAAAAAAATTAAAATATAGTTAGAAAAGAGATAGTAGTAAAGCAAACTAGGGAAAAACAAAATAAAATAAAGTCATAAAAGAGTTAGTGGGAAGTTATGTATAAAAATTCAAGGAGGCTTAGTGAAGATGATTAAAAATCACCCTACTAGCCACCATTTTATTTGTAAAAGGGTGTAGCCTTAAAGATATCTGTTGATTATTGATTCGCCTCCTTGTTGACTTATCTCGAGACAATGGAACCATTCTTAAGCCACCGGCAGGGTGCTCTTTAGTCTGGGCATTCGTGGGTCAATGAAATACCCATGGGAGGCTTACCAAGAGCTCGACTCTCACCCAAACCCTTGGATAATGAATAAAGAATAGAGAATGAAAGAATGACCACTTGTATAGTCTAGATGAATGAATTAAAAATAACCTAATCTAAGAGATAGGAAGAAGGTCACAAGATGAATGAACCCAACCAAAAGGAAAAGGAAAGCATCTCCACACTCACACTATACTATCACACACTCGACTCACACATCAACGGATTGAGTTCGGGATTGCAACTCACACATAGTTAGGTACCACACCAACACCTCAAGTAAGGAACCCCTAGAAAAAAGAAGAAAGGCATGCCACTCCAAATAGTACAGTCACACCAAGCCCTTGGTAGCTTTCTAGACAAGGAGGATCCTCAATCAAGACAACACTAGCTAAAATCTCAATCACATGTCCCTCACACACATAAGAACTCTCAAAATAGTATGCCTTCTAGAAAGAAATGAAAGGAAAAAGAAGCAAACAAGCAACCCAAAATTACTCTCACACACAAGAGGGGCTCAAACCAACAAAGCTTTAAACACCCTAAACTACACACACACTCAAGACTCACACATGAGCTCACAAGAGTGGATTCCACAAATAGGGCTAGAGGATAATGAAAACTCCTTACCCCACCATGTCTTTATATAGAAAAGGGAGGCTATCTCCTATGCCACATGTTAAGCATAGGAGATTCCCACATATTACAACCAATGAGAGGTGGCTAATTCCCATCACCCCTCTTTCCTAAGTAAAAAACCTTAGGAAATGTGAACTAAAATAATATCAAATGATGTGTAATGTGCCTAATTACATGTGCAATGTGTGCACATGTGTGCAATGTGTGCACATGTGTGTAATGTGTGCACATGTGTGTAATGTGTGCACATGTGTGAGAAGGCAGCAAGCCTCAAGGTAATCCTAGAGCTTGAGATGTATATATCCCTTCATTCTTATCTAATATCTTAGAAGAGAAGGTTAGAGAGAGAGAGAGAGAGAATCACTTAGAGGATTATAATTCATTGTGTAACTTGTATAATGACATGTTAAAGATGGTGGTGGGTATGGAAACTTCTAGCCTTGCCACCATCGGCCCATGGAAAGGTCAAATCACATGGAAGTGAAGAGAAGGTTCGCAAGACAAAAGGGTTGGACACCATGCATGCCCCCTCACCTACTTAACAAGAAAGAAAAAGAGTGCTGAGTGTGTTCTACTTTTTTAATTTTCTATCTATATATTATATAAAAGACCTATATGACTTTTAAGAAAAAAAAATTGTTTTGTTTGGGCAACTAAAAATATACAATTTGGTAAAATTTCATGTTGTATTGGAGGTACTGGACCTATGCAAAACATTTTTCCATTTTTCCACAACGCTCATGGAAAATTAGTTACAAAATGTTATTTTGCAAATGGTGTCCTAGTAGTGAATCAAAGGTAGGAGAAGAATCTACATCGCACCTTCACACCAAGCTCTCTCTCTCTCTCTCTCTCTCTCTCTCTCTCTCTCTCTCTCTCTCACGCACACACACACACACACAAACATCTACAAACAAGATTGCTAAACTAATAAACAAGCAAGGTTTACTAGATAAGACTATGAAAGCTTGCCACTCGTAGCTTTAATTATTTGGTCAAATCTATCCAATGTAGAGGGCTAATAAATAAAAGAAATCGACCTCCCAAAAAAAACTTTAAAGGAAAAATCAAATTTGTTAATATGATACATACAACTAGGAAATAAAGCTTTGTCATGCGTTTGTCAATGGTGAAAAATATAAACACTCCAAGATAATTTTAAAAAGCATCATCATGATTAAAAAAAGTTAACGATATTAAATCTATAACATAAGAAGGTAAAGGAAATTAGACTTACAATCATGCTCTTTAACATAAATACATGGGCTTTCTTGAAAGGGCCATTGTGTGTTATAGGCATGATTGAAGGGGGGGTAGAAGACTTGTCCGTAGCCTCAATATACTAATTATAGCATTAGTGGTGTTTATGGCACCAACAATAAATACATTGGTTGATTACACCATTAGTGGTGCTAATGACTCTACCAGTAGTGCTAATTGCACCCTTAGAGGTTCTATCTACAACATTAGTTTTTTAATTGCACTTTGGCGGCAAAGAAAAAAAACCACCATACATAAATAATTAGCCACATGCATTAATCCTATTATAGATGATAGATGAGGAGTACAGTCAAACACGACCACCTTAAAAAAGTAATGCACTCTAATAAGGTAATCTTGAAATTTTTTTAGAAAATTGTTTCAAAGAAAAACTTGTCTCAATTGGCTGATCATACGTGATGTCGATAATATGGCTTTGACTGCCCAACCCTCATTTTTTGTTGCAAAGGCATGACCAATAAAATTTCATGTTATTTCCCGCAAAGCCCATAAAGCCACAAGATAGTATTTGGCTCAAACTTGAAAGATGAACAAAATTGAAAGATTTCCCAATCAAACTCAAAGTGCTCACCTTTTTTTTTGGAACTTCAACTTTGTAAATTTGACCACCCACCCCCATAAATGGACCTGTTGTAAAACAATTGGCCCTTATTAACCAATTGGTTGGCCAAAAGAGAGAGCACGGAGCCCGCCTTTTCACATCTAAAGAAACCAGAGTTATCTTATGGGGCCAAGGACGTTCGCCCGCCCAACCAATTTTTCAAGGCTTTGCCTCCACGCATGGGGTATTCGCCGCTCACGAACCAGATTAACCACCACACTCCACACAAAACACGCCCTTTTTAATACCACCTCGCATTCGAATTTTGGATTTAACAAACAAATCACCCGGAAGCTCAGCGCTGACGCCATTCAGATGATGATTATAGCTGCCGTATCATTAACGCCATTCAAATAATGATTATAACTTATTGTATTATACAAATGTTATAAGAACATAGAGCTCTACATAGTAAAAATGCAACTCTCAGATTACCCTGCATGTCCCAAATATTGCTGACTACTATAGCAGCATTGGACGGTCTGTTCGGAGAGAGAGAGAGACTAAGACTATAATGTGTACAACTAGAGTTTTATAATGCTTGGAGCTGGTAGATTACCCTTCGCATGTCGATTGGTGGCTTAATTTCACATCATGTATCATCCCTTTGCTGTGCCAATATATATTATCACTATAATTGTATAGTCGAAGTGCCTGATTAGTTTTTCGTCTCACGAGGGCTTATCTAACAATATTATAAAACTACTGTGTATAAATGCTGAGAGGTCGTATATCACACGCCCATGGGTGCTCTGTGTGGGACTCCTTTTCTTCTGTTGGGGCTTCTTCTGATCTGGATGGTGGGGGGGGGGTGTGGATGGAGACATGTTGTCATGCAGAGGGCTGGCCGTGCGGCTAACGTTTAATCGGCTTAATTTGGCCTTGTGATTATCGATGAAGTCTAATGTGTGTGGGATCTCCGTCTCCATGCAATTTGGTCGAAGTGGCCGGTTATATTCTGATGATAAACTGCTATAATCCACCATGTAATCATCATCGTCATTAATCTTGGTCTTCATAGCTCTCTTATACAAAGGAGACGACTCTTCAGCTTTTGGCTGCAGCTGCAAGAAGCTCATGCCTGGGTGATGTGCCTTGACTAATCCTGCCAACTGCAATTCAAAGAAGCCAAATTAGTATAAAAATCTCCGCAAAACCAGCATTATAAGATGCAAACTACGATCAATTTGGAAGCAATTAATAACCCAATACCAACATTGTGCATGCTACTCAGAAAGATGAGGAGTCGAATCAATTTGATAAGTACTAATTAATCTATCTTGCAACCCAAGAGCCACTAATTCCCTTAGAAACATTGGATTGTGTAAGTACTATTAACAAGCACACTTAGGATAATGTTAATGGTCCATGATATTGAGGTAAACCAACATTCTGTGTAATGAGTTATCAAGATGGAAATTATGGTCAGCGTGGAGGGAATTCTTATCCCAATCCAACATTGTGCATTCTATTAAGAGAAATCGTTAAGGTAAGAAGTTGGGTCAATTTATAATTAGTTGAAGAAGCATCAATTAATCTACCTTCCAACAAGCATAATCACGATGAATTGTGATGCTTGATTACATTAAGGAAATGAAGACTAACAAGAATAATAAATTGTGACGCTTAATTGAAAGGTAATGATTGAGGCACACCACCTTGCAACCCAAGGAACAGAACCGGAAAGTGTCAAGAAGGCTCCTGTCGCAGATTTCGCAATGGTTGGTGACCCCTTTCCCCTGGTGTGGCTGCGGCCGCCCATTTATAAATACCACCCGGGCGCTATTGATGATGTAAGTCTGAATCCAATTGATGTCCAGCACCTTCTGGATTTCGGAGACCCTTATAACATCATGGTAAGAAGAGCGTCTTATCTGCAACCATAAAATCACATAAAGTGTTAATGGTACAGATAATCCCTTTGATTGTTACTTATCATACAAACATTATGTTGATACTGATAAATTCGTTGATTAGCTGTAATGCAGAGAGTCTAAGGAGTACACTCGTAATCTAAACCTTGACCCATGCATCATCGTACCTGCACAATATGGTGGTTCTTGTGGTTGAATATGCAGGCGGGACATAATGGGGTACCCGAGCAGTCCAGGCAGAAGTGATTGCATTCATTCTTTGTGAAATTGGCATGAATTGAGCAGGGCATGAAGAAGGTGGTGTCGAGAAGAGGCGCCAGCCATGCGGGTGCAGCAATGCGCTTCATCACCTCCCTGTAGTGATCTTGAGCAGCAACAGCTACCATTGGAATCAAACCTGCACACAACGCATGTAGCTAGATATTACCATGGAGTGGCAAATATATGGTATTTCTTCTAGGCTTTCGTGAAGCAAGGTCAAGTTATGTAGGCAGCAATTTAGGTGTAGCACAATTGTAGTTGTTTTGGAAGAGATTATGCCAGGGCGACAATGTGAAGACAATTATTTGCAAAAACGAGCTATGCTAGAGCATGAAGAACAAGATGATGACCCCTTAGCTAGCTGAGATTTGATCGCAGGTTGTGGTGATGAGAGCGTAAGGGCAGCGTATTTCGTGTAACCCTAAGAGAGGCTATAGTGTCTAGTGGAGAATGTAGGGACTGTATGTTTTACTATTATTATATATAATTGATAAGAGGAAACCTTCTTGCCGTGAGGCTTAAATTTGGTAGCTTTTCTGGTCCCCGGTTGAAGTGCACGAAGCGAGCAAACGCGGACGGCGTATTAAAGAACAACAACATCAAAATAAAATTAATAAAATAGAACGCGGAATGCCGTAT
Source organism: Cibotium barometz (assembly GCF_041138505.1). NCBI lineage: Eukaryota > Viridiplantae > Streptophyta > Polypodiopsida > Cyatheales > Cibotiaceae > Cibotium > Cibotium barometz. The sequence continues at coordinate 284,701 of NC_141106.1, forward strand.
TTTTCAATACCTTCCCGGCGTAGCTTTTTATTATATTTACGTTATAGCGCACCTCTCTCTCCTTGACCATTCCCAATTTCCCATTGCCCACCTTCAAATTTCAATCACCCTGGGGGGCCCGGGGGCGGGCGCCAACCGCCTCCGTTGTACAATCAGACCATTTGCCATGTCACCTTCCGAGACCCCCCATTTGCTGCCCGTTTTGCTTTCCACGTGGCCCTACACTGTATACTCCAAAGCCTATTCGCAAGTGATGAGCATCATTGCCCTCCAAAAGCTTCATAGAAGCCTTACCTTTTAAAATTCAGTTTTGAAAGGCAGCCAACCCAATTGAATTTTTCTAAAGGCCAAGGTACTTTATAGGCCTTTTGAAGTCCAAGATAGAGTTACAAATTTCAATCCTCACACATTACCAACATATATATTCACATCATGTTTTAACGAGATTTCCCTTGCTCCAAGGGCCATGGGACCTAGGTTTAGAAATTGTTCAAGACCCACCTCGCTTTCCATAGATGTGTGGTTCAATGAGCATGCCACCTCTCCAACATGAGTCATCACTATGTTCCCATACCAATCTTTTCACTGAGACAACTAGGGTTTCCACAACTTGTAGCCATTTTCAAGTCGGTTTTCTTCCATTGCGCCACACCTTCCATTGTGCCACATGTAAGGTAGTACTTAGCTGAAGGAGGTAAGGCTATTCTTTCTTTCTTGTTTCCCCTTTTTGCCAAAGATTGGTACCAAATTTAAGTTTCTCTTTAGCTTTGTTTGAGGTTGAGGTTGAAACCTCAGTTTTCTTCTTGAAAACCAACGAGCTACACCAACTCAACCCAACATATGCACCTGGTGGGGTTATTTTTCTTCAGCAGCCCCCAAAACATCTTGTCTGCCTATTTAAGTGCACAATAAGAAATGATAGGGATATGCAGTTGTAGCTACGCCTCCTCCATGTTGTTCTATGGGAAGGGCCTCTTAAGATGGAGCAAGGCTATAGCTTGTAGACATGAAGGTCCTACTAAGATTGGAGTAGGAAAGAGTTCAAAATAATAAGCAAATGTTTCACTCAATCACCATGTCTTCTTGTTGTTGTGAAGTTCTGCACATTTTGTTCATTTGTGAAGAGGTGTCTTTCCTTCTTCTACAAATTGGATATTTTTTTTGCCTTTCCAAGTGAGTGTACTACTTATGGCACAAGCCAACTCCCGAACCAAAGGATTCGCATCTAACCCACCCTTCACATGTGCCCACTCAATTGGATTAAATATGTAATGTTGAATGCGGAAAGGTGGCATCTTGACATCATCTATAAGACATTCACACTCCCGTGACATAGGTGTTCAAGTCATGGACAATGTCAAGGCATGTTGCACATCCCCACACCAAACCTATAGTAATCTCACTAAGCCTAGCTATCCAAAAATGGTCCTACTACCTCCAATTTATTGCACACCATATCAATTTGATAATGTGTGACGAAGTTCTTTCTCTCGGCCATGCTACTTGGCGACCTTGCTCCCTACCCAACTATATAGATATGTTGGTTGTTTACGAATTCTTGTGAAAGGGAGCATAAGAACCATACATACCATTTAATCTCATATTTAAAATTTACCAAAAAATTTATTAAACTCCTCACAAACTTTCAGCACTTTGTTTATGTATTAAATAAGCACTTTTCAAAATTATAAGTTGTTAACACAAATTATGTTGCTCATTTTGGTTTATATGTGGTAGAATGATGGGACAACAAATGATGCCCCACCTTCTGTAAACCCTCTTGAACATAGGCATTTGTACTTGATATACACACTCATGCAATGTGCTTATATGTAGAACAACTCTAAAAAGGATTGGAAGACAAATTGCAAGTTTACCCATCCAAATAGCATGGTGTATAACCCTATCTAATATGTGTACACATACTATGTGGGTTTTACACCATGCGTAAATGTATGGGAGTTATCATAGCATAACGTTTTAGACTTTACCTTGACGTTGACCAATATGGCCCACAAAGCACTTCACATATTATTGAGACTAATCATGTATGACTTGCATGATACACACTCTTCCATCAATCACCAAACAAAAATTTGAGGATATTGATCCCAACCTAAAGTGGAGAATATTAGGCAATGCAATGATGCAAAAGTACAACCGAAATACACATATTTTCCTTACATTTTTTGATAACTTTCTCAAAAAATCTACCAACCCTTTTGGCTTGACCTCCTGCACTAATTAAGTGATTGTAGCCAAATTTTTAATGAGTTCAACCACTTTTCATTGAAATTCTTTGGCCTCTTAAAGTTGCATGATATATCATGGTGACCTTTTCAGTTCATCCAATTGCCTCTTCAAAGCTGTAGAATATAAGGGTGACCTCGTCAATTGATCCAATTGGGCTTTGAAATAAACTTTCATAGATTTAGATAAGATTATGAAAAACATGTTAAAAAATTATGTGTTTTTCATCATCATCCATGCTTAGTCCAAGACTACACAAATATCCATGAAGGATATATGTGGGCACATAAGGTTGCAAATGGTCTGCACTATCAAATAATTAAGCTTACCTAATGGATTTTGAATTCTAATGTGGAAAATTTATATGATCTAGTCAAGATAATATAATGATTAGTTCTACATCTTGTATGGTTAAGGCATTGGCCAATTTTAGTGTGTGACTTAATAATGGAATCTAGAAAGCACATTTTAAATGATAAAGAAGAAAATAATAATGGATAACTAAAAAGATCTACGAGTCATAATTATGCAAGGAAAATGTGATCATTGAACTCTAAATCACATGAAAATAAGGGATAGTTTCTCCTTCTCTCTCTCTCTCTCTCTCTCTCTCTCTCTCTCTCTCTCAGGCATGTAAAAGAAAGCACTTGAAAAATGAGTCCAACAATAGACCATATCAAACCAAAGTTTTTTTGTCCATTCATGCAAATGAAAAGAAATACATAGAGGAAGATTTTGTGAATATAGTTGATGTGTAAAGTTTTTGTTCCAAAGGATATTCTTCCTTGTTCTATATAATCACATGAAGGTGGCATGCTACTCAATATGCCATTAAACTTAACGACGATCACTTGTTACTACATCCAATTACTTGAAGGTGGCATGATACTTAATATTCCATCAAACTTAACGAGTTATTGTGCTCTTTCTACAAACATAGATGCATATAAAACCCTTATGCTATTCAATTTGCAAATTTTTTACCCATAATCATCTTTTTTTAATTTATGATTATACCTTTTTATAAGTAGTCTTTTTTTAAACATGTTTAAGCATACCTTGAAAAGATACCCTGTTTGTACATTGCATCATTTTATTTTATTCTTTATAATTTTTTAAAAGCATTAAAATTTTCTTGGGAACATCAAAACTTTTTTACTTCATCTAGTTGTCTAAGTAGTCTTTGCATAGTTGTCTAACTAGTGACAAGTTTGTTTGCAATTTTTAGAAAAATCAAGAACTAATTATGTCACACATTATCGCTCATCCTTAAGTCCACTACATAAACTACGTGTCATTTACATTCCTATTTCAAAGGTACATACATCTATAAGTTTACTATTAAGCTTTGAAGAACTTTGGTGATTGTGATAGCACATTTTCTAATTTACATGTCTTCTACCATAGTAGGTGAGTTTGGTCATTCTTGTATCATTAAAAGTAAATTCAATAAATATCCTCTAATTTTCCTCTAAGTGAATTAGATAAGACTCATCTAAGTGGTTTTTAAGAACTTTTGGTGATTGCAATAGCATGTTTCGAATTTTCTAATTTACATGTCTTCTACCGTAGTAGGTGAGTTTGGTGATTGCTATATCATACAAAGTACTAAATCAATAAATATCATCTAAGTGTCACACAAAGTGAATTAGGTAAAAATCATCTAAGTGTCCCTAACTATCACACAAAGCGAATTATGTAAAACTCATATAAAATAAATTAAGAAATTTTTGCCTAGTCATGAAAATAGAATGTGGATTCAAAAAGTATGTGACCTAATATTTTTATGGTTATGATACCTTTGACATTTAGAAAAGTGACTTAATGAGAAATTTTACAATTATAGGGATACAAGTATTGCTTTTAATGTGATGAAACTTAAAATCCAAACTTGATGCATGCACTCTCTTTTTTGACATGCACATATGTAAACATGATGGTTGTAATGGATGAAGTTGTAGCACATGTACACTTATTAATATATAATAATAGATTTAATTGATTCTATTTTATCACCTCACACCCCCTTGCTAAATGTTTTTTTTATTAAACTTAATGTGCATACATTCAAAGATATAAAGCAATAGTGTCCAAAGCTACAACTTGGACGGGTGCCCATAATGGTGTGACGGAGTATTTATGGCGATTCCCGCTTCAAGAGTGTGTGGTAGCAAGATAGGATGAAGTCCTAAGTGATGTACTTCATGGACATATTATGCGAGTAGTAATTGTAATAGCATTAGGCCTCTTATGAGCCTAAAGTGCCCGGCTGGCCATAGTTTAAGTGAGTGTGAACACTTATGGCCATGTATATAAGTGAATTTCTCTCATAATACAAGGGACTCTCCCATTATGCAATTGAGTCTTTGTCTTGCTAATCCTCTTGCTAATCTCTCTCCCTAATGCATGCTAGTGAGTGTTTGTGATGAGTGAAGTGAGATGAGAGGAGGGACGAGGACCCATAGTGGAACGCGACAGTGTGACAACGCTCGGAGAGACGTGGTGGAATTGCTTCTCAAGGAGTTGTAGAGCTTGGAGACCTCCTCAAAGGTTACGAGCTTGGCCATTGCAAAGATCCTTAGGAGGACAGTTGCGGTTCACCAGGTAATCTCTTTTTGGATGTGTTTCAAGGAGGGTTAGGGTGAGCCATAACATTTTTTACATCGCTGTGCCGGGCGGGGAGCCATCCCTTGGTTTTTTCCATCGTTTTGCCTCTAGTCTATGCATAACCCACTGCCCATCATCTTGATTAATGGTTTTCCATGAAAAAGATGTGGATTTGTGTGAGATTTAGTGTAGAATAGCTCTCTTTTTTGTTTTTGAAAAGAATGCTTTTTGCTTAATTTTTAGATTAATTTGTTATTTTTGTTATTGTTTTTGTGATTTTTCATGTTCTTAGGGCTTGCACATAGTTTGTATTAGGCTTAGTTTGCATCCATTGCATCAAACAATGCAAGAGAATGCATTTCTTAATGGTGTTAGCTCTCTTTAGTTTAAACATAGATCTAAGATCATTAATTTTAGTTTAATTGTGTATTTTTTGTTGAAATTGTTTGGATTAGAGTGTTAGCAAGCATTAGGAGTAGCTTAATCTTTCAAAAAGGAACTCAAAACCATAAAAAAATCCTTGAATTTGACTAACTTCTCTTAATGGACTGGTTTTTATCATTGAGGGTAATTAAACTTATTCAAGAGGTTAAAAAAATTTAGAAAATGTGTTAATTGGGGTTGAAATTGATCATATGAGTAGTCGAAATTGAGATTTTTAAGTGTTTTGAGAGCATCTAGATGCATCAAAACATCTAATCACATCAATTTTTGATCAATTGGAGAAATTTGACTCTCTTTGCTTAATTTTATCTTAAAGAGGAGACTATAATTAAGAGTCTAATTAATTTTCTAAATAATATTAATTTACACCATGTTGATGCACAAAGATTAGCATTCCCTTGCTCTATCCAATGATGTGCTCAATTGTGTGAATTAATTAATGGTTAATTAGAGTCCTTCATTAGTGTAAAAGAGAAAAAGATTAGTGAAAGGAATAATCTTGGATTAATACTTAATCACTTTTTACATAACTCATTAAGGCTAATGAGTATTTAATGAGAATATGCTTTTGAGTTGTCAATTTGTCCATTTTGGGGGTCATTTGAAGGGTGTAAGGTGTGTCATTAAAAGGTTGACTTTTTTGATTCCACTTACCTTTTTTGGAAAAATGCCCATATCCCTTTCATTTTAAATTCAAAAAATATTCCCCCCCAAAAGGGAAATTCGTATTTCCCACCACCACTAGACTCCAAAAAAAAAATTACACGTGAAGTCCGGTTCACGCGTGAAAACCATTTCACGGCGTGAAACACCAGTTCACGCGCGGCCAAAAAAAATCAAACTTTAATTTTCACGTGAAGTCCGGTTCACGCGTGAAAACCGTTTCACGACGTGAAACACCGGTTCACGCAACCAAAAAATTTAAAAAATAAAAAAAATCAACATGAACAAAAAAATGACGTAAACGGTGTGAGACCGCTGCCCCCACCGTGCACCAGAATCCGAGGAGCTAGCAGCAAAAGTAGCAACCTTGCACGCAGGGCAGAGCTTCCCACTCAGGGCCTCGCCCACGAATGTCCGGACAAGAGACTAATCCCTCGGTTCTTCCAAAACCAAACCCGAAAAAACTTCCCTCGCCCAGAAAGCATAGGCGATTCCTCCAAGAGAATTATTGTAACGTAGTCAAAGAGCCTTAACTTTCCTTTTTCATTCCGACCGAACCCGCGGATCACATGGCTGGATCAAGGGAGGAACTTGCACTTGGATCATAGAGACCAACGCTTTTTCCCTTGTCCAGCCCGTTGATTCTTTTCCATAGAACAAGGATTATCCGTGATTTACTTTAACTATCGTAACTTGAACAGAATTGAATTTTAATTATAGCGATCCATCAGTCCAACCTAATCCCATCCAGTCCCATGGGTTAGCCAACCGCCCAACAACTATATTGATAGGATCCATTATGAAAATTTGGTTATGTTTTGTCCTGGGTACCAAGGAAAAGAGTTCCCAGGCCCCCTAGCCAGCACTCATGCAAAATACAATTTAGACACACCACTTACGCACCCAATATGAAATTGCCTTTTACAGATTCAGTTGTCTTTAAAGCAGACTTGAGATGAAACCATAGTATTTCGAATCATAATCCTCCAAAATATCCAAATCCAATTTCTAACTTTTTCACTTTCCAACCATAAAATCCAATTTCAGTCATTCCTTCCTCAGCGTACCTATGGCATCATCGTCGGCAACTAGAACACTCACCACCTGCTTACTCATCAGGGGCCTTTTAAATAGTTCCTAGCCCATAGTACCTAGGAGTTTAATCACATAAAAACCATATAGATTCTCAGTTGGAGATCAGCAAGATCAACCAACAATATCCATGTAAAAAAGCCATGAAATCATCCGTTGACTAGCAAGGTCAATCAACCAGATCCATGCCTGTGTTCAGAAAACATCTCTAATTCATTTTTCTTCCTCATCGCACGCGTGGGTATCTTGGGTGACCCAGAGCCCCCGAGCACCGTATGGTCAGCACCCTCTAGGTTCCTTCGTAGGTCGCCTAGCACTTCACTAATAGGCCACTTCCTTGGTCCCTCATCCACCATACACCGGAAGCTCACCGTTTTAATCAAATCGAGGTTGGTCAAGACCTCGGCCGACCTTGCCACGCGAGACGTCCTTCATTGACTCTTCGTCAGTTATTGCAACTTTTACACTTAGGTCCCACGACCTCATTCCATAAGATAGTCAAAATACCTCCCCAGCAAACATCATTCCTACATCCATTCACATCATTCCTATATCCATTCACATCGTTCTTATATCCATTCACATTCATTCACATCCATTCACATCATTCCTATATCCATTCACATTCATTCACATCCATTCACATTATTCTATAAAATTTGTGCTTAAACTTCTTTATTTTTCTGACTATTGAATAATGCTAAAAACTCCACTTTTAGCATAAAATTTATTTATGCATGTACATATATAAAGATAAATATAGCAAAAATTTCTCTTTTCTCTTTTTAAGAAATTATGCATAAATACTAGAAAAGTATTTTTCTTGAATGTAACAAAAATCATTCTTTTAGCATATTAAAAATATCTATGCCTAGAATATGATGGGAATTCCTCTTTTTGTATTATTAATTTTATGCATAAAAATAAGATTTTTCTTTTTTCTGAAAAATTTTACCTTCGCTGCAATTACTGTGAGAATGTTCAATTTTCTAACTTAAATGAATACACATAATTGAAATGTGATAGGAACTCCTCTTTTAAACTAAAAATTTTATTATGCATACTTAACATAATTATGAACATAATTATAAATATAATTATGATTAATCCTCTTGATTTAAAACATCCATTCATCATTTCTATAGGAGAAGTCTTATAAAATGTTAGCATAACACTCTTTCAACTTTAAAATGAGTTTATAGGATTTTTAACTAGATTAAAATCATAAAAATACCTAATCTTTTTCTCTAGCTTGTCAAGCCTAGAGTTTTGTTTAAGATAATGAGTTTATCATAAAGAACCATCCTTCTAACAAGGATCTAACCATAAAGATGATTAATCTTTCCAAGAAAGAGAGATTTACTAATAAAAATAGTATAATTAAGCATAAAGATTAGTATTAAACTATTTAAGCATTATGAATCATTAAGAAAACTTGATTTCAAGAAAAAACCATTTAATTGAAAGCTTCCCAAGCATTAGAGGGGTTGGAAAGAAGAAAGTCATTGAGAAAGATAGAAAAACCATTGAATTAAGGCTTACCTTTGATTTTAGCGTGATTCTTTTGGAGAGAAGTGAGCCCACAAAGCAAGGTTTGGGCACCAGCTTGGGGAGGGTAATCTCCAAGAGAAGATGGAGAATTGAGAAGCTCCAAAGCTCCCAAAAGTAGAGGCAAAATAGAGGGATACTAGAATTACACTAAAATGAAGATAATATTGGCATGTAATTACTCAAAGATGAAAATATAGAGGAATGAGGGTCTATTTTTAGGTGAGGGAGGCCACTAACCAAGTCCAACTAAGTTCTAGAGGCTTCCAGCTTCAGTTTGATCTAGTTTGGACAAGTTTTGGAACAGTTTGGCTCCCTTTTTTATCCAGTTTGCATGAGGAGAGATAAAAATATCTCATTTTTTGAATTAAAAATACCAAGTAATGATGAGAAAAAGGTGCCTACTTCATGGGGCCTCTCCCTCCTTAACTGAGGTGTCAAAAAATCATAATTTTTCTAAAAATATCTCAATTTTTAATTAATAGACCTAGTACGTGGTCCACTCTTCATCTTATGTGAGCATTTACTCATTTTTGGCTTTTATTATTTGTATTTTTCTCATTCCAACACTTGGATTAATCCTATTGGCCTTTTAGAACCTTATTTGGACCTTAATAAAAAAGTTTTGAAAATGTGGACTCTTAGGCTAAGGTCTCTAATACACATATTTAGTTAATTTCTAATGCACATAGGAATATTATTTTTAAAATTTTATTTCAGGGGAATTGATCTTAGATATTAGGAGAAAATTTTTATCTAGAAATGTCCCAAAATTGAATTATCTCTCTCTAGAATATTTTCTCTCTCTAAGCCAAAAACAAGGGAAAACAAGATTTTCTTGCATTTTGAAATAGGGGATTAGTACAGAGACTGAAGGGAAGGTTATTACACCTTTACATCTCAAAAACTAGGGGGGAGGAATCTTACATCCTATCCCACTTAAAAAACGCAAAGTGTCCTCATCTCGCACAGCTGGAGGATAATCTCTTTCTTCTTCGATTACTTCTAGCGTTACTGCCTTGGAAGTAGATGGCCGATTTGGGAATATCTTTCTTTGACTTTCCCTATTCTGAGAGACAGAGGTCTTGCATTACTTTGCATTGAAGCTGAGGGTTGTGGTTAGGGAGTCTACCTCTGGGGTTTCGCTGATTTTGACGGGAAGGATCTTGATTACTCTGGAAGGAAGGAGCTGGCATCTAGAATGTTGGTCCTTAACTTCCTTGTCCGGAAAACCTTGATCCAAAAAAGGGGTTGGGAAATCCATACTATGATGACCGTATCCTTGGCAGTTAAAGCATTTAACTTCTTTGTTCAAGGGTGGAACTTCTGAAGTTGAATTCCAGGGGATTGTGTTCCAGAAAAAAGACCTTTCTTCCATTCTAGAACTTCCCAAATCCTGAGTTTGACCTTGTTGTCTCTTAGGAGGTGGAAAGTTATAATCACCTTCCGGAGCTAGGAATCTTTTGAAAGATGATGGTGTTGGCTTCACGGGACCTTGACATCATAGGACTTGGCGAAATCCTTCGCCATCCGCACTGCTTCAGCCATAGAAACTAGCTTAGCATTCTTCATCAAGGTATCCAAGGGTTCGTTTATTCCCTGAATAAACCTTGCCATCAGCTATTCTTCATCCAACAGTAGCAAGTATTTGAGAGGAGGAGAGCGAATGCTTGGTGATATTCCTTCGTGGTTCGACTTCCCTGGGTTAGCTCCAGGAACTCATTCATCTTTGTTTCTAGGAAGCCGGGAGGACATAATCTCTTCCTGAGGTAAGCTTTGAGATCATTCCATGTTTGGGTGTTCCGATCCAAATGGTTTGTCTCACAGTGGTTCCTCCATGCTACCCTGGCTGTTTCTACGATCTTCAACCTGGCAAGAGTCACCTTACTTTTTTCATTGTAAACCAGTGACATCAAAGTACTCTTCCATAGCTTTGATCCACTTCACTACTACTAATTCTCCCAAGTGCTCCCCTCCTTCACCTTTGAAAGGTCCAGGCTAAGATCTATGAAAAGCTTTACGAACATCCGGGGTTGAGCTCTTCCTCATCGCATCGCGGGGGCTAACATTTCTACCACGACGACCTTGATCCATGATCCTATCAATACAAAAATTTCCTGTTAAGTCCCTTTTTCCAACTTAACCAAGACGCTCAGGTGAAAAGATCACTTCAAATCTGAAAGGAATTAAACTTTAGATCCAATTGATTCTGGGGTTCCTTATAGTTTGGTCAACCCTCACAGAATCCTGGGATAAAGATCCCTTCTACAAGAATAAACATACAGAACTCATCATCAAAAAATAGTTCATTCATATCCTTAACACAAAAATGATCCATCAGACCAATAATTTCCAATTATCATCTAAACATTCTCCACGGGAATTTTAGTTATATAGGTTCTTAATTTATCATTCCACAATTGGGTCTACTAAGCCAAAGGTCAAGCTACGAACAATTTGTCAGCACAATCCACTAATCTCATAGTGATCTACTGAAAGACTTGATCGTCTTCCCAGTTACCAAGATCATTATTGGCATTCTCTCCATTCATCATCATCATGACTTATTCAACTCATCATCCCGAATTCAGAAATCATCATCTTTCAATCAGAATCTAAATCAATTTATCAATTCTCAACAATAATTCTAAAATCATATCAACCAGCATTCGAATTCATCATGTGGGATAGCATTTTTGCTTATAACTTCAAGGTCTTAGATTCACTCATATATATTGTCAATAAAGAGCAGCAGTTATACCCACGGTATATACGGGTAATCACGGTCCTTGGAGCTATAAAGTAAATACCATCATGTCTAGGCTTCAAGCAAGTCAGGGATTCCACACAATTGGAGTACTTTCGTCTAAAAACCCAATTCATCGATTAAAAGTCTTTATTAATGAAGCTTAAGCAATGAGAATACAACATGTAAATGCTCTTTTTGAGTTTTTTTTAAATAAATTTCTGATGAATTTTTTTTTTCTTCTTAAGCTTTCAACAAAGCTCTGATACTAGCTGTGAGATCCCTGCCCCCTTCGCGCATTAGAATCCGGGGAGCTAGCAAGACGAAGTAGCAACCTTGCACGCAGGGAAGAGTTTCCCACTCATGGCCTTGCTCTCGAATGTCTGGACAAGAGACTAATCCCTCGGTTCTTCTAAAACCAAACCCGAAAAAAAAATCCCTCACCCAGAAAGCATAGGCGATTCCTCCAGGGAGAATTATTCTAACATAGTCAAAAGAGCCTTAACTTCCCTTTTTCATTTCGACCAAACCGGTGGATCACATGGCTGGATCAAGGGAGGAACTTGCACTTGGATCATAGAGACCAACGCTTTTTTCCTCGTCCAAGAGGCACACCTGTTGATCATTCTTTTCCATAGAACAAGGATTATTCGAGATTTACTTCAACTATCGTAACTTGAACAGAATTGAATTTTAATTATAGGGATCCATCAGTCTAGCCTAACCCCATCGAGTCCCTTCGGTACAGTGGATGAGGGACCAAGGAAGTGGCCTATGAGTGAAGCGCTAGGCGACCTGCGAAGAAACCTAGAGGGTTCTGACCACATACGGTGTTTGGGCTCTGGGGGGGTCGCCTAGGATACCCACACGTACGACAAGGAAGAAAAATGAATTGGAGTTGTTTTTTGAACACGGGCATGGATCTGGTTGATTGACCTTGCTGGTCTTATGGATGAGTTCATGGCTCTTTTACATGGATATTGTTGGTTGATCTTGCTGTTCTCCAACTGAGAGTCCATATGGCTTTTATGTGATTAAACTCCTAGGTACTATGGGCTAGGAAGTATTGAAAAAGCCCCTGAGGGAGTAGGTGATGAGCATTCTAGTTGTCGATGATGCCATAGGTATGCTGAGGAAGGAATGAATGAAATTGGTTTTTATGGTTCGAAAGTGGAAAAGTTAGAAATTGGATCTGGATATTTTGGAGGATTATGATTCGAAATACTATTGTTTCATTTCAAGTCTGCTTTAAAGACAACTAAATCTGTAAAAGGCAATTTCATATTGGGTGTGTAAGTGGTGTAGAAGAGAAAGGAGAAGAGAAGAGAGGTTGTGAGATCTTGTTCTTGACATTGGTCCTATGATCAGAGAGGATTGTGTCCATGATTACAGAGGGTTCTATTGTTGGAAACCCTTGTTGTAACAACAATAAACTAGGTACCACTCTTAGTTATGGGGGGGATCTTGTGGGACCTTACCATGTTTAGGAAAAGACTATTGTGTGTTTCCCCTTCAATTGATTTTCCTTTTTGTGTGGCCCTCTTCTAGGTAGATTCTTGTGTATCTTTCTCTTTTTTAGGCAAAGTTTCTTGTGGTTCTATGACATTGTTTGAGAAGCTGAGGGGTAAGAATAAGCACATTCTTGTGCTATTTTTCTTTTACTTTTTTTTGAAGTACCAAGAAGTAGGTTCTTGTGGTTACACTAAGATTGAGGAAATTCTCTTGATGGACACTATTTCACCTAAATTGTTTGGGTATTCATTAAGTGGTTTTCTTGATGCAATCACTTAATTAAAACTAAGGTAAAAATATTAGGGTGAAGTACCAAGAAGTAGGTTCATGTGGTTACACTAAGATTGAGGAAATTCTCTTGATGGACACTATTTCACCTAAATTGTTTGGGTATTCATTAAGTGGTTTTCTTGATGCAATCACTTAATTAAAACTAAGGTAAAAATATTAGGGTGAAAAGCTTAGCAAATTACCATAGAAAATTTCCCCTTCCCCTCTGTCGCGATGCATTCCATCCATTTCCATTTCCCCTCTCAAACAACCTCCTCGAGTAGTTTCCCTTATGCATGGATCAAGCATCCAAGAATTGGCCCCATCCATGCACACATGGATGTAGAGGCATAGAAATAGAGAAGTCTAGTCGCACATGTACCTCAATATTGTGAGGGAGGAAGAGAGAGGGAGAGAGAAAGGGGAGATATGGGGAGAGGAATAGAGAGGTCTAATCACATGTGCACCTCAATATTACGAGTAGCGAGAGAGAGGATGATCTCTCACCTATTTATCTATGTAGAGAGCTCTCTAGTAGTGTAGCCTAGCTCCTCTACCACCACCCACCCTCCTAGTGGATAGAGTTTGGATTCCTTCCTTAGTCCTTGCACACATCTATGAAATACTCCACCCCCTACTGCACATGGAATAAAGAGACATATAATACTTTTTGTCATCTCACATATATGTTGGACCGTGTGCACTTACTCTCCATTTAGCTCATGGGAACCCATTTATCTGTTAGCTATGTATACACACTCTTAGCCATGTGCGCATGTGAACATAGGCAAAGGCATAAAGGGAATGCATAAGGTCAAAAGAACATAATTGAAGGGTCTCATTCATGGGCAAGTCGAGGTCAAATTCTTGCTAATGAAGGAATCACTTTAGGGGATCATTAGTTGGGAGAAAGAAATTTTGAGAGGATGAAGGTAATAAAAAGAACATTTGGCTAAGCAAGTATGAAAAGGTATTATAGCCATTGTTGCATTAAAATTAGGTAATGGATTTATCTAATCACATTGCATCACAAGATACATCCAAGGGTGCTTGGGATGAGCTAGATAAATTATTTAGGAAAAAATAAAATAATTAAAAAAAGATTTAAAATACAATTCTTTGGCTTAGACATCAAGGATAGTGAATCTCTTTTAGCACACCTTAACAAAATGAAAAGCATAACACAAAAATTAGCTAGCATTGGGGGACTCAGAAGAAGAGGATTCCAAGTGTGGAGGAGTGGATGAGCTGTGACATAAGTAAGAGCTACCATTTAGAGTTAAGGAGGCGGCGACATGGGTACTTCATGCATGTGAGGTTTATGCCTCAGTACGATGAGGAGTTGATGAGCTGCATGCATGGAGGGGTACCTGGGACTTGAGCTCGCCAGAGAGAAAAAGAGGTAGAATGGGGTGGATTGGGGGGAGATGAATGCTGTGGAGATGAAGCAAACACGTGAGCAAGTGGGAGAGAGAGAGAGAGAGAGAGAGAGAGAGAGAGAGAGAGAGAGAGAGAAAGAAAGTGTTGTCAGATTGGCTAGCAAAAGAGGTATATGGTTATGCTCAAAGACCTCAAACAAGGGGAGGGAAGGTATGTCTGAAGGTGTCCTCTAAACTTGTAGAGCATCAAACTGTCTTGATTTTGGCTTGCAGCACTATTCTATTTTTCTCTAGTAAGCCTCCTCTGAAGGCTGATGTTAGTAAATGGATGTAGGAAGAGATCTTTCATAGTAAGGTTGTGTCGCACATATTCTATCTAGGGAAAGTTTTTTTAATGTTTTATTCATCAAAGGACTACTTGTTTTTGATCTATTTGCAAGAACCCCCCCTTTTTATGAACCAAAAGCTTGTGCATGCAATGCCTTTCAATCACTTGTTTGATGTAAATAGTAGCCTACTAGAAGCATGCCCTGTCTGGGTTGAGATAGTGGGTTTGCCTCCTTGGTTGAGACCTACACTAAGAGACATCGCTGCTGTGATCAGCGCGGTGCTATATTTAGCAAATGATGATACATATGGTCATCAAGCCAATATCATTTGTATTTCCTAGAACATGATGAATGAAATTCCAAAATCTATAGAAATCAAACTAGAAGGATTGGGTAAACTAGAATTAAATCTCAAGTTTGGCCCTTTCTCGGGTGCATGTTTTAAATGTGGAGGGTTTGGCCATATAATCTTTTTGGGCCTAAATTGGTTAGAAAAGATAGGTTTAAGGATTGGAATATAGTATATGGTGGGGTTAATGGGGGATTTAGTGGGGTAATGTTTAATATTAAGAATAACCTTAAACCTAGTATTATTGCTAATCATTCTAATGGGAGAGTTTTGGTAGTGGAGATTTGTATTGAGGAAGAGAGGGTTTGGTTGGTGAACCTATATGGTGCTCACAATCACAAAATCAGAAGTGAAATGTGAGACTGGATCTCTAAATTGAACATTCAGAAGCAATGTGTGGTTATGGGGGATTTCAATAGGGTTGAGAAACAAAGGGATAGATGTGGGGGGAGCACAGTGATAATGGCACAAGAGAAGAAAAGGTGGGAGGACCTAAGAGGAAAGTTAGGCTTGAGAGATGGCTGGGAAATGGGGGATTGGGGGGTAGATCCTGGTCATACTTATTTTAATCTTCAATATTTTGGTTCATCATCCAGACTGGATAGGGTTTTTTAAAGTCAGCAAACTTGGGTCCCTCATACTGTTAACCCTTTATTGACTCTAGTACTGCTCTTTCTAATCAGATGCCTCTCAGATGGGGTTGGCATGTTTTGGGCTGGGAAGAGAATAGATTTCCAACCAAGAAATTGAGAGTAAACAACCTGTTGCTTGAGGATCAACTTTTTAAGACACACTGAAGAAGCTAAAGAAAGGTCGAAAATAAGAGATTCTCAGGGGTCATGAAGACTCTTTCGTAATGAAATGCAACCATCTTCAAAAAAAAAAGACAGATTGGAAAACTGTTAGAAGATGAGATTTTTTGGTATTTCAAATGTCAGGAAGGGCTAAAGAGTGAGGATGAGAATTGTTCAAGGAGATAATAGGCAGTAACAAAAAATGCCCAATAACAAGAGGAAACCTGACAGGTATTTATTTAAGTTACCTGAAGGGAAGGGATCCAAGGAGGTGATGGTGGGGAGAATACTGGATGAGAATGTCCAAGAGATGGAGGGTATAGAGTTACAATGTTGGGCAGGGATTTGGCTCAGAGGACTAATCAAAAATGTACCCTTGTGCAACTGGATGAGAACTGGATTTGGAGAAAGCCTATGACAAAATACATTGATCCTTTGTAGCTAGGGTTATGGAAAAACTAGGCTTTGGCATGAGGATATCTGGCTACTTGCATTTATACCCTCACATTTTGAGGTCACTCTTACTTGCTTTTGAATGGAAAAATTATTGGGGGATTTGATGTGAACAGATCAGTCACACAAGGTTGCCCTCTTTCCCCCTTGCTGTTTGCTACTGCTTCCCATCCTCTAATCACAGCATTAGAGCATGCCAGTATTGAAGGGAATGTCACTGGACTAAAGCTGAGCTATTGGGAGCAGTTAGTAATTCAATGCTTTGCAAATGACTCTCCTTTTTTTACAAGCTGATAATGATAATGTGAGAATTACTTTAGGCATTATTCAGGATTTTGCTGGTGCAGAAATAAAGAATTATAAGTTTGTTAGAGGATAATGATTTTGCCTTGGAGAGATGGGGCTGTGAGGTAAAAGAGGTCAAATAGTCAGACACTTAGGGGTTCCCTTTGGTGTAGATGTGACCAACAAACAACTTATAGATTGGGCTTTGGATAGGTTTTATTTGAAATTGAAGAAATGGGAAGGGATCAGAGTTCCTTTCCATGATAGAGTGGCCTTATGCAATATAGTATTAAATGCTTACATTATGTTTTTGTGCCCTATTTTGGATTTTGGCAAAGGACATTGGCAGAGAATAATTAAACCCATAAGACAATTCTTATGAAGGAATGGCATGTCTAATAAGAAGGCTCTAGCCTCTGGTTGGCTTGGGACAGGTTGTCTCTTCCCAAAGAGGGGGTGGGATTGGAATTCTACATCTTCCTTCTCACACTAAGGCTAGGATGGCACTGTTACTCCCCAAGTGTCTGTATCAGGAGGAAGTTTGGACAAGGATGTTAAGAGAATTAGTTGAAAGTGTTGTGGTATACTATGAAGGTAGATGGAATGAACTAGGATGGAAAGATAAGATATTCTCCTATGCTCCTCTAAAGGTTACAGGTTCACCTCTTGCAAGAATATTGTGTACTAACTGGAAAGAGACATTGGAGTTGATGCTTTGGGATGGCTGCTCTAGAGTCACAGGGAATTGTGCTTAGGTATTTAGTGGTCACATAAATTTAGCCCCCCCTGGCTCTACACAATCACAGGGAATTGTGCTTAGGTATTTAGTGGTCACATAAATTTAGCCCCCCCTGGCTCTACACAATCCTAAAAGTTTGAATAATAAAGGTCTCAAAAGATTGTTTGATTGCTAGGATAGGGCTTTACTGGGATGGAAAGACCCTAGTCAACTTGATGAGGAGTTTAGTCTCTATTCTAGGCAGGGTTTGTTGGTCAAAGTGGTGCTGGATGAGGTCCAGAAAAGCTAGTTCTCTACTGCTTTTGATGAGTCTGCTGGGTAAAAGATTGGGTCTAGTATAATGGGGCTAAACTAGATAAAGGAGTCGACTACCAAAGAACTCTATAGGGCTTTAAGAAAGATTGAGGAGAATAAGTTATAATGTAATAGGATTTGGAGGACAAGTTGGGGGCCCAACACTTGGAGGAAGAGATGGAAGATTGTCTTACCAAGTGCGAAATCTTTCTATGGAGAGTTTGTATGGGTGCCCTTCCTTCTGGGAGCAAACTGGTGCAAAGGAATGTCACAAATGGGTATTTCCCTGATGTAAAACAGCTCTGGAAGATGGGAAACATGCCTTTTGTTATTTCGTAGCTATCAGAAGTACTTGGACCAAAGTTAGCAGTATGTAACTGTATTGGTGTGCAAGCTCATTGTTGGGAGGATTGGTTATTATGAAGATGGAAAACCAGTGAGGAGACTGTTGATGATATCTTTAACATAACTAGATTCTACTGTCTGTGGGAAATATGAAACACAAGAAATTGTATTTTATTTCAAAACGCAAGTGATACAGGGTTGGATACTACAGGTCTAATGTATAAATGTGTACATATGTGTTGGTCTATACTCATGGTCAATAAACTAAATAAAGAAGGGATGATATAGATTATTCAAGTATTACACGCTACTATATTTTGACACTACTTGGAAGGGGATTTCTTCAGGCAGGGTTCAGGGTTTAGGGTCTAGCACTTAGGCTTTAGGGTTTAGGTTCGGGGTTTAGGTTCGGGGTTCAGGGTTCCGGGTTCCGGGTTCCGGGTTCACGGTTCACGGTTCACGGTTCAGGGTTTCGGGTTCAGGGTTCTGGGTTCAGGGTTTAGGGTTCAAGGTTTAGGGTTTAGGGTTAGGGATTCAGGGTTTAGGAGTTCAGGGTTTAGGAGGTTCAGGGTTTAGGGCTAGGGTTTAGGGATTAGGGTTTTAGGGTTTTAGGGTTTTTTAGGGTTTTTAGGATTTTAGGGAGTTTAGCATCATTTAGCATTTAGGGTTTAGGGTTTAGGGTTTTAGGGGGTTTAGCGTTTAGTGTTTAGGGTTTAGGGTTTAGAGTTTAGGGTTTAGGGTTTAGGGTTTAGGGTTTAGGGTTTAAAATTTAAGTTTAAAATTTAAGTTTAAGTTTAAGTTTAAGTTTAAAATTTAAGTTTAAAAACAAAGGCAAGGCGAGCAGCTGTAGAGGGGGCTGAGGGAGAGAAGAAGAAGAAGAGAAGAGACAAGCCTTGATGCAAACACTTTTAAACTTGCAAACTAGTTTCGTGCATTAGAGGCACTCATCAGTGCAATGGAAAAATGAGAGTACAAGGCTTTGCTTAAATAGGAGGAGGAGGGGGGGTGCATAAAAAAGAGGGAAGATTGCCTCAAAATGAGGAAAAAAGGCCTCAAAGTGAGGGAAGAGGGAGGGGCTACCAAAATAGGAAAGTCAACAGTTCCAAAAGAGGCAAGATTTCCAAAAAAGGAACAGTGCCAAATAGGCAAGTCAACTTTACCAAAACAAGCAAGGAGGTAGGGAGGAAAACCGTGCCAAAATCGGCAGGGTTTTACAAGGGGCGAGGAGAGGTACGGAAGGGGTGTCGGCGAGGGTGAAAAGAAGAGAGTCGAAGCCGAGGATAAGGACGACCGATTTTGGCACGCACAAGGAAGTTTTTGAGCTTCTTCCCGTTGCGGCAACATATCATCGGAAGAGGAAATCGGGCCATATTGGGATCTTTCTTGAAGCAGGAGCGGAGTTTAGGGTTTAGGGTTTAGGTTTTAGGGTTAGGGTTTAGGGTTTAGGGTTTCCTCCTAGAGCATTTTGGTCTGCAGGTCTGAGGGTTGTGAGCTGCGGCGGCAGCTTAGGGTTGAGTGGGGGGAGCTGGTTTTATTGCGTATACATGTTTTATATGAGTGAGCCAGAACCAACACCAAAATCGAGAAGGTGATTAGCGCTGCTTGACGACGCCTTCAGACGCCAAAATTGACGCAAAAACACCCAAACCGGACCCCAAAACCCCCAAAAACCCAAAAATCCAGAAGCTGCTTAGGACTACTCCACGGCATCTCTGAGCCCGAAAATTGACCCAAAAACACCCAAATCGGACCCCAGAATCCCGAAAAACCCAAAAATCCAGAAGCTGCTTAGGCCTACTCCACGGCATCTCCAAGCCCAAAAATTGACCCAAAAACACCCAAAATTCCCAAAACCCAAAAATTTGGAAGCTGCTTAGGGCTACTCCACGGCATCTCCGAGCTCGAAAATTGACCCAAAAACACCCAAACCAGACCCCAAAACCCCCAAAACCCAAAAATCCGGAAGCTGCTTAGGGTTGGGCCACGGTGAGCAGAAGCTGCTTAGGGTTGGGCCACCGTGAACAGAAGCTGCTTAGGGTTGGGTCACGGTGAGCAGAAGCTGCTTAGGGTTGGGCCACGGCGTCTCTGGACCCCAAACCCCAAATCCGAACCCAAAATCTAGAAGGTGCTTAGGGTTGGGGGCCACGATGAACAGAAGCTCCTTAGGGTTGGCTCACGGCGGTGAACAGAAGCTGCTTAGGTTTGGGCCACGGTGTCTCTGGACCCCAAACCCCAATCCCGGACCCAAAATCCAAAAGGTGCTTAGGGTTGGGCCACGCTGAACAGAAGCTGCTTAGGGTTGGGCCACGGTGAACAGAAGCTGCTTAGGGTTGGGTCACGCGGTGAACAGAAGCTACTTAGGATTGGGCCACGGCGTCTCTGGATCCCATACCCCAAACCTGAACCCAAAATCCAAAAGATGCTTAGGGTTGGGCCACGGTGAACACAAGTTGCTTAGGGTTGGGTCACGGTGAACAGAAGCTGCTTAGGGTTAAGCTACGCAGCGTCGCGATCAATCTCGTAACGTCAGAATTGCCAAAAAAATGATGGGAGGATGCGTTTTTGGCACGCGCAGAATTGCTGTTTTTTGGGTTTAGAAAACCCTAAACCCTAAACCCTAATGGCACTGTAACCCTAGGAGCTGGGTGAACCCTAGTTGTTACCCTAAACCCTAAACCCTAAACCCAAAACCCTAATGGCACTGTAACCCTAGGAGCTAACCCTGGTTGTTACTCTAAACCCTAAACCCAAAATCCTAATGGCACTGTAACCCTAGGAGCTGGGTGAACTTGGTTGTTACCCTAAAACCTAAACCCTAAACTCTAATAGCACTCTAATCCTAGGGCTGGGTGAACCCTAGTTGTTACCCTAAACCCTAAACCCTGAACCCTAGCCCCTAATGGCACTGTAACCCTAGAAGCTGGGTGAACCCTAGTTGTTACCCTAAACCCTAAATCCTAATGGCACTGTAATCCTAGGGACTGGGTGAATCCTAGTTGTTACCCTAAACCCTAAACCCTAATGGCACTGTAACCCTAGGGGCTGGGTGAACCCTAGTTGTTACCCTAAACCCTAAACCCTAATGGCACTATAACCCTAGGGGTTGGGTGAACCCTAGTTGTTATCCTAAACCCTAAACCCTAAACCCTAAACCCTAAACCCTAAACCCTAAACAGAAGCTGCTTAGGGTTGGGTCACGGTGAACATGTTTTATATGAGTGAGCCAGAACCAACACCCAAATCCGACCTCAACACCTCCAAAAATCCAAAAATCTAGAAGCTGCTTAGGGCTACTCCACGGCATCTCCGAGCCCAAAAATTGACCCAAAAACACGCAAACCGGATCCCAAAACCCCCCGAACAACCCAAAAATCCAGAAGCTGCTTAGGGTTGGGTCACGGTGAACAGAAGCTGCTTAGGGTTGGGCCACGGTGTCTCTGGACCCCAAACCCGAACCCAAAATGCAGAAGGTGCTTAGGGTTGGGCCACAGTGAACAGAAGCGGCTTAGGATTGAGTCACGGTGAACAGAAGATGCTTAGGGTTGGGCCACGGCGTCTTTGGATCCCAAACCCCAAACCCCAAACCCGAACCCAAAATCGAGAAAGTGCTTAGGGTTGGGCCACGGTGAACAAAAGCTGCTTAGGGTTGGGTCACGGTGAACAGAAGGTGCTTAGGGTTGAGCAACGCTACGTAGCAGCGACGCAACGTCGTAATTAATCTCGTAACGTCAAAATTGTAAAAAATGATGGGAGGATGCGTTTCTGGCACGCGTCGAATTGCTGTTTTGGTGGGTTTAGGGTTTAGGGTTTAAGGTTTAGCATTTAGCATTTAGGGTTTAGGAATGTTTAGGGTTTAGGTTTTTTTTAAGGGTTTACGAACGTTTAGGGTTTAGGTTTTTTTTTGGGTTTAGGAACGTTTAGGGTTTAGGTTTTTTTTTAAAGGGTTTAGGAATGTTTAGGGTTTAGGTTTTTTTAGGGTTTAGGAACGTTTAGGGTTTAGTTTTTTTTTGGGTTTAGGGTTTTAGGGTTTTCTCCTAGAGCGTTTTGGTCTTCAGGTCTGAGGGTTGTGGGCTACAAGACGGCAGCAGCTTAAGGTTGAGTGGGGGGGCCGGTTTTATTACATATACATGTTTTATATGAGTGAGCCAGAACCAACACCAAAATCGAGAAGGTGATTAGAGTTGCTTGATGACGCCTTCAAATGCCAAAATTGACGCAAAAACACCCAAATCCGACCCCAAAACTCCCAAAAATCGAGAAGCTGCTTAGGACTCCACGGCATCTCCGACCCCGAAAATTGACACAAAAACACCCAAACCGGATCCCAAAACCCCCAAAAACCCAAAAATCCAGAAGCTGCTTAGGGCTACTCCACGGCATCTCCGAGCCCGAAAATTAACCACAAAACACCCAAACCGGACCCCAGAACCCCCAAAAATCCAAAAATCCAAAAGCTGCTTAAGGCTACTCCACGGCATCTCCAAGCGCAAAAAACTGACCCAAAAACACCCAAACCGGACCCCAAAACCCCCAAAACCCAAAAATCCGGAAGCTACTTATTAGGGCTACTCCACGGTATCTCTGAACTCGAAAATTGACCCAAAAACACCCAAACCGGACCCCAAAACCCCCAAAACCCAAAAATCCAGAAGCTGCTTAGGGTTGTGCCACGGTGAACAGAAGCTGCTTAGGGTTGGGCCACGGTGAACAGAAGCTGCTTAGGGTTGGCTCACGGCGAACAGAAGCTGCTTAGGCTTGGGCCATGGCATCTCTGGACCCCAAACCCGAACCCAAAATCTAGAAGGTGCTTAGGGTTGGGCCACGGTGAACAGAAGCTACTTAGGGTTGGGCCACGGTGAACAGAAGCTGCTTAGGGTTGGGCCACGGTGAACAGAAGTTGCTTAGGGTTGGGCCACGACATCTCTGGACCCCAAACCCCAAACCCAAACCCAAAATCCAAAAGGTGCTTAGGGTTATGGGCCACGGTGAACAGAAGCTACTTAGGGTTGGGTCACGGTGAATAATAAAGGTCTCAAGAGATTGTTTGATTGCTAGGATAGGGCTTTACTGGGATGGAAAGACCCTAGTCAACTTGATGAGGAGTTTAGTCTCTATTCTAGGCAGGGTTTGTTGGTCAAAGTGGTGCTAGATCAGGTCCAGAAAAGCTAGTTCTCTACTGCTTTTAATGAGTCTGCTGGGTAAAAGATTGGGTCTAGTATAATGGGGCTAAACTAGATAAAGGAGTCGACTACCAAAGAACTCTATAGGGCTTTAAGAAAGATTGAGGAGAATAAGTTATAATGTAATAGGATTTGGAGGACAAGTTGGGGACCCAACACTTGGAGGAAGAGATGGAAGATTATCTAGAAACTGGAAATTCTTACCAAGTGTGAAATCTTTCTATGGAGAGTTTGTATGGGTGCCCTTCCTTCTGAGAGCAAACTGGTGCAAAGGAATGTCACTAATGGGTATTTCCCTGATGTAAAACAGCTCTGGAAGATGGGAAACATGCCTTTTGTTATTTCGTAGCTATCAGAAGTACTTGGACCAAGGTTAGCAGTATGTAACTGTATTGGTGTGCAAGCTCATTGTTGGGAGGATTGGTTATTATGAGTTTGGAAAACCAGTGAGGAGACTGTTGATGATATCTTTAACATAACTAGATTCTACTGTCTGTGGGATATATGGAACACAAGAAATTGTATTTTATTTCAAAAAGCAAGTGATACAAGGTTGGATACTACAGGTCTGATGTATAAATGTGTACATATGTGCTGGTCTATACTCATGGTCAATAAACTAAATAAAGAAGGGATGATACAGATTATTCAAGTTTTACAGGCTACTATATTTTGACACTACTTGGAAGGGGATTTCTTCAGGCAGGGTTCAGGGTTTAGGGTCTAGCGCTTAGGCTTCAGGGTTTAGGTTCGGGGTTTAGGTTCGGGGTTCAGGGTGGTTCCGGGTTCCGGGTTCAGGGTTCACGGTTCACGGTTCTGGGTTCCGGGTTCCGGGTTCAAGGTTCAAAGTTTAGGGTTTAGGGTTAGGGGTTCAGGGTTTAGGGGTTCAGGGTTTAGGGTTAGGGATTAGGGTTTTAGGGTTTTTAGGGTTTTTAGGGTTTTAGGGTTTTAGGGTTTTTAGGATTTTAGGGGGTTTAGCGTTTAGCGTTTAGAGTTTAGGGTTTAGGGTTTAGGGTTTAGGGTTTAAAATTTAAGTTTAAGTTTAAGTTTAAAATTTAAGTTTAAGTTTAAAAACAAGGGCAAGGCGAGCGGCCCTAGGGGGTGAGGGAGAGAAGAAGAAGAGAGAGGGGTAAGGGAGAGAAGAAGAAGAGAGGGGGTGAGGGAGAGAAGAAGAAGAAGAGAAGAGACAAGCCTAATGCAAACACTTTTAAACTTGCAAACTAGTTTCGTGCATTAGAGGCCCTCATCAGTGCAATGAAAAAATGAGAGAACGAGGCTTTGCTTAAATAGGAGGAGGAGGGGGAGGGGGGGTGCGTAAAAAAGGGGGAAGATTGCCTCAAAATGAGGAAAAAGGCCTCAAAGTGAGGGGAGAGGGGGCTGCCAAAATAGGAAAGTCAACAGTTCCAAAAGAGGAAGATTGCCAAAAAAGAAACAGTGCCAAATAGGCAAGTCAACTTTACCAAAACAGGCAAGGAGGTAGGGAGAAAAACCGTGCCAAAATCGGTAGGGTTTTTTACAAGGGACGAGGAGAGGTACGGGAGGGGTGTCGGCAGGTGAGGGTGAAAAGAAGAGAGTCGAAGTCGAGGATAAGGACGACCGATTTTTTACAAGGGGCGAGGAGAGGTACGGGAGGGGTGTCGGCAGGTGAGGGTGAAAAGAAGAGAGTCGAAGCCGAGGATAAGGACGACCAATTTTGGCATGCATAAGGAAGTTTTTGAGCTTCTTCCCGTTGCGGCAACATATCATCGGAAGAGGGAGTCGGGCCATCTTGGGATCTTTCTTGAAGCAGAAGCGGAGTTTAGGGTTTAGGGTTTAGGGTTTAAAAACAGATGCAAGGCGAGCGGCCCTAGAGGGGGATGAGGGGGAGAAGAGGGAGAAGAAGAATAGAGAGAAGAGAGAGAAGAAGAAGAAGAAGAGGAAAAAGAAGAAGAGAGAGAAGAAGAAGAGCCTTGACACAAACACTTAAACTTGCAAACTAGTTTCGTGCTCAAAGGCACTCATCAGTGCAATGAAAAATGAGAGTACAAGGCTTGCTATATATAGGGGAAGAGGAGGATCCTTGAAGTGAGGGAAAGGGTCCTCAAAAAGGAGAAAGTTGCCTCAAAATGAGGGGAGAAGGGGGGCTACCAAAACTGGTAAGTCAACTGTTCCAAAAAAGGTAAGATTTACCAAAAAAGGAAGAACAGTGCCAGAGGTGCAAGGGGTGAGGAGAGGGTGAGAAGAAGGTCGAAGACGAGGATTCGGGCCCACAAGGGAACTTTCTTCAGGAGAGGGTTTAGGGTTTAGGGAAGCCCTTAGGTTTTAAGGCCCTTGTTGCGAGAGCAAAAGGGGATCTTAAAAACCACGGGGATCCCAAAGCCCGAGCGAGAAGAATGAAGATCCGGAGAGGAAACAGCGGAAGAGACATCGGAGGAGAGGGGAGGGGGGGCGCGGTGGCGGAGGAGAGGGGAGCCCGACGGCGAAGGAGAGGGGAGCCCGATCGCAGAGGAGGGGGCGAGGGGAGGGGCACCGGTACATCTCGGCCAAGGGGGGGCGGCCCGCAGAGGAAGAGGTGCCGGAGAGAAGAAGGGGAGGAGGAGCGCCGAAGAAGAGAGGGGAGGGGCACCGGAGAGGAGAGGAGGCGTCGGAGAGGAGAGGGGGGTGCCGGAGAAGAGAGGGGAGGGGAAAAGAGAGGGGAGGGGCGCCGGAGAGGAAGGAGGCGTCGGTGAGGAGAGGGGCGGGGTGCCGGAGAGGGGAGGGGCGCTGGTACACCTCGGCACCGGAGAGGAGAGGAAGCGCCGGAGAGGGGGCATGCCGGAGAGGAGAGGGGAAGGGGAGGGGGGCCAGCGGTGACGTCGAAGAGGAGGGGGGAGGCGGCTGCAGGGGGCGGCCACAGAGGAGGAGCGACCGCAGGCCGCCGAAGAGGGGAGGCCATGGCGGAGGCCGCAGTGGCGAGGAGGGGTGGAGAGAGGGGCGCCAAGGGAAGAGGTGGAGAGGGGGGTGCCGGGAGAGGAGAGGGCAGAGAGGGGGGACCAAGGTGGCGCCTAGGGAGGGGAGGCCACGGCGGTGAAGAGGGGGCGGTGAGGGAGGAGCGGCGGGGAGGCAGAGAGGGGGGGCCATGGCGGCCCCGAGAGGGAGGGGGGGCTATGACGACGACCCTCTTTGGGCGATGAGGGAGGAGCGGTGAAGAGGGGGCGGTGAGGGAGGAGCGACGGAGAGGGGGGCCATGGCGGCGCCGAGGGAGGGGGGACACGATGGCGAAGAGGGTGGCCCGAAGGCGGGCGGCCATCGCCGCCGCAGAGGAGGAGGAGGAGGGCCCAGGAGGAGAGCCCGAGCGCAGGGGGGCGGTCGAAGAGGAGGGGAGGAGGCGGAGGATCAGGGTGGGCGGCGGCATCGAAGGAGGAGGAGGAGGAGGAGCCAGGCGGCCCAACGCAGGAGGAGCCCACGGTGGTGGCGGCGCCCAGGGAAGAGGAGGCGGAGGTCCAGGGCGAGCGACAACGTCGATGGAGGAGTCCACGGGCGATGGGTGGCCGAGGAGCCAGGCCCAACGCAGGAGGAGGAGCCCACGGCGAGGCCATGACGGAGGAGGGGGTGGCCAAGGCGGAGGTGGAGGCGTAGGGGGCGGAGACGCCGGGGGCGGAGGCGGCGGTAGTCGCGAAGGAGGAGGAGGAGGCGGCCCAGGGCAGGCGACAACATCGACGGAGGAGGAGGAGGAGGAGGAGGAGGAGACCATGGGTGGGTGGGCGGCCCAACGCAGAGGGCTGCGGCAGCGGCGGCGGAGGCAGGAGGAGCCCTCGGTGGAGGCGGCGCCCATGGAGGAGGAGGCCGCACCGACGGAGGTGGTGAAGGAGGCCGTGCCGATGGAGGCGGCGGCGGTGGCGACAGCGGTGGCGACGTTGGCGATGGTGACGGCGGCAGCGAGATGACGAGGGTGGAGGCAGCGGCGAAGGGGCAGCAGCAGCCGGAGAGCAGCCCGCCCCAACAGAGGGCATTGAGGCGAAGAAGAAGGAGGTTGGAGGAGGAGGGAGAGCCTTGAGGAAGAAAGCGGGAGGAGAAAGCGGGAGAGGGGGGAAAAGCAGACAAAGAAGGGGAAGGGGAGGAGGAGGGGGAAGGGGAGGGGGAGGGGGAGGGGGAGCTAGGGGCATGCGCCATGTAGAAGCTTTAGAGTTTAAAGGTTTAAAAACATTAAGTTTAAAAACAGATGCAAGGCAAGCGGCCCTAGAGGGGGATGAGGGGTAGAAGAGGGAGAAGAAGAATAGAGAGAAGAGAGAGAAGAAGAAGAAGAAGAGGAAAAAGAAGAAGAGAGAGAAGAAGAAGAGAGAGAAGAAGAAGAGCCTTGACACAAACACTTAAACTTGCAAACTAGTTTCGTGCTCAAAGGCACTCATTAGTGCAATGAAAAATGAGAGTACAAGGCTTGCTATATATAGGGGAAGAGGAGGATCCTTGAAATGAGGGAAAGGATCCTCAAAAAGGGGAAAGTTGCCTCAAAATGAGGGTAAAAGGCCTCAAAATGAGGGGAGAAGGGAGGCTACCAAAACTGGTAAGTCAATTGTTCCAAAAAAGGTAAGATTTACCAAAAAAGGAAGAATAGTGCCAGAGGTGTAGGGGGTGAGGAGAGGGTGAGAAGAAGGTCGAAGACGAGGATTCGGGCCAACAAGGGAACTTTCTTCAGGAGAGGGTTTAGGGTTTAGGGAAGCCCCGAGGTTTTAAGGCCCTTGTCGCGGGAGCAAAAGGGGATCTTAAAAACCACGGGGGTCCCAAAGCCCGAGCGAGAAGAATGAAGATCCAGAGAGGCAACAGCGGAAGAGACGTCACAGGAGAGGGGAGGGGGGGTGCGACGGGCAGAGGATAGGGGAGCCCGACGACGAAGGAGAGGGGAGCCCGATCGCAGAGGAGGGGGCGGCTCTGCAGAGAGGGGATGGGTGCCGGTACACCTCGACCAAGGGGCGGCCCGCAGAGGAAGAGGTGCCGGAGAGGAGAAGGGGAGGAGGAGCACTGAAGAAGAGAGGGGAGGGGCACCGGAGAGGAGAGGAGGCGTCGGAGAGGAGAGGGGGGTGCCGGAAAAGAGAGGGGGCATCGAAAAAGAGAGGGGAGGGGCGCCGGAGAGGAAGGAGTCATCGATGAGGAGAGGAGCATAGACACAAAGTGAAAGGCTAAACAACCTGAAGGATTGAGTATGATGATTTATTCCCAGCAAAGCTTTAAGAGACAAAAAGGACTTAAAAAAAGTCGATTTCTTGTATTAACTTGAGGGTGTAGTTCCAAACTAGTTTCGCTCTAGAGTGAGCTCTTCAGTGGAACACCCAAGTTTGAGAGTACAAGAATGAGAGCTCTCTCTTATGTAGAGAGGGGAGGGCTAGCTTTTGCCTCTTTGCATGTGGGATAATTCAGCCTTTTGTTGTGAAAAAGCAAGCTTGGGACATGAAGAACCCAACGCAACAAACAACGCTTGAATTGGATAAGTAGAGCTCTCTAAACAAGTAAAAGAAGCTCAATAGCATCTCATGCAAGCTAAGGGTTTTGAACTCATGACCCCTTTCATTAGAGTCACAAGCCTTAACCATTAGGCTAGAGTGGACATGTTGACTCTACATGCAAAAATAAGTTACATAAGACTAGAGAGATGCATAAAATAGGTGGAGGGTTTTCCCGATAGCGGAACCAAGCATGGGAGATCTCATATGCTGTTAAGCCGATGCTCCCAAAGGTTGCTTTACAAGGTGGGTCCATGCTAAAAATAGTACTTACTAAAAATAGTATTTACTAAAAATAGAAAGTTACAAATTAGAGGTTCGAACCCTTGATCTAACAAGATAGGAGCGCAGATTCCTTGGATTTCTCCAACAAATCATAGGTCTAGGTATATGCTTCAGCTCAGGATTTTGTTGGCAAAGCCGAAAAAGTTTAGGGTTTAGGGAGGCCCCCAAGTTGAAAGCTTTGGTGTACTTGGAGTAGTCAAGCTTAAGAACTGGATCCGCTTACTCGAAGAGGTTTCTCGATTGGAAGCCTTTAGAAGTAGAGCTGCTCGCATATTGTACTTGATCTTGCTGAAAGTTTTTCAAAGGAGAGAATTTGGATATCCTCTACCTCAAAGTCGTTGGAAAAACAAAAGCTTTAGCTTGATGTAGCTTTGAAGGAGTCTTTTAGATGTTGCTTTTGTTGGAAGAGAATGGGGAAAAGCTTATGATGAAGCCATATAGACGCATTCTAAAAAACAAAGCCATTGTAAGAGCAGATTGGCCTTCCGACCACTGTAGGTTTGTGGATTTTGGGCAAGAAATAAAGAGAGCAAACTCTGAACCCTTGCTCTGGCTTCTGCAAAATAAACTTTGCTTCATCCCTTGAGAGCACACTAGACTTTTGACAAATGCAGGCAAGCCTATCAAAAAGTTCATTCAATGGAGCCTGAGTGACTGGGAGACAGACCTGTTGATCTAGAAGTTGTCGATCACCTTCATTAAGATACCATGATTTATCACGAATTACCAAACCAAGGTTTTTATCTGCTGGCTTGATAATGATGTTATGGTTCTTTATCAATCTATTAAGGGCTCTTCTCAAATGAAGCAGAAGCTTGTTCTGAGGAAGTCGCTCACATGAAGAGATTGAATTTTGAAGTATGACTCTTCCAGTGTTGATGATGTCTTCCAGAGGCTGATAAACTTTAGAAGGATTCCAATTCGGGTTTGCAACTCAAAAAGGAGGAAGAGGTCTATCTGGTGCATTTCTGAAAAACCATCGAAGACGAAGTTGTCTTGCAAAATTATCATAGTCTTTGGTTAGATGCGTTGAATCCGAAAACTTTGACGGAGGAATATATCCCAAACCAAGTCCTAGAAGCTTTTTCTCGCTAAATGAAAGCTTGTACTGAGAGAGATTGTGGATGGCAGTGTTTGAAACACGTTGATCCACCTCAGTTGGGGTCTTTCTAGAGAAAAGCAATAGAGCATAATGCTCGGGATCTTGGAGAGGGAGCCAGAAGAGGTGCCTTAATGCCGGGGATTTCGAGACCGAGATCGGCTCGGTGGAGCAGATCTGCTTCGTGAATTTTACCGTTTTGGTTTTTTTTCCGAACCAGATTTTTGGGTATTGTGGCCTTGAAGAGAAGAGGAAGGCTATGCAGAGGAGGGGGTGGAAGTCTTCTTCCTTTGAGGTTGATTTCCACCCCCTTGCCGGTTTCCCTGCTTGTTTTTTGGCTGGGTAGACTTGTTTCCCTGCTGCTTACCTTGGTGGTTGTTTTGCCGATCTTTCTGTTGATTGCCTTTTTTAGAAGCTTGGTTGCTTCTAGTTTTCTTCTTATTGTTGTTCTGGCTATTGTTCTGGCTTTTCTTTTGTTGATTATCTTTCCGTTTTTTGTTTGTCCCACTTGTGTCATTTGCTAGACTTTTCTTTAACTTGTTGATCTGTGCTTGAACTTGCTTCTGAACTTGCTCTTTGACTAGCTTGGCTATAGAGGGTTCAATAGGAAGAGATTCTGCATCTCCCATGGCTTGATCCTGTGCAGCTTTCCTCTTGGTGAAAGCAGCTTGCTTGATCTTAGAGTTAAGGAGATGAGAGACCCTGAAATTATTTATGGTAGTCTTGAAATCTTTGACCAGCTTGTTCTTCCAAGTCTTCATGGTGTTTTCCCTTAAAGCGTGTGGGCTGTCCATGAGTTCTAAAGCAGCCATGAGGTTCAAGATTTCTTGGAGACTGGCTTCAAAAGTGGAGGCATAAGCATCCAGCTTCTTTTCTTGATTCTCTACCAGCTTTGCCTGGGCTTCAATGAGGACTTCCAAGCAGCTACTCCTGTAATTTTTACAAAGATCTTGTAGAGTTTGACTGAGAAAGGCCTGTCCTTGTTCATCTTGCACAGTAAGGTGGGGTGGTTTGAGTCGAATACTGTTAGGTACGGTGCCTTCTTCTCTTTTCTCTCTAAGCTTTTTGAGGTAAGCTTGACTTTTCTCAAAAGCTAAAAACATCTTCTTGTACTCCTCGATAGACTTCTTCAAGAAATCTTTAAGGGGAGAAGGTTGAGCGATGGGAAGAGTAGGTAGAGCAAAAAGGTGATCATAGGATGATGATGAAGCACCAAGCGTAAACCTGTATTGGTTTTGTGCATTAGCAGTATCTATAGAATCATCCATTCTTCGCTTAGCACGTCCTCTTTCTCCACTAGCAAATTGAAATGCTCCCTGGCTGGTAGAAGGGTTGTCTTGACCTTCGTTTGCTGCCTCTGGGATAGTGTTCAAAAGCACCATGATAGCAAAGGTTTAGGATTTAGGGGTTTTTTTAGGTGTGCGGTTGTGGAGTGATAAAGATAAATAACCAGTAGCTGCGGCAGCAAAAAATAAATTACTGAAGTGATGTCAAGTGGAGTGTATGTAAGATATGGTGTTGAGGTGTGAATAGTATGAACTTAAGATGGCCACACACTATGACCAAAAAGTCCAAAATCCCACCTCACGAGGACAACAGCTAGCCGAAAAATACGACCAGTTGCCCACGCAAACTAAAGGCTAAGATGTGGGGACAACAACTTGCCGCCGCAAAAGAACGACTAGTTGCCCACCAAACCAGTATACATCATTACACAATCCCACTACATGCATTTACAACAATGAAATATATTCAAAAATAAATCATGCATATGAGATGATAGAAATGTCATCAATTTAGAACGTACAGTGACGGATTGGTTAGGGTTCGATCTCATCTTCAATAAGATCCATCCTTGCCAAACGATCAGCATCAATATCCATTTGATCAATTTGTAAGGCTACGATTAAATTTATTCCACTATCGATATTCTGTACTCCATTGATAATGGTATCGATGTCCTGATCATCCTCATCAAC
Source organism: Cibotium barometz (assembly GCF_041138505.1). Lineage (NCBI taxonomy): Eukaryota > Viridiplantae > Streptophyta > Polypodiopsida > Cyatheales > Cibotiaceae > Cibotium > Cibotium barometz. The sequence goes on from NC_141106.1 coordinate 316,799, forward strand.
ATCACCATCATCCTCAATGGTAGGGTCATTCTCATGATCATGAGAAATGGCACGCTCATCCTCATTATCATGATCATCTCTTATTTCTTGATCATCGATCACAACATCTTCATTGGCATGTTCGACATCATCTTCATTGCGGCTTGTTACATCCTCCATATGCTCCATATCAGTGAATGTATTATACATCACTTTGGAACGTGGTGCAATAGGGATGACGTACCACCATTTAATGTCATGCACCATTGGTAGATAGATAACCTACTCAAATACACATAGTACAGTAATTAACTAGCATATCAAAAGTCAAGGGGTACGCGAGCTTAGATAAATATGTACATGAAACACATTAGTAAAAAAATGCATACCTGCTCACATTGTTGTGGCAATACGAGCCTATCTTTCTTTGTTTGCCAAAACTTTGTAGAGTCAATAGTTACATAGCCACTTGCATGGCGTTTTATCGTTGCATCAGGCCCTTTTTCCACCACGTTCATTTGCCATTTGACATCCAAAACATACACAAAGAAGCGTTGAAAGTCAAGCCTAAACATGTCTTGGATTATGCCACAATAATCATCCATTTTTCCATTAGCTCCCTCAAAGCTACTAATGACACCGTAATCTTGTGTATTTCTCTTTTCATCAATTCTTTGTGTTCGGAAATGCTTGCCTTCACACCATATAGCATTGAACATAGTGCACTGGACCAAAATAGAAGCAATATTTGTGTAAGCAATGTGAATAAATATTAAAAGCAAATCACTTACAACTAATGCAAAACATTAGTTCTATGTACCTTTAACATGCATCCTCGTGCATACTCCCATTCTTCCGCCGTGATATGCAGCCCCTCGTCGCTCTCTGCTCTCTCCATTTCCTCATGCAACCAATCAACATGGATATCATTCGGAAGTGTTGCTAGATGCTTAGGGTACGCCTTCCGAGAGCCATGTTGCCTCCGAAAGAGAGCTCTTTGTGCTTGCCGTTTTGTCTTTGCATCCTCATATCTTGTAACCCATCTGCTCATCACATCACTATTAAGGATACAAGTGAAATTGAGATCATCAATCAATGTTCTATCAATTACTTTACTCTGTCCTTTTCCTTGAGGCACAATAGAGGTCATCCTCAAGTCCTCTTCATTGCTCCATAGTCGTGGCAAAGAGCTGTCCACTTGACCAAGAAATTCTGAAATATATACAAGAGACTCTTGTATCAACCAACCCTCGACCATGCTTCCTTCAGGCCTTGCACTTTGCCTCACAAAGTCTTTTAAGGTCTTCATGAAGCGCTCTAGGAAGAACATCCAACGTGCATGCACAGTACCACATAAAGCAATTTCGTCCACTAAATGCACAATGAGACTAAATGCTTTGGAACTAACATATCTGAAAAATAAATAAATAGTACGTTATACCTCATGCACGTTCATTTTGCAAGGTATAATGAAGGGTGATCTGACATGGGTTTTACATACCTCACAAGCTCGCCCATCTTATAAATACATTTCAAACTCTTATTTGCACAATGGTCGATGCTAGTAGGTAGTATGAACTGCGCACATAAGAGCACATGTATGTATGGTTTATGGCATTACAAAATTTAATTTCAACGTACAAGACTTGGAAAACACTTACTTGAAGCATCTTGTGCCAATCGTGGGACTTCAACCCATATAGTTGCTCAACGCCTCTTTTCTTAGTGGTTGTAAAGGCTCCCTTCAATGATCTCATGCATCCAGCGGGAGTACCCAAAGTGGTGATGGCCTGCTTTACCTGCTTCTCCTCTTTCTTTGATATAATCCATGGTGCAGGCGGAAGACGAACGTGTCCACCCACCTCTCGTGGCCAAGCTTGACGCATACGTCCTACGATCGGCAAGTCCTCACGTATGCTAACATTATCTCATTTACCAATAATATGTTCCCAAATACCAGATCCCACATTCTTGAAGATGTGCATGGGATCAAGAAGATGGTTGATCTTAAGATGGGTCCAATATGGCAGCCGAAAAAAAATGGAGTACCTACACAACGGATTGCTCTATGTGACCTTTAATCCAATTAGAGACTACACAAAACAAGATTGAAAAAACATTACTATACCTGTTCATGCCATCTGGAGGAAGAATAGTTGTAGACTCCCAAATACGCTTCCAATCTTTTGCACGAAGTGTTTGTGGGAGGAATGTTACTCTTACTAGCAACATATTTAGGATGATCTGAGGGGAGAAATCGATGATGATTATCGAATATGGTCTTACACAAACCGTCAGCATACTCATGTACTAACGAAGGGCCACAAACAGGACATGCATGTTTACCCGATGTTTTCAAACCTGTTAAAATATAAATAAAAGTTAGAATAATAAAGTCAATATGTATAATTAATATATATAGCCAATAGTATTAGAGTAGGGAGGTAATTAGAATTCTTACCAGAACAATTGCTGTATCCTGGAAAGTCATGCATTGTCCACATCAACACTGCTTTTAAGTCGAAGTGTCGAGAGGAGGGAGGCCTACTAATGTCCACCACCGCAACACCTCTCCATAGTTCCTCCAACTCATCAAACAACGGTTCAAGATAAACATCCATATGCTTGACTTTATGTTTCCCTGGAATTAGAAGATATAACATAAGATGTCCCTTCTTGATCGCCATTGATGGTGGAAGGTTGTAATTCACCAACACAACTGGCCACACGCTGTATGCGGTGCTTTTGAAACCAAATGGATTCACTCCATCCATACCTAGGTCAAGTCTCAAGTTTCTAGGCTCTGTTTTAAAGCTGGGCCACTCATCTTCAATATGCTTCCAAGCAGGAGTGTCTGCGGGAATTCTCCACATGCCATCATCCGGATCGATGTGAGGAATGCCATGACATGAGCTCTGCTATGGATTTGCACTTGAACATGTGTTTGATGCGAGAAATTATAGGAAAGTGTCGCAAGACTTTACGAGGTACATCAAAACTCTTCATATCTGTTCTATACCTTGCTTCACCACAAGTGGGACAACGTCGAGCCTCCTTATGCGTCCCACGAAAGAGAATGCAATCATTGACGCATGCATGTATGCGATCATAATCCAATCCTCCAAGAGATGTCACATAGCGCCTCGCTTTGTCTCTTGAGGTGGGTAGTCTATTTCCCTTTGGAAGCATGTTTGATAATAGCCTGCATTCAATATCATCAATTATAATTAGTCTTAAATCCTAAACCTTAAACCACTAATTCAAATTTGTAAGTTAGAATGCTTACTTCAATAATGCGTCAAGACTTGCATTGCTCCATCCATAAACTGTTCATTAGGAAAATTTTGGACTCAAAAGAGGGCTATTTCAACAATAATATAATAATAGACACATAGATTGAGTGACATGTAATCTACGAACGAGATTCACCGGTGGTGGAACCTCTGTACAAACCCACCCAAAATGTGGAGAAACTCTTATCTTCATGAAATATTAAAAAAAACCATCACCTTGTCTTAAAATATTTAAAACCGTTTTTTTGTTAGAAACTAACACAATAAAAGAATGTTTTCCACATTCCTATGTTAGACGTGGAGCACTAAAAAATTCTTTCCACCACCCCTAGAACTAATGAAGCTTGAATGCTTTGGAATAGATAGATACACATTCTCCTGGTTATTCCCTCAACTTGGTTCCACTTTTGAATCTCGAAACATCTTTGGCGCCCAAAAGAACACACCGTCCCTCATTTCTTCTTCCCTTCTTGATCCACAAAAGCGGTTAGCTCAGTCATCCACTTTCTGCTACTTCTTCTTTCTCATACGTCTGTTAATCTATCATGGCACCCGAAAGTGGATTGAAACGAGCAAGGAGAAGTATCTCATCTGTTGTGTTATATAACATAAAAGATGAGAACAAAGAATGGATTTCCCAAGTATACAGGAAGTACTCTTGGGTCACTATGCAGCCAGGAAAACAAGGCCACTACCGAGTGAAGGGAAAGGCATCTGAAGACTTGGCCAAACATTGGAAAGGAAGGATCCTTGACTTTAAGATGGCACCAGGAGGGAGAACTGTCAAAGAAGTGTTTATCCAGCATGTATTCATGTAAAAAGAGATCAACGTGGGACCATTGGGGAAGGACTTCCAAGACACAGACCACATTGTAAGTGCTTGTGTTTTGTATTTCAATGTTGCAAATAAGGTGATTGATATACATTTTTCTGCCTTGCACAGATTTGTACCCATCCAATCTTTAGGAGTGGGAGCCTGCACAATGCTTGATGGGATTCTTGAATGTCGTACATGGTGAGGTGGGGGAACTTCAATATGAAGGTCGTGCACCAAGTGATCTCGCAAGAAGTAGAATATATTTCTATGACTCATTTTATACCTTGCCCACTCAATCAAGCCGACATGGAAAGTTGGAACGTATTCCGTTGCCCGCACTTGATAGTCCTGAGTGGCGATTGCTTGACACAGAAGTGATAGGGTCATACACGACCAAAATGTTTAATGATATTAAATGTGCTATGAAGCCTAGCATTGGTGCAAGAAATGTGCACTTAAGTTTGTTTGTTCCAATTGCATGCTTTGTTCATTTATTTTCTGATTGTAAACAATTGAGAAAAACTAGAACAACTTTTATGTGCAAAGATATAGATGAAGCCTGGCTTGATCATTTGTTTGACAAAGGTTGGAGAGTGAAATCATCAAAGGGAGATGATTTGATCGAATGTCGATTGAACACCTCCGACGTTGCATTTTGGTGAGTGTTATAACATTATAATGTATTTTTGTGAAACAGTTACAACGCTTATTTGATTATACTCGAAAAATTATCCTAATGATATTTTGGAATCAGATACTATATTGCCAGGCAACATCTGTGCATGTCATTTACTTATAGAAGGTGGCGATGGATCAACAATAACTGGGAAAGCATGGACCAAGATACAAGAGATGGTAGCCACTCTTGCTTGATAGATATAGTTATGATTCGACAGGGTCACCCATCTTTGACATTGGAAGTGGAAGAGAATTGGACTCTCGAATATGTTAGGAAGGAATTAGAAGTAGCTATTCAGAATCCTCCAGATCAATTTTGCTTCAAGCTCGATGGTCGGAAGCTAAGTAAAAGAAGAGAGCATCAGATCATTTGTAAAGATATTGCAGCCCCACATGAATTGGAGGCACTAGAAGATATATGATGTGACCATGTATACGGTGACAATGTATTTTCCATATGCAATAAACTTATCTATTCAGAACATTGCTTTTGTAATGCTTTATTGTTTAAAACAATGTAATGAAGGCGAAAATTCCCCAATTGAATTTTTATGTACACAAAAAAGGCTTAAAGTAAGAAAGCAAGCAGTGAAGGAACACAGTAGCAAATTTGATCCTCTGATTTTCAAATGAAAAGTGTATTTACAATTGATGTTCTCTCTCCAATAACACTAGATCTATGCAAACAAATATAAATGTACATGTATAGCTGCATATTTACAAATGTACATTTGTTGGAAGAAGAAAAAAACTATTTATTACTGGAACCCATAGGTATCGGCTTCAAGATGGAGCCATGGCTCTTCTCCCAAGTATGGAGCCCATGTAAGAGGCTCAGGGGGGCCTATCCCCCCTCGTGGATTGGGCGGGATGAAGTCCACTGGCCCATCTGGAGGCATAACTTCAACGACCTCGATCAATTTCGCAATCGTTTCCTCCCTAAACGTTTGGACGTCTAGGTCCACGTAGCGAGACATTGATGGAAACTGCCATCACAATTCATCAAGGCATAAATAAGATCAACATGACAATATATAAGAAGATAAACAAGAGCACACATGCGTATGGGAGCTGAAAAATGCTTACATCCTCTGAAGGGAGCTAAAAAATGCTTCGTAGCAGCAACATTGCAGTAAGTGCAACCCTCCACCCATAGCTGTAGCCATCTTCTTGTTTGGGGACACTAACCCTTCGGATGGTCGATCGATCCAGGGTGTCGATGTCCATGCTGAGGCTCTTGTAAGCTGCCATTAGTTTCTTGACACCACTGTAAACAGAGACCAATCATTATCCTGATCAATCCAAACTTCTAACTCAAACAATAATATGTATCTTAATGATTTTTACTTACAGCAAAACATTTCCATGGACACCAGATGTCGAATTTGCAAGGTAAATGACATTTTCTTGCACGTCGACTAGTAGAAGACTCCAATGGGAACTGCACAATAGATTTCTATTAGTTTCAATCCAAAGGAAGCACTATATAACTCGTGTACGGTGATTCCTATAAACATCATGCAAGAGAGATAGAGAGACAAACTCACTTTTCATGATATGCCAAAAAAAATACTCGGGCATCGTCCAGCTGGACCTCCCGAAACCAGTTCAGCACATCGAGGTACGGAACTGACTCTACTAGCAACAGTGTTGAGACCAGTGAATCAATCTGGAACACTCGTTGCTGTACATCCTCGGGCAATTGCGAAATAACAAAACTTCACAAGGAAACATATCAAGAGTGAGGCATAAACTTTAAGAGCCAAGAATGAAAAATTGTGGGAGGACAGAGAAAAGAGTATACCTTAAAACACATCTGAGCACTTTGTCGTTGACTTCAGTTTTAGGATCAAACAAAATGTTGATTTCTTCAGCATGAATCGGGAAATAACATCTATGCCCTCTAATATTAAAGGGTACATAGAACTCGGGCAACAAAAATTGCAGCGCCTCCCGATTCATGGCATGGAGTGCGCGAACATTTTCCCTTTTTGTTTGCAATGCAAGCATTGCAGCTTGATGTTCCCTTTGAGCGCTTGTCATTAAATTTGCCCGAGTCTGATGTTCATAATCTGGACCTCCCTCGGTCACCTCTTCAATTCTCACTTTTTGTACAGGATGGACATCCAAAATTTGTAACATTCGTTCATCAGTAAACATAACTGGTCTAAGTAACTTATCGTATCTGAAATGAAGGGCTACTAGGCTGAAAAAATCTTTGTTCATTACTGTCACCCTGTGTGCATGGGTAGCAAGAATGTAACTATCCAAAAAAAATTCGATCATCCAATCTTCTGTGGCCTCCTGCAAGCAAAACAGGGCCAATGCCTTCCACCTAAACAAAATTCCATTCTGCTCACAAATTCTCCTGGCAAGCCTCTGGAAAGGCAATCTGGGAATAGCAGTGGTTCATAAACTTTGTGATTTCCCGCAGGGCTGCCGAATGCTCTGCGAAACGCCTTAGTCTAGGCTGCGTTTTGGACAATCGGGAAGGACTGCTTGATTTCCTGGATCTTGAGGCTTTCAGAACGCCCATCTTCTTCCCACCAGTAGTAGATGAGGGAGTTGCATTGTCAATGGGTCTAGCTGTATGCCTTACACGAGCCATCTGAAAATGCAAGAAAAAGTAGAAAACTTAGCTATTCAGTAGTACACGATTAACAATTCACCATAAAGCGAGAGAGGGTGGCCAAGAAAGCAATATGCACTTCCTCGCGTTATAATGCATCCATTCACCATAACGCGAGATGAAGGCCCACAGAAACACAATTATCCTTCTCGCATTATGGTGAATTCATTGACATCAATAAGAGGCGGATTATCGTGCATCCTTTGAGCTTTGATCTTGCGTTATAGTGATTTGATTCACCATAATGCGAGACTAAGAGCCAGTCAAAGCAAAACAATCCTCCTCGCGTTATAGTGAATCGATCTACTACAACGGGAGGAGGGTTCTCAAGAATCTCTTACCATTCCGGCTTGCATTTTGGTGATTCGATTCACCATAACACATAGAGCAGTATTGAGATTCTAATGACTCGTCGTCTGCTTTACGGTGAATCGAATCACCATGACAGAGGGCAAACAGTCGAAGAGAAAACAATGGCAGAGGGCAAACAGTCAAAGGAAAAAAAAAACAATCAAGGATTATACAAGAAACTCACAAAACAATCAAGTAATACACTTTCATCACATTCTATGAGTGGGAATGGATGGAGACTGTCGTGTAGGAGGTGAATTAATTGACACCAATAAGAGGTGGATTATCGTGAATCCTTTGCCCCTTGGTCTTGCGTTATGGTGAATCGATTCACCATAACGCGAGTCTAAGGGCCAGTCAAAGCAAAACAATCCTCCTCGCGTTATAGTGAATCGATTTTCTACAACGGGAGGAGGATTATCGCGAATCTCTTACGTTTGCCTTCTGCCATGGTGATTCGATTCACCATAAGACATGGAGCGTATTGAGATTCTAATGGCCCGTCGTGTGCTTTAAGGTGAATCGAATCACCACGGCAGAAGGCAAACAGTCGAAGAAAAAACAATGGCACAGGGCAAACAGTCGAAGAAAAAACAAAACAAACAAGCAATATACAAGAAACTTACAAAACAATCAAGTAGTATACAAAAACTTACATTTCTTGCGTGAGAATGGATGGAGACTGTCGTGCAGGAGGTGGAAAATCGGTTCAGTACTGTGGTGGTAGTCGGAAGTCACCTGGAGGCAAGCAGGAGGACGGACAAGGCAAAATCGATAAGAGGACGAAAAGGTGGCGTGATTAAGGGCTTTGATTAGTCTTTAGAGCGAACACACGTGCTGGCGGGCTGCCAGGGCGACTAGGCGGCACTGACATGTCACATAGCATTAAAAAGGGCTTTGATTAAACTTTATAGCTTGCACACATGCTAGGTACACGGCGGGCTACCACGTGGCATTCATGGAATGGCGGGTGAAAACCCGGCGCTGACGTGTCGCGTAGCATTAAAAACGGATTTTCTAGGATACTCATCTCATTTATTGCCTCTCTTGGAGTTCGTATTCTCATTTATCTCCCCACCAACGGCCTTCATCTCCATCAACGACTGACTATCTCCTCCAACCCTCCTTCATCAATCATCCTCCTGTATCCAACGTCAAAGACAAACCTCCAACCTCCTTCATCTCCATCTCCTACGACGTTTGTATACAATTCGTTTTCCTGGTATTTTTATCTCTTTTGTGCTTCCTTCTTCTTTTGTTATTTCGTTGTTTTGGTTTCAGTCGTGGAGAACTTCTTGCTTTGTCTTTTCATCGTGTTAAGGTGAATTGAAAACCTATGACTCCTCGCCTTATGGTGAATTGACTGCGAAGAAGAGTATTTGGGTGGTTGCAAGATCAGGGTGCCCAGTTTTGTCCACTCAGGCACCCTGTAAACAGTAAAAAAACAGGCATTTGTTTACCTTTAGTGGCTAATCTCTCCTAGTAAATGAAGGAATTTCGTTTCAAGTTCTTTTGTTGGAACATCATATTCAAAGTTGGAAATATAGTTACATAATTTGATTAAGCATTAGATAGTCAAAAGTCCTCATTTTCTTAGGTACAAAGTCAATGTATACACCCTGTCCCAAATTTGAGCTGATTCCATAAAATGCTAATATCTTTTACATATAAACTCATATGAGATTCCCACTTTGTACCTTAGATCTTCACATAATATGGAGCTTAACTTGATTTTTTGAGAAAATTTTAAGATATTTATCTATTTTCTTTAAATATTTCAAGGTCTTTAAAGTGTTATAGTATACGCCACTTTTTGTACCCACAATAGCTACCACTTAAAATCCTCAATCTTGTAGATCAAAAGAGTGGGTAGATACTGAGACATTAGTAGAATGTGGTGGTTAGTAAAAATTGCAAATCCAATGGTTAGATTTTTAATGATCTCTTTTTCAAAATTCTTCCAGACTATCAGAAGGCCTGCAAATATTAATAATCTAATTAGTAAAATTACATTTTTGATGTGAATCATCTAAAACCTATAGGGACTAGTGTACTTGTGATGGTGCATCTATGGAAAAATAAATTGGATCACTCTAAGTATGGAAAGATCATTTGTTTATCATTTCATCATATTTTTTAATTAATTTTAATTAATTAGACTAATTTATATTAATTTAAGTTATATTGGGTTAATTTAAGGGCAAGCATATTTTCTATTATTTGCTTGATCTCATTTTAAGTACCTTGCCCCCCAAAATTTGCTCTCCAAGCATTGTCCCAGTCCAGCAGAAACTGGATAAAACTGGGTACCCTGATCTTGCAACAACCCATTTTAATTCGTTTGACACCTCCTCTCTCAGTATGGATACTGGAGAACTATCTTTATTTGTAATTCCCCATAACGTAACAGGCATTGCCAAAGGATGATAAAGTCGTCATGTTGCGGTGAATCAATTCACCATAATGCGAGCGAAGGTCCCATAGGAAGCACAATATTCCTCCTCGCATTATGGTGAATCGATTCACCATAACGCGAGAAGAGGTCCTTGACTTAGCTGCAATTTTATTTGCGTTAGGGAAAATAGATTCACTACAACGCAAGGAGGAATACCTGGATTCCTCTGGCATCTCCTCTCGCGTTATGTTGAATCCATTCACACCACACAGAGATTTGTTGTTTAAGATCGACTGTTTCTTGATTCATTGCTTGAACTAATATTTTCCATGTCTTATCTACACCCTTGAATTCAGCCATGGCGTAAGTTCAAGTCGAGTTTGATGTGGACGAAGAGATTAAAGAAACACCTGTAAACACCATATTAGTGAATTTGGGAATTTCCCAATTCCCATTTTTGAATACTTAAAAAAGGGGACATGGATAACATGTTTGTAAGTTTCTCAAAACCCTATCATATGACCTATCATTGGAAAGCGCTTGAAAAATGGAATCTAAAGAGCTATAAAGCGCTCATTTTGGATTAGTGGTGTTCAAGTTATGTTTAATCCAAACTTTTGACCACGTGTCCCAAACTTGTGAGAAATTCCCATATTCCCCAATATGGTGTTTGCAACTCTGTTGTATGACTTCCTCTACAAATGTCGACATCATGATTTGCACCCTGCAACTTCGTTGATGTTCAATTGCGATTTTTCTCTGGAGGATACATTTTCTAGCCATCATGGGCAAAGCAAGAGTTTGACGAGCTCACAAATGAAGAACCAATGATGATTGATGGGAAAAATCACATTCATTTTAATCTCAAGGTGTCGCCGGAGAAGAAGCAGAGGTTAAACAGGGATTGGCACAAGATACCATGTGATAAGAAGAGAGCTTTGCTATGGCCTTTTCACAAAAGAAAATGCCGCTTGATGGAATACTCTTATGCCTTCTTATGCTTCTTGCACATGAACGTGCAATTAACAGATGAAGAATGTACAGAGCCGCATGCAACAAATGAAAGTGAAGACACGATTTCTCGTCAGGCTAGTCCCATCGTTGAGGATGTTGCTGAAGAGGAGGACACTCCTCATGTGATTGAGAAGTTCAATGTTGAAGAAGAGAGGAAGCTCAGTTCGGCAGTTGATATTGAGGCAGTTAGAGAACAAAACAGTGATATAGGTCAGCTTGTGATTGAATCAGATGACTCCTCCCCCATTCCAACGCCATTACTCCCCTCCTACCAAGTAGGAGATTCAGAGTATATATTGCTGACAGACATACAACATGTATTTAACTTAAGGGAGGACCATTGCATAGCTTTCATAGCCCAAAATCTGGAGGTCGATGACAATTTTGTAGATGATGATGGGATAGATAAGTACTTACTAGTGGATAGCCATGTGAAAGACACCGAGTTCCTATCTGCTGCAGCAACACTAAAGATGATCTATGCTGATGCCCTTAGATATGAAGGAAAATATGCCACAGAGGAAGAGCTACAAGAAGCAAGGGAAAGACTGAATATTACCAACATGGGAGGATTTAGGGATGTGCCAAATAAGTCAGCGGAAACCGTTCCTAGTTCGAGCACTAATTTATGGCAAGACGCCTTGCTTGAAGCAGATGAGAACCAAGAGGTTAGTTTTTTTTTGTTGTGGATTTGGCTTTATCAACTTTGTCCTAAAATGTTTGGTGATGTTGTTTCTGGCTAATACTCCTTTATTTTTTCAGTTGGAAATATATGAAGACACATTCCTCAAACGTGCTTCAGGCAAGCGTATGGCGGGACTGGGCCACGATTCGACACTAGGAACATATATACATTGCCTAAAATTCCCTCAAATTGTGATATTTCACGCTAGCTTCTCCAAGGACAATGCAAGTTTTCCTCTGATGGCGATAAAGACTCTATCCAGGTATGTAGGTGGCTATCACTTAAGGCTGAATGCAAACAAGGCAATACTTCTGGAGCGGCAAGCAGCTGTTCGAATTTTTGGAGAGGGACCTGGAGTATATTCGTTAAGATGTAAATATTATTTAACATATGCTGCTTACGGGTTGGCATGTGGAATCACAAATCCTAATCTATTGAGTGATTGCGGGAAGAAGCATCTTCTTAGAACAACAAGGCCAAAGGTCCCTGTTGTGCCATTGATAGAGGATGAAGAAGATGATGCAGAAACGTCATCAAAAAAGGCTCCGCTGGGGGAAGTCTCTGCTCCAGATTAACAAATTTAGATTGTTCCAGTTGCTAAGAAGTTTCTTCATATTTCTCAATACTCTTCTTGCTTACCATTAAAAACTATGAAATGTATATATATTGGAAACATTTATATGGGACATAGATGAAAGCTCTTGTTCTTTTAAAATCTTTCACAGTTACATCATTGTTTTACAATATGTATTTCAATGATCAATTTTCTTCCACACTCTGCCCTGTCTTTGTCGTTGTCTTAGCCATTCAGCATGATTCTGCTTTCCCTGTGAGGAGACATATATTGAACGTCTCCGTTCAGCCTGAACCTTTCTTATTGCACATGACACAGCTGATTCAGCATGTTTGATCTTCACACGAGCCCTCACTTGAATCCGCCTATACCACCACTGACATAGTTCCTTCATGGGATTACTTTTCTTTATTCCTCCTCCATGTTGAGTGGCCCTTTGATAGGCACAACGTGCTTGCCAATGAGATCTTTCCATGCCTTGGGTAGACCAAATCCCAAGGCTTCCAAACTCTTCCGCAAAAAAGGTTCCATGTGCATGCAAAATGTGCTACAAATGCTCAACAACAACAAGACATTTAGTATCGTACAATATTTTTTGAACAACAAAAAAAACTCAAAGCTGTAGGTTTTTAAGTAATAACCATGTATTGTGTCAAGTTTGTCGCACCCCATGCCTTTTCATAGCTAGTGTAGAACTCTGTCACAACTGCCTCAAATTTCTCAACATCCCCATCTTCAAACCTTGCTTTTTGCAACAAAGGTGCTAGGCGATCAAGTGCCAACCACGCTTTGGCCTTTGCCACCCTTGCTTGTCCTGAAGAGCCTCGATCAGGTACAGCTGCATGAAGCTTCCTCCACACCTCAAAATCTGTACCCAGATGACCTCTCTGGGTATGATTAGATAAGAACTTTCTGGCTTTTGCACCTCCAAAACATGGTTTGCTAGGAACATTTCCGGTCTTCCCTGATCTTCTCAAGTCCTTCTCAATCTTCACCTGACCACAATGTAAACATGCATCTGAAAGCAATTGCTCTATTTTTTTAATAGTTCTTTCACTCTCTACTGCTGGTTTTATATTCCATGAAAATTCGATGTACATGTAGACTAGTTTCTCAATTATTCTAACCAGTGCATGCAAAACACAAATATGAACTCTGATCAAAGGGATAGGAAGAATTGGATCCCAATTAGGATCCACTCCTGGAGCATCACGATTTGGGGGTTCACGCCTATTATTACTGATTGCATTTAGGCATTTCCATTCTCTCTCTTTTCCTCCTTTGGAGACACCTCGTTCGGTCATGCAATACAGGCAAGGATACTTGGCCATTGCTCCTTGGGAAATACCAAACATGTATTTCAAGGTTTTAAGATCTGCAGCCAGGTGCCATTAAACCTCATATTCACCATATCCTTCTACATAAAGCTTTTCGCCATTCGACTGCTGCTGGATAGTGGAAGGAAGCTCAGTCTGGTTGAAGTACCACTTTAGAATTTCATGGGTCTCTGTTGGAACCTGTTAACAACAACTATTAGATTGTCTACAACATCATAACAAGAGGATAGCAACATAATATTCTTTTTTTAAAAATGGATAGCAGAGTCACCTCAAATGCAGCTAGCCACCAAATCTCATTTTCGGATTGTACACTAAAGTGCTTCTCATCAGCATTACTGGTACTTGCATCCAAAGCTCTATTCATTAAAGTAATGCTAACCCTTTCCAGCTTCTGTCCTTTGATCACCTCACTCTCATCAAGTTTCAAAACAAATTTCAGCCTTCCATTGCACTCATGTACACTGATGTCATAAAATTTCACCATAGCCATTTGTAATTTCCGAACATCCATGATGAAATTGTTGAACTCTGTAAGCTCTATGATTTTCTGTTCCCCGCTCTTTTTAGTCACTGTCAATGTGCTAGACACGTGACAAGGCTCTCCAACAAGTTCGACCATTCCCAAGTTGAGAATATTTCAAGCTTTGTTCACGTGAAATGGTTTTGGAATGGGAATTACTGTTTTTTTTCCAAGCTTACAATTGAAACCCTCTTTAACTTTATTAAACAAAATCCTGTAAGACTTTGTGCTTATACCAGCCATGTCACATATACCTTGTGCATCTGCAGGCGTGAATGCTTCACTCACCTCCTGTAAGGATTGCTTTGCTATGTCTGATCGAAGTCTTGCAAACTTAGGATGCTGTATTGCTGACTCCACGATGTCTTTTGTCAGAACTTTGCCAAATATATCAGAACCTTGCTCTTTTGGACCCACAACATCTGTGACCATCCTGAAGCAACAACGATAGCTATTTCAGTCCACCATTCATCTAACTATACCACCCCCACACCCAATCCCCATCTCCAAAAAAGGAACTAAAGATGAAATTGAAAAGTGAGTGCTCAAAGAAATTTAAGCTCAAAGAAATTATAGATCCCAATACCTGCAAGCTTTTTACACGACGCTTCCATTGGCCACCTCCAACATTGAGTTCTTCCAATGGTTTGATCTGTCTCTTGCGTAATCGAGCACCCAATGGCGTGTCTTTCAAATATTGCAATTTTCTGTTGAACTTTTCAAGTTTTTTTCGAAGGTGTGCATTCTCAATCTCCAATGTGAAATTGTTGATTTCTCGAACTGCCAAAATTTCATTCTTCTCCTTAATAGTGTCCTGCATCTTACAAATAGTCTGCTGCAAATGATTAAACTCTTTTTGTAACCCAGCACAAACTTTTGCTTTGTCCTCGTTTGAAGCTTGCAAAGCTGTTGTGATCGATGCCAAGTAAAAATTCTCACCTTCAAGCATTTTTATCCTGGCATCTCTATCACTCAAATGTCTTTCAAAGATACTTTGACATTGGCCAAACCGTCTTTTGCAATTCCCAAGCAATCCATTTTCACCCTCACACACAAACTTGAAGAAACTTGTCAACCCAAAGAATGATGGAGATTGAGAGGAGGTTGGATCTGGTGGGTAAATACTACCATCCAACCATAGGTCCATATTTTTCTTTCCTTCATTTCGAAGCTCAGTAATGCGGGCTTCGCATGCTGGCCTAGACCAATTTCTCTTACAGCAGGGAGCATAATCGGGTTCTACTTGGAAGTGGATGTCCACCTTTTTCTTCTTTTGCTGCACAGGTTCCATTGCATTGTTTTGTGCTTTAACAACACCAAAAAGCATCAT
This sequence comes from Cibotium barometz, assembly GCF_041138505.1. Classification (NCBI taxonomy): domain Eukaryota; kingdom Viridiplantae; phylum Streptophyta; class Polypodiopsida; order Cyatheales; family Cibotiaceae; genus Cibotium; species Cibotium barometz. Next base: position 332,404 of record NC_141106.1, read on the forward strand.
GAACTCACACTTTAACCAAAAAAAACCAAAGATATTACACTTATCTCCCCTGAAGAAGATTGCTTCATTAAAACCAAAAGACAACATCACTAAATAATACCTCCTTGTCCATCAAACAAACTTGTTGGTATCCTGGATGAACCAAAATGTACAGAGTACTTGTAAGCACAACCCTCACTTGAAAAAGGTAAGAAATGGGATTGTTATTCATGCACAAGCAGGTATGGCGCATGAAGAACAAATACTTTTCCATCCTTTTTCAAAACTTGCCGCCTTGAGAAGAAGAGAAAATCAAAAACCTCCCGCTCAAAACAATTCGGATTTGGAGTGGTTGTGGTTGTGCAGTCGGGAAGACAATGAGGGAGACAATGCAAGATGATAGGTTGCAAGGACGAAGTTCGGTTCAAGTTTGGTTAGCAAAGTTGGCTTCGTTACATTCAAAAGTGTAATGAATAGAGTGGTGTCTTTTTTCAATAAAATAAGGCACCATAGTGGGAATAAAAAACTATACTTAAGATGCATTTTTTGAATTAAAAAACACCCTACATGTCAGTTAATGGAATAAAGAACTCAAAAATGACGCACGTACCCTCCAATATTATATGTGGATTTATTGGCTTGCTTTGTCCACATCACCATCCCAAGGGATCTCTTACAAGGCCCCTTTTTGAGTCCAAATTTTCCCTAATGTTGTATGTTGAGTAGTTCAAGTGAAGCACGTAAAACAGAGAATGTGCACCCTTCAAACACCGGTGTCGATGAAGCCTTGTAAAGATGCTCTTGTTCCATATCATCGTCGTCCATACCTTTGGGATCATCCTTAAAAAGATTCCGCACCATATCATCAAGCACTTCCTCTTCCACAACTTCGTGGGGTGCAGGGCTATTGTCATCCCTTTCCCACTCATCTCTGACAATAGATCCCAAAGCTCCAGCATCATCTCGTCGACGCTTTGCGTGCTCTCGTTGCGCGTAGGGCACCATATTAGGGTGTGGTACTGCATCCTGCTTCAATTAGAGTTTATATATTAAAACTCTATTAATTTAATTTGGATACCATGAGTCATTTGAATACCATCAATTTACATCTACTCACCTCTAAACCTGTTTGATTCCATTCTCCATACATGGAGATGTGATTCAAGGTAATTTGACGTGCTCGTACAATGCATCCTTGACATCGATTACACATACATTTGATCCGTTGTCCCAACCACACATCGCGATTACGATGACGCATTGTCTCATCTTTCCCAGAACTGCTTGAAGAGGTTGATGACATCCTATGTACAATCCAGAAAACACAAAATCATAATATGTTTTTAATGAAAGTATAAAAATCGCATGTATTGACGTGGCTATTTCCTAAAAATTGTGTGTATTAACGCGGTTATTTCTGAAAAATTGCGTGTATTAACGCGGGTAGTTCCTGCAAAACGCGTGTATAAACGCAGCTAAATTATCATACACGCGAACATACACGCGTTTATAAATGCGACAGTCTGTTTAAACTAAAAATAGCCCGCCTTCCCCAAATAAAGATTTTGAACTAACATATCAACATTGCTTTCGTTTTCGCCTCTTCCAACAGAAACAAAACCTAAGTGCAAGGAGGGAGCAGAGAAGGAGCACACACGGGAGGAAACCGAGCAAGAAAGAAGACTCACTTTTTCAGAGGTGAGTCAGTTTGTCCTTTGCCTTGTCTCCTTCCTTAGATTTGTTTATGCTATTTTCTCTTTGCTTTTTGGGTTTGTCTCCGTCCTTTTGCTTCTGTGCACACAATTTTGGGTGAACGATTCTGACAGGGGCAACAGTGGACCTTTTATAAGGACACTTTGTCGAAGGTCAGTCCCTTTCAAAAAAAAATTTGCACAGGTCGCGTGTAGAAACGCGTGTAAAAGCGCGTGTATCTTGTCTACAGAGTCTATTCACGCGGATATACACGCGTTTTTGGACGGGTGTATACACGCGTTTTTTGACGCGTCTCAATATGTATAATTAATATATATGGCCAATAGTATTAGAGTAGGGAGGTAATTAGCATTCTTATCAGAACAATTGCTGTATCCTGGAAAGTCATGCATTGTCCACATCAACACTGCTTTTAAGTCGAAGTGTCGAGTGGAGGGAGGCCTACTAATGTCCACCACCGCAACACCTCTCCATAGTTCCTCCAACTCATCAATCAATGGTTCAAGATAAACATCCATATGCTTGACTTTATGTTTCCCTGGAATTAGAAGAGATAACATAAGATGTCCCTTCTTGATCACCATTGATGGTGGAAGGTTGTAATTCACCAACACAACTGGCCACACGCTGTATGCGGTGCTTGTGAAACCAAATGGATGCACTCCATCCATACCTAGGCCAAGTCTCAAGTTTTTGGGCTCTGTTTTAAAGCTGGGCCACTCATCTTCAATATGCTTCCAAGCAGGAGTGTCTGCGGGAATTCTCCACATGCCATCATCCGATCGATGTGAGGAATGCCATGACATGAGCTCTGCTATGGATTTGCACTTGAACATGTGTTTGATGCGAGGAATTATAGGAAAGTGTCACAAGACTTTACGAGGTACATCAAAACTCTTCATATCTGTTCTATACCTTGCTTCACCACAAGTGGGACAATGTCGAGCCTCCTTATGCGTCCCACGAAAGAGAATGCAATCATTGACGCATGCATGTATGCGATCATAATCCAATCCTCCAAGAGATGTCACATAGCGCCTCGCTATGTCTCTTGAGGTGGGTAGTCTATTTCCCTTTGAAAGCGTTTTTGATAATAGCCTACATTCAATATCATCAATTATAATTAGTCTTAAATCCTAAACCTTAAACCACTAATTCAAATTTGTAAGTTAGAATGCTTACTTCAATAATGCGTCAAGACTTGCATTGCTCCGTCCATAAACTGTTTGTATATTGAGTAGTTCAAGTGAAGCACGTAAAACAGAGAATGTGCACCCTTCAAACTCCGGTGTCGATGAAGCCTTGTAAAGATGCTCTTGTTCCATATCATCATCGTCCATGCCTTTGGGATCATCCTTGAAAAGATTCCGCACCATATCATCAAGCACTTCCTCTTCCACAACTTTGTGGGGTGCAGGGCTATTGTCATCCCTTTCCCACTCATCTCTGACAATAGATCCCAAAGCTCTAGCATCATCTCATTGACGCTTTGTGTGCTCTCGTCGCGCGTAGGGCACCATGTTAGGGTGTGGTACTGCATCCTGCTTCAATTAGAGTTTATATATTACAACTCTATTAATTTAATTTGGATACCATGAGTCATTTGAATACCATCAATTTACATCTACTCACCTCTAAACCTGTTTGATTCCATTCTCCATACATGGAGATGTGATTCAAGGTAATTTGACGTGCTCGTACAATGCATCCTTGACATCGATTACACATACATTTGATCCGTTGTCCCAACCACACATCGCGATTACGATGACGCATTGTCTCAGCTTTCCCAGAACTGCTTGAAGAGGTTGATGACATCCTATGTACAATCCAGAAAACACAAAATCATAATATGTTTTTAATGAAAGTATAAAAATCGCATGTATTGACGCGGCTATTTCCTAAAAATTGTGTGTATTAACGCGGTTATTTCTTAAAAATCGCGTGTATTTTGGTTTGCCCCACTTTTCCCAAATGGACCTTGTCACAATGCCCACTCTTGCACCACTATCAAGTATTGCAGTTGAAGCTACTTTTTGCACTTCTAATGGGAGGGTAGCATTTTCCTGATCGTCCTCATAAAATTTTCCTACTTTGTTGATAGGAACTGGCATACCATGCTTTGTCTCAGGGCGTATAGTACATTGATGGTGACCCTTTTGTAGCAATACCTGCTTTGACAAACATGTGGCAATATCATTCCACAACTCTGGTCGAAGCTTTATCAAATCAAGCAAAGGTAAGGTACAAGCCACTGGTGCTGACAAAATAGCTTGCACGATACCCATATCCATCTCCTTTGTCAACCTTCTATGCATGGAGGGTATCCTCCTCAAGGTTTGAGAACAGTTCTCATATTCTCCCAAATAAGATGGTAAGGTTTATGCTTACTTCTAGGAGAAACAATTGTTTGAACTTCCTCCTGGATGCTTGGGCGTCTAAAGTTGTTTTCTGTGCCCTTGGTAAAATCCACTTCACAGAATGGAGGTGAAATAATAGAGGACATATTCTTGAAGGCACATGAACAAATGGAAAGACATAATGAAGATACAAGTGCAAAGCAATGATAACCAAAGTACTCACATGTAGACAAAGAGAGCTTGATGTTGATTGATTACTAAGACTAGAAAGTACAATGCCTTTATAGGATAGGCACACACACTCTAAGTGTCACATGTATATGGGATAAATCCCAATATGCCACATGGCACTTACACAAAGACTAGACATAAAACTCACTCTAGACACACTAGAACACTCACTTTGACTTCATGTTCTAACACCCCCCGATGAAGGCAAGGTGAGAGACTACTGGAATGAGCCAAGAACAGAACATGGCAATGACAGACTACCAACCTCCAAGTTAGAACTAGACATAGTTCCCACACAATCTCAGAGGCAAGTGAGCATGGCTCAGAGGCTAGTGAGCATGGTACAAATGACTCAGAGGCTCATCAAGCATGGCTCAGAGGCTCATCATGCATGGATGCATGAACAACTCAGAGGTCTAGACAACTGGAATAACCTGAGATCCTATCAAAGCCAATACATGACTCCACAATACATCCCCCTCCTGACTCCATAACAGAATGGTGGGGACTCAGACACGAAAAAACAGGAAAGATTACAACATTTTAGGAGGACAATCCAAGGCTGTGAACCTTTATTGACTCAACACACATGATTTATTTGCATTCATTTTAGGGGGACTCCCAAGGCAGAGTACCCAAGCACACATAGAATAAATAAGAAAATGAGATCTCTTCGATGAGAGATGTCCTCCACATAGCTGCTGCATACATGGGTATGCCCATTCGTGCACCCGAATGAAGTGTCGGTGAAGCACAAAATGTCCCCGAAGGATATGTCGGTGAAGGCCATAGGAGCAGCTGAGTGGAGCAATCATAGCATGACTCTCAAAACCTTGATCGAAGAGTCCCCAATGTCGGATATGATGCCTTAACTTGGATCAATCTTGATTAATGTAGCAAAATTTCCAAATAAATGTGAAAATAAGGACTGAATTTACATAGATTTTGCAAAATCCCCAAATTTTACATGCTACAGACTTCGATTTTCAGATTGCGAGGTGATGAAATTGAAGGAGATAGTCGATGCCGATCAGGTTGTGGAAGAGGGAGGCAGCAGGAGAAATACGAATCAACAATGTCTTGCTGCTTCTGCAGATCAAGTTAAAGCAACTCCACGAATCATCTCCACGAATCAGCAATGTCTTGCTGCTGTGCAGATCAGATCGAATCAACTCCACGAATCATCTCCACAAATGTAGAGAAGTAAGCACCAGCTTCAGGAAGAGTGGTGGCGGGCAACTTCCAAGAAATGACGGGCAGCAGGAACTCGTGGGCAAACAAAAAAAATCGCGCAGGAAAAATTTCGTCACTTTCTTGTAGGGGCCATAACTTTTCACCAGAACCTCGGATTGCAAAGAACAAAAAAAATGAAGTTCACAAAGTCCTCTACAACTTTGCTACAGATTTCAAGTTGAAATTCAGATTCTGTCAAAAGATATGGCCGTCACAATGGTCGCTGGTCTCAATTCCAGAAACATGGCGATGAAGATCAAAGGGCAACTCCACATGAAGGGGTTGAGGGAAGGGCAGCCTTCCAAGGAGAAAGAGAGAGAGAGGCTTCTCTTTCTTGGCCTCCCTCAACTCAATCCCTTGGAAGACCAAGGAGAAAGGGAGCTGGCTCTGATACCACATGAAGGCACATGAACGAATGGAAAGACATAATGAAGATACAAGTGCAAAGCAATGATAACCAAAGTACTCACATGTAGACCAAGAGAGCTTGATGTTGATTGATTACTAAGACTAGAAAGTACAATGCCTTTATAGGATAGGCACACACACTCTAAGTGTCACATGTATATGGGATAAATCCCAATATGCCACATGGCACTTACACAAAGACTAGACATAAAACTCACTCTAGACACACTAGAACACTCACTTTGACTTCATGTTCTAACAATTCTCATTAACTTTCTCATGAACTGCTGCCCACATCTCATTTGCCATGTTCTCGTTAGCATTAATAACTTCATCATTGCATGGGAAGGCAAGACTAGGTGGTGGCAGAATGCCTTCTTTCAATGGGGTGTCAACAATTGGTGCAGACTTCTCGCTATGAGCTTGTGAGATCAGCTCACTTTTCATTTCCCAACTTGATGACATTTCTTGTATGGTTTCTAATGTTGGCTTAAGAGAGGTTGGACCCCGAGGGATAGGTGGAGGTGGGCCCTCAAGTATTGATTGAGCTTCCTTAATGAGTTGCTGATGTACAGCTAGATTGATCTTCTCCTCACTCACGAGGGTTTGGGTATTCTTGAAGCTTCTTGGGTAGCTCAGATAAAGCTGCAATGCGACTTCTATGAGCATCAATGATGGCATCTAGAGTCTCGTTCACCTTATCCACAAAAACAGAACCCCCAGAACTATCCTCGGTTGTACTAGTCTCATCTTGTTTAGCACTAGGCCCAGGTTGAGGTTGATGCTCCTCATGCACTTCTTGGGATGTAAAAGCCTGATCCTTCATGTTTTGTTTAGAGACTTCTTGAGAACTAGTGGGATGCACTCTTAGTTTGCTTGTTGCGGTTCTTTTTCCTCCTAGTGGTCCTTTTTCTATTGGAATGTAGGGTCTTGTCCACTAGATTTGCCTTTGCATCCCTAGTTCGAGGTGTCTCATCAGTCTACATTTCGGCATTTGGTGTCTGTGATCTAGTCATGAATCTAAGTAGCATGACATCCTCATTCTCTGATGAAGGTGGCGATGGAACTGTCTCTACAAAGTTGAGTGAGACCTTTGGTTGAGAGGTGCCTTCCTCATGTGGTTTCAGCAAACAATCCTTTGGAAAGTGTTCTATACAACACCCTAGACAATATCTTTCAATTGGTGGAAACTGTGGTACTGTTGTATTGGATCGAGCTGCTTGCCTTGGGCGATGTGGACAATCATGAGCCCAATGGGATTCTCCGCACTCATAACAGGGGCCCATTAGTTTGGCTTCTACTTTCCTTTGCTGCCATTGACCCGAGGGACCTGGAGTCCTAGGTTGGTAGCCGCCTAGCAACATCAAAGAATTTTGTTCCCCTGGTTGAGGCTCCAGTGCTTGGCTTGGATATGCAGGACTTTCAAAGAGATTTTCCTTGGATGAATATGATGCATATTCCTCCTCCACATAGCTTGGGTTTACCAAGTCTCTACACATATTTGAATTGTCGTAGTCAACAAACCTCACAGGAGTAGTTCTAGGAGTAAGAGGTTGAGCTCCAAGTACAGGTCATGCTTGCTCTTGTGCCATCGGTGGCTTACGTTCAAAATTAGTGTACTGTTGATGCATTTGTGGAGCCGCTGCACCCATTAGGGGAAGGTTGAGGTCTATAGGGGCCCTTTAAGCTGCCATATTATGATTTTAATGACTTTTTGTTAAAATGTTAAGTTTCTTTGACTTTAGATACCTTCTTATTCTTTAAATGGCTAGAAGTTTGAATTTCAAAGTTTCTCACCAAAATTGAATTTAAAATTGAGTGGGCAAAACCATATCATGTGATATATCTATGGAAAAAACTTAGCGAGTAGATTCTGGATCTCTAATCTTCGACAAATTTTGAGCTCATATGTAGAAGTTATGGATGTCCAAAATTTCAAAAACTTCCTCCCCACTTTTTGGGATTGAAAAGTACAAAAAGGTATCTTCTAGAGAATCTTTTGACCACCTTTAATCACCCAACATTTTTGTATACATGGCATCACATGATTGGCCCTTTTTCTTATTAACCTTTTAATCACATGGCATCTTAAAGGGCCCCTATAGACCTCAACCTTCCCCTAATGCCTTTGCTGTTCACGTTTTTGTCTCATTCTTGTAATTCGAGTACATTCCTGTGTGGTGTGGGTATAATTCCAAGCACAGGCCTGGCACCACTTCTTTGTGGGTTGGTTTATGACTAGAGGAGAAAAGATATTACATTCTTTGATTTTATGGTTACCGCCACATGCTCCACAAAGATGAGGACCTGTAGGAAGTACACTCCTCATTCGCTCTGCTGCTGTTGTTGTGGCTGCATGGGTGGGCGATAGGTTTGTCCTAATCTCCTTAGTACTAGGTTAGCTATGTGGTCTGGATTTACTAGTGCGCTAGACCCTGAACTTTGGTCATCACCCCACTGATCTCTAGGTTGCACCTCAGGGCCAATACCATCTTGGAATTTGAAGTTATCTGTGAAATCCATAGCATCATGGCAACACTCATTGAAATTTGTATGCTTCTTTGCATAGAGATGTGTGTGCAGTGTTGAATTTTTGAGTCCTTTTAAGAAGAGAGAAATTAATCGACTCTGGGTGGGCTTCTCATCTTCTGGGCAACGATTAATGTACTACTTCATCCTATTTACAGAGTCTCTAACACTCTCAGTCTCGCCATCAAGGAAAAAGCAGCAATGAATCTCTCTTTCAAAACTCGTAAAGAAGATTTGTCTAAAGCCTCTAGTGCCTAAAACCAAGCAAGGGCCTTTCCCTCAAGAGTGAGCCCAAACCCTTCAATTTTTGTATGCTTGTCACCAGTCACTTGCTCAGCTCGAACTGCTTGCCTAAATGCTGCTACATGGTCATATGGATCTCCCGACCCTTCGTACTTCTTTACCAGTTTCTGAAGAGTTGATGGCCTTACTCATCTTGAATACTCATCATCAGGCCTACGGCCTCTCACTCTCAGTGGTTCCTCTCTTTGGTAAGGTGGTCCATATGCATCCCGAATCGGTGTGGGTCCCCTATTACCTGCCTCACCAACCCTCTCCAAAGATCCTGTTACCTGCATTTCAGGAGGTGCATTTATGGGAGGCCGAGTTGGCTCCCCTACCCTCCGATTGTCATAGTGAGAGAAACGTTGTTGTGGTGTGATCTGTGGCCGCACTTTTGGTGTAGGATAATATCTTGGTGCTAGAGTTGGGCTACTTTTGCAGTGGTCCACTTTGATGTTGATGGTCCCTCTCTAGTGAACTCTCGTAGGGGAGGAGCAACAGTTTCTCCAAGAAAGACTGTCTCTCCTGGTGGTTTAGCTGTATTAGTACACTTCCATGAATAATGGTTGTTCTCTCCACGTGAGCTCACGAATCTCCTTCCAATCTAAGGTTCGGTATTCATTGGCCCATTTATCAATGATTCAGTTCTTGTATCTTGCAAGCTTCTCGACTACCACCATAAGTGCTAGAGGAAGATCTAGCTCTGGCAATCTAGTTGTGACATAATATCCTTCTAAAGAGTCCTTATAGACCTCTTGAAGTGGGTCATCCTGAAAGACCTTTGTCACTGGAATTTGTCGTACAAACTCCCATTGGTTCTCAGCCCCCTGATCCATTTTGCTCTTGCCTTTCCTGTCCCTTTCCAAATTTAGATCTACAAAAAGTAAATCACCTATGGATGGCTTTGAGGACTGGGCATTGGATGGTCCAGGCATGTCTGGCTCAATGAGCCAATCATCTCTAGACTCCCTTGCTCCGGAAGGCTTTGATAAATCTAGGAACTCACTCTTAGAGAGCTCTCCTAATTTGTCTACATTCTCTGGATGATAGGTGACTTCGTAGCGAACACCATCTCCACCCATGTACATGTTACCCTGGTCATTGACTAGAGGTGCTCTATCAAGCTCTGAGAAAAAGTCCGCAATCTTAACGAATACCGTTGTTGTGGATCCCTAAAGATCTCAGCTCCTTGAGCATTCGTGTAGATAAACACTACAAGACAATGCTGCCATACACGCGTTTCATATACGCGATAAATTACGAACGCGTGTATGGTCGCGCCTGTATTTGAATAGAATCGAGCGCGTGTATTTTAGCATTTAAGTTCGCGTGTATGTCTGCATTTATCAACGCGTGTATAAACGCGTTTATATACACGCAGTAATACACGCATCTATACACGGTAATATTCACGAATTAATACACGCTATTATACACGGATTAATACACGCCACTATACATGGATTAATACACGCATGGCAGAGAAAAACTGAATTCCTTTACAAAATTAAAAACTATTTTCTTTAAACCATCTCATAGTACATTACAGTATACATCATTACACAGTCCCACTACATGCATTTACAACAATGAAATATATTCAAAAATAAATCATGCATATGAGATGATAGAAATGTCATCAATTTAGAACGTACAGTGTGACGGATTGGTTAGGGTTCGATCTCATCTTCAATAAGATCCATCCTTTCCAAACGATCAACATCAATATCCATTTGATCAATTTGTAAGGCTATGATTAAATTTATTCCACTATCGATATTCTGTACTCCATTATTGTGGGTTAGTAGATGCACGCTTATGGGTTTGCTGGCATTAGAGAAAGCTAAGATTTAATCAATGTTTGAATGGGATTAAGAGATTGCCATGCATTGCTTGTTCTCTTGATTAGTACTGGAGTGGATTTAAGGGATTGAGAGATTGATCGAGGTGTTGAATGGTTGAATCGTCAAGTGGTGGTTCGTGTATGTGAGCTCTCCCTCATGGGATAAGCCTTCATGCACTAATCGGGTCGAGTCCTCGCCGGATTGACATTGTGTTTCTTAACACATTTGTTGATCGGTAGTACTCTATGAGCACTATATTGCACAGTAGAGAGAACCGCTCTACAGTGTTCCATGTCAGGCTATTGTTTTATGGTTGGTAAAGGACTTGTTTCTTGGAAATGTCAAAAGTAGCGAATTACTTCTTCTTCATCGACAGAAGCAAAGTATAAGTCATATCTTGATGCCACTTCTGAAGCACTTTGGCTTTCGCAAATTCTGAATCACCTTGGATGTTCATCTACTTCAACACTCATCTACCTAGATTCACAGAGTGCTATTGCTTTAGCCAAAAATCCAGTTATTCGAGGACGATCCAAACACATTGATGTTCATTTTCATTTTTTTCGTGATTGGATTTTTGAAGGTCGCATTCAGCTTGAGTATTGTCCTACCAAAGATAATGTTGCTGATTTGTTTACTAAGCCTCTTCCTCGACCTACCTTGGATTATCTTCTTCAGCGCATTGGCATTGGTCCTTCCATCTGGACCTGAAGAGAAGGTATTGGATAGGTGTCATCTCCAGATGGTGTCGTGCTAGTGGCACACTCTTTAGCCTTTAGGCATTTTTGGGATTTATAGCATTCATTCCATTTTTTCCTATTTACACACATTTTTGGGTGGAGGAAAGGGTGGAGGAACTTTCCTATATATATGGGGCATTGTAGTTCATTTCTAATCAAGTTGGCTAGTGGTTCATTGATGAGTTCTTGAGTACATTGTCTCTTCTCTCATCTCTTCTTTCTCACAGTGTAGAGACCGAATTTTCATCTCTACAGCCTCACTATTTTTCTTGCCTCTCTACGGCCTCACTACGGCCTTCTCTACAGCCTCACTATTTCAAATTAATCTTCAATATGCCTAAATACAAGTATAAGGAGTGCCTGAGGGGGACCTACGACTATACACGAACCACCATAGCACAACCTCAGGGAATGAAGTGGATTATGACGACCTGTACTCACCAATGTCCCAGGATGAGGATGAGGAGATCTCAAACCCCTCAGAGGAGGAGGAACATGAGGAGAACAAGGAAGAGGAGAAGTGGGCTAAAGAGGAGAATGAGGAAGAGGAGGAGAATGAGGAGGATGAAGAAGAGGAGTGGGCAGAAGAGGACAAGGAAGAGGAAGAGGCATTTACATATAGTGGGGATGATGAAAATGATGATTCGGATGGTGCTCGGAAGAAGGTTGAGGACGAGGACAACTCTATCGAGCGACAAAGAGCGTGCTAAATAGATGCCATTACCTTTGTGATTGTAATTTTGATTTTACTGAGCTGGCCCTTTTTGGCTATTTAATTTGGGCTATGATCAAGTTTTGACAGTAATCTAGTGGTTTGTTATTTCCACATTGTGGTAATTGCTGACAATCAGATACTTTTCCCTTTCTCATCTCCATACAAATTGCAGACTATGCTAGTACTATGTTACTATTGTTAGATCTTTGCTTGACTGTGTTAGTTCTATGTTACTAATATGTTAGTACTATCTTATTACTATTTTAGTCTCATGTTAGTACTGTGACATTACAGTGTTAGTCTTATGTTAGTACTGTGTTAGTCTTTAATCAACAACAATACTTAGAGCAATTAATTGTTGTCCTAGTTAATTAATTGTGCTATCTCTGGACAGTACTACTGACTTAGTACTATGTTAGATCTATGCTAGTACTATGTTAGATATATGCTAGTACTATCGTAATACTATTTTAGTCTCATGTTAGTACTGTGCCATTACAGTGTTAGTCTTATGTTAGTACTGTGTTAGTCTTTAATCAACAATTTTTTTTTGGTAAAATATAACTTTATATATATGTCCAAAAAGATACAAAAAGACCCAAGACTGTCAGATGAAAACCAAAGGCTAATATAACAAGTTAAAGAGAACTTTAATTACTCGGGAGGTCATATAAAAGGTGGTTTTAAGAGCAAAAACATGTATCGTTATATACAGGCTGTCGCATTGAAATTGATTTACAATATATCTAATTACAAAGGCCAAATCCAATCGCATAACCCTACTCAGTCACCAATTTGCATATGCATGAAAGGGGTTCTTTTCACAATAATGGGTATAGTCAGATTGGGTGGCAACATCTGAATTATGTCTTGAGCGGTAGGCCAGCTTGTTGGTAATGGATCAACTCCAATGAACCTCCCGAAAGACTCGATGTTTTCCAGCTCAGGATATTTAGCCTCAATTACCTTTAGCAGCTCATGGAGAGGGTTTTTATTCTACTGCCTTGCCTACAGCTCAAACATATGTCCTTCGTAAGGAAATTTATATGAGAACTCCGGGATAGTGCCCTAAATTTATAAAGCCTTTGCAAATAAGGCAACAACACCTCGAGCAACTCTTCATCCTTGGCATCACCTTCATATGTTGAGACACAACAAGTTGTCCCTATTGGATTCAAACATCCCTTATTTGGCGTGTCGTCGATGAGCACGGTATGCATGGGGTCCAATTGTATTCCCCTATCGACAAGCAAGTCGAACGGCTTTAGGAATAGGTGATCCTCCTTAGTCCGCTTGTTGGGATGGTATATGCATGGCTGTTGCACACACTTGTCTTGCGACGAGAAGTGCAATTTGCATGATTGTTGCACACACTTGTCTTGCAACGAGAAGTGGAATTTGAATTTGAAGTCTGAACCCATGGTAGCCAGATCTTTCTCTATCAAATTGACAATCGGCATTGTATTTCAAGGGGCTATGCTACTCCAGGTTCCTACATCATAACGGGGCCCCAATTGTTGAAATTTGGGCATTGTGATGTGCTATGGTGGATCGAACACTAGAATCAACATCGTTTAACAAAGTGATTAGCAAATAATTAAGATATAATTAGTGGGTAATTAGTAAATAGATTAATGTAGGCATGGATACTCAAAAACCAGCAAATTCTCATTAGGGCTATGCCTCAATTTATAGAGTTTACATCAAGCATCAAATCCCATTGATTTCTCCATGATTCACGCCACCTCTTTTCCCTGATTCTCTCCACCTCTTCACTTTTCCCAGAATATCTCCTTGAATAACTCCACACTTCCCAAAATATCTCCACACTTCCTAAATCTTCTCATGCTACCCTTTATTCTCTCTCAGTAGGTTCTTCTCACCTTTTCACAGGTTCTTTCACATTTACACCTTTTCTTTTACAGCCTCTAACCAAGGGCTTGTTCTCGCACACACCCTATTCACTTGTATTTTTAACACCTCCCCTCAAGTGTATAATCCTAGCACACCTGGACCCTATACCAAGTTTCCCTCTTACTTGATAGCCCGCGACCAGTGCCTCAAGTCCCTAAACTCCATAGTCCTTGACACTCTCTCTCTCTATGTGTCCAAGGCTACTATAAGTGCCCGCGACCTTGACTAAAGTGCTCACACATACATCTACCACGTGGCCTACATCATCAGTGGCTCTCAGAGGTGGTTTTACTTTGTTGGGGTAGGTTACATTGGGTTGTGGGGTCTCTCTCTCTCTCTCTCTCTCTCTCAGAAAAGATGATCCGACTCCACTTCCTTTGGAGACTCCATGAAGTTTGCCGATGTCGTTCCTTCTCCACTAGGTTTGCTGTAGCAGTCTCTCGCCATGTGTCCTGGATTTCCACATTTGTGGCAAGTGAAGGTCCTTCCTCCTACTCTTCCCCTTCCTCGTCCTCGTCCTTGAGAGAATCCTCCTCGGGTGAAGAATGCTTTTTCTTCTCTTGCTGTTGAGTCGAGCCATTTCTTCTCTTTGCCTCTGCTCTCTTGCTCTAGTAGAGTTGTTTCTATCTCGTGTAGCTTCAATTCAGGTACATTCTTTAGTGTTGCTACAATGTTTTCATAATCACCTTTGTCCACACTTTTCAGAAGCACTGCTAGTGCCTCATCATCTTCTACCTTTTTGCCAATAGCTGCCAGCTGTTGCTTAATGCTTTTATATTTTTTCGTGTGTGATTAAAGGTTCACTTTCCTTCATGTCCAATTTGTAGAATTGCATTAACAGATTTATCTTTGAATTTTTTGCTTGTGTACCAAATAATTTATTGAGTTCATCCCATGCATCTTTTGCCCATTGTATCCATGTGATGTGATGAATGATTTCATCATTTAAACTGAGTGCAATAAGTCCCAATGCTTTTTCATTCCTACTCTTCCACTCATTTTTTCCTCTCTCTGGGCATTCATCTCTCCCTTCAACTAATCCCCACAGATTTTTCCTCATGAGCAAATACATGGTCTTTCATGTATAAAACTGCTTCCCATTAAATTTGGCTATTTCTTGTGTTGTACTCATGGTGATGTGAAGGGGGTCTTACCTCTTGATCCAATTTCAAGATTCAAGGGCAGTGTCTACCTTTTTACGACTCAATCTGGCATTTAATAGATGATTACAACAAATTTATCAGCATAAAATCACTAGAAATTACATTTAATCAAGGGTAACCAATTTTGTACGGAATGGTTGGAGTATCAAACCAACTCTGAATTACAATCTGAAGTTATAGGGATCTGTATCAGATACCTAATGGTTGATTTGAACCCTCAATTGCACCAAAATATAGTGATTAGCATTGATTAATCACTGATTAGCAAATTATTCCACTATTTTGTGTGCAAAAAACAGAGTATGCGAGGAGTCCAGATCTGGTGCCTTAGACTTCAAATGACCTCAAACGCTTTCAAAGGCATCAATAGCAATGAGTCTAGTAGAGGATTACGCCAAGAAACACAAGATTTGACCAAATATTGAAAGCTTAATCACTGTTTTACCAGTCACCTACAAATTTGATGAAGAGCTTGGATCTCACTGTAGACTTGATGAAACTGAATTCTGTCTTCACCAGCTTGTAGAGAATGTTTGAAAACACCTTGGGCTAGGAGGAATTAGAGACCTTTGATCTGTGCAACTAGTAATGTCAATTTCACTCAAAAAAAGGCACCGACGAATTTCACGATTTCTCCTAAACGCCTTGGCGGTTTGCTGCGCCGTTTTGATGGGCTTGAAGGCAAGTGGGTTGGCTACCATATGCTAGAAGGGTTTGCCCTAACTTTATGTGTGCAAGGTGAATGAGATCCTCCAGTGGCTGGGGGTGAAGGGGTGAAGTGAAAACAACTAAAATTTTGATTATTTTCTAATTATCTACTAATCTTAATTAATTAGATAATGGGCTCATAAATCTGATGGATTATAGGCATGGCTCTGATACCATGTTGAAATTTGGGCATTGTGATGTGCTATGGTGGATCAAACACTAGAATCAACATCATTAACAAAGTGATTAGCAAATAATTAAGACATAATTAGTGGGTAATTAGCAAATAGAATAATGTAGGCATGGATACTCAAAAACCAGCAAATTCTCATTAGGGCTATGCCTCAATTTATAGAGTTTACATCAAGCATCAAATCCCATTGATTTCTCCATGATTCACGCCACCTCTTTTCCCTGATTCTCTCCACCTCTTCACTTTTCCCAGAATATCTCCCTGAATAACTCCACACTTCCCAGAATATCTCCACACTTCCTAAATCTTCTCATGCTACCCTTTATTCTCTCTCAGTAGATTCTTCTCACCTTTTCACAGGTTCTTTCACATTTACATCTTCTCTTTTATACAGCCTCTAACCAAGGGTTTGTTCCCGCACACACCCTATTCACTTGTATTTTCAACACCAATTCGGCAAGGAACTGAATAGTGACACCACATGCTTGCCCACTCTGTGAAGCTGAAGTTTTGCTGCAACATGGGGTGGAGCTTGTTGGCACTATCTTTTGACCATGACTCCATTAACATAAAAAATAAGCAGACGTTTTGGAGGAACTTCTATTGTGCATTCACCTAACACACAAAAGAGGTACTTCTAAACATGAAGTACTCAGATAAATGACAAGGTACTAAAATAACAAACTCAAGACCAACTTTTAAAAAAATACACAACAAATTGATGCACTGTGCTCAAGATAGAAACAAAAGTGTATTTCAAAAAGTGCAACGCATTCCCAAAAAGGCAAAACAAAGGGGAAATACAACAGTATGCTCATTTTGAGCCAGATCTGGTTTTGGGCAAGTGTACAAGGTCATAACCCTTACGGGTAGGAATACAAGCTTTCCTCTTCTTAAACCCTATAGGGACTAAGCGAGAGAGTTTCAGATGGTCACCATCAATGTCAGACATAGCCTCCTCATGCTCCTGGGCAATGACTTTGGTGGATGTACCACCCTCCTCATGGTCCTATGGGTAGTGGCCTCCTCATGCTCCAAGGCAATGGCCTAGGTGGATGTAGCAGCCTCCTCATGCTCTTGGGCTTTGGCCTTGGTGGATGTAGTAGCCTCCTCATGCTCGTGGGCAATGGCCTTGCTGAATGTGCCACCCTCAAGGTCTTTGGCACCACTTTCCTTTGGCATGCTCTCATCACTAGATTTACTCTCTTCTTCTCCCCCAACCATTCCCTTTTTCTCGACTTCATTGCTGGGTTTCTCTTCCAGGTTTTCAGCTTCTCGGCAGCTTCAGAGTCCAACGTGATCACCTCGGCTTTTTTCTCATCATCTGGATCACCCAAAACATAGCCCCATCACAATTAGATGAGAGCTAAAAAATGTGACACAACAAAAATCAACACATAGAGAGTAGCAAGTAATAATTATGACTAAAGGAGACCAGACTAGCAGTTTCTCAATTTGCCAGTCTTGATTAAGTTCATGTTTGATTATTTTATATTTGTGAGATTATATTACAAAAAAACTCAATCCTTTGATCTTAAGGGGATATTGTGAGTTCTCTAGAATGCTCTTTGTAATTCTATATTTTTTTCAGAGTACATCACTACACACGCGACTATAGTTGCGTGCGTAGCCGCACACTATAACTGCACACCTTGGTACCAAGTACCCTTTCACTACTCTCTCTCCTCTTCATGCGGCTATCCTACGTGACTGTGCTCCCCTTCTATTGTTGTGTTGGGTGACATCTTCTTTTTCCTCAACAATGAGTTACTATAATCTCAAGGTCTAGTGATTAAAAATGTTATCTTTGTTTTTGCATCAGGTGTACTTATTCACCTTTTTCCTTTGCTCAATGGTATTTTGGATAATGGGTTTGTTGATCTCCTACGCTCTAGACACATTTGATATCCTCTTCCACACGATACTTGCTTTTTTGATCTGCATGCTAAATTTCAGTGGGGTGATAATGATCATGATATAGCCTCTTGCATCATGTGATTTTCTTTATATTGTAACTCCCCATTTGGATGTGGCATGTTGCCCATTTAAATTCTTGTTGTTAAGTAGTGGCCACTGAAGAGCGGTTCTCTCTACCGTGCAATATAGTGCTCATAGAGTACTACCGATCAACAAATGTGTTGAGAAACACAATGTCAATCCGAGGACTCAACCCGATTAGTGCATGAAGGCTTATCCCTTGCGGGAGAGCTCACATACACAAACCACCACTTGACGATTCAACCTTCAACACTTCAATCAATCTCTTAATCCCTTAATCCCACTACACTAATCAAGAGAACAAGCAATGCATGGCAATCTCTTAATCCCATTCAAACATTGATTAAATCTTAGCTTTTTCTAATGCAAGCAAACCCATAAGCATGCATTTACTAATCCACAAGCTTAAGCAAGCATAGAATGTAACATTCACAAACTCACAAGCTCAGAGAGAGTCTATCCCCATGAATAACTCATTGCCAATGAAGTGGGCAAGAGCTTGCATCAATAGACTACACACACACACACTACAAGCATGCATACACAAGAGAAAGAAAGAAGCATTCAACTAATCATAGATTAATCTACTTCAATGATGCTAAAACAAATTAAGAGAAAGAAGTGGAGCTATACTCATTGGAGCTTGATGCTCATTAGAGTACAATAGAGAGAGTTAAAGAGTTGCCATAGCTTGAGAGCTCAAGAGCTTCACTCAATAGCTTATGAGAATGGCCAAAAACGTCCTCTTTCTTTAGCTAACATCTCTTTTATAGAGATGTCACAAACCCTAGGCCTCTTTCACACATGGGCGGACAGCCCCATAAGTGAGCCTTGCTTAATACACTTACCCACATTGGCCTAAAACGATTTACATTGCACTTCGGTACAAAAATATGAAAAAATTATGTGCGTCTTTATGTCCCCATGGCTACAATCCCGCTCTCTCGCATTAATTGCTTCCGGCATCCTTCCATAATCCGTGTTCCCGTGAGTGTTCCCGTAGAACATTCCCCCCTTCCTAAATCGCGCACATCCTCGGGCACGGTAGAAACAAAATCTGTAAAAAACAATGGAAGACAAGTAAAGCCTTTTATTGAAAAAAAAATTAGCAATGACAATCTCACACGTGAGCATGCAAGTGAAAGGCCGATTAGAGTTTTAAAGAGTGCTAAAAGAAGCCAGTAAAGACTAGTCAAAGTGAGACTAAGTGGTAGATAGTGCTATGCAAAGGCAAGTGTGCTTGTACACCGTAGGTTATGGTCCAAATCTAGTCCAAATTCAACCAAACTAAATTTGGAAAATTCTAGAATTCAGTTAGCTTTGGTTAGAGCTTCCCTCTCCTATAAATAGAACATGAGTCCTTTGAAAAAAATAGAAGAATTTTACTATACTAGAGTTATGCTGAAATAATGCTAATTTCTACTATTCTCTAAAATTCTCTCCAAATTGAAGAAATTGGAGCTTCCCTCTTTCTTCAATCCCCATTGGTGGCTCCATCAACATACTTAACCAATTGATTGGTTGGGGGCCTCTACCATGAATAAAGAATCAAGCAATTTGTAAGGTAAATGGTGAATTTTGATCTTTTCTAGAATTTCTCAATGTTTCTCTCTTCTCAACCCCTCACTGGAATGGTTTTTGAATGCTATTGAAGTTAATTGATGAATGGTAGTGAGGAGTTACATAATTTGATGAATGCTATTGAAGTTAATTGATTAATGATAGTTAACAATTACATAAATTTCTATCTATGCTTAATTCTAATGGTTTTTATGTAATTTCTCTCTCTCACTCAAGAAATGGACATACTCATGACCCATTCTCAATCCAAATGAAGCTTTTCATAAAGCTTTTCCTTAATCCAAGATTAATCTATGCTTGAGGCCAAATTAATGGTTTTTTTCTATGCTTTTAGTTTATGTATTTCATGAATATTGATGATTCAATCCATTATGAATTAATGATCCAATAAGGGATCATTCTATTTATTTCCTTAATGATAAGCTTTATCCCTTAGAAAATTTGAGATTTATCAGTCATAGCAGTGGAGCTATGGCAAAATTTTTATAAAAAAATTACGCATAAAATAATTTCATTCAAAGCATGAAAAGAGGACTTCCTACCATATTCTATGAATTATCATCCTAGATTAATTGAAAGATATTCATTGTAATCATAGAGAAATTGATTTTTATATTATGCATAATTGATTTTCATGCATAGAGGTATGCATAAAAGATTATTATTTTAACATAAAAGTGTTACTTTTATCATATTTGGATTTCATGCATAGAGGTATACATAAAAGATTATTACTTTAATGTAAAAGTGTTACGTTTATCATAATTGGATTTTCATGCATAGAGGTATGCATAAAAGATTATTATTTTAACATAAAAGTGTTACTTTTATCATAATTGGATTTCATGCATACAGGTATGCATAAAAGATTATTATTTTAATGTAAAAGTGTTACTTTTATCATAATTGGATTTCATGCATAGAGGTATGCATAAAAGATTATTATTTTATTATAAAAGTGTTACTTTTATCATATTTGAATTCCATGCATAGAGGTATGCATAAAAGTTGATTATTTTATTATAAAAGTGTTACTTTTATCACAATTGAATTTCATGCATAGAAGTATGCATAAGAGTTGATTATTTTATTATAAAAGTGTTACTTTTATCATATTTGGATTTCATGCATAGAAGTATGCATAAAAGATATTCTTTTTATACTAAAAGTGTGATTTTCATCATAAATGGATTTATGCATAACTTAGATGCATAACAGAAATTCTTTTATCCTAAAAGTGTAATTCCTACCAAATTGCATTTATGCATAGGAAGATGCATAAAAGATTGATTCAAAAGTGTCATTCTCATCTAAATTGAATTTATGCATAGGAAGATGCATAAAAGATTGAATTTTAATTCAAAAGTGTCATTTTTATTTAAAATGAATTTATGCATAGGAAGATGTATAAAAGATTGATTTTTACTTCGAAAGTATTAATCTCCTTAAATGGAATTTATGCATAAATAAATGTGTAAAGAAATCTTATATCAAATATAAGAATTCTCTTGTATTCTATAGATAGATATGAGATGTGATAGGATGTGATAAGAGGTGTATAAGATGTGATAAGAGGTGATAAGATACTTATGAAATAAGTTAGCAGGTGATAAGATGAATTAAGATGTGATAAGATGTGTATGAGATGAGGTGAGAAGTGTATGTGATAGGATAAGATGTATATGAGTCGTGATAGGGCAAGAATGGATGTGATGTAAAAGATTAGATGTGAAGGCATATGGGGATATATGAATGGAAATGTGGAAATGGATGTATGTATGTGGATGTGTGAATGTGGAGATGGGAGTGTGGATGTATGAATGTGAAAATGGATGTATACATGAAGATGTATATGTGGATGTATGTATGTGTGTGGATGTATAGATGTGAATGGGAATGAGGATGTGGATGTATGTATGTGAATGGGAATGCGGATGTGGATGTATGTATGTATGTGGATGTTGATGTGAATGTATGTATGTGTGTGGATGTATAGATGTGAATGGGAATGCAGATGTGGATGTATGTATGTATGTGGATGTAGATGTGAATGTATAGATGTGAATGGGAATGTGGATGTGGATGTATGTAAATATGTGGATGTGTATATATGAATGAGAACGTGATAATGGATGTATGCATGTAGATGTGGATATATGGATGTGAATGTGGATGTGGATGTGGATGTGGATGTGGATGTGGATGTGGATGTGGATGTGGATGTGGATGTATGCATGTAGATGTGGATATATGGATGTGAATGTGGATGTGGATGTGGATGTATGGATGTAGATACGGATGTGGACGTATGTATGTATGTGGATGTAGATGTGGATGTATAGATGTGAATGGGAATGTGGATGTGGATGTATGAATGTGAATGTGGATGTGGATGTGGATGTATGGATGTATGGATGTGGATATGGATGTGTATGTATGAATGTGGATATGGGATGTGGATGTATAAATGAGGATGTGAAAATGGATGTATGCATGTAGATGTGGATGTATGGATGTGAATGTGAATGTGTATGTGAATTAATGTGTCGTCGATATGAGAAAATGGATGAGAATGAGTACACATTGAATGGAATGTGGAATAAGTAATATGGACTAAGAAGGGATAATGTGGAAAGACGAGAGTTCAATTTAGAAACTTTATTTTGTGACTGTTTATAAATGACTGTTTTATGTCAAGAATGCTGGGGAAGCATTTTGACCGTCTTGTGGATTAAGGTCATGAAGACCTAACTGTTAAAGTTGCAACTGCTGAGACGGAGAGTCAATGAAGGACGTCTCGCGTAGCAAGGTCGACCGAGGTCTTGACCAGCCTCGGTTCGATGTAAATGGTGAGCTTCCGGTCGGTGGATGAGGGACCAAGGAAGCGGCCTATGAGTGAAGCGCTAGGTCACCTGTGAAGGATCCTAGAGGGTGCTGACCATACGGTGCTCGGGCTCTGGGTCGCCTAGGATACCGACACGTGCGTCGAGGAAGATATTGGAACAAGGAGTAACAGTTGTTTTCTGAAACCGGGCATGGATCTGATTGATCAACCTTGCTGGTCTTCAATGGATGAGTCCATGGCTCTTTATATGGATCTGTTGGTTGATCTTGCTGATCTTCAACGGAGATTCCATCTTGATAAGTGATTATATTGCCGAGTATTATGGGCTAGGAACTATTGAAAAGGCCCCTGAGTGGACAGGTGGTGAGCGTTCTGGTTGCCAATGATGCCATAAATACTCTGATGAAGGAATGATGGGAAGTTAAGAATCAACCGGATAATTTGGAAGATTGTGATCAGTGATACTATGGTTCATTAAAGGATTGTTTTAAAACTGGTTGAATCTGTGAAAAAGGCAATTTCATATTGGGTGTGTAAGTGGTGTGACTAGTTTTATTTTTGCATGAATATCCGGCTAGGGGGCCTGGGAACTCTTTGCCCTGGTACCCGGGACAAAAATCAAATTCTAAATTAGATCCCATCACTACAGTGGTTGGGCGGTTGGCTAATCCATGAGACTGGATGGGGTTAGGCTAGACTAATGGATCCGTAAATCGAGACTCAATTTCTCTTACTACGATAGATAAAGTAAATCCCGGATAGTAATTGTTCTATGGATAGGAATCAACAGCTGTGCCTCTAGATGGGGAAAAAAGCGTTGATCCCAATGATCCAAGTGCAAGTTTCTTCCTTGATCTGACTGAGTATCTTTATAGGTGCAGTCGGATCAGTTTGATCACTAATGGTCTTGACTACGTTAGAGTAAAAGTTATCTTGGAGGAATCACCCGTGCTTTCCAGATAAGGGAAGTTTTTTCGGGTTCGGTTTTGGAAAAACCGACGGATTAGTCTTTTGTCCGGATACTCATGGACGAGGCCCCGAGTGTGGGACCCTGCCTCGCGTATGAAGTGCTACTTCCGCTGCTAGTACCCCGAATCCATTGCGCGGTGGGAACAGGGATCTCATAGTTTGTATTAGAGCAAATTGGCTAATAAAGATCAACTGAGAAGCCAAATATATCAAAAATTTATCAAGTAGCACAAAAAGGTTGTAATTGGGTGATATAATTCATACAATTTGATATTCAAACTAAAAATTCGTAAATTAGTAATTGGGTCTTCAAATGGAAGTACCGCAATTAAATGGAACCCTGACTTGCTTGAGGCCTAGACATGATGGTATTTACCTTATAGTTCCAAGTAGCATGACTACCGTATATATCGAGGGTATAACTGCAGCTCTTTACCGGCAGTATATACGAGTAAATCTAAGACTTGAAATTATAAGCAAGTCAGGGTTCCATGTGGTTGATATGATTTTTAATTCTGTTTGAGAACTGATGAATTGATTTGGATTCTGATTGAAAAATGATGATCCCTGAAATTTGGTTGAAATGTAATAAGCTGAGCGAAACCTCAATGAGGATGAATGGGACGAGTCCCTGTGATGATATTCATAACTGGAATGATGATAATGATTTCAGCAAATCACTATGAGATTAGTAGATTGTGCTGTCAAATTGCTACTGTTAACACTTGACTCGGTATATCAAGTTAAGGGATGACAAATTGAGAACTTGCTTGACTGAAATTCCCGTGGAGGAATGTTCAAAAAGAAAAATTTTTGATCTAATGAACCATTATCGTATTAAAGATATGAATGATATGATCTAAAATGAATTGTTATTTAATGATAAGTTCTATATAAGGGATATTTATCCCCGTATTCTGTTGGGTTGACCAGAATATAAGGAACCCCAGAATAAATTGGATCTTAAGAAAAAGAGTTGTCCTCTACTTTACGAGATGAGGACATCTTGCACTTTTTAAGTGGGGTAGAATGTAAGATTCCTCCCCCCAGCCTTCAAGGTATGCAGGAGTAAGAATCTCCCTTTCTCATCTTATAATTATTCCCTCTCTAAAATAAAAGAAAGATTCTGTTTAAAAAAGGAAGACCCTTTCCCTAGAATACTTCTCAGGAGTCCCACCTGTTTTAAGGATTCAAAAAAATGAGTTCAAAAGTGAAAATCGGTGTTTTGGATATCAAGGTTTTGGTCTTCATTCGAGTACGGTCCAAAAGAAGTTCTTTATCTCTTAGGAAGTATAAGAAATTATCCCTCAGATATTGTGGGCCTTATCTGAATTCAAAGAAAGTAGGTGACTTAGCCTACGAGCTTCTTTTATCTCCTCATCTCAAAGTTCATAATGTATCTCATGTAAGCCTTCTATAGAAATATGTGCCAAAACCAAATCATGGTAAGACGGTAAAACTTCAATGGCAAGATACCCCGTTGGCTTCTAGGTTACGCTAGTTCCTTCTTTATATAAGTCAAAACTCTTACTTGTCGCTCGCAGTAATCTTACTTCCATCGATCTCCTTTCTTTCTTAATCTCCTTTATGGCTTGGCAGCAGGAATTGGTTTTATCCATGATGATTTCTCACCTTCAAGACGCAAGTGAGTCTGTGAAGAAGGATTTTATAGAACTGTATGAGCGCTCACTTTTCCCTCACTTGGGAACTTCTGTAGCTCAAACCAAATGGCGGACCTATCAAGACATAACTAGGGTAACATAGTGGGGTCAACAGCACTTTCGTAACAATGTTTGCTTAGCTATGGTTATTGAAGCTTTGGGTTTGGGACCCCGATACTACCGCGTGATGAGATCAAGGCATGTTGGGTTTTCTGAGTGGGTCTTCTTACTGGCGTGTTTTCTTCCTCATCAGAAGATATGCCTTTATCCCGTTTTTGGCTTGCCTCTCAGAGGTCCTTTTAATAGGTCACCTCATACCAGTGAGATAGGTGCTGCAATAACCGGCCGAATTATTCCCATAGATGAATTACCTTATACGTGTGTAGCTTGTGAGTGCTGCTTTTGTGACCATATGATGGACGGGCTTATGGAAGTGTAAAAAGTTCTTCTATCTTTACTGTATATGTTCCAAGAATGAATAAAGTTGAAACCTTTGTTCTTGTCTTGAGTCTTGCTCTCTTTGAGACTTTTCTTGGCGGTTAATCTTAATTAAAAATTTTCTCTCAGTCTCATATTCGCGCATCTTGCGAAATTACCCCCAGTTTGCGAGATGAGAGCATCTCGCGTTTTTCAAGTGGGAGAGAATGTAAGATTCCTCCCCAGCCTCTCAAGATGTCCAGCATCTTCCCCTGTAATCAATCCCCTCTTCAGAAATATAAAAGATCTTGTCTCTGCCTATTTGACATAGAAAGAGAAAATATTATAGAGAGAGAATATTCAAATTCTGAATATTTTTAGATAGAAAAATTTCTCATATTATTAAAATGAATTCCCCTGAAACAGAAATTCAAAAAGAACTTTCCAATGTGCAATTGGAATTTTTTGGAAATGGGTATAAAGGACCTTAGCCTAAGGGTCTAGATTTTCAAAAAAAATTAGATTATGGTCCAATTAAGGTTCCTATGGGCCAATAGCATCAATCCATGTGTAAGGAGGAGATAAATCCAATTTGTAAAAGAAGATACCCAAAAATGAGTAAATGCTCACATAAGATGAAGAGTTGACTATGTACAAGGTTTATTAGTAAGAAACTATGAGCAATATTAAAAATATGAGATATTTTGGGTATCCAAAAATGAGTAAATGCTCACACAAGATGAAGAGTTGAAAATGTACAAGGTTTATTAGTAAGACACTATGAGCAATATTAAAAATATGAGATATTTTGGGTATAATGATTCTATTTTGACACATATGTAAGGAAGGGGAGTCCATTAAAGGAGGTACATATTTCACATGCTTGAATGAGTTTTAAACTCAAAAATAATGTGATATTTTTATCTCTCTCTCTCTTGAACCAAACCAAATCAAAATGAAACCAAACCAAATCAAAAAGTAACCAAACTTGGTCCAAATCTAGTCAAAATTCAACCAAACTGAATTTGGGAAATTCTAGAATTCAGTTAGCTTTGTTAGAGCTTCCCTCTCCTATAAATAGAACATGAGTCCTTTGAAAAAAATAGAAGAATTTTACTATATTAGAGTTATGCTGAAATAATGCTAATTTCTACTATTCTCTAAAATTTTCTCCAAATTGAAGAAATTGGAGCTTTCCTCTTTCTTCAATCCCCATTGGTGGCTCCATCAACATACTTAACCAACTAATTGGTTGGGGGCCTCTATCGTGAACAAAGAATCAAGCAATTTGTAAGGTAAATGGTGAATTTTGATCTTTTCTATAATTTCTCAATGTTTCTCTCTTCTCAACCCCTCTCAAGCTTGAGAAGCTTAATTGGAATGGTTTTTGAATGCTATTGAAGTTAATTGATGAATGGTAGTGAAGAGTTACATAATTTGATGAATGCTATTGAAGTTAATTGATTAATGATAGTTAACAATTACATAAATTTCCATTTATGCTTAATTCTAATGGTTTTTATGTAATTTCTCTCTCTCACTCAAGAAATGGACATACTCATGACCCATTCTCAATCCAAATGAAGCTTTTCATAAAGCTTTTCCTTAATCCAAGATTAATCTATGCTTGAGGCCAAATTAATGGTTTTTTTCTATGCTTTTAGTTTATGTATTTCATGAATATTGATGATTCAATCCATTATGGATTAATGATCCAATTAGGGATCATTTTATTTATTTCCTTAATAATAAGCTTTATCCCTTAGAAAATTTGAGATTTATCAGTCATAGCAGCGGAGCTATGGCAAAATTTTTATAAAAAAATTACGCATAAAATAATTTCATTCAAAGCATGAAAAGAGGACTTCCTACCATATTCTAGGAATTATCATCCTAGATTAATTGAAAGATATTCATTGTAATCATAGAGAAATTGATTTTTATATTATGCATAATTGATTTTCATGCATAGAGGTATGCATAAAAGATTATTATTTTAACATAAAAGTGTTACTTTTATCATATCTGGATTTCATGCATAGAGGTATACATAAAAGATTATTACTTTAATGTAAAAGTGTTACTTTTATCATAATTGGATTTTCATGCATAGAGGTATGCATAAAAGATTATTATTTTAACATAAAAGTGTTACTTTTATCATAATTGGATTTCATGCATAGAGGTATGCATAAAAGATTATTATTTAAATGTAAAAGTGTTACTTTTATCATAATTGGATTTCATGCATAGAGGTATGCATAAAAGATTATTATTTTATTATAAAAGTGTTACTTTTATCATATTTGAATTTCATGCATAGAGGTATGCATAAAAGTTGACTATTTTATTATAAAAGCGTTACTTTTATCACAATTGAATTTCATGCATAGAAGTATGCATAAGAGTTTATTATTTTATTATAAAAGTGTTACTTTTATCATATTTGGATTTCATGCATAGAAGTATGCATAAAAGATATTCTTTTTATACTAAAAGTGTGATTTTCATCATAAATGGATTTTATGCATAACCTAGATTCATAAGAGAAATTCTTTTATTCTAAAAGTGTAATTCCTACTAAATTGAATTTATGCATAGGAAGATGCATAAAAGATTGATTCAAAAGTGTCATTCTCATCTAAATTGAATTTATGCATAGGAAGATGCATAAAAGATTGAATTTTAATTCAAAAGTATTATTTTCATTTAAAATGAATTTATGCATAGGAAGATGTATAAAAGATTGATTTTTACTTCGAAAGTATTAATCTCCTTAAATGGAATTTATGCATAAATAAATGTGTAAAGAAATCTTATATCAAATATAAGAATTCTCTTGTATTCAATAAATAGATATGAGATGTAATAAGATGTGATAAGAGGTGTATAAGATGTGATAAGAGGTGATAAGATGCTTATGAAATAAGTTAGCAGGTGATAAGATGAATTAAGATGTGATAAGATGTGTATGAGTTGAGGTGAGAAGTGTATGTGATAGGATAAGATGTATATGAGTCGTGATAGGGCAAGAATGGATGTGATGTAAAAGATTAGATGTGAAGGCATATGGGGATATATGAATGGGAATGTGGAAATGGATGTATGTATGTGGATGTGTGAATGTGGAGATGGGAGTGTGGATATATGAATGTGAAAATGGATGTATGCATGAAGATGTATATGTGGATGTATGTATGTGTGTGGATGTATAGATGTGAATGGGAATGAGGATGTGGATGTATGTATGTATGTGGATGTAGATGTGAATGTAAAGATGTGAATGGGAATGTGGATGTGGATGTATGTATGTATGTGGATGTGGATATACGAATGATTACGTGATAATGGATGTATGCATGTAGATGTGGATATATGGATGTGAATGTGAATGTGGATGTGGATGTGGATGTGGATGTGGATGTGGATGTATGGATGTAGATACGGATGTGGATGTATGTATGTATGTGGATGTAGATGTGGATGTATAGATATGAATGGGAATGTGGATGTAGATAAGGATGTGGATGTATGTATGTATGTGGATGTAGATATGGATGTATAGATGTGAATGGAAATGTGGATGTGGATGTATGAATGTGAATGTAGATGTGGATGTGGATGTGGATGTATGGATGTGGATATGGATGTGTATGTATGAATGTGGATATGGGATGTGGATGTATAAATGAGGATGTGAAAATGGATGTATGCATGTAGATGTGGATGTATGGATGTGAATGTGAATGTGTATGTGAATTAATGTGTCGTCGATATGAGGAAATGGATGAGAATGAGTACACATTGAATGGAATGTGGAATAAGTAATGTGGACTAAGGAGGGATAATGTGGAAAGACGAGAGTTCGATTTAGAAACTGTATTTTGTGACTGTTTGTAAATGACTGTTTTATGTCAAGAATGCTGGGGAAGCATTTTGACCGTCTTGTGGATTAAGGTCATGAAGACCTAACTGTTAAAGTTGCAACTGCTGATGGAGAGTCAATGGAGGACGTCTCGCATAGCAAGGTCGACCGAGGTCTTAACCAGCCTCGGTTCGATTTAAATGGTGAGCTTCCAGTACGGTGGATGAGGGACCAAGGAAGCGGCCTATGAGTGAAGCGCTAGGTCACGTGCGAAGGATCCTAGAGGGTGCTGACCATACGGTGCTCGGGCTCTGGGTCGCCTAGGATACCCACACGTGCATCGAGGAAGATATTGGAACAAGGAGTAAGAGTTGTTTTCTAAAACCGGGCATGGATCTGATTGATTGACCTTGCTGGTCTTCAATGGATGAGTCCATGGCTCTTTATATGGATCAGTTGGTTGATCTTGCTGATCTTCAACGGAGATTCCATCTTGATAAGTGAATATATTGCCGAGTATTATGGGCTTGGAACTATTGAAAAGGCCCCTGAGTGGACAGGTGGTGAGCGTTCTGGTTGCCAATGATGCCATAGATACTCTGATGAAGGAATGATGGTTAAGAATCAACCGGATAATTTAGAAGATTGTGATCAGTGATACTATGGTTCATTAAAGGATTGTTTTAAAACTGGTTGAATCTGTGAAAAAGGCAATTTCATATTGGGTGTGTAAGTGGTGTGACTAGTTTTATTTTTGCATGAACATCCGGCCAGGGGGCCTGGGAACTCTTTTCCCTGGTACCCGGGACAAAAATCAAATTCTAAATTGGATCCCATCACTACAGTGGTTGGGCAGTTGGCTAATCCATGGGACTGGATGGTGTTAGGCTGGACTGATGGATCTGTAAATCGAGACTCAATTTCTGTTACTACGATAGATAAAGTAAATCCCGGATAGTAATTGTTCTATGGATAGGAATCAACGGCTATGCCTCTTGATGGGGAAAAAAGTGTTGATCTCAATGATCCAAGTGCAAGTTTCTTCCTTGATCTGACCGAGTATCTTTATAGGTGCAGTCGGATCAGTTTGATCACTAATGGTCTTGACTACATTAGAGTAAAAAGTTATCCTGGACGAATCGCCCGTGCTTTCCGGATAAGGAAAGTTTTTTCGGGTTCGGTTTTGGAAAAACCGACAGATTAGTCTTTTGTCCGGATACCCATGGACGAGGCCTCGAGTGTGGGACCCTGCCTTGCACATGACGTGCTACTTCCACTGCTAGTACCCCGAATCCGTTGCACGGTGGGAACAGGGATCTCACAGTTGAATTTGGACTAGATTTGGACCTAGTTTGGTTACTTTTTGATTCGGTTTGGTTTCATTTTGATTTGGTTTGGTTCAAGAGAGAGGAGAGATAAAAATATCACATTATTTTTTAGTTTAAAACTCATTCAAGCATGTGAAATATGCACCTCCTTTAATGGACTCCCCTTCCTTACATGTGTCAAAATGGAATCATTATACCCAAAATATCTCATATTTTTAATATTGCTCATAGTTTTTTACTAATAAACCTTGTACATTTTCAACTCTTCATCTTGTGTGAGCATTTACTCATTTTTGGATACCCAAAATATCTCATATTTTTAATATTGCTCATAGTTTCTTACTAATAAACCTTGTACATAGTCAACTCTTCATCTTATGTGAGCATTTACTCATTTTTGGGTATCTTCTTTTACAAATTGGATTTATCTCCTCCCTACACATGGATTGATGCTGTTGGCCCATAGGAACCTTAATTGGACCATAATCGAAAAATTTCTGAAAATCTAGACCCTTAGGCTATGGTCCTTTATACCCATTTCCAATAAATTCCAATTGCACATTGGAAAGTTCTTTTTGAATTTCTGTTTCAGGGGAATTCATTTTAATAATATGAGAAATTTTTCTATCTAAAAATATTCAAAATTTGAATATTCTCTCTCTAGAATATTTTCTCTCTATATGTCAAAATAGGCAGAGACAAGATCTTTTATATTTCTGAAGAGGAGATTGATTACAGGGGAAGATGCTGGACATCTTGAGAGGCTGGGGAGGAATCTTACATTATCTCCCACTTGAAAAACGCGAGATGCCCTCATCTCGCAAACTAGGGGTAATTTCGCAAGATGCGCGAATATGAGACTGAGAGAAAATTTTTAATTAAGATTAACCACCAAGAAAAGTCTCAAAGAGAGCACGACTCAAGACAAGAACAAAGATTTCAACTTTATTCATTCTTGGAACATATACAGTAAAGATAAAAGAACTTTTTACACTTTCATAAGCCTGTCCATCATATGGTCACAAAAGCAGCACTCAGAAGCTGCACACGTATAAGGCAATTCATTTATGGGAATAATTCGGCCGGTTATTGTAGCACCTATCTCACTGGTATGAGGTGACCTATTAAAAGGACCTCTCAGAGGCAAGCCAAAAACGGGATAAAGGCATATCTTCTGATGAGGAAGAAAATACGCCAGTAAGAAGACCCGCTCAGCAAACCCAACATGCCTTGATCTCACCACGTAGTAGTATCGGGGTCCCAAACCCAAAGCTTCAATAACCATAGCCAAGCGAACATTGTTACGAAAGTGTTGTTGACCCCACGGTGTTACCCTAGTTATGTCTTGATAGGTCCGCCATTTGGTCTAAGCTACAGAAGTTCCCAAGTGAGGGAAAAGGGAGCGCTCATACAGTTCTATAAAATCCTTCTTCACAGACTCACTTGCGTCTTGAAGGTGAGAAATCATCATGGATAAAATCAATTCCGTTGCCAAGCCATAAAGTTGATTATGAAAGAAAGGAGATCGATGGAAGTAAGATTACTGCGAGCGACAAGTAAGAGTT
The DNA here is from genome assembly GCF_041138505.1 of Cibotium barometz. NCBI lineage: Eukaryota > Viridiplantae > Streptophyta > Polypodiopsida > Cyatheales > Cibotiaceae > Cibotium > Cibotium barometz. The sequence goes on from NC_141106.1 coordinate 364,645, forward strand.
ATGACTTATATAAAGAAGGAACTAGCGTAACCTAGAAGCCAACGGGGTACCTTGCCACACTGAAGTTTTACCGTCTTACCATGATTTGGTTTTGGCACATATTTCTATAGAAGGCTTACATGAGATACATTATGAACTTTGAGATGAGGAGATAAAAGAAGCTCGTAGGCTAAGTCACCTACTTTCTTTGAATTCAGATAAGGCCCACAATATCTGAGGGATAATTTCTTATACTTCCTAAGAGATAAAGAACTTCTTTTGGACCGTACTCGAATGAAGACCAAAACCTTGATATCCAAAACACCGATTTTTACTTCTGAACTCATTGTTCTGAATCCTTAAAATAGGTGGGACTCCTGAGAAGTATTCTAAGGAAAGGATCTTCCTTTTTTAAACAGAATCTTTCTTTTATTTTAGAGAGGGAATAATTATAAGATCAGAAAGGGAGATTCTTACTCCTGCATAACTTGAAGGCTGGCGGGAGGAATCTTACACAATGCATGGCAATCTCTTAATCCCATTCAAACATTAATTAAATCTTAGCTTTCCCTAATGCAAGCAAACCCATAAGCGTGCATTTACTAACCCACAAGCTTAAGCAAGCATAGAATGTAACATTCACAAACTCACAAGCTCATAGAGATAGTCTATCAATGAATAACTCATTGCCAATGAACTGGGCAAGAGCTTGCATCAATGGAGTCTACACACACACACACTACAAGCATGCATACACAAGAGAAAGAAAGAAGCATTCAACTAATCATAGATTAATCTACTTCAATGATGCTAAAACAGATTAAGAGAAAGAAGTGGAGCTATACTCATTGGAGCTTGATGCTCATTAGAGTACAATAGAGAGTTAGAGAGTTGCCATAGCTTGAGAGCTCAAGAGCTTCACTCAATAGCTTATGAGAATGGCCAAAAACGTCCTCTTTCTTTAGCTAACATCTCTTTTATAGAGATGTCACAAACCCTAGGCCTCTTTCACACATGGGCGGACAGCCCCATAAGTGAGCCTTGCTTAATACACTTCAGAACTCTCATTTAGAACCCACATTGGCCTAAAACGATTTACATTGCACTTCGACACAAAAATATGGGAAAATTATGTGCATCTTTATGTTCCCATTGCTACAATCCTGCTCTCTCGCATTAATTGCTTTCGGCCTCCTTCCATAATCCGTGTTCCCGAGTGGCTGTTCCCATGGAACAGCCACGATTTGCAAAACACCATGAGACCTCTAGAAAAGAGTCAACCATGCTTTTCCAGAGTTGAACTTTCGATCAGCCCACCATTGTATTCCTTTTCTGATATAAGGACCCTCAAATCGCAAATTGTGATCCTTGATTCTCTACACACCCCAGTAAAGACAAAACAACCATTATTGAGGGCAGCAAGTTAATTTATACAATAGTTTTAGCTTTACCCAAAACATGATCCCTATGAGAGCAGAGAGATCAAAGGTTGTGTTCTCCTGATTTAATATTTATTGAAGACCTATGAAAGAAAGAGAGACATAATTTGGTGTACTCTTGCCTATTTAAAGAGGCACTCATATATTGCAAGAATCACTCTCATTTCAAATTGTTGCACAAAGTGACTTTACTGGGAGTGATAGGTTATAGCAAAAGGTTCAAAGGTTAGAATACAATATCACCGATCAACAATGAAAATATCTCATCCAATCAGGTGAAAGGAACTCATGGAGAATCTTCTAGGTTGAGAAATTCAAGGGCTTGATTATAGGGGATACTTAGTTACTTTATGAAGCTACATTTCAGGAACTCATGGAGCATCTTCTAGGTTGAAAAATTCAAGGGCTTAAATATAGGGGATAGTTTCTTACTTTATGGAGCTGCATTTGAGGAATGATTCTAGGGACTTGTGGAGCATCTTCTAGGTTGAGAAATTCAAGGGCTTGATCATTAGGGGATACTTGCTAACTTTATGGGGCTACATTTGATGAAAGATTATGGGGACATTAAATATCACCTAATCATGGATTAGGGACACATAATCTCATGTAATCTTTCCTATTTAAAGAGGAAATCATCTAATGCAAGAATCACTCTCATTTTCATATCATTATGTTGCCATTATGCTAAGTAGATGTGATTAATATTAATATTCTATTTATAAGTTCCATTATGCATAATTAATCATGCTAATCATCGTATTTGATTCTCCATAGCATTTCTCAAAGTGTTTCAAGGATGTGGTTTGTGGAGGCGTTCAAGCAACCTTCAAAAGGCATCCAAATGGACTTATGGAGATTGATTCTAGAAAAATTTGGCAAATAAGAAGAGACATTTATGCTACCTCACTATTGTGAATAATGAAATTCTAACCACAAGCTTTTACTATTGTGAACAATGAAATTCACTATTGTGAACAATGAAATTCTAACCACAAGCTTTTACTATTGTTCACGATTGTGAACAATGAAATTCTAACCACAAGCTTTTACTATATCATCCTTATGTATGTTTAATTTATACTCTAGGTGTTTCTTTTTACAAGGTTGTGTTTAATGCGAATATAAATGACAAGAAATGGTGGTATGTCATACAAGTCGCTCCTCGTTTTCACAGAGTATTTTTCAAGATAAGTATGTTGCAGAGCTCATGGATGAAGTGGTAGTAAAAAATGAACATGTAGAGGGTCAAGTACAAGATGAAGCACTCGAGATACTACCAAAATCAAGATGAAGGTTTCCCTATACAAGATGATGAGGAAACAATTGAATCCGAGCATAAAGATGATGATGTGGAGTCCAGTAGTAGTGGGATAAATCCTTTTGTTGGTGTTACAATGAGACATATGGATCTTGAGATAGACCAATTAGCATGTAAGGATATGATGGAAGATGCGGCTGATGTTGAGCCAAGCTCACCCTAATACATTAATCAGTTTCTCAATTTGCCAGTTTTGATTAAGTCCATGTTTGATTGTTTTATATTTTGTGATTGTTTTTGTGAGATTGTATTACAAAAAAACTCAATCCTTTGATCTTGAGTTGATATTGTGAGGGAGCTCTCTAGAATGCTCTCTGGAATTTTAGATTTTCTTCACAGTATGTCACTATACACGTGGCTATGGGCGCCTTTATAGTTGCGTGTATAGATGCGTGCATAGCCACACACTAGAACTGCACACCTTGGTACCGGGTCCCCTTTCACTACTTTCTGTCCTCTTCATGTGGCTATCCTACGTGGTTGTGCTCCCCTTCTCTTGTTGTGTTCGGTGACATCTTCTTTTTCCTTAACAATGAGTTATTGGAATCTCAGGTCCGGTGATTAAAAAATGTTATCTTTTTTTGCATCATTTAATAGGAGTACTTATTCGCCTTTTTCTTTAGATCAATCATCTTTTGGATGATCTGTTTCTTGATCTCCTTCACTAGACACATTTGATATCCTCTTCCACACGATACTCGCTTTTTTGATCTACGTGCTAAATATCGGTGGTGATAATGATCATGATATAGCCTCTTGCATGTGATTTTCTTTATAGTGTAACTCCTCATTTGGATGTGGCATGTTGCCCATTTAAATTTGTGTTGTTGTGTAGTGGCCATTATTTGCAAAAAACCACGAGACCTCTAGAAAAGAGTCAACCATGCTTTTCCAGAGTTGAACTTTCGATCGGCCACCATTGTATTCTTTTTCTGATATAAGGACCCTCGAATCACAAATTGTGATCCTTGATTCTCTACACACCACTAAAGGCAAAACAAGCATCATTCAGGGCAACAAGTTTATTTATACACTAGTTTTAGCTTCACATCCCTATGAGAGTAGAGAGGTCAAAGGTTGTGTTCTCCCGATTCAATATTTGTTGAAGACCTATGAAAAAAAGAGAGATTTATGTGTACATGGTTATAAGTAAAATCGGCGTTCTTTGTTAAAGAAGAAAATTGCTCATCTGCTTAACATCAATGGTGATGAGGAAGTCCTTGCCAAGACCTATGCTCCAATACCATGTAGGAAATGAGAGTCCAGAACAATGGAGAGAAACATCGAGAAGCGTATGCAGAGTTGGAGAGAAAGAGAGAAGAACAATAGGCAAATCTCAATGGACTTGAACTACATCTTATACTCGAACAATTGGAAGTGACACACGAGTGGTGACATGACCATTCATATAAGTGCATGTGTGTGTGAATGGACCTGTGGAACATTCCTTTCGATTGCATTCTGAAGCCTTTATCTGGGTTTCAAGGCACCACCTGAGTCATATCGTATTTTCATCAATCAACACTTCATTGACGAGGTCGCCAAGCATGAAGTTTCAAGGCACAAATTTCTATGCTTTCCTCTTGTCTACAGTTGAAGCATGAAGTGGTCGTCGGTTTACCAGACTGCAAGCTCAATGACTTGCAGAACATTCAAATATCGTCAGTCAAGTCCATGGCTACTACGGAGCTTTCAAAGCGGAATTAGTTGGTTGGTTTCCTTCTACGAAATTCCTTAAGGCTTTCCAAGGATCCAATCCCGCACGTCAGCGGAAACATATAAGCTGCAGCCTTTGGTCGCAACGGTGATAAACTTGTGGGTGTAGTTTTTTCTCGTAGTCTGGAGTCATGAGGCCTACGACTCTCTCTCTTCCCTTTATACAGTCACACCCACACCCACCACGGCCTACGACTCTCTCTCTCTCTCTCTCTCCTTTATACACTCGACACACGTACCCACACACCCACCACGGCCTACGATGCGCACAGCAGGCTCACGCTCTCTAGACCACGCGTAACAGCCTGATCGCACAACCAGAAATCTACCAATATGCCCATTCTTTAAGTTAATGACCTAGATTCCCCCCGCCCGTCGTATATAATGCAGGAACCCGAGGCCAAGTCCACAGTTAGGAGGGCAAGTAGTAAAGAGAAAGCAGCTGAAATCTCGACTGCTTTTAGTGACGTCCCTAGTTCAGCAGAAGCTACAACTGTGCTCGACCATGTGTCCGCAGAGATGAAGAATGGCGTTGCCGCGCAAGCCGCGAGGTCCAATTACCGGATGAAGTTGGCCTTCGCTGACATCCACCTGCAGGAGCTGGCCAAACAGGTGGAGGAGCGGCGTAGAGCCGGACAGAACTTACAGAGCCGACTCTTTGCTCTTAAGGCACGAATGGAAAGTGCGGAGGAAAGACAGAGGGGGCTGGTAGCGCAGGTGGAGACGTGCGCGCTTCAAATAGCTCTTATAAGGAGCTGCACCTCTAGTATTGAATGATAAGACGTTTCGTTTCTGCAAAATATATATTAATCTGTGCATGAGCGTGCTGCGCGATAGAGGATGAGGCGGCTTGCTGCAGCTCGCGAAGATCGAATACTTCAACATAAATGATTGTTAATTGCAATCTCCCAAATTCCTTGTTTTGTTTGTTCTAGCCTTAGATGCGTTTCACGTACATGGTTCTTGCTTCTTGGAATGATCGAGCTTTAAGTTCTGTTTTCTATTCTTCATGGCTATTCAATTACTTGTAGTGTGGGCTCTCTAGGTTCAAAGGACCTGTACTCAACAGTTTATTACTGTCTTTGGGAACCAGGTTGTTTGTTGGCTGATGTGATTAAGCTCCAAGCTTCTTCAATGCACAACTACGATTGGATAAATATGTGCTCCATGTTGCACATTTTTGTTAGTAAAACTTGTGCAAGGATTGCTTTTTTCGTCAAGGCTATTTTGCATGCTCTTATATTCTCTTTCATATGTATGTTCTTTCCTTTTCTTTTTCTGCCCTTTTATTTTCTTTCTTTCTTTGTATCCAACAATTGATGGATACCAAATATTTGGGAGCCTTCATAATTCCAAAACACGTTGTTTCATTTTTGTTTTTTAACCGACTCCTAACCTTGCAAGCTAGTGGTGTTCCATGCAATGAGTATTAAAGATGGCATCAAGGTATGCTCTCTACTACTGCTTACTCTTCTCTCTACCATCTACTTTCTATATTACCTCAAAAACTTGTACAACTTAACATCATTGCTTTTTGTAGTACTACAATCAACTTCTGTCTTATTTTATTTGTTGGTTTACCTACTCCATGAATAACTCTCTACTCTCTCCAAGGTTATGATGTTTACAATTTGTATTCTCTACTCTAACCTCTTCTCCCTTCTCTACTCTATATTTTTTACTCTCCACTATTTTCTCTATTCTCTACTCTCTATTACCTAAAACGTGCGACCTGCTAGGCTTTTCATTATTTTGATTTCTAACTTCTTTATCAAATCTAGTCCGTCGCTTGAGTAATAATTAAAATGCATCAAACAAGCATTGATTCAAAACCCTTAACCATTGCAACAAGTGTAATCTCACTCCACCATATGTGCAGTTCTTCAACTTACAAATTTTTATTTTAAAGAGCTACCGAAGCCCTCCATAATATATTTGAATTACTATAACAACATTCTAAACCTTAAGAACACTAAGAAATTTATCACCTACTTCAAATTAGTGTTAACCTCTCTAGGAGTATTTATTGCTCATGTCCAATATCCTGGTAATATAAAAAATTGTTGAAAATTGGGAGCCACTTTCCGGGAGGTCACCCATCCTAGTAGTGTTCACCTAACCTCCACCACTCTAATCTCTTCCAAGCTAGAAAAATTGGTGGAGGAGGGATAATAATGGTCCTAGTCTTCTGTTATTTATGTATGATCTCATTATCCCTAGCACTATGCATGTGGTATGTATACGGCTAGGCCATGACCTTCCAACACCCTCCCTCGATGGCCAAGATGTAGGGTGTGTTGAAATATACAAGTGAATAGGGTGTGTGTGGGAACAAGCTCTTGGATAGAGGCTGTAAAAGAGGAGATGTAATTGTGAAAGAACCTGTGAAAAGGTGAGAAGAATCTACTGGGAGAGAATAATGGGTAGCATGAGGGAATTTAGGAGTGTGGAGATATTCTGGGAGATATTCAGGGAAAAGAGAAGAGGTGGAGAGAATCAGGCAAAAGGTGGAGATATTCTGGGAGTGAATCATGGAGAAATCAATGGGATTTGATGCTTGATGTAAACTCTATAAATTGAGGCATAGCCCTAATGAGAATTTGTTGGTTTTTGAGTATCCATGCCTACATTAATCTATGTGCTAATTATTTACGAATTACATCTTAATCACTTGCTAATCACTTTGTTAATTATGTTGATTCTAGTGTTTGATCCACCATAGCTCATCATTTTGCTCAAATTTCAACATGGTATCAGAGCCATGCCTAGAATCAACCAGATTTATGAGCCCATTAGTGAATTAATCAGGATTAGTAGGTAATTAGCAAAAAAATCAAGTTTTTTAGTGAGTTTTCACTCTTCCCCTTCACCCCCAGCCAGTGGAGGGTCTCTAGCACCTTGCACACAAAATTAGGGCACAAGCTTTATACACAAACTAGCTAACATCCCTAACTTCAAGCCCATCTACTCCACGCAGCAAACCGCCGACGGAAGCAGCGAATTTTTGCTAATTAGCAGGCGCCGTTTTTCTGAAGGAAACTGCAGATCTTGAGCTCATCAGTTCAAATCTTTCTAATTCCTCTTAGCCCAAGGGGTAATCAAGCATGCTCTACAAGCTGGTGAAGACAAAAATCAATTTCATCAAGTCTACAGAGAGATCCAACCTCTTCATCAAATCTGCAGGTGACTTTGGTAAAACAGAGATTTAATCCTCTACTAGACTCATTGCTATTGATGCCTTTGAAAGCATTTGAGCTCATTTGAAGTGGAAGGCATCAGATCTGGGCTCCCCGCATACTCTGTTTTCTGCACACAAACCAGAGCATTAATTTGCTAATCAGTGATTAATCAGTGCTGATCATTGTACTTTGGTGCAATTGAGGGTTCAAATTAACCATTAGGTATCTGATACAGATCCCTAAAGCTTCAGATTTCAAATTGGAGTTGGTTTGATACTCCAACCATCCCGTACAAATTGGTTACTCTCAATTTAATGTAATTTCTGGTGATTTTATGCTGATAAAATTGTTGTAATCATCTATTAAACACCAGATTGAGTTGTAAAAGGGTAGACACTGCCCTTGAATCTTGAATTTGGATCAAGAGGTAAGACCCCCTTCACATCACCATGAATTCAGCACAGGAAATAGCCAAATTTAATGGGGAACAGTTCTATACATGGCAAACAAAAACCATGTATTTGCTGATGAGGAAAAATCTGTGGGGATTAGTTGAAGGGAGAGATGAATGCCCAGAGAGAGGAGAAAATGAGTGGAAGAGTAGGAATGAAAAAGCATTGGGACTTATTGCACTCAGTTTAAATGATGAAATCATTCATCATATCACAGGGATACAGTGGGCAAAAGATGCATGGGATGAACTCAATAAATTATTTGGTACACAAGCAAAAAATTCCAAGATAAATCTATTAATGCAATTCTACAAATTGGACATGAAGGAAAGTGAACCTTTAATCACACATTTGAACAAATATAAAAGCATTAAGCAACAGCTGGCAGCTATTGGCAAAAAGGTAGAAGATGATGAAGCATTAGCTGTACTTTTGAAGAGTGTGGACAAAGGAGATTATGAAAACATTGTAGCAACACTAAAGAATGTACCTGAACTAAAGATACACGAGATAGAAGCAGCTCTACTAGAGCAAGAGAGCAGAGGCAAAGAGAAGAAAGGGCTTGACTCAACAGCAGGAGAGGAAAAAGCATTCTTCACCCGAGGAGGATTCTCTCGAGGACGAGGACGAGGAAGAGGCAGAGTAGGAGGGAGGACCTTCACTTGCCACAAATGTGGAAAGCCAGGACACATGGCGAGAGACTGCTACAGCAAACCCAGTGAAGAAGGAACGACATCGGCAAACTTCATGGAGGCTCCAAGGGAAGTGGAGTCGGATCATCTTTTCTGAGAGAGAGAGAGAGAGAGAGAGAGAGAACCCACAACCTAATGTAACCTGCCCCAATAAAGTAAAACCACCTCTGAGCCACCGATGATGTAGGCCAAGTGGTAGATGTATGTGTGAGTACTTTAGTCAAGGTCGCGGGCACTTATAGTAGCCTTGGACACATAGAGAGAGAGAGAGTGTCAAGGACTATGGAGTTTAGGGACTTGAGGCACTGGTCGCGGGCTATCAAGTAAGAGGGAAACTTGATACAGGGTCCAGGTGTGTTAGGATTATTCACTTGAGGGGAGGTGTTGAAATATACAAGTGAATAGGGTGTGTGTGGGAACAAGCTCTTGGATAGAGGCTGTAAAAGAGGAGATGTAATTGTGAAAGAACCTGTGAAAAGGTGAGAAGAATCTACTGGGAGAGAATAATGGGTAGCATGAGGGAATTTAGGAGTGTGGAGATATTCTGGGAGATATTCAGGGAAAAGAGAAGAGGTGGAGAGAATCAGGCAAAAGGTGGAGATATTCTGGGAGTCAATCATGGAGAAATCAATAGGATTTGATGCTTGATGTAAACTCTATAAATTGAGGCATAGCCCTAATGAGAATTTGCTGGTTTTTGAGTATCCATGCCTACATTAATCTATGTGCTAATTATTCACTAATTACGTTCACTTGCTAATCACTTTGTTAATTATGTTGATTCTAGTGTTTGATCCACCATAGCTCATCATTTTGCTCAAATTTCAACAGGGTGATGTAGCCTTCTTAGTCGTACATGCATTTGACATTCATTTAGCTCCATAAAGAGGAATTAACAAGTCGACCAACTCTCCTAACAATATCCCAACATGCCCTCCCTACCTTTGATACCACGTTAGAAATTGGCAGCCACTTCCGAGGAGGTCACCCATCCCAGTAGTGTTTATGCCATTGTGAGCTTAACCTTCATCACTCTAATCCCTTCCAAGCCACTAAAATTAGTGGAGGAGGGATGATAATGGTCCTAGTCTTCTATTATTTTTGTATGGTCTCATCATCTCTGGCACTATGCATGTGGTATAAAAATGGCTAGGCCATGAATTCCCAACACCCTCCCTTCGATGCCAAGATGTAGGGTACCTAGAGGCTCTAACAGCACTTGGCTCAGAGGTCTACCTGCTCTCACAGAGATGTCATCCGGCTATTCCAACATATGCCTTCATTCAGCTCCACCGAGAGGAATTGACAAGGTGACCATCTCCGCTAACAACATTGCAACATGCCGTCACCCATCCCAGTAGTGTTCATGCCACTACCCGCTCAAACTCTACCACTCTAATGCCTTCCAAGCCACATAAATTGGTGGAGGAGGGATGATAATGGCCCTAGTCTTCTATTATTTATGTATGATCTGATAATCCCTATGCATGTGGTCTGTAGATGGCCAAGCCATGACCTTCCAAGAAAAATATGTAATTTTTTTCATGATCAAAATCTAGAGAGAGAAAGTTTGCATTTTGAATAGAAATTTTCCCTTTTATATAGGAAACCCATGTGTAAAAACGTACTTTAAATCTGATCTCCCTTGTAAAGAGATGCAACTTAATGATGAGAACCATAAACAAGATTCAACTTGACTAACTATATGAAAAGTGAGCTATATAAATCCATCTTGATTTTTTAAGAACAACCAAAGTGATAGAATTAAAATTTGAGTCCCCAAGGGTGACTAATTAGGCCATATATCCACCTTAGATAAAATCCTTAAACTAAGTTTACAAATTAAGATAGTATAAATAAATGGTTTCAAATGTTGCATACTTGGTAGAAAGGATAATCGGCAATGGATTTATAAAAAGCAAGGCTTAAAGTGAATTAGAGTAAAGTAATCTAAAAATTTAAAAAGTAAGTACGTTCCCTTGATATAAGGGAATTGCATGGGCTAAAAACATTTTTCAAGTGTGGTTTTAGGAAAAAGGAGCACCCCTACTTTACAAAGCACAAAAACCTAAAACTAGGTTAAAGACATGTACCCTCCTTGAGGTCTACTCCCCTAGCTAAAGACAATCTCTTGGAGAATAGTCGACATTATCTTGGAGATTTAGAATTTTGGGCCTAAATATTCGTCAAAATAAAAATATCTTGGTTTATAATTTTTATTTGGTTGTAGAAAATTGCCCTACCAAAGACTTAGAGATTTCTGAGGGTTCTTAATAGCCAAAAGTAATTTTTGATAATTATATGAATTTTAATCCCCTAAAAAGACTTTAAAAACTAGTTAAATCCCATTTTTGCTCTTAAAAGTTAGTTTTGTAAATTTTTTAAGTTTTTGAAAAATTACCCAAATCGTAGATTTGAGATTATCACAAGTTCCCTAACATTGAAATTATTTTTTACAATATTATTAGATTCTTAATAAATAAGAAACCTATTTTAGCTTTAAAATTTTATTTTTAGGCATATAAAAATAGGTTAATTAGCCCTAGGTGATGACTTATCCATATTTTTGAATCCGAATAGGTTCCTCATGAGATTTTGAAGAGTAGTGATCATTTTGAATATTTTACTTATTTTTTAGTAAATTTACTTAGGCTAAAAATATAATAAAGGACCTTTAAAAATTCGGAGAAATTTCCTATAAAATAGTAGAAAATTCGCAGTCTAAAAAGCCCAAAACACACCACTCACACTAGAGAGAACTAGCCAAGAGAGAAGAGTGTTTTACCTTCGCTTAGCGTGAGTTTAGGCACCCTACTTGTTTGCCATCTCATAAAGAAGAGGCAACCCAGCATGTGTTGGCAGAGCTAGTAGTTGTTGAAGCCCACTCCACATGTCCGCTAGGAGTTACCCTTGTTGACCTTGGGAGCCTTAATAGTGATGAGACCATGCAATTATGTCTCTGTAACACTAATCCTCCCTCACACATATGCTAATAGGCAAGCTAAAGAAGGGAAAGAGGGAAATTGATTCACTCACACACACTCACACACAAGCAATAGCATGCATACAAGAAGGCAAGAGGGCTTGGGTACAAGGAGGTAAGAACACACTCTCATTCCACACTCAAGCCATTCTCCTCATTCTTATTAGATAAATTCAATTATATACAAGGGAGTTACACTATAACAAATGAAGAACACAACCACGTCAAAGAGCCTCGTGAATTTAAGAGAATCTATATATGGAAAAAAATATTCACATAGCTATCAACGCGCGGCTATGCCTGTGGCTACACTAGCATCAATTACTGCATGTGAGTAGCATCCATAACCATGTGTAGAGCATTGTTCATCAATGTATATAGTCACGTGTGTCTATAGCCACGGATTGTCTACACGGGGACAGACCTAGGGGGACATGTGCCCCTACATCTCCCCCCCATTTTTGTTAATCACATAATTTAAACACTAGTTACTGACATGTAGAGCACTTAAACACTAAACACTTAAACACTTTCAAAACCCAACAAATAATTACAATAAGCTAAAAGTATCATGGATTATATTATAAATTTGAAATTACATATTTCATTACACCTGTAAAATTCCTCCCCCTAGCTTTTGAGATGTACCTGTGTAAGAACCACCCTTCAGTCTCTTGTAATCATCCCCCCTTAGAAATGAAAAAAGATCTTGTTTTACCTTGTTTTGGCCTTGAGAGAGAAAATATCTAGAGAGAGGTAACTCAAAATTAAGATATTTTTTGATGTAAAAATTTTCCAAATGTCTAAGATGAATTCCCCTAAAACAGAAGTTGAAAATAAACTTTCCAATGTGCATTAGGAATTAATTGAATATGTGTATAAGGGACCTTAGCCTAAGGGTGCACATTTTCTGAAATTTTTGGATTAAGGTCCAAATAAGGTTCCAAAGGGCCAATAGGATTAATCCAAGTGTTGGGATGAGATAAATACAATGAATAAAAGAAAATAGTCCAAAAATGAGTAAATTCTCACATTAGAGGAAGAGTTAAGTGAGTACAAGGTTTATTAGTTAAAAACTAAGGTATATTAGATAAAAAAATGAGATATTTAGGTGAAATGATGCATTTTTGACACCTTAGTAAGGTCGAAAACCCACTTGAGCTAGGCACCTTCTTCATCATCACAGCTTGGGTTTTTTTAATTCAAAAAAATGTGATATTTTTATAAGGCTTAAACATTATGCTTACGCCTTATGCATAGAGGCTTAATGCTTAAGCCTCAAAGCTTTATGCATATAGGCTTAATGCATAAAGCCTCTATGCATAAGGGCTTCATATATAAGGCTTAAGCCTAATGCATAATGGCTTAATCCATGAAGCCTTATTCAACATGCACGATGTACGAAGCCTTTATGAATAAAGCCTATTTGCATAGGTTTATGCATAAGGTAGCATGAAGTAAGGCCTTATGCATAAAGGCTTCATGCATGAAGCCATAATTCATGTTACATAAGGTTTCATGCATGAAGCCCTTATGCATAAGGCTTAAACCTCAAAGCTTAAAGCCCTTATGCATAAGGCTTCCATAGAGCCATAATGCATAAAGTATTCAAAACACATGCCCTAAAAAATATATAGAAGTGACTTGAGACATGACATGTCTATGGCCATGTGGAATGCTTGGTATTTCATGATCTTTACGTAAAGAGGCTTTATGCATAATCTTTAAAAAATGATTGCATGCAAAATTTAAAAATGCACCCAAGCACGGGGGTGCACCATAAATAAGTAAAGAAAGGGTTTGTGAAAGCTCTTACCTTAATTTAGAGGAGTTGAATGTTTGTTGAGAAGTAGAGTTTTCATTGAAAGAAAAGTTTCAATCTACAAGTAGAAGCACAAAAATAAACAAATTAAAGCTATGTAAGTGAAGACAAGTGAGAAGAATAAGAAAAAGAATAAGACAAGAATCAAGACCTAAGTATGCACATAGAGATTGAAATAGAATAAGACAAGAATCAAGACTTATCATCATTGCTTTTTGTATTACTACAATCAACTTTTGTCTTACTTTATTTGTGGTTTACCTACTCCATTATTCTATACTCTAACCTCTTCTCTCTTCACTACTCTATATTTTTTACTCTCCACTAGTCTCCACCCTCTACTACCTAAATTGTGCGACTTGCTACGCTTTTCATTATTTTGATTTCTAACTTCTTTACTACATCTAGTCCATCGCGTGAGTAATAATTAAATGCATCAAACAAGCATTGATTCAAAACCCTTAACCATTGCAACAAGTGTAATCTCACTTCACCATGTGTAGTTCTTCAACTTACAAATTATTATTTTAAAGAGCTACTGAAGCCCTACATAATATATTCAAATTACAATAACATTCTCGATGTTAAGAACACTAAGAAATTTATCACGTACTTCAAATTAGCGTTAACCTCTTTGGGAGTATTTATTTCTCATATTATTATAGTCAAAATATTTGTAATACAGTCCAAACATCCAGTATGCTGGTAATATAAACAAATGTTGGGAATTGGGGGCCACTTCTTGAGAGGTCACCCATCCTAGTAGTGTTCACCTAACCTCCACCATTCTAATCTCTTCCAAGAAGCCAAAAAAACTGGTGGAGAGGAATAGTAATGGCCCTACTCTTCTCTTATTTATACATGATCTCATTATTCCTAGCACTATGCATGTGGTATGTAGAGGGCTAGGCCATGACCTTCTAACACCCTCCCTCGATGGCCAAGATGTAGGGTACCCAGACGCTCTAATGACAATTGGTTTAGAGATCTACCTCTGATCTCATAGAGATGTCACCTAGCTTTTCTAGCATATACCCGCTTGCTATTGATTACTTCGGGCATACTGACATGATGTAGCCTTCTTAGTTGTACACGCATTTGGCCTTCATTTCACTCCATCAAGAGTAATTGATGAGAAGTAGGGTACGTATAGGCTCTAACAACACTTGGCTTAGAGGTCTACCTACTCTCACACACAGATGTCACCCAGCTATTCGAGTGTATGCTTACGTGTTAGTGATTACTCTAGGCATACCAGCACAATAGAGCCTTCTTAGTCATACACACATTTTGCCTTCATTCAACTCCACTGAGAGGAATTGACAAGGTGAAGAGCTACGCTAACAACATCGCAACATACATTCCTGGATTTAATACCATGTTGGAAATTGGGACCACTTCCTAGGAGGTCACCCATCCAGTAGTATTCACGCCACTACGTGCTCAAACTCTACCACTCTACTACCTTCTAAGCCACACAAATTGGTGTATTTTTTTTTCATGATCAAAATCCAAGAAAAATATGTATTTTTTTTCATGATCGAAATCCATAGAGAGAAAGTTTGCATTTTGAATGGAAATTTTCCCTTTTACACTATAAGAGAATGAGAACATAGCCTCGCAAACTAGAGAGAGATGGAAGTGAGAGAAGGGCCATGGGAAAATTATGATCGCGCTTATAAACGTGCACATAGATGCACTCTGTTAAAAAAAATTTCAAATAATCCCATGTGGACGCCTTAATTATTTTCACTTTCCCTCTGCTCCCTCTACTACCTCTCTTCCTCGTGATGGCTGCGCCTCACCCTTTGTCCTCTCCTCACAAAGTCTCCTCTCAAGTCTTCTCCCAAGGACGATTCCTCACACGGTAATCTCTATCCCACTTGTCTCTCCCACCTCTTTATATATTCATGGTTTTTGAATGGTATATTTAGAATTAGGATTTTTGATTGGTATTCTCTTCACTCTCTCTCTCATGCATATTTAAAGTGTTTGAATGGTATTCTCTTCTCTGTATCTCTCTCTCTCTCTCTCTTTCTTATGCATAAGCCTAAGATGCTTATGCAGAGGCTTATACTTATCTATGCTATTCACACTTTTAGGGTTTTGTATTACTAATTCTTTTCTCCATTAGGACCTCAAGGGAGTCTTCTTGGGCCCTTTTATTTGGCAGTTTAAGGGAGTCAAACCTTTTCTCTTAAGAAGAAACGTTTTCTAATTTGAAGCTTCAAAACAGCTACTTTATTCGAATTTGAATTTTGGGAAAAAAATGGAATTTAAAATCTAGCGGATAAAATCATATCATGTAACATATCTATGGAAAGCTCTTGATGCGTAGATCACGGATCTGTAATCTCCGCTCAAATCGGAGCTTGTATGTAGAAGTTATGGAGGTCCGAAAATTGTAAAATTGCCCCCCCCCCTTTTTTGGGGGGAAAAGTGCACCCTTTGACCACTCTTACACCTCTCTTAATCACTAATGGTTTTTGCTTACATGGCGGGCTCCTATTTGTCAAAAAGTTAAATGTTTCCATAACCTCATGGAAAATTAAAGGGCCCAAAAAGACTCCATTGAGTTCCTTAATGAACTTTTTCTTTTGTTTTGTAGGTCTTATAATCCTCTCTTTCAACTTCACCAAAAAGAGGTAAATGCTTTTCTCTCTTTCCAATTCTGTATGTATGCATTAGGTTCTAAGGGCTTTTGTATGTATACATTACTAATCCTTTCCTCACCCTTTTGTTGGTTTTGAAGGTCTTCTAATCTTCTCTTTCAACATCACCAAAAAGAGGTAAGTGCTTTCCTATCTTTCCTATCTTTTTATCCTCTCTTATTTTTATCTACCAAAAAGAGGGATTTTGTTTTGTAGGTCCTCTATGCATAGCGCTTAATCTATGAATAGAGATCTTATCATAGAGCTTAATCTATGCATTAAGCTCTATTCGTAGAGATTAATGCATAGATTAAGCTCTATGCATAGAGATCTATGCATAGATTAAGCTCTATGCATGCATTAAGCTCTATGCATAGAGCTTAATCGTTTCGATTTTGTATGTATGCATTAGGTTCTTAGGGCTTTTGTATGTATGCATTACTTATCCTTTCCTCGCCCTTTTGTTGGTTTTGTAGGTTATCTAATCTTCTCTTTCAACATCACCAAAAAGAGGTAAGTGTTTTCCTCTCTTTTCTATCTTTCTATCCTCTCTTTCCTCTTTTTATCTACCAAAAAGAGGGGTTTTATTTTGTAGGTCCTCTATGCATAGAGCTTAATCTATGAATAGAGCTCTAATCATAGATCTTAATCTATGTATTAAGCTCTATTCGTAGAGCTTAATGCATAGATTAAGCTCTATGCATGCATTCATAATGCATAGAGATATATGCATAGATTAAGCTGTATGTATAGACCTCTAAGCATGCATTAAGCTCTATGCATGCACAGAGCTTAGTCTTTTCAATTTTGTATGTATGCATTAGGTTCTTAGGGCTTTTGCATGTATGCATTACTAATCCTTTCCTTACCCTTTTGCATGTATGCATTACTTATCCTTTCCTTACCCTTTTGTTGGTTTTGTAGGTCTTTTAATCTTCTCTTTCAACATCACCAAAAAGAGGTAAGTGCTTTCCTATCTTTCCTAACTTTATGCATGAGGCCTCCTACATAGTTTTATGCTTAAGGCCTTATGCATAGTGCTTTATGCATAATGCTTTATGCATAAGCTCTATGCATAAGGCCTCATACATAAAACATTATGCTTAAAGCTTTATTATGCATAAGGTGTTAAAATCCCAAGATCTCTCTAGATAATTGTTATGCATAAACATGCATAAATCAAGCATAAACTCATCCACCCGACCACCCCCGATCCCAAGGGGTGCACACATGAAATATAATGAAATACGTCATACCTTTAACTTGATGTCCCATACCATCAAGAGATATAACTCCCATCCAATAGCATGTAGCTATAGTGTGAAATGGTAGGTGAGTAGATATGATCCTCTACACAAGAGAGCATAACATAGCCTTGGCCTCACAAGCCTCCAAGCCTCCAAGCCCCCCTTGAGTGTGCCCCATGCCCCTATTATATAGGAGGGCCCTCAAGTGACTCTTGACTCTCCATTTCCCATGTGTGACCCTTGGATGCCTAACCCTAACCTTAACCCTTAAGGTTAGTCCTAAACCATGCTCCACTAGAGCTTGTTCCCATGCTCCCATGCTCACAAGCCTAATGTGGGTTAGCCTCCTAGTATATGCACGCATAATGTAGATATAACATACTTTCCCTATCTTAAAACATTGCACTCTTGCAATGAAAAGAAGGAGAACTGCACTGAACATAATCAACCGACTCCCAAGTCGAATCCTCTATTTCCCTATCTTTCCACCTAATTTTAACCTCAGGGATTAGTCAACTACAAAGTTTTCTTTCCTTAAATTCAAGTACCTTATCAGGTTCATGTGGAACATAAGATAATTTTTTTTTTTCCGAGAAAAGATCCTTTCATTAGTTATGTAAAAAACACCCCGTAGGGCTACAAAAGAGAACTCTCCTGCTCCTAACAGAGAGAAGAGCAGTGAATACATCATGGCAGCCCGGGAGACTCTCCCTAGGTACTGCAAAATACAAGCATCAGTCTAAAGAACTAAGCGGCTAAATCATACAATAGGGGGGGGGAAGAGCCAAACAGGTGGCCTGTAGTGCCAACGGGGGGATCCCGTGTGTAGGGTGTAGAACGGGCCGCAGCGCCAAGTGGTATGAAAGGCCTGGCGCCGTAAGATCGCCTCATCCGAGTCTCCCCGGATGCGGTCGTACTGTCCTCGCAGGGTGTGGATCAACTCCTGCCAAATCCCCCGAACAGTCTCTGCTGGTGGCTCTAATCTCCCCTCAAAGGCTGTAAAGCACCGGGCCCTCCAGGTGAACCAGATGGTGAGGCTGCTGAGGAGCTCCCATCATAAATCCCTCTCCTGTGTCCAGCTGGCGGACGAGAAATCCGGTGCCGAAACCAGGCGAGGCTGGCCCCTAATAAATCTGATGGCCTGACTGCCCTGCTCCATCTCATAGCCCATAGCAGGCCCTGATGAAGTCGACCAAGCAGCGGCACCCCACGTAAACATACCCTCTGGAGAGAGGGGGGCCAGAATACGCAGCATCCGCAGGCAAATCTGCTGTGCCTGAGGGCAGTCCCAAAGGCAATGTCTCTGTGTCTCCATAGGGTGGCCGCATCGGACGCAGGCCGCCGGAAGACCGCTGTAAACAAGCCAAGTGCCAACCGCTGAGCCCCTGTGGGCGACCAGCCACTGAAAAGCCGAGATCCTGCGGGCCTGTCGACTAGCCCAGAGCCGAGCCCAGAAATCCTCCAGGAACTCCTGTGATAGTCCCTGCAATCGCCAATGCCCCGCTCTGCCGCTGGAGAAACCGTCCTCCTCGCCGTCAAAATATGCCGTCCCAGCCGAACAGTATACTGGAAAAAGGTGATCTCTGTGGCCTCAAGGGATGCATAAGGATCATGCCACTCATACTCCCTGGGGTCCCACTGTAGCCGGGCCAAGGGGCGCGCTGCATATGCCCATATGCGCCAATCCGGGAGCACGTCAGCAGGGTCGGGGTCAATATGCCACTTCCGAGAAGCGGCAGCCACTACCCGAATCCTCTGAAAAGTGCACTCTGCAACCAAAGGCGACTCCACCTCCACTCTCTGGAGTCTGCCCTCATCCTGTATCTCATAATAGAGGCATCTGCCATCCTCAGTGCTAGCTCTGATAGCAATCAGGATCTCCAACTGTGTAAAGGCACCCATCCACCGTGGGGCCACTGGCTCGAGAGGTGTGAACCACTCCTCTGTAAGTGCCTCCTGAATATCATCCCTCATAATCAACCCCCCTCTGAAGTGACTCAGCCTCTCCACCTGGGTCTCCTCTGGTAGACTGCAGAAAGCCTGCCAGTCTCCAAAACTACGAGCTGGGCCTCCTGCTAAAGGTCCCCAGGCTAGACGAGGCCGAGAACCCAGCATATGACCCTGCTCTGTACGAGCCGCTGGGCTCCAGATGAGCGGCTGCCTGGCCCACTCCTCAACACAAGAAGGAGGCCGCTGAGAAAGCCCCGGTCTCAGCAGCTCCCAAGCTCTCAGGATACTCAAAGTAAATCTGTCCTCCCATCCTCTACTGAGGCCTGTCCTCCTCATCTCTATGAAGATCCAGCGAATCTTTGGTGCCCAAGTACCCCCTGCAGGAGGCGCCCGGGCCTGCAGTCGCTGCAAGAGGAGCTCTTTCCAAGGCTCAGCGCCTGGAAGCAACCCCCAAACAATAAGCTTCCCCAATAAGGCTCTACTCTGATCGACTGGATCTATAATGCCCAAACTGCCCTGAGCCAGCGGAAGTGTAATAACTGCCCATGCAACCTTTGCCCGAGCTGGCTGACCGTCCCGCCCAGACCACAGAAAGTTCCTGATCAGCCTCTGTACCTGGCTGATGCAAGAGCTCGAGAAAATCCAGCAAGACGTAATGTACCACATAGTCGCTAACAGCACCTGATTTGCCACCACCACCCTTCCCAGCCAAGGATAGTCTAGCTGTACTCCAATACAATAGCTTCTTCCGAATGCTCAGAAGAAGCGGGGCAATCTGCTGCTCAGGTGACAAATCAAGGCCAATCTGGCATCCCAAATACCGCACTGCTGTGCCTGGAGGAATCCATCTAAAACCGGGGTCCAGGCTCCATGCCGGAGTGGGAGCACTACTGATCCAAAAGGCCACTGTCTTGCGCCAATTGATCAATGCTCCCAAAGCTGTACTAAAAACCTGGAGCGACTGCTCTGCCCGAATAAGATTGGCCTCTTGGCCATGCAAAAATAAGCCCGTGTCGTCTGCAAACTCAGCATCAAGCAAATCCTCCCCCCGGACTGGGAGCTGAAGTCCTCTCAAACCAACCTCCTCTGCCGTCAAATACATACTCATAGCCTCCGCAAAGAAGAGAAAAAGGAAAGGGGCGAGAGGACACCCCTGACGGACTGATCTGGTCAGCTCAAAACTCGGCCCCCGACCTCCTGCAAATCAGCACCTGGCTGCGAGCTGTGGAATACAAAGCTGCCACCCCTCTGATCCATCCTGGCTCAAAGCCCAGGCGTAGCATAGTGCCCTCTAAGAATCCCCAATCAACTCTATCGTATGCCTTCTCAAAATCGAGAAGCATCACGACCAAGTCCTCGCCAAGAAACCTAGCTCGGGCCATCGCCTCCCAGAAAGTAAAGATGTTGTCAAGGATACTGCGCTCCTTGACAAATCCTGTCTGAGTAGCATGAATCAACTCCCCCAGGAAGGGCTAGATCCTCAAACTCAAGGCCTTTGCTAAGACCTTGTAGACAGTATTGAGGATCGTAATAGGCCTCCAATGCCGAATGTCATCCGATACTCCCTCCCCCTTGGGGATAAGATAGATCAAGCCCTCTGAAAAGCTCTGCGGCATCACCCCAGTGTCCAAAACATGCTGAAAGCCCCTGCGGAGGCCTGGCCCCAAAAGGTCCCAATAGCGCATAAAAAAGGCCGGTGTCAGTCCGTCCTCCCCTGGGCAACTATGTCGCGGCAGGACCCTCAAGGCCTCGGCAAGCTCAATCTCTGACAGAGGCGCACCTAGAACTGTGCGCACATGGTCTGTGACCCTCCTCTGCACATGGGCCCACACAGTCTGTCTGCACACATCTCGATCCTCAGTGGCTGGCTCCGCTGAAAGCAAGTCACTATAAAAAGCAGTGGCAATGGCTCTGATCTCCCCGAGCTCAGTAGCTATCGATCCATCCGGTCTACCAAGCTGGCGAACTCCTGCTCGCGCATGACGGGGTCCAGTGATCTCAAAAAACTCCCCAGTCACTCTATCACCAAGCTGCGTCCACTGAGAGGCCTGACGACGATAGTAAAACTCATGTCTCTGCTCCTCTACCTCTCTAACCTCCTGGCGTGCCTGGCTCAGCTGGGACGCCACCCACTCACATGCAGGCTGCTGCTCCTGAAGGCGCTGTAGCGAAGCAAGGCTGCGTCTCAGCCGTTGCTCCCGCTCGCGAATCTCTCCCAGTCGTGTCAAAGCTGCAGCGTGTAGAAAAGAGCTAAGATCAATGAGTCCCTGGGCACACTGGCCCGCTGCATCCTGGTCAGAGCACTGACTATCATGCCAGATCCTCTCAATGTCCTCAGCGAGACTGGGATCTGTAAGTACCCTCTCTGGGATCCTCAACTGCAAGCTGGGCTCCCGTGTCCCCTCCTCCAATGTCAATATAACTGGCGCATGATCTGAAAATGAGGTGCCAGCAAGAATGCCGACGGAGCCCCCTCGCTCCCCTAACCAATCGCCCACATAAAAGCGATCAATCCGAGATAGATTAGTCCCTCCCTGTCGGCGATCCGACCGAGAGAAACTAAGACTGTCCTGAGACCGGGAGAAAGCCCCATGCTGCCATGCATCAGTGATCCTCAGTGACATACAAAACCGGTCCCAAGCTGCAAGCTTCGTGCCGTGCACTGTAACATGACTGCCTCCCACCCTATTTGCCGGGTCCTCAAGCATGTTGAAGTCTCCCCCAACAGACCAATGTGCGGCCTCTGGCAATGCATCAGTAACCTGAGTCCAAAACTCTGCTCTGGCACTAGCATGATTGGGCGCATAGATGTTGAGCACACCCAATAGCTCATCACGCATCCTCAGAATGACATACTGTGCTCTACGAGGCACAATGATCCCTCGATCCACAATGGCCTGCCGCCATACATCTGCAATAACCATGCATACTCCTCCCTGTCCACCCAAAGGACCAAACCCTGCAGACCAAAAAGTGTCCCATCTACCAGGCATCACCGAACCATATCTCCGGATCATGCTCTCACCCAAGTGGTGCTCCTGCATCATCAAAATGTCAATGCTGCCACCAACCAGGCATCTCTGAAGCTCCTGCCTCAAGCAACCTCAATAGCGTATAAAGTGTGCTCCGCCAAGGCCCTGTACATTCCATGAGATGATCCTCATGGATGCCCTACTGAGGTGGATGTTGTCTCAGCCGTACGGCGGGCCTTCGCAAGCGGCTTGGATGGAGAGTAGTCCCCATCCGAACGGCTGCGAATCTGCCCACCCGGTGTGCTGCAAGAGTCCCGGATGAGGCGCCAGTGGCTGTGGCCCATGGCGACTGCCTCCTGCTCTGACAGAGAAACCTCGTGTATACTCACATATCCAGGGTCCCGCGCCAAGTCTGCCACTATACGCACGACCAAATGCCGAATCCCTGAGGTATCCACACTCCCGGGATCCAAGAAAAAATGAGCCAACTCCCAAAGTCGGCCTATCACATCAGTCACCTCCAGATCGCTCATGTGGTGAGAAAACTCAACTGCTTGAGTCTTCAAAGTGCTGAGAGCGAGCTCTAGAGTCCACTCCCGATCACAAGGTCCACATAGAGGGAACGAGAAGGCCACCGCTGAGTCTAGTGCCTCCTCCCCACGGGCCGGAGGTATCACTACGTGAACTCGAATGGGTGCTGGCTCATGGGGGCCCTCTGCTCCAAAAATCCGAGTAAAGGTATAATCAAAGGCCTTCGAGCGCTGTCTAATGCCTAGGCGACTCAGCCGACTGCGGATAGATGAAATCCGTGAGGCCCTAATCGGCATAGGTCTCCTCTGTGATGCTCGAGCGAGGTCAGTGCTCAGCGCTCTCCGGACTGCAGGTGAGCACCAGGAAACTGCCAGGGTCTCCCGGGAAGGTGAGGTGGGCGGAGGGGGAGGAGGGGGAGGCGAGGGAGGTGGAGAGGGAGCCGCTGCCGAAACCGGAGCGGAGGCGGGAGGAGGCGAAGGTGGAGACGAGGCGGTGGGAGGGGACGGGGGTGGGGGGGGTGAAGAAGGAGGAGCTGGCATCTCCTGGTCCTCAGTCGTCGCTGCAGGGGTCTCCTCCTGAAGGGGAGCAAAGCTGTCCCTCACGGGAAACCAGTGAGGCTGAGACTGTGGCTGTTGCTGCAGCGGTCTCTGTGCGTGCTGCTGTGGCTGTCTCCCTCGGCGGCGCCCCTGTCCAGGCTGCCACTACGAGGTCTCTGAGGCCTGAGCAGGTGTCCCTGAGGCAGCCTGCCGAGCCGAATCTGTGGGCGGGCCATCAGTAGCCTGCTGCTGTTGGTGAGGGTCGAGGTCTCCTGCGAGGGCAGGCCTTGGCCAGATGACCGACCTGCCTGCAAATGAAGCACTGGTTCGGGAGCCCCGAGAACTCCACTCTCTGATCTATCCACCCCCCCCTATCCTAGGTAGCTGAATGACCTTAGGAAGGGAGGAGATGTAAGACACCAACACTCTGACCGAAGGTAGCCCCGCTGCTCTGGCCACCACTGAAGCTGCTGAGGGGCCCGTCTCAAGAACCGAGCCCACCAATGCTCCGAGCCTGGGGAGGAGCGGAAGATACTCCCGGCGGAGACCAGGGAAACAAACTGTAATATGGAAGAGGCGCTCTCCCTGCTCCGCCGCTGCTGGGTCAAAACCATGTTGCCAAGGTCTGAAGAAAGCCCGAGCACCCCTGATGTCCAGAGGACTCATGGCAAGGACCTTGGCAACGCTCTGGGCGGCCTCGAACTCGATCTGATAATGGCCCCGGCCCAGGAGCTGTACATCCAGGATCTTGCCCACATCTGCAAGAAGGCGGGCCTGAAGAAGATCCCTGATCTCCCCTCTGCTGGGGCGAGTGCCGACTATACGGCAGATGGTGGAATGAGCCTGGAGGCGTTCCACCTCTGCAGTGAGGCTCGCTTCCTCTTCCGGCGAAAGAGAAAGCCTGATGGGGATGACCTCGGGGGCGGGCGAGGGGGCTGCGGATGAGTCCCTCTGAGGCGAGGCGGGAGGAGTCTCCATCAGAGTCTGAAGCTCAGGCGAAGGCGAGGCGAAAGCGGAAAACTTGCAAGAAACGGGCTGCTGCACACAAAGAGGCGGAAGACCGGAGGAAAAGGGAAAAAACACAAAACCCCCTGGGGGTGGAAAACAGCGCGAAGGAGGGGGGGGGAGTGGGCGAAAAGACGAAGGAAAAAACCAGGGGGGGGCGTGGCGCTGCTGAAGAAAGGCGAAGAGGCTAGGCGGGCGGGGGCCAGCAGGCAGAGAGGCTAGGCGGGGGGGGCGAGCAGGCGAGTAGGGGCGCAACGCGAAAAGAAAAAAAAAGAAAAAAGAAAGGGGGGGGCGGGCAGCAACGCGCAAGGAAGGGGGGGCGGGGCGCTGCTGAAGATAGGTGAAGAGGCTAGGCGGGGGGGATGCGAGCAGGCGGAGAGGCTAGACGGGGGGGTGGGGGGCGAGCAGGCGAGGAGGGGGGGGGGCGCAGCAGCAAAGAGGGGGGGGCGCAATGGCGAGGGGGGGGGGCGCAGAAGCGAAGGCAGGCAGGCGGGGGAAGGAGGAGGGGCGCAATGGAGGGCAGGCGAGCAGCGAACAGCGTGCGCAGGGTGATGGCGGGAGCTTCAGCGAGCAGCGATACGAGTCCTTAATGCCTTCAATTCTATTGCTGTAAAACTTTTTGGAACATAGGATAATTCTTCGACTTCAACAAGTTTTTGAGGATGAGGAGTAACTGTGTTATCCTCACCTCCCAATTTTCCTTTTTTCAATCTATTCATATAAAAGACTGGATGAACTCTAACATGTGGAGAACACTATATTCGTGAGTTTGGGAATTTCCCAACTCCCATTTTTTGAATACTAAAAAGGTGGGACCTAGATAACATGCCTATAAGTTTCTCAAAACCATATCATGTGACCTATTGTTCGAAAGCGCTTGGAAAATGGAATCTAGTGAGCTATAGAGCGCTCAATTTGGAGTAACAGTGTTCAAGTTATGATTAATCCAAAGATTTGACCACATGTCCCAAACTACTGGGAAATTCCCATATTCCCCAATATGGTGTTGGAGGTAGTTTAAGTTCATATGCAACCGTGCCAATCTGATGTATAAATCGAAATGGACCATAATATCTAGGAGATAGATTCGAGCATTTTCCCATTGACAAATTCTAAGAATCTTTAGGAACATTTAAATAAACCAATGCTCCTAGTTCAAAAGACCAAATTGAGCGTCCTCTCTATCAACATAGAACCATGCCCTTTCCTGAGCACTCTTGATAGATTCTCGAGCTTCGGTTAGCATTTCCTACATCACGCAAGAAATCCCTCGATGCATTAAGCTCAATGTCCTTAAGACCGACATCAATAGGTGCCCTGGGTTAATACCCATACATAAGCATGAACGGACTAAAACCAATAGCCGTATGTTTAAAACTGTCATAGGCAAATTCCATCATTGAAAGATATCTTTCCCAATTTGATGCTTTTCTAGAGACATATGCACGAAGCATATCCTCTACATCACTTTAGTATAGCTTGCATAAGGCTTGCATAGCGGCGTAGTTTACATAAGGCTTGCATAGCGGCATAGCTTGCGTAAGCTTAATTATAGCTTGCGTAAGCTTAAGTATAGCTTGCATAAGCTTTTGTATGTATTCATTACTAATCCTTTCCTCACCCTTTTGTTGGTTTTGTAGGTCCTCTAATCCTCTCTTTCAATATCACGAAAAAGTGGTAAGTGCTTTTCTCTCTTTCCTCTATTATTATTTCACCCTTGGGTGCTGGGGATTTGTTTTGTAGGTTTGCGCATAACCTTTGTGCATAATGCTCATGCATGCTTTATGTATAAGCCTCATGCATAGCTTTATGCATAAGGCTTCATGCATAATGCCTCATGCATAGGATCTATGCATAAGGCCTCATGCATGCTTTATGCACAAGGCCTCATGCATAGTTTTATGCTTATGCATTTGGCCTCATGCATAGTTTTATGCTTAAGGCCTTATGCATAGTGCTTTATGCATAAGCCTTATGCTGCATAATGCTTTATGCATAAGCTTTATTATGCATAAGGCCTAATGCATAAAGCATTATGCTTAAAGCTTTATGCATAAGGCCTCATGCATGCTTTATGCATAAGCTTTAGCATAGCTTGCATAAGGCTTAGGGCTTGCAAGGAGCTTGCATAACGGCATAACTTGCATAAGCTTTTGTATGTGTGCATCACTAATATTTTCCTCACCCTTTTGTTGGTTTTGTAGGTCCTCTAATCCTCTCTTTCAACATCACGAAAAAGAGGTAAGTGCTTTCATATCTTTCCTCTATTAGTATTGCACACCCTTGGGTATGCTGGGATTTGTTTTGTAGGTTTACGCATAAGCTTTATGCATAATGCTTTATGAATAATGCTCATGCATGCTTTATGCATAAGGCCTCATGCATAAGCTTTATGCATAAGGTCTCATGGATAGTTTTATGCTTAAGGCCTCATGCTTTATGCATAGCTTTATGCATAAGGCCTCATACATAGCTTTGTGCATAAGGCCTCATACATAGCTTTGTGCATAATCCCTATGCATAAGCTTTATGCATAAGGCCTCATGCATAGTTTTATGCCTAAGGCCTCATGTTTAAGGCCTTATGCATAAGGCCTCATGCATAGCTTTATGCTTAAGGCCTCATGCTTAAGGCCTTATGCATAGTGCTTTATGCATAAGCCTTATGCATAAGGTCTGATGATGCATTGTTTTATGCTTAAGGCCTCATGCTTAAGGCCTTATGCATAGTGCTTTATGCATAATCCTTATGCATATGCTTTATGCTTAAGGCCTCATGCATAGCTTTATAAATAAGGCCTCATGCATGCTTTATGCATAAGGCCTAATGCATAATACTTTATGCAAGGCTTGCATAAGGCTTACATAACGCATAGTGATTTAAACATAAGGCATAGTGTTTTAAGCTAATGCATAGTACTTTAAACATAATGGTTACATAAGGCTTCTCTTGCTTGCATAATATTTTTTTAGTATTCTCTTTGTTTGTATAAATGTGGCATGGGTCCTCATCCTCTTGTCCCACACAGACCCACAAGTTGAGGCTCTCATCAAGTCTCAACGACAGTTTTCTAGGGAGGTAAAAGGCATCTTTGGCTAAACTCCCACCCCCCGAGCAGTTGGCAGGCTATGCAGCAAGTACCCCTTTACCGTCAGGTCTGCCCAGAGCCTAACAGAGTCCCTTGCCAGGCACTTTACCCTTGCCAACAAAGCAGGCACTTTACCTGCCTTTACATTCACCCCTTTACCATCAGGTCTGCCCACAGCCTAATAGAGTCCCTTGCCAGGCACTTTACCCTTGCTAGCAAGGGTAACAGGCACTTTACCTGCCTTTACATTCACCCCTCATCCGTCAGTCCCAATTAGTGCTACAGCATCTCCTACACCTCCACCTTCAGAAAATGTGACACCTCACAGTTATCATGGCTCTCATGAGGGTGGCAGTCATCGGGTAGTCGTGGAGATAGTGGCGGTCGTACCTCACACCCGTTGCACTAGCACTGAGAGTGGAGGTAAAGGAGATAGTGGAGATAGAGGAGATAGAGGATGCCTAGGGCAGTGCTTTGGGGGTGGAGATAGTTCTTCAGAGTCACCACCACATCATGGTGATATATCATATTATAATATCACAGATGTGGGTGGCATAGTTGATTACTCTCATGGGAAGGAGGTGGTAAACTACCTGCACCAAGTAGTTTTTGCACACTCTAAAGACTGCTTTATACATTTTGAGCAGCAAAGGGAGAGCTTAGTGATGATTACATTAAAGTTATCCACAAGAAGTATCCTAATCCTCATGACCAAAGGTTTAACAGTTAATGGGCATGACACAAAATCAAAGACATACTTAAGAATAGGTCTCTATTAAGGAGACATGCAAAGGAGGAGAAATCCCAAATAGATGCGGTCAAAATGGATAGGGTAAGCCATCTACTACTCATAAGGGCGAGTGGGAGAAAGCCAAGAAGGAGCTCTTAGTGAACCAGCAACAAAGAGAAGCGCGGCGAATACAAATGGAGTGATATGGATCATCGCACTTTGGATCTGGAGGTCGTGCATCATGGGAGGCCGAGTTTGTATGTATAGTGCAACTTCATGTCTTTTCTTTGTATTCTCTCTATTTAAATTGTTTTATAATGTTTGTCTTGTGATGTAGCGTGACATTGTGGGTAGAGATCCTACCCCAGCAGAGATTGGCTACCATCACCCCCACAGTAGAGGAGATACATGGGATTACCTTCACGATGAAGGGATCATCTATGACGAATAATACAATCGAGCAAGGAGAGCACCAATGTGGGTAATACTTTTTATATTTATTTACAAAACATGTTTCCAACTTTAATACTTTCTATTTTTATTTATATATATCTTCACTTTGTGTAGGCAGCACAAGGAGGACAAGATGACTCGGAGAGTGATGACTCCTCCGAGTAGTCGCCTGCTAGTTTTTCTTCATATATAGTTTTGGTTTATGCAACTATGTTTCTTTTTCAAGCCTCATGTGGCTACCATCATGTATGGACAACTTCTTGGATATAAGATGACTCCTCCGAGTAGTCGCCTGCTAGTTTTTCTTCATATATAGTTTTGGTTTATGCAACTATGTTTCTTTTTCAAGCCTCATGTGGCTACCATCATGTATGGACAACTTCTTGGATATAAGATGAAATTTTTCATGTTCTTTATATATCTATGTTTTTATTCAAGCCTTATGTGGCTACGATTATGTATGGATAAATTTTTGGATATAAAATATAATTTCTCATCTTCTTTAATCAATATTCGAAGTGTGTTCACAAATCTTTTTGTGCATATCTATCTTTAATTTAAGTTTTTATGTTGATATCTTTGCTAATCTTGATTCGTCTATGTACAAGTAAGCAAAACCTTAAATCAGAGAGTTGCGTGGTGCAGAAAATGCAGCTACATGTGTAAAAAATGTAGCTACATGTGTAGAAAATGTAGCTACATGTGTAGACAGCTGTACATCTACACATGCAGCTCTTTGGAAAAAAAATTTAAATTTCAAAGCACGTCTATATGCGCGTCTATAATGGAGGCTATAAGCATGTCTATACGTGCATCTATAAAGTGCATCTATATTGATATAGACGTGCTTATAGGCATGCATATAGACGCCTATCAATAGAGGCAATTTTAGACGCGCTTATAAGCATGCCCGTAACATTTTAAACCACGTTGTCAAAAACATGTCTATAAATGCAACTACGGTCGCTTTTACTTGTAGTGTTATATAGGAAACTCATGTATAAAAACATACTTTAAATCCAATCTCCCTTGTAAGAGATGCAACTTAATAAATGAGAACCATAAATGAGATTCAACTTGACTAACTATACGAAAAGTGAGCTATATAAATGTGTCTTGGGTTTTTAAGAAAAACCAAAGTGATAGAGTTAAAATTGGAGTCCCCAAGGGTGGTTAACTAGGTCAGATATCCAAACTAGGTTTACAAATTAAGATAATATAAATAAATGGTTTCAAATGTTGCATACTTGGTAGAAGGATCATTGGCAATGGATTTATTAAATGTAATAATTAAAGTGATTTATAGTAAATTAATCTAAAAATATCAAAAGTAAGTACGTTCCCTTGAGATAAGGGAATTGCATGGGCTGAAAACATGGTAGGCCTTCATTTTTCAAGAGTGGTTTTAGAAAAAAGGAGCACCCCTACTTTAGAACGAAAAACAAACCTAAAACTTACTTAAATACATGTTCCCTCCTTGAGGTCTACACCCCTAGCTCTAAAGACAATCTTTTGGAAAATAGTCAACATGTATTATCTTGGAGATTCAGAATTTCAAGAGAGCATAAATTTGTGTATACTTAAGTTCTTCATGATTTCTAAAAACTCTCAAATTTTAGGTAGTACTATATAATAGCTTGATAATTTATTTTTGAGAAATTTCATAAATAAATAAATTCTTTTCTTGAATAGGGAATTAAATTTTTTGTGAATCAACCTAGAGTCCAATCAGTAGTGTCTACAATAGAGGACAAGGAATTTTGTCTCATGGTGGTAATAGAAATTGATGTAGAACGTTTGTGATAGAATGATAAATTATTTTTGAGAAATTTCATAAATAAAGAAATTCTTTTCTTGAATAGGGAATTAACTTTTTTTGTGATTTTTTATTTCAAAATCAACCTAGAGTCCAATCAGTGTCTACGGTAGAGGACAAGGGCTTTTGTCTCATGGTGGTAATAGAAATTGATGTAGAACGTTTATGTTAGAGAAAAGTAAATTCTCACCCTCAAAACTAATTTTGAAAAAAAAGTTTATTTCTTTGTAATCCTAATCCTGAACGTAAACCAATCACATTACTCCTCTAGTTAAGAGCATTAGCATGTTCTTTTTTGTTTTTAAATTGATTCATCATGCTAGATCTCTATAATGGAGATCTAGTACAGCCTACCAAGTATTATAATATATTTTAATTCCAAGATCATCTTTCTTACATGTGCCTACAGTCTATGTGATGTCATTTGCAATTTTGATGAATACTTAGGCCCAAAATGCTCGGAAACAACAAAAAAATCACTTTTTTTGTAAAAACTGGTTTATACTTTTTATTTGGTTATAGGAAATTGCCCTACCAAAGATTATGAGATTTGTTAGGGTTCTTAACAGCCAAAAGTAATTTTCAGTAATTATATGATTTTTTAATCCCCTAAAAAGACTTTAAAAACTAGTTAAAATCCCATTTTTGCTCTTAAAAGTAAGTTTTGTAATTTTTTAAGTTTTTGAAAAATTACCCAAATTATAGATTTGAGATTCTCACAAGTTCTCTAACCTTGAAAGTATTTTTTACAATATTATTAGATTATTAATAAATAAGAAACCTATTTTAGCTTTTAAAATTTTTTT
Organism: Cibotium barometz; assembly: GCF_041138505.1. Taxonomy (NCBI): domain Eukaryota; kingdom Viridiplantae; phylum Streptophyta; class Polypodiopsida; order Cyatheales; family Cibotiaceae; genus Cibotium; species Cibotium barometz. The sequence goes on from NC_141106.1 coordinate 396,013, forward strand.
TTAGGCATATAAAAATAGGTTAATTAGCCCTAGGTGATGCTTTATCCATATTTCTTAATCTGAATAGGTTCCTCATAATATTTTTAAGAGTAGTGATAATTTTTAGTATTTCAATTATTTTTTATAAATTTATTTACACCAAAAATATAATAAAGGATCTTTAAACACTAGGAGAAAAATCCTATAAAATAGTAGAAAATTAGGAGTCTAAAAATACCAAAACAACCCACTCACACTAGAGAGAAATAGCCAAGAGAGAAGAGTGTTTTACCTTTCTCTTAGCGTGGGTTTAGGTGCCCTACTTTCCATCTCATTTAAAGAAGAGGCAACCCAACATATGTTGGCAGAGCTAGTAGTTGTTGAAGACCACTACACATGTCCCCTGTAAATAAATGAACCATGAAAGATAGTTACTCTTACCTTGAGAAGAAGATAAGTAGGCAATGCATTGCAAAGTTGACCTTATGTTACAAGGAAAATATTGTATTGAACTTTAAGCGTATGGCTTATGCATTAAGCTTATAAATTATGCTTAAGACTTATGCATAGAGCATATAGACTTAATGCTTTAAGCCTCTATGCATAGAGGCTTAATTCTTAAGTCTCAAAGCTTTATGCATAGAGGCTTTATACATAAAGCCTCTATGCGTAAGGCTTCAACATTATGCTTAATCCTTGAGCATACAGACTTAATGCTTAAGCCTCTATGCATAAGGCTTAAGCATTATGTTGAAGCCTTATACATATAGGCTTAATTCTTAACCCTCAAAGCTTTATGCATAAAGGCTCTATACATAAAGCTTTTATGCATAAGGCTTCATTATGCAATAAGCCCTTATGCATAAAGCTTAAACATAAAGGCTTCATGCAATATGCCCCTCTGCATGAAGCCTTTATGCATAAGGCTTAAATATTATGCTGAAGCCTTATACATATAGGCTTAATTCTTAAGCCTCAAAGCTTTATGCATAAAGGCTCTATACATAAAGCTTTTATGCATAAGGCTTCATTATGCAATAAAGCTTAAGCATAAAGGCTTTATGCATAAAGGCTCTATACATAAAGCTTTTATGCATAAGGCTTCATTATGCAAAAAGCTTAAGCATAAAGGCTTCATGCAATATGCCCCTCTGAACATAAAGCTTAAGCATAAAGGCTTCATGCAATATGCCCTTATGTGCATGAATCCATAATGCATGTTGCATAAGGCTTCATGCATCAAACCCTTATTCATAAGACTTAAGGCTTATGCATAAATCCCTTATGCTGAAGCCTATATGCATAAGGCTTAAACATTATGCTTAAGCCTTATACATACAGGCTTAATGCTTAAGCCTCAAAGCTTTACACATATAGGCTTTATGCATAAAACCTTTATGCAGAAGGACTGTATGTATCCTTAAGGCTTAAGCCTTATGCATAAGGGCATAATCCATGAAGACTTATGCCACATGATGCACTATGTACGAAGCCTTTATGAATAAAGCCTATTTGCATAGGTTTATGCATAAGGTATCATGAAATAAGGCCTTATGCATAAAGGCTTCATGCATGAAGCCATAATGCATGTTACATAAGGCTTCATGCATTAAGCCCTTATGCATAAGTCTTAAGCCTCTATGCATAAGGCTTAAGAATAAAGGCTTCCATATATCCATAATACATAAAGGCTTCATGCATGAATCCATAGTGCATAAAGCCCTCATGCATAAACCCTTCATGAGCTTTACACAAAGAGGATTTATGCATAATATTTAAAAAATGATTGCATGCATAATTAAAAAATGCTCCCAAGCATGGGGGTGCACCATAAACAAGTAAAGAAAGGGTTTGTGAAAGGGCAAGTGCTCTTACACCAATTTAGAGGACTTGAGTATTTGTTGAAAATTAGTTTTTTCACTGAAAAAAAGTTACAATCTAAAAGTAGAAGCACAAAAATAAACAAACTAGAGCTATGCAAGTGAAGAAAAGTGAGAAGAATAAGAAAAAGAATAAGGCAAGAATCAATACCTAAGTATGCACATAGAGATCGAAATAGAGGGGAGGGAATAGAGAAAGAGAATATAAACCCTTACCTTCACCATGAAACTATGAAAGCACATAAATAAAGAATGAGAGAATGAGTTTAATGCTTGAGGTCCTTGAGGTTCTTGAGGTATGAAAGATGAAGGGAGGTGAGGAAACACGTTTAGCAAAGGTTTTTGAGATAACAAATAAAGAGTGCACGTCGGGCGGGAGAATTTATTTTGTAATAGTACACAGCATATACAAGCGCACATAGCCTGGTAATGGGAAAAATAATCTTTTTTCATGTAGCCGTGACTCTCTCACTACGTCACACGACTATACCATCATCCTCTTGTTATGTTATAAGTTTGGGCATCCACACCTAATAACCCATTGGGAACCCACTTATTTTCTAACCTTATCTAGGCTAGTCTAAGCACACATTGGGTGGATACCAGCTCTTTTACTAAGATCATTCAATCTTTTGAGTACATCATTGAGAAAAACTATGAGAGAAATACAATGATTGGAATACGCTATTAATTCTCACTTAGGCGGACACAACACATGAGTCAGGGTGGACAAGGATATTTTAGGCGGTGCCCAGTGTATATGTACATCCTTTACTGACTCTGCATTGCTTGTGCATGTCGTCCTTTGCCTTGCATGGTAAATGCATAATCTATGTGACACTTGAGCAAACGGTTAAACACATGCATGAATACATGCAGTGTAAAAAAGTGGACATTCTTCAGTTCCATTTTGGGTCTCTCAAATTCCTATTTGGCACAACTAGCATGTTGGCAGACAAGACATCTCCAACCCTGTTGCCAACAACATCGTCCATGGGGTCATGCTCAATATCTTGATTCTCAAGCATCCTCTTCTTTCTCGACTTTTGTTTGTTTTCTTCCCTCACCATTCTCATGCACCACGAACAAGGATTTGGGGTGTTGGCACCTTCTGGACACCCAAGCAAGAACTTTATTGTCTTCAAGTCACCCCCCAAATGCCAATCTACTATATAAGTGCCCTTGCCCTCTACCTCAAGTTTTTCTCCTTGAATCTGTGCTTTGATGACAGTGGTAATCGAGGGTATCCTATCAAACATCCAAGCAAGAACTTCATGTGTCTCTTTCGGTACTTCAAATGCCCCAAGCCACCATATCTCTTTCTCAGATTGGACACTATATGAGGGAAAGTCTAGCTTGCAAATCCTCTCCCTATCAGGAGTTTGGTTGATCTCAATATTCCCCTCAAATGTGTCTTCACTGAGAAAAGACAATAACTTTGAACTTTTTACATATGATAGCCTCATTCACGAGTGTGATACTCATTCACTCTATCCTGTTTCCTTTCACAATCTGACACTCCTCCATTTTCAACTCAAACCTAACTTTGTCACCTTGCATGACAAACAAAATTAAATAAGCTTTGATTTTTCATAGAATTTTTCAACTACTTTTTGCAAGAAGAGATATAAAAGTTGCTTACAATTATTAGGTAATCCATAGAATAAGATCATAACTTTCTGAAGACATTGTAGATCAACAAATATATTGTTGAACTCGTTGTAAGGAACCACAATATTACCATTGTTGCCTCGCTTTTTCCCCCAAGCTCTAATGGTCAGCACATCATTGACGTAGTGGTACTCTCCAATATTACGTTGCACATATTCATTGCATGTCCTCTTTGCTAATCTTAATCTTCTTGGGATAGGAAAAATATTTCGTGTGATGCCTTGTTTGCAAAGTGTATCTTGCAGTAATTGATGGAGAGCCTATTATCCTTTTGTGCTTATGTCCACTTCATCGCATGCATTTTGAACTTCCTCAATGCCTAAAATGTTAGTTATATCTTGCATTATCTCATTTGCAAGTATCTGTCATACCTTCTTGTAGTGTGGGTCTCGAACTATGGAAAGAATGTCAGGTTTTCTCACGTAGCTACGTAACATATCTCCAATATCTTGAGGACCATTATTACCACATGCATCTTTAAGAAAGGTCCTGTAGAGTGAACTTGCAAAGATTACTTATAGCAACAATATTATATAAAAAATCAAACAATAGATACACTCTAATAAGAATAACTTATAACCAAAAAGATGAATAGAAAACAAACCTTGCTACATGAACTCTTCTCTTGAGAGCACCACCACCAACTGCAAGTGTCTGAATGTTGTTCATTGTCCTCTTTCGCTCTCCAGCTCCCATGGGTGTGCTCTTCATACGTGAGATTGTATCCTGTAACTTCAGTATGTGGTCCTCTTTCTCTTTGCCCTCTCTTTGTATTTGTAAAATACTATTCTGTGCAATTTCGAGAGCTTGTTGCACACTACTCAAAGTGACTTGCAAGCTATGAATTTGTGAGTTTAGAAATTGAACCTTCCATGCATCACATAGACTTAAGCGTTTGCAATATCCAAGGAGCCCATTCTCACCCTCTCCAACAAAATGAATGAATGAGGGTAGGTCTATGAAAGGTGGAGAGAAATTTGAAGAAGGATCATTAGGATATAAATACCCATCAACCCAAAGATCCACATTACAATGACCCTGTTGTCTTCTTTCTTGCTTCTCATGGGCGTTTAGACGTTCTTTTCTGATAGGTGCATATTTATTCAAGATGCAAATATGCAAGTCTACTTTCCTCACTTGTGATGAATTTGAGGTGTTTGTTATTTTTGTGAGTGGCACCATAATAGACACAATGGAAGATGGTAGATAGCTTGGATCCCAAAGAGAAGCTTGCAAGAGAGACCTACTGCAATGAGAGAAGGGAGAGAGAGAGAGAGAGAGAGAGAGAATCTTTTAGTTGTTGTTGAGTTGGACAGAGAGGAGATGTGATAGTAATCACTGAAGAAAATGGTTTTTAGGTGGGTTTGCTGTAAAATATAAGTTTTAAATTGCTAGCCTATTCGAATATTTAAATTTAAATTAAACTTTTTATTTTTTGCATTTAAAAGTGAAAAAAATAAAAAAACATAAATTTTCCTTGTCTTTTAATGACTGTTGATTTAGAATTTGTGGGAATTTCAAAAATGCAATGAAAGTATATTAAACGAGATTGTCTAATGACTGTTGGAACTTCAAAAGTGTATTAAACGAGATTGTCTAATGACTGTTGGAACTTCAAAAACGTAATGAAAGTGCATTAAATGTGATTGAAAGTTATTTTGAGACAATTATTTTGAATTGTAATAAAAAATATTTTTGGGGCCCCTATATGGACGAGATTGATGATGTTTTGAGAGCTTTAGCGGCTAGAAAGAGAATCCTAGAGTGAAAATCCTAGAGAGGGAAGACTAGAGAGATCCCTTACTTTTAGGGCCAAAAGTAGGCATCATTATGAGGTTTGTTTCCTTAAGCCTCAAATAAATTAAATGCCCTTTTTATGTTTAAATGCCCCCTAATGAGACAAAATCAGACAAGTATAAAAATGCTATATGTAGTTTCATGAACATCGAATATGTGGTTTCACAATAGTTTATGACCCCTTTTCATGGGTTTGCACTTTCACGGCCCCACCATTTCACGGCCTAACTAGTTCAAGACTGAACCATCTCACGACCTAAGGGTTTCATGGGTCTGCACTTTCATGGGTTAACGGTTTCACGGGTTTGCACTTTCACGGGTTAACCAGTTCACGGCCCCACCATTTCACGGTCTAACCAATTCACGATCGAACCATCTCATGGCCTAAGGGTTTCATGGGTCTACACTTTCATGCGTTAATGGTTTCACGGGTTTGCACTTTCACGAGTTAACCAGTTCATGGCCCCACCATTTCACGGCCTAACCAGTTTTACAGTCGACAAACCATCTCACAACCTAAGGGTTTCACGTGTCAACCATTTCATGGCCCCACCAGTTCACGGCCTAACCAGTTCATGGGGCTGAACCATCTCACGACCTAAGGGTTTCAAGAGTTAACGGTTTCATGGGTCTACACTTTCACAGGTCATCTCTTTGCACCCTGGTGATTCATGCCATATGCTAACTACTAACATACAATTACTTCTATACTAATGAACCCTCTTACCGATTCCCCATCAAAAAATATATATAAATATCTGTATATACATAAAAAATAAAGAAAAGAAGAAGAAGAAGAAGAAAAAGAAAGAAAAAGAAAGAAAAAGAAAAGAAAAGATGGTATCAAGCCCCACTAGTCATGAGGCTGATCTCTTGTTGATACAGATGTCAGCCTCCTCGGAGTTCGAAGCACACGAGACCAGGATGCCGAGGAAGAATCAAAAGTTTATGAATTGGAAGTAGAAAAAATGGAACGATGGGAAATCCATGCCATGGATATCTAGAAAAATTGACAGTGGTAATGCAGCCCCCCACACCTACCTATAGGCAGTTAGTTCCCTTCGAGAGAGATAAGATGAAAATCCAGAGGGAGGTTCCAAAAATCTAGATGTAGAAAAGCTGATAAGAGCTGTCCCCACGAGAGCCCTAGAGACTGCTACCCATATCCAAGGAGACAAGGAGGCAGGATCTAGCAGAGCAGACCAGCCACAACACAAGCTAGAAGTGGTACGGGCTCCTCGGCCAGCCGGAGAAAAAGGACATCATTGAAAACTGAGCCTTTGGCATGCACATTGCATACAAATGTGGTCTGATGGTGACCAAACTTTTCAAGAGTGACGGTGTTAGCTCACTCTCTCTTGCAAAGTTTTATCACCATCGGACCACATTTATGTGCAATTTGTGTGCCAAGGGCCCAATTTTCTATGTGTTGTGGCCTTAGAGAGCCCATACAAAAATGGGACTTTGGCATGCACATTGCACACAAATGTGGTATAATGGTGAACAAACTAGAAGAGTGAGGGTGTGAATCTCTTGCAAAGTATGGTCATCGGAGCACATTTGTGTGCAATGTAGTGCATGCCAAAGGCCCAATTCTCTATGTGTTGTGGCCTTGGAGAGTCCATAGAAAATGGGCCCAACACACGCACATTGCACACAAATGTGGTTCGATGGTTACCAAACTCTGTGCGAGTGTATATTGGGTCTACACCCTCACTCATGTAAAATTAAGTCACAAAATGAGGCAATATTTGTGTACAATGTGCATGCTAAAGGCCCAATTTTCTATGTGTTGTGGCCTTAGAGAGCCCATAGAGAATTGGGTGTTTGGCATACAAACGTGTCGTCATGTGGTAACCACACTTTGTGAGAGTATATGTGGGGTCCAAACCCTCACTCTCGCAAAGTTTGGTCACCATCCAACCAACCACATTTGTGTGTATTGTGCGTACAGAAGGTGCAATTTTCTATGTGTTGTGGCAATGTGCAATGTGCATCCCAAAGGCCTGATTTTCTATGAGCCCATTGAAAATTGGGCCCTTGGCATGCACATTGCACACAAATGTGGTCTGATGGTGACCAAACTTTGCAAGAGAGAGTGTGGGGTCCTTCCAATGGTGACCAAATTTTGCAAGACAGAGTGTGGGGATTACATTCTCTCTTGCAAAATTTGTTCACCATCAGACCACATTTGTATGCAATGTGTGTGTCAAAGGTCCAATTTTCTATGTGTTGTGGCCGTAGAGAGCCCATTAAAAAATGGACTCTTGGCATGCACATTGTGCATAAATGTGGTCCTATGGTGACCAAACTTTGCAAGAGTGAGGGTGTGGACCCCACACTTTCTCTTACAAAATTTAGTCACCATCAGATCACATTTATGTGTGCAATGTGTGTACCAAAGGCCCAATTTTGTATGTGTTGTGGCCTAAGAGAGTCCATAGAAAATAACTTTCATACATGGTAGACAAAGATAAATTTCTCCTTAATAAAGAAAGGTTTATGAAATACTGCCAGTGGAAAGGAAGAGAAACCCTCAACTAGAGATGCTGAGACTACATTGTTAGCAAAAGATGAGAAGGTACTTGCCATCATAGAATTGGGGTTAAGTGAAAATTATATCCATCACATGGATGGGAAAGAGACTTCATTTGAAGCTTGGAAAGAATTAGCCAAACTCTTTGGTTCTTAAGCAAAGAGCTCTAAGATTAATCTCCTCAAATCAAGTTCTTCGAACTCAAAATGAACTAGGGAGATTCTATTTCTGCACATTTGAACTGTATGAAAAGCTCAACTACCCAACTTGTAGGTATTAAAGTGGATATCGAAGAAGATAATAACATTGTAGTTCTACTAAAGAGTCTTCCACAAGACGATTATCGCACTGTGGGTTACAAATCTCACTAACCTGACCTCACTAAAGCTTGTGGACATTGACGCTCCTCTTCTAGAAGAAAAGAGAAAGATCAAGCAAAGATGTGGAGACTACATCATGGATGGAGCTCTATACACACAAGGAATACATTCAAGGGATCATCATCAAAGGTCAATTTATAAAGCCAAAGATAATAGCAAATGCCACTTTTGTGGAAAACTAGGTCATTATCCTGACAAAGACTGCTAAACAAAGAAAAGGATTTCTGCCAACCTCGGAGAAGAAAACAAAAAAGAAGAAGAACCTTTGAAAGATACTCAGGCCTCTCATCAAGCCAAATTTGTCGATATGATAATTGGGATTTTTTGCCTCTTTGTTCACCCCATTGTGTGTCACAAAGTTATGAGAGAGTACGCAAATGGGGGAAATATAGGTGTTAACACTAGGAGGTGGTCAAGCTATGTGGCTTCCCTTCGCGGCTACTGCTAGAGATGAGGGTCTTCAATTTGAGGTAGGGTTTTTTGGACAAATTGACTTTAATGGGAATGATAAGTTAGAGTAAAATGTAACGGTCGTATGGTTGTATAGCCGCATGCATAGCCGCACACTAGAACTGCACACCTTGGTACTAGGTCCCCTTTCACTTTTCTCTCTCCTCTTCATGTGGCAATCCTATGTGGCTTTGCTCCCCTTCTGTTGTTGTGTTAGGTGAGATCTTCTTTTTCCAGTGAGATTAAAAATGTTATCTTTTTTTCATCATTTAATAGGAGTACTTATTCACCTTTTTCTTTTGCTCAATCATCTTTTGGATGATGGGTTTCTTGATCTCCCGCACTGGACACATTTGATATCCTCTTCCACACGATACTCACTTTTTTGATCTACATGCTAAATATCGGTGGTGATAATGATCATGATATAGCCTCTTGCATGTGATTTTCTTTATGGTGTAACTCCCCATTTGGATGTGGCATGTTGCCCATTTAAATTCTTGTTGTTGTGTATGGCCACGCTTTGCAAAAAACCATGAGACCTCTAGAAAAGAGTCAACCATGCTTTTCCAAAGTTGAACTTTCGATCGGCCACCATTGTATTCTTTTTCCTGATATAAGGACCCTCGAATCGCAAATTGTGATCCTTGATTCTCTACACACCAGTAAAGACAAAACAACCATCATTGAGGGCAACAAGTTAATTTATACACTAGTTTTAGCTTCACCCAAAACATGATCCCTATGAGAGCGGAGAGGTCAAAGGTTGTGTTCTCCCGATTAAATATTTGTTGAAGACCTATGAAAGAAAGAGAGATTTATGTGTACGTGGTTATAAGTAAAATCGGCGTTCTTTGAAAAAGAAGAAAAATGGTCGTCTACTCAACATCAATGGTGATGAGAAAAATGGTCGTCTACTCAACATCAATGGTGATGAGAAAGTCGTTATTAAGACCTATGCTCCAATGCCATGTAGGAAACTAGAGCCCAAAACAATGGAGAGAAACATAGAGAAGAGTATGCAGAGTTAAAATGCAATAGTCAAATATCAATGGACTTAAAATACATCTTATACTCGAACAATTGGGAGTGACACACGAGTGGTGGCGTGACCATGGACTTAAAATACATCTTATACTCGAACAATTTGGAGTGACACACAAGTGGTGGCGTGACCATGGACTTAAAATACATCTTACACTCAAACAATTGGGAGCGACACAAAAGTGGTGGCATGACCATTCGTATAAGTGCATGTGTGTGTGAATAAGGCTGTGGAACATTCCTTTCGATTGCATGCTAAAGCCTCTATCTTGGTTTCAAGGCACCACCTGAGTCATATCCTATTTTCATCAATAAGGACTTCATTGACGAGGTCACCAAGGTCTTGCACAAGTTGCTAGGCTTTCCTCTTGTCGTGGGTTTACCAGACTAAAAGCTGAATGACTTGCAGAACATTCGAATATCGTTAGTTAAGTCCATGGCGACTTGCGTTCCCACTGGCAAGGGCGCTAGCTATATGAGAGCTTCTGCGGAGCTTCCAAAGCGGAATTAGTTGGTTGAGTCAATACGATTCCTGATTTGACGCGGCTGCCTCTCTTTCTTATAACTAGTTTCCTTCTACGAAATTCGTTAAGGCTTTCCAAGGTTCCAATTCCGCACGTCAGCGGATACATAGTGATGGCACCCACATTTGTAGAAACAATTAAGCTGCAGCCTTTGGTCGCAACGATGATAAACTTGTCATGTCGGCCGGGTGTGGTTTTCTCTCGTAGTCTGGTCTCTCTCTCTCTCTCCCCTTTAATCAGTCACACCCACACCCACCACGGCCTACGATGCGATAGCAGACTCACGCTCTCTAGACCACGCTTAAGAGCCTGATCGCACAACCAGAAATCTACCAATATGCCTATTCTTTAAGTTAATGACCTAGATTCCCCCCGCCGGTCGTATATAATGCAGGAACCCGAGGCCAAGTCCACAGTTCGGAGGGCCAGTAGTAAAGAGAAAGCAGCTAGAATCTTGACTGCTTTTAGTGACGTCCCTAGTACAGCAGAAGCTATCCACCTGCAGGAGCTGGCCAACCAGGTGGAGGAGAGGCGTACAGCCAGACAGAGCTTACAGAGCCGACTATTTGCTCTTAAGGTACCAATGGAAAGTGCGGAGGAAAGACAGAGGGGACTGGTAGCGCAGGTGGAGACGTGTGCGCTTCGAATAGCTCTTATAAGGAGCTGCACCTCTAGTATTTAATGATAAGACGTGTTTCGTTTCTGCAAAATATATATTAATCTGTGAATGAGCGTGCTGCGCGACAGAGGATGAGGCGGCTGGCTGCAGCTCGCGAAGCTCGAATACTTCAACATCACCGTAAGGATTTAGCTGCATTTCTGTGTCTGATTACTTCCACATAAATGATTGTTAATTGCCTTAGATGCGTTTCACGTACATGGTCTTTTTTTTTCAATAAAGGCATTTTTATTATTGAAGAAAATCGAGGCAAGTTACAAAAGTCGGGCTGACATCAAATAGCGGTCAGGGCGATTTTTAGGCCGAGACTTCTCTCACTATCCTAGACTCAAATCCGGTTGAGAGTGTGTGGAAACCACCACTATTTCCTCTTTTGGTTGCAAAACCATTGAGTGATTAGATTAAGTTCGAGTGTGTGATCTCGGTGTGAGTGGATAAGGTTAGCAAAAAAAACCATTGAGCGGTTGAGGTTTCTCCCGCATTGTTTTTTATGTTTTATTGCTTTTCAAGTACCGTTCATTATGTTTACCTTCATTGTTTTTTGTCATTTCGTGCTTTCATGCTTTTCACTAACATGTAAAAAATAATAAAAATTTTGGTAGCAAGCAAGCAAGTAAGCGGTGCCATTCCCTTTCATCAAGATCACTATTGTAATATATAAAAACTGTAATGTCTTCTTGGTGTGTTGTCTTGGATGGTGGCAAGAAGAGGTAAGGGCTGCTGCCCTTTGGCGAAAGGAGTGAGAAGGCAGCTTTAAAATTAAATATATATATATATATATTTATACTTCCGACGCAGCAGTAGCTCTGTAAGGTGGCCGTGTGGCGAGAAGGAGCAGTCGAGGTGGCTGCAAGAAGAAGAGGTGTCGAAGTGGGTAGAGGCCGTTGGGCTGTAGGGGCTGTAGGCGAAGGCGGCCGACAAATAGAAAAATATATATATATATATATATTTACGTGCAACTGATGGTTGGCAGTAGGTGGCCGAGCGAAGATTGGAGGCAAAGGCGGGAGCAGTGGAGGCGATGGTGTGGTGGTTGGAGTAGGCGACAAACGGGCGAAGGTGTGGGAGGTGGAAGAAGTGGAGAAGCTGGCGTGAAGGTTGTGTAAAGAAGCCGGCGAGGAGAAAGCATAGCAGGCGGCAGCAGACGTTGACGGCTGGCAAGTTGGCCGGCGGCAACAGAGGTTGACGGCGGCAGAAGCAAAGGCCAAAGAGGACTGCAGCAGTAGTGGAGGTAGGTGGGCAGCCGGAGGTGGAAGCGGCTGCGTGGAGAGTGGCACGGTTGCAAGAAAGAGGTGGCCGTCGGCGGCAAGAGCGCAGTCGAAGGCGCGGCTATAATATATATATATATATATTCAGGTGGAGTAGCAGACGAAAGCGAGGCAGCAAAAGGTCTTCGCAAGGAGACGAAGAAAAAAAAAAACACAATTGCATCTGAGGCGACGGCAGTGGAGTTGACTGCTGGAAGCGCTGGTGAAGGAAAGTGGAAGAAGGTTGGAGCGGGGGAGGCACTGAGGCACAGCTGGACTGTGGGAGGCGAAGGCACAGCTGGAGCGTGGAGTTGGTGAAGAAGATGTTGGTCGTGGAGGGCGCTTGAGAGCGAAGGACTGGCCGGCAAGGCATTGAAGCAACCCACGCGCGCTCCAGCGACGAATCCGGGCGGCGAGCGGCGATCGGTGCGGATAAGGTAGGTGAATTTTCTTTTTTTTTTATTATTTTTTTTTAATTTTTCATTAATTTTTCCCGCCTGTCACGCGGGTGACCCGGGTTCGATCCTCGGCAGCGGCGCCAATGGAGAGACGGAAAACTCTCTCTCTTGTAGTAAGAGGAGTACGATCCACACTAAGCTCACTCCAATGGGATTTGCATCCCTTTCGGAGCTAGGGATTCGACCCGTACCGGTGCACAAGAGCTTATCCACAAATGGAGAGAATACTCATGGCTACCATCACTTGACACTAGACTAAGCATACACACAAGCTCAACTTGTCCTCATTCCTACACACCCATTCATTCACAAATACAAGCAAGAGGAATACAATCACTATGCACTCAAGCAAAGAGAAAGACCTCACTCCACTCCTATCTTCCTACAAGCATGCACACATTCAAGCATCAAGCTTCCATGAAAGCTTCAAATCAATCCATGTACTCAAAAATGAAATACTAAAAGCATGCATAAGAGTAAAATGATTAGAGAAGAGGATGAGAAAGACTCATGACATTGCTAATGATTCAATGAAGAGATTAACCTCATACAATGATGTAGATGGGGTGAGAGAAGAGTCTTCACCTCTATGGAGAAGAGGGAGAGTAGGTCTCTCAAAGGAGCTCTTGCATGAACTAAGCCCAAAGTGTGTAAAGCTCTCAAATGAGCCACCTTTTATACAAAAATTCTAGGACTCCCATAAGTCCCCATGTGGGATTATTATCAAACCCTCTCCCACATTCATCTACAAAGTGGAACTCTTTTCAAGAGCCCTAAGTATTGTTTTTGTTGCATCCTGGTATTGGTATTGATCCTCATTTGCAAGCAACACTCCCCCCTTCCTATTTTGCGCACGTCCTCGAGCGCGGTAGTAGCAAAAGCTGCAACAAAAACAATTGATACGAGTAAAGTCCTTTATTGATAAAAAGAAAAGAAAAGCAAAATCAGTAATAATAATTACACACGTGAGCATACAAGTGCAAGGCTGATTAAAGTTTTAATGAATACTAAAAGAGGTGAGTAAAAACTAGTCAAAGTGAGACTTTGGTAGTAGATAATGCTATGCAAAGGCAAGTGTCTTTGTACACCTCCGGTTATGACCGCAGTCCCAATGTCCTATCAGTATGTAAGTTACTCCTAAGTGGCAACCCTACTCCTAAGTATGAGCAAAGGTGATTGGAGCTCTCTCTTGTTGTTGTTGTTTTTTTTTTTTTTTTTTGATATGTGTGTAGAAGGTGATAAAGATTAAGTTTCTATCCCCATGAGACCCAAGCAATGGCCAAGAGACCTCCGCCAAGAGAATCTAAAGACCGCTAAGTATCTCAAGGGCGACAGACCCTTTTTCTTTCTTTTATGACCTAAGGAGTACCCCTTGAAGATGAGGGCATCGGTCGTGAGGGCCCATAGTGTACCCCCGAGTCCTACCAACATCTATCAAGGCGACAGATTCCTCAATGGTCTTCTTCTGAAGCTTCTAGACATCAGTGTTTACCCCATGGAAACCAAGGCATCGGCCCCAAGGTGCTGAGACATCCCCAGGTCCTACCAAGCACTTCGCATGGCGGTAGACACTTCATGTCGCAATTCACCTTGTATATATATTTTTGTAGGGTATATTTTCATAAATTTTTATTACTCGTAGCACCTAGCTCATATCTAAGAGGTAACTACCACTAGGGATAACTAATATACCTTGAAGACATAAGTACTTGGCATACTCCCTTGGTATATATCCTACACTGTCTTTGGATAGCAACATCTCTTACTAAGTTTTCTAAGACTCTAGAATGTACTCACCACATTTTAACTACTAATCAAAACTCAAACCAGCCAATATTGTGTACATGCAAACCATATATTCGAAAGATAAGAGCACATAAAGAAATAAAGATTAAGATTTGCATACACCTGTTGTAGTGCCCTGTTGATGTTGTTCGTTTGCCTTGATTAATTGCTGATTTTGTGCAGATTGCTCCTCCTTGATCTTTGTAAGCATAGCATATCTCCCCCCTTCCTAATTTGTGTGCACGATAGGTGGACTGTAGGGGCGTATCTGATGCTCTTCTTAAGCTGAGATCTCTGCACAAAGTTTTATTAACAAACAAAAGAAAAAACAAAAGAATAAAATTTGTTAGTGGTGCCAAACACCGAATATAGCCGAGGGGAAAAAACCAAATGGGAGAAAAGTGCCCTGGCTTATCGTTCTTATTGTGGAGTCACTGAGTTACTCTTGCGCTGATGGTGTGGATCATCGAAAAAAAGAACATAATTCTCTAAAGGCGTAAGGCACCACACTATTCAAACATTGATCTACCAAAGAGCTTCATTTGTAGTGTTAATGCCTTATCTTTGGTTTTAGGTATGTCCTTCTTGGGTGGGAACATTATCAATTGTCGAGGAATTTGAGCAAGATAAGAGGTTTTAGGCTTTGAAATGCTAGAATCTATGCTCAAATGAGACTCCTTTTGACTTGTCTTAGGTACACCAGTTGATGGTTGAATTATGTAACAAGGAGAAATCGGGTCAACCGGTGTTTCAATACATGTATTAGGAATATCAACACAAGTGGATTTGTAGGTGCTATCACAGCCACCTTTCCTTTCTTGAAGAGTCTGTGTTGATTTCTTTTGTACCCACTGATATGGAAAATCAAGGGTGGCTTTTTGAATCTTTTTGAAACACTCATTTACCCCTAGCAAAGCATGGCATTTTGGAAGCCAAATTGCTGTTGCACCCTCATAATAGCCTTGTGCTTTGAGCACATGTTTTGGGATCCATCGAGTAACAATGCGAGATTTAGGTTTGGAAATGATGTGCTTCTTAAGAGGCTTAGCAACTGGACTAGATGGTACAAGTTTGTACGCATCTTTGGGTAGCCACATTGATAATTCCTTCTTACCTGGCCTCCTTTTAGCAGCAACTAGAGTAGTTGGAACAAGCCAGCCATGGCCCTCACTTGAGTACTCATCAATTATCCACATCATTTGTGTTGGAGCTAGTGTCTTTTTCTTATTAGCATCATTAGCTGATTCGTGTGTCAAATCCTCAACTGAGACTTTCTCAACATGCAGTGCTGTTGTGGATGCATTCCTATAGTACAAATCATCTCGAAGGTTACATGGTTGTACCATTCGTATAGGAACAATATCATATCCATCTGAGTCACAAAATTGAATTGGCTTTGGTAAAGCACATGTCGATAATGTTGCAAGGACATGACTCCATTCTAATGGATCAATTAAATGCTCAGGGAAGGGTTGTGGAATGTATGCCTCGTCAGATACACTTCGATTACCCTTAAGTCTCTCAGTGTTGAAATCCCTACAGGAGGCTCCACACATCCATAGATCTTCTCGCCCATCTGACAATGTAATTTTTGAGCCCTCAGATGAAGCAGAATCAAACTCATCTATTGGAGACCTTGTTACATCACGATATGAGTGATTCCTTAGGTTGACCCTTGTGATGACAGAATCATGTCTGAGGTACAAGTAGTTGTATCCCCAATCTTGAATCATTTGAAATTGTCGCATGAATGGTCTACCCAATATCACTTCATAGTTTGGATGCTTTCCAAAATCCACCACTGCAAAGGTATGCTCATATTCAATCCCACATGTGGTGACCAATATGTTCTCGAGCAGCCCAAGGGGATGTTCTAAGCTTCCATCTGCTAGCTGCAAACGCATCCTGGTACTCCTAATAGCTGGTTTGCCCCATTTTTCCCAAATGGACCTTGTCACAATGCCCACTCCTGCGCCACTATCAAGTATTGCAGTTGAAGATACTTTTCGCACTTCCAATGGGAGGGTAGCATTTCCCTGATCGTCTTCACAAAATTTTCCAACTTTGTTGATAGGAACTGGCATTACATGCTTTGTCTCAGGGTGTATTGTACACTCATGGGGACCCTTTTGTAGCAATACATGCTCTGATAAACATGTGGCAATATCATTCCACAACTCAGGTTTAAGCTTTATCAACTCAAGCAAAGGTAAGGTACAAGCCACTGGTGCTGACAAAATAGCCTGCACCATACTCATATCTTTCTCCTTAGTCAACCTTTTATGCATGGAGGGTATCCTCAAGGTTTGAGAACAGTTCTCATATTCTCCCAGATAAGACGGTAAGGTTTTCATTGTATGCTTACTTCTAGGAGAAACAATTGTTTGACCTTCCTCCTGGATGCTTGGGTGTCTAAATTTGTTTTCCGAGTCTCTGGTAAAATCCACCTCAGAGAATGGAGGCGAACTAACAGAAGACATGTTCTCATTTATTTTCTCATTTACTGCGGCCCACATGTCATTTGCCATGTCCTCATTAGCATCAATAATTTCATCATTGCATGGGAAGACAAGGCTAGGTGATGGTAGACTTTCTTCTTTCAATGGAGTGTCAATTGGTGTCGATTTTTCGCTTTGAGCTTGTGAAATGAACTCACTTTTCATTTCCCTACTTGATGACACTTCCGGTATAGTTTCTAATGTTGGCTTAAGAGAGGTTGGGCCCCGAGGAATAGGTGGTGGTGGCCCCTCAAGTATCGACTGAGCTTCCCTAATGATTTGCTGATGTACAGCTAGATTGATCTTCTCCTCACGAGGGTTTGGGTATTCTTGAAGCTTCTTGGGTAGCTCTGATAAGGCTGCAATGCGACTTCTATGAGCATCAATGATGGCCTCTAGAGTCTCATTCACTTTATCCACAAAAACAGAACCCCCAGAACTATCCTCAGTCGTACTAGCCTCATTTTGTTTAGCACTTGGCTCAGGTTCAGGTTCCTCACGCACTTCTTGGGATGTAAAAGTTTTATCCCTTATGTTTTGTTTAGAGGATTCCTGAGAACTAGAAGTGGATGCACTTTTAGTTTGCTTGTTTCGGTTCTTCTTCCTCCTAGTGGCCTTTTTTCTACTAGACTGTAGGGTTTTGTCCACTAGATTAGTCTTTGCGTCCCTAGTGCGAGGTGTCTCATCAGTTTGTATTTCAGCGTTTTTTGTTTGTGAGCGAGTCATGACTCTAAGTGGCACGACATCCTTATTCTCAGATGAAGGTGGTGATGGAATTGCCCCTACAAGGTTAAGTGAAACCTTTGGTTGAGAGTTGCCCTCCTCATGTGGTTTCAACAGACAATCTTTCGGGAAATGTTCGACACAACACCCTAGACAATATCTTTCTATTGGTGGAAACTGTTGTGCTGTTGTATTGGACCTAGATGCTTGCCTTGAGCGATGTGGACAATCACGAGCCCAATGGGGTTCTCCGCACTCATAACAGGGGCCCATTGGTTTGGCCTCTACTTTCCTTGGCTGCCATTGACCTGAGGGGCCTGGAGTCCTAGGTTGGTAGCCGCCTAGCAACATTAAAGAGTTTTGTTCCCCTGGTTGAATCTCCACCAGTGCTTGGTTTGGGTATACGGGACTTTCAAGAATATTTTCTTTGGATGAATATGATGTGTATTCTTCTTCCACATAGCCTGGGTTTACCAATTCTCTGCACACATTTGAATTGTCATAGTCGACAACCCTCACAGGAGCAGTCCCTGGAGCAGGAGGTTGAGCACCAAGAACAGGTCGTGCTTGTTCTTGTGCCATCGGTGGCTTACGTTCAAAATTTGTATATTGTTGATACATTTGTGGAGCCACTCCACCCCTCGGCTGCTCACGTTCCTGTCTCATTCTCGCAATGCGAGTACATTCCTGGGTGGTATGAGTAAAGTTCCAAGCACAGGCTTGGCACCACTTCTTCGTGGGTTGGTTTGTGACTAGAGGAGAAAAGGTATTACAGTCCTCTGTTTTATGGTCACCGCCACATGCTCCACAAAGATGAGGCCCTGTAGGAAGTACATTCCTCACTCTCTGCTGCTGTTGTTGTGGCTGCATGGGTGGACGATAGGTTTGTCCTAATCTCCTTAGCACTAGGTTGGCTATTTGGTCTGGATTTAATAGTGCGCTAGACCCTGAACTTTGATCATCACCCCACTGATTTCTAGGTTTCACCTCAGGGCCAGAACCATCCTGGAACTTGAAGTTATCGGTGAAATCCATAGCATCATGGCAACACTCATTGAAACTTGTATGTTTCTTAGCATAGAGATGTGTATGCAGTGTCGAATTTTTGAGGCCTTTTAAGAAGAGAGAAATTAATCGACTTTGAGCGGGCTTCTCATCTTCTGGGCATCGGTTAATGTACTGCTTCATTCTATTTACACAGTCTCTAACACTCTCATTCTCACCTTGTTTGAAAGAGTAGATATGCGCTACTGTGTCATGTTGAATTCCCATCAAGGAAAAAGCAGCAATGAATCTCTCTTCCAAAACTCGTAAAGAAGTTTTGTCAGAAGCTTCTAATGCCTGAAACCAAGCAAGGGCTTTTCCTTCAAGAGTGAGTCCAAACCCTTCTATTTGAGTATGCTTATCAGCAACTTGCTCAGCTCGAACTGCTTGCCTAAAAGCTGCTACATGGTCGTATGGATCTCCCGACCCTTCATATTTCTTAACCAATTTCTGAAGAGTTGATGGCCGTACTTGTCGTGAATACTCATCGTAGGGCCTACGGCCTCTTACCCGTAGTGGGAATTGTTCCTCCCTTTGGAGAGATGGTCCACATGTATCCAAAATTGGTGTGGGTACCCTATTACCAGCCTCACCAAACCCTTCTAAAGATCTTGTCACCCTCATTTCAGGAGGTGCACTTGTAGGAGGCCGAGTTGGCTCCCTTCTCATCCGATTGTCATAGTGGGAAAGATGTTGTTGTGGTGGTGTGACCTGTGGTCGCACATTTGGTGTAGGACGATATCGTGGGGCTAGAGTTGGGCTACTAGCAGTGGTCCACTTGGATGTTGAAGGTCCCTCTCTAGTGAACTCTCGTAGGGGAGGAGCAACAGTTTCTCCAAGAAAGGCTGTCTCTCCTGGTTTGGCTGTATGTGTTGAGAACACTTCCATAAATAATGGTTGTCCTTTCCACGTGAGTTCCCTAATCTCTTTCCAATCTAACATTCGGTATTCATTTGACCATTTATCAACTATTCTGTGCATGTGTCCTGCACACTTCTCAACTACCACTACATAAGCTAGAGGAAGATCCAGCTCTGGCGATTTAGTTGTGGCATAATATCCCTCTAACGAATCCTTGTAGACCTCCTGAAGTTGGTCATCCTGTAAAACCTTTGTCACAGGAATTTGTCGTACAAACTCCCATTGACTTTCAGCCCCCTGATCCAATTTGCTCTTGCCTTTCCTATCCTTGTCCAAATTTAGATCTACAAGAAGTAAATCATCTCTGGTGGATGGCTTTGAGGATTGGGCATTGGAAGGTCCAGGCATGTCCGGCTCGATGAGCCAGTCATCTCGAGACTCCCTCGCTCTGGAAAGTTGTGATATGTCTAAAAACTCTGTTTTAGAGAGCTCCCCTAATTTGTCTACCTTTTCTGGATGGTAGGTGACTTCATAGCGAACACCATCTCCACCCATGTACATGTTACCCTGGTCATTGACTAGAGGTGCTCTATCAAGTTCTGAGAATATGTCGGCTATCTTAACAAGATACCGTTGTTGTGGGTCCCTAAAGATCTCAGCTCCTTGAGCATTTGTGTAGACATATTGGAGTCGCACATTGAATGTTAACCCCATGGTGTCGGCCTCAAATGGATTAAAGGATCTTGAGGGTGTCCTATTTTGGGCTACGGGATGACTAGGTGATGGCCCTAGATTGTCCATGGACAATGAACTATTTGTTCTAGAGGAAAGGGTATCGGATTGGGATTCAGATAGGGTTTCAGCAATATCTGCCAAGTTTCCTATCGATTGGGTCCCACTTTCCTGCGTAGGTACTCGAGAAGGTGCCCTAGACTCTACAAGACGTCCCGACCGCAAGTGCATAAGGTCAAAATTTTTTTTTTTTTTTTTTGGTTTTTGTGTTTTGTTTTGTTTTGTTTTGTTTTGTTTTTTTGTTTTTTTTTTTTTGATAAAAATATATATATATATAGGTATATATATATATATTTTTTACCCTACCTAACCACTAGAGACAAAAAAAGAAAATGTATGGCGTAACTATCTATCCTATTTTTTTATTTTTTATTTTTTTATTTTTTTTTAATTTATTAAATGATCTTATGATTTTATGATTTTTATTTTTTTATTTTAATTTACACAGAAATTATGAATCACACTAAAAAATACTAACTATGCACAAAGTTACAAAAATTAAAAAAAATGCAGGTTACACTAATTATGCAAAAAATTAAAAAAAAAATTAAAAAAAAATGAAGAACTGCAAAATATGCAAAAAATAATAGACTCCTTAAAAAATCAAAAATTTTCTTTTGTTTGTTTTTTCCTCCTTTTGTTGGTTTTTATTGTTTGTTGGTTTGTTTGTTTGTTTTTTTTTTTTTTTAAATAAAATGAATGAAGTTCGTGTCAAAAAAAAAAAATTATAAAAATACTAATTATGCATGCAGTTACAAAAATTCTAAAAAATGCAAGCTACTTAAATTATGCAAAATTTTGTACAGAAATTTAAATAATTTACAATGGATTCCAAAAAATAAAAATTATTTTTTCTTCTTTTTCTTTTTTCTTTTTGTTTTGTTTTGTTTTGTTTTTTTTTTTTTAAATAAAATGAATGAATTTCGTGTCAAAAATAAAAAATTATAAAAATACTAATTATGCATGCAGTTACAAAAATTCTAAAAAATGCAAGCTACTTAAATTATGCAAAATTTTGTACACAAATAATGAACAATGGATTCAAAAAATTGTTTTTTTCTTCTTTTTCTTTTTCTTTCTTTTTTTTTTTGTTTTGTTTTTAAACTACTAAATTTCGTTGCCTAATTACAAAAAAAATATAAATCTACTGATTATGCAATAATAAAAAATTCTAAAATGCAAACTACATTAATTATGCAAAAATTTAAATGATGAACAATGGTTTCAAAATACAAAAAATAAAAAAAAATTTAAATTCTCTTTTCTTTTTTTCTTTTTTTTTTTTTTTAAATATATTACAAAAATTTAAAACAATGCAAATTACACTAAATATGCTAAAAATTACAGAAATGAAAAAAATAAAAATATGCACACACTATGGACTCCTAAAAAACAAATAAAAAATTTTTTTTCTTTTTTAAATTTTTTTTATTTTTTTATTTTTTTTTTAATTTTCTTCTCTCTATTTTTTTAAGTATTTAGTTGTTCTCTTTTTTTTTTTTGGAATTTTCTACTATTCTTTTTTTTTCTTTTTTTCCTTTTTAAATCTTTTTTTTTAATTGTTTTTTTTTATGTTTTTTTTTTAAAAAAAATAAAAATAAATGAAAAATAAATTAAAAAAAATAAAAAATTTGAAAATTTCACTTACCTTATCTTCTTCTCTCGCTCGCACGCCGCTCGCCGCACCGCTCGCGGATTCGATGCTGGCGCACGCGGTTGTCTTCAATGCGCCGTCCTCCTCCTTCAGCTGCCGACGCCGAGCTTCTCTTTAGCTGCCGCCAGCCACTTTGCTCGCTCTTCTTTGCCCACTTAGCAGCCTTAGCTCCTGCAGGTGACGACACCTTTGAACCCGCCTTTGCCAACTCCAGCTGCTTCGATTGTTCCGCAGCCACCGCGTCTTTTTTGCTCGCTCTGCCAACGCTTCCCGCCCGCTGCTGCAGCCAGGTACTGCTAGGCTCTGCTCGCGCTGCTCCCGCCTTTGCCAACTCCCTTGTCGACGGCCGCAGACTACGCTACCACCGCCACCTTCACTCCACGCCCTCCAAAGCCTTAGTTCCTAGTTGAGAGCATAAGCATGCTATTTTTAGTTTTTAAATTGATTCATCATGCTAGATCCCTATAATGGACAACTAGTATGGCTTATTAAGCATTATAATGTATTTTCATTCCAAAACCATATTTCTTACATGCACCTACTGTCGATATGATGTAATTTGCAATTTTGACGAATATTAAGGTCCCAAATGCTTGGAAACAACCAAAAAATGAGTCTTAATACAGGTGAGACCATGAAATTATCTCTCTACACTAATCCTCCCTCACACTCTCACACATATGCTTATAGGTAGGCAAGCTAAAGAAGGGAAAGAGGGTAATTGGTTCACTCACACATGCTAACACACAAGCAATAGCATGCATACAATAAGGCAATAGGGCTTGGGAACAAGGAGGTATGAGCACACTCTCATTCAACACTCAAGGGATTCTCCTTTTCTTATTAGGTAAATTCACTTATATACAAGGGAGTTACATTAACAAACGAAGAGCACAGCCACGTCAAGAGGCTCGTAAATTTAAAAGAACCTATATATGGAAAAAAATATTCATGCAACTATCAATGTGGCTATGCACGTTGCTACAATAGCGTCAATAATCGCGTGTCAGTAGGGTCCATAGCCACATATACAGCAGGGTTCATAGCAGCATATATAGATGCGCATGGCTATAGCCACGGATTGTCTACCACCAAAAAACAAGGAACGATTCGGTGAGATTTATGGGGACATGTGTCCCCACATCTCTCCCCCATTTTTCTAATCACATTAATTAAACACTAGTTAATGACATTTAGAACACTTAAACACTTAACACAAACACTTTTAAAACTTAAAAAATAATTACAATAAGCCAAAAATATCATGGATTATATTGTAAAACACTCAAAAACTTTTAAAACATAAAAAATAATTACAATAAGACAAAAATATCATGGATTATATTGTAAATTTTAAATTACATAGTTTATTACACCTAAATTCTAAACTACATTTTGCGAAAATCATTGTACTAAATCGACAAGCTCAGCACGAGCTTTGTTTCTTGCATGGAAGAGATAAGACAATTTTGTCTCCACTTCTCTTGGGCTTCGTTGATGTTGTTGAGTGCACCCGCCACACTCTTGTATGTCACGAACAAGATCTGTGATAAGACAATTTTTGTCTCCACGTCTCTTAGGCTTCATTGATGTATGCTTGCAAACAAAGAAAAACATACAGCATGAGTAAGAGAATTTGTAGAGTAGGTTTGTCAATGTTGAGGCTTGAAAAAATGTTCCAAGAATGTTCTCCGACACAAAGACCCTCTTTTTTTTTTCATTTTATGCTTGTTGTGCCCATCAAGTGACTTGACTTAGACTCTTTTGTGTGTGTCTCTCTAGCACACACAACTTGGATACCGAAAGAAATATGTGAGATCATGGAATAAACACCTCTTTATGGAATGGGTGGAATTTGGCTGTGGTAAAATGGGATTTTTATTATTTACAAAACCCTATAGATGATGACTTAGAGGATAGGAGTATGATGATGATACACAGGTGTTGGGGTTTACCAAAAGTGTGTTTGGATCATATCTTCAAAACGTGACATGATATGATCCATGTCGGGGCCTTCATTGAGATCAAAAATGAAGCACGAATTCCCCCATCCATGTTATGATCCATGTCGGGGCCTTCATTGAGATCAAAAATGAAGCACGAATTCCCCCATCCTATAGGCCACTCTGATGATCAATCAAGATGATGTTAAGATTAAGAAAGCACATGGTGGAAAAAAAATCCAGGTCAAGTATATCTTTCCACAAAAGAAGCTATATGTAAGCCCCAAAATCCTTCAAAGAGGACTAATGCACCCATTTGAAGCGTGGAAAGTTGTAAATGTGGTTGGGATCCTACCTTTACACTACTAGAGGATAGTATATTACCGATGTAAAACTCTTGTACTTTAAAATCCACGAGCGTCTATATTCGCGATGAAAAAAACGTCACAAAGAAAGCATCGATAAAAACGTCAAAACACGCGTCTGTATAAAAGTCGGTACATATGTCCCAACACGTGTCTATACCCATGCCGGTATCTCTATCGAAATAAGTGTACCTACTTCTATCCCAAAAATAGTCTATTTCCACCCTTATTTTGACATTTTTATCGATGCTTTTACCGACGAACGTAGGGAATTACCGATGCTTTTTTTGACAGACGCAGGGAATAATCGACATTAATACCGAGACTTTCACTGGACGCACGCAAGTTTTTTTTTATAATGGATCATACAAGTATAATTGTATACCTGGATACTCATGAATACACCATTTGCTAAAGATTTGAACAAAAAAGCTGGATTCAACTGAAATTTGACACACTTAAGTTATCACCACAAATAAAGATGTACAAAATCAAGTCAAGCATCTAAATGCATTGCTTGGTGTCAAATGACAATAAGACATTGATACCAACTACATTATATGTATACTTATACGTGTCGAGATATACAAAAAAAATCACCGCAGATACAAGTGACCTATATATGCCTACAAGGGGTGCAAGAAAGATTTGTACAATTCCAAAACCAAAAAGATCTATACAATACTAAAGCTATGCTAGCTAAAAGGTCTTCAATCTGCGAGCTCCCATCAATGAGGAGGCTCAAGTACTACTCTCTACAAAAACAATGCAATACCCACGAATTAGTATATACAAACTTACCAAAAACCTGAAACTAGCATATGGTATGACGTACTTACCAAAAACCTGAAACTAGCATATGGTATGACGTACTTACCGAAACCACAACGTTCTAGCATATGGTATGACGTACTTACCAAAACTAGCATATGGTATGACGTACTTACCGAAACTAGCATATGGTATGACGTACTTACCGAAACCACAACGTTCCAATCTATATTTTCTCTCTCATGCTCAATGCGCTCAAGCAAGGCATAAGTGCCATGCTTGAATGCATAATGCTCCTCCAGCTTAGTAGCCTGATGTCCAACCACCCTCTCCTGCATACATGAAAACAAAACATAAATAAAAACAATCTATTATACAGTAGTTGGCATACAAATGAGAGGCTACAAAAAGCATGGATACTTACAAAGTACTCATAAAATGAGTCCCATCCACCACTCCTGAGGTGCGAGCTTCCCACACTCTCTAGACGCTTTGCCACACTGCTCCCTCCTGCTGCTGCAAGTATCGTTGAGGATTTTCGGCGTGCTTCCTCATCCCATGTCTCTTGGTCAATGAACCAAGGCTTTTCTCCCCCCGTTTTCACCGCTTGGGTGACTCTGACCTCCTTTGTTTCATGCAATCTCTCATGAGATCGTAGATCCACTTGTTGGGTACTTCCTCGCTACCTAGGGCAGGCTTGAACTCACTCTTAAGTTGATTGCAAATCCTTATTTTCTTCTCTAATGAAAGGTGGAGGAATTTGGTTAAAGTTTCATGGGAAAATACTATTTTGCATAGTTCCTCACACAACTACGCATCTTTTGACCAACATCATCAAGTACCACCTTCCCTTCCCGCACCCAGTAAAGATGCTAATCTGCATTAGGGAGAAGGTTACTACCAAAACATCAACTAGATCGACACGAGGAGATGGGAGTGTCGGCCACACTATGTATAGGTGGACGCTCTCATGGAGAGGTAGATGCATTTGTGGCACTACCACCGCCACAACAACCACCACTATCCCTAGGACACGTACCGCGACTACAGTTGGAGGAATGGCCCGAGGGTGGGGGGGTTTGAGTAGGGGATGGTATGTGTGTAGGTGTGGCGGTTGTGGTGGTTGACAATGGGCTTGCACCCAGCTCACCATGGCTGAAATAGGCTCTAGCCATGGCTGCTTGCTCGGGGATGGCTTGTGCAATGAAATCCCAAAATTGGTCAGGGCTCATGACGCGTGGAGTAGGTGGGACAGTTGGTTGGGGGGTAATGCCGGGGGTGATTTCCAGGCTATATGTATGGTCCTCCATCTGCATATGTGCATGGATATGGTGGATATGCAAGTTATGAGTGTTGATTTAGGACTAATCAACACACTAATTAGCACACTAATCAACACACTAATCAACTTCATTTGAAAAGCACAAAATCAAAATAATATGAAGAGATTAAGGAGAGAAAAAAGGGGTTTACCTCTATGAGATTAGGGATAGATAGAAGTGATATACAACCTGCAAAAAAAACCCAAAAAATAAAAATTAGTTCACACAATAAAAACCTACAAAAATAAGAAAACATAAAAGCAAGAAAGATGGAAACATAGGAGAGTGGGGAGATGCAGCAAAGAGAGAGAGAGAGAGAGAGAGAGAGAGAGAGAGAGAGAGAGAGAGAGAGAGAGGAAAACCAAAAGCTCACCGCCGAGGGGAAGGGGGTTGAGAAACCCTGTAAAAAAAAGAGATTAGAATATTTAATTTGGCAAAAAATAGGAAGGGAACAAGATGCTAGAGTAGAAGAGTGTAGGGATGTAGGGGAGAGAGAGAGAGAGAGAGAGAGAGAGAGAGAGAGAGAGAGAGAGAGAGAGAGAGAGAGAGAGGACATGCAAATTAGGAAGGAAGCAAGATAAGCTCACCGGGGGGAAGGGGGTTGAAAAAACTACAAAAAAAAAAGAGATTAGAACATTTAAATTAGGAAGGAAGCAAGATGTCAAAGTAGGAGAGTGTAGGGATGTAGGAGAGAGAGAAATGACATGCAAATTAGGAAGAAGCAAGATTTACTCACCAATCAAGGAAGAGGGGAAGACAAAATGAGAAAAACAGAGTCCGTGTTTTGGCTCTGTTATTTTTCTAGTGTCGTAATAGGCATCGGAGGTTTGGTCGGAGATTTAGTCATTATAAGTGTCGAAGAGATCGTTGGTAAAAACATCAATATATGCATCCAAATATGTGTCTAGTGTTAAACAATCCTAAAATGGGATTGATCATGGTAATAGACATAGATTAAGCAACAAAATTGAGGTGGATTATATCACACCAAGAACTCCATTAGAGAGAGAGAGAGAGAGAGAGATTGCACACTCAAGACTATATTCTATTGCATATCTCAATTGAACTATACAATGGTATAGGCCTTCTAGCCTTATCCTACTTTACATGTCATCATCCATGTGGCAACTCCTTTTTCACTCTTTTGGTCAACCCTCACACATCATACAATATTACATGTGGCATTCTTCTCTTACCACAATATCTTGCACCTCTAGGGTGCTTTTGCACATACACACAACACCACGATTACATCTCTCAACACCCCCTCTTAATCGAGGTGTTCACAACTCACCCATCACCCATCAATGGAGAATTGCACAACCATAATCACTACCTCTCAACACTCCCCCTCAATGATACATTGCAGTGTCCATCAACCAAACAAACCTTACAAGAAGCAAAACTTTGTGGATGAAGTTATTATGGATGAGAAAGAGGAGCTTGCATACAGTTGTGACTACCGTGTAGCTGATTTCATTCATTCTAAGCCTTGATATGTTCACATGTTTTCCAAATATTGTTTATAACTTCTCCATAATCTAACGATGTATTATTTTCTTTTAGTATCAAAAATTTGTAGAATTATGGCCACAGGGACGCTATTTTCGAGTGGAGCAGATCGATAAGAAGAGAACAACATTCGATTATGGTGTTAAAGCAAATTTTATGCAGGAAAGCAAGGCTAGTGCATGTGATTCAAATACAGATGTGAACATCTCGATTACTTTGGAACCATCCAAGATATCATCAAGGTTGGCTTTAGAAAGTTTCATATGTTTATCTGTGATGTTAAGTGGTTCAAGGTAGTGACAAAAGGAGCACATGCAACCGTGTGAAGAGACAAATCGCCGACATAGATACATCGTCTATTCCCACACGATTTGAAGATAGACAGATTTTCCTTGAAATAGATTTTTTTGAGCTAATGATCTTTTTGATGATGAGAGGGTTGATAATGATCAACTTTGATTTCATAAGCATGTAAATAATCTCACATGTTATGATTTGGTGGTAATGTATTTATTAGTTTCATTTAATTTTACAAGCATGAGGCTTATGCATTAGCCATATGCAATAACCCATCATGTAAAAAGCCATATACACAAGCCTTATGTATAAAGCTTATGCATATGGCTAATGCATAAGATAGGTACATAAGCTTTATGCATGAGGTTCTATACATAAGCCTCATGCATAAGCTGCATACATGAGGCTTATGTATAAGCTCCATACATGAGGTTTATGCATAGCTTTATGCAAGCTAGGAATGTATAGCCTTATGCATAGCCTCATGCAAGCTATGAATGCTATGTATAAGCCTTATGCATAGTATGCATAAGTCCTATGCACGCATGAGCTTTATGCATAAGGCTTATGCATTAGTTAAGTTCTATCTAGGCATGCGAGTAGCTACCAAAATGTCGAGTGCTATACCTGAGCATGCCGATAGCTACCGACATGCATAGGTAGCTACCCAATGTATCATGCTCCTAGCAAAGCATGCACCGGGAGCTCCCAATGCATGCAAGGTGCTACCTAAGTATGCTGGTAGCTACTGACATATATCGGGAGCTCCCAATGTATGTCGGGTGCTACTTAGGCATGCCGATAGCTTCCAATGCATGCCGATAAGTACTGGCATGCACCAAAATCTATCGGCATGCATCAAGAGCACCCAATGCATGCTGTGGGTGCTACCTAGGCATGTCGAGTGCTACATAGGAATGCCGGTAGCTTCCAATGCATGTCGATAACTATCGATATGCACCGGGAGCACGCAAAGCATGATTTGGGTGCTACCTAGGCATGCCGGTAGCGTCCAATGCATGCCGGTAGCTACCGACATGCATACACCAAGAGCATCCAAAGTAGGCCGCGAATGCTACCTAGGCATGCGGGGTGCTTCTAATGCATGCCGGTAATTACCAACATACACCGAGAGTATCCAATGCATGGCGGGTGCTACCTAGTTATTTTGGGTGCTTCTAATGCATACCGGCAGTGACTACCACCATGCATCGGGAGCATCCAATGCATGTTAGGTGCTACCTAGGCATGGCAGGTGCTTC
This sequence comes from Cibotium barometz, assembly GCF_041138505.1. Classification (NCBI taxonomy): domain Eukaryota; kingdom Viridiplantae; phylum Streptophyta; class Polypodiopsida; order Cyatheales; family Cibotiaceae; genus Cibotium; species Cibotium barometz. The sequence goes on from NC_141106.1 coordinate 425,487, forward strand.
TAATGCATGCCGATAATAACTACCGACATACATTGGGAGCATCCAATGCATGTGGGTGCTACCTAGGCACGTCGAGTGCTTCTAATACATGCCGCTAACTACCAACATACATCGAGAGCTCCCAATTCATACCAAGTGCTACCTAAGTATGCTAATAACTCGATATATACCAGGAGCCCCCATGCATACCGAGTGCTACCTAAGTGACTCTCGGCATGTACCCAAAGCTCCCAATGCATGCTAGTAGGTGCTACCTAAGTATTTCTAATTCCCATCACATCTCATCATATCTATTCACCTCATATTCTCATCACTTCTATTCACAGCACATCCATCCATCCATTCTTCTCATCTACCTAATTCCCATCACATCTATTCACCTCATATTCTCATCACTTCTATTCACATCACATCCATCCATCCATTCGCATCTATCTAATTCACATCACATCCATCCATCCAATCATCATCTATCTAATTCACATCTTATCTCATCACATCTTCATCACATCTATTCGCCTCATATTCTCATCACTTCTATTCACAGAATTTAAACATAGAATTTAAGAGGATTCTAATATTTAATATAAAGATTCTTTATGCATCAGGAGCTCCCAATGCATGCTGAGTGCTACCCAAGTATGCCGGTTATTACTACCAGCATGCACCGAGAGCTCCCCAATGTATGTCGGGTGCTACTTAAGTTTGTCAATAGGCTCTACGGGCATCATCGAGAGCACCCAATGCATGTCAGCTGCTACCTAGGCATACCGGTACCTTTCAAGACATTTTGATAACTACCCACATGCACTAGGAACACCCAATGCATGCCAGGTGCTACCTAGGCATGATGGTAGCTTCTAATGCATGCCGGTAACTATCGACATCATGCACCGCAGCTATCGACATGCACCGAGAGAACCCGATGAATGCCGAGTGCTATCTAAGCATGCCGATAGCTTCATGAAGCTCATGAAGACTGGATAGGCAATGTTTTTTTAGAGCTGGGGCAGACTGGGGAGTTATCATAGAACTCCCCACTCTGCCCGAGTTTTTTTTATAAGTTTATTTTCACTGCTTAGCTGCATTATTAGCAGTGTTTTTTCACTGCTCAACACTGCTATTAGTAGTGTTTTTTTACTGCTCAACAGTGTTTTTTCGCTGTGCAACAGTGCTTTTTCATTGTTCCAACAGTGCTGATAGCCACGCTTTTTTGTTGCTCAGCAACAACATTATTAGCAGTGTTTTTTTGCTGCTTAGCAGTGCTATTAGCAACATTTTTTTGCTGCTCAATAGTGTTTTTTCATAGTGTTTTTTCACTGCTATTTTCGCTGTTGAGTAGCAAACCCGTTGTAGCGAGAATAGCAACATTTCTAGCATCGAAATAGGCCCAACATCTTTGTACCCTTCTAGTTAAAAAAGCACTGTTATTTTTGCTGCTATATCCTCATTTTGTTGTAGTGTATTGCATCCTTAAAAATAGATGATCAATCCAATCATACATGAAGTGGAAAATTTTGATGGGACACCACTTGATCTCTGATATTTTGTAACCCAAAGGGGCGAACCAAGAAAATGTAGTTGAACCTTTGAACCCCAAGGTTTAAAGATTCACAAATAGAGAAGGGTGTAGAGTGTACGTGGACACTTATGGAAACATCTACTACCCTGAGATTCTCACCGAGAGAAACCTTTTTTTACCACACAAATGCTTGCTTAGAAAGAGGATCCCCTTCAATGTCAACAAGTGGGTTGCTAGTTATAGATCCTGTGGAGAGAACTTATGGAGAGGACTCTATTGTTGGAAAAGCTAGATCCTCTTAGAGGTCTAGAGAGGACCTGTGGAGAGGACTCTATTAGAAAAACTAGATTCTCTTGCCTTGAGCCATCCACCCTTGGTCAAAGATTATTCTCATGTGGAGGTGCCAAATGTTCACACCATATCACCAAAGAATATGACCATTCCATCAAGTTTGGGACTACCTCATACGTCTTAACTTAGCAATGAGACTTTTTTGTAATTCTTGAGAAACCTAGCAAAGGACTCTATTAGAAAAACTAGATCCTCTTGCCTTGAGCCACCCGCCCTTGGTCAAAGATTATTCTTGTGTGGAGGTGCCAAATGTTCACACCACATTACCAAAGAATATGACCATTCCATCAAGTTTGGGACTACCTCATACGTCTAAACTTACGAATGAGACTTTGTAATTTTTGAGAAACCTGGCAAAGGCACCATCACTTTGGACTTCAAAGGGACCAAATCTTGGAGAGTATTGTTGGGGACTAGTCCCCCAGAAGAGACCTGGAATACCACCATTTATGCCAAGAAATAGTATGGTTGTCTATTCATCAAGGAAGATTGACATGCCTGAATAGAGACCACCACCTGACATGCCATTTGTACCACATGCAGTATCAAATCTTCTTATTCCACACGAATCTTTAATGGCTCCTCTCAAACCAATGGGGATATCTCCAGAAATGCTATGGGGGGGGGAAGGTTTAAGGATGGACCTTTGTTGAAGCTATGGGGGGGAGAGTTTTAAGGATGGGAATGACACCTCTTATTCTTAGATAATCTCACAAACAATTTCTATCCAAGGCCCAACAAGTTCAAAGGTTGGTGAACAAGTACGATGGAAATTACAGTGGTACACAGGATGCTCTGGATCATTTGGAGGCCTTTGGAGAACATGTGCAAAGGAGCAGGTGTCAGTGACACGAGCCTACTCAGATCTTAGCTTTTGGGGATTGACTCTAGAGTAAGCAACTAGACGATGATTTTGAACCCTAGAGCCTCCTTATAAGGCCACTTACATCGCCTTAAAGAATGCTTTTAAGGTAACAGAGTTCTTAAAGACTTGACCCATGTGGAGTCATGTCCCCACTAGCTAAACAATGTCAGTTAGCAAGAAAGTGAGTCGATATGGGAATGCATTCAATGCATAAGATATTATTACTCTTATTGCTTAGTTGATGAGATACCTGATAAAAAACAGAAGCAGGAGACAGCACACACAAGAGAAGCAAACCCTAATCCATAACCATCAATCATATAGAAGGAGAGAAGCCATAGTCACCATCTCTCTCACACACAAAGGAGAACACAACATGGTGTTATGTCCACACTACAAAGTAAACCTAATGTAATGTCCACACCACACATGACCAGCTGGACGCGGTCATAAACACACCACACGATATCTATCTACCATACTGTCACTCTGTCAGTCACTCTGTCAGCACCCATGTTCTATCCTCCAGCTGTATACGAGCTTGACATTTCAACACTCCCCCTCAAGCTCGACATGTCCATCTCTAGGACTCCCAATCTAGTACGGAAATACTCGAACTTATCCTTACCAAGTGCTTTGGTAAAGATATCTGCAACCTGCTCATCTGTCTGCACATATGTCAAATCAACATGCCCATCTAGCACTTTCTCTCTAATGAAGTGATAGTGGACCTCAATATGTTTGGTCCTGGCATGATAAACTGGGTTGCTAGCAAGCTGAATACTACTCATGTTGTCACAATGAATGACAACGCGCATATCACTCGGTAACCTGACATCATCTAGCAACTTCTTCAACCACATAGCCTCACATGCAGCTATGGCTGCTCCACGATACTCTGCCTCTGTGGTAGATAAAGCAACTGTAGGTTGCTTTTTACTGCTCCAACTCACAGCTCCACTACCAAGGCTGAAAACATAGCCACTGGTAGACCGCCTGTCATATGCACTACCGGCCCAATCTGCATCTGTATATCCATCGACATGCATGTCTTTTCCTGCCTCATAGAAAAGACCATAATGCACGGTAGTTTTGACATATCTCAGAATCCGTCTCACAGCATCCAAGTGAGGTTTACGAGGACTCTGCATAAACTGACTCACCAAACCAACTGCATAACTGAGATCTGGCCTCATAATGGTCATGTAGATAAGACTACCAACCATTTTCCTGTACATGGTGATATCATCAAGCTCATCACCCAAATCAGCCCTAAGCTTCATGTTTTGCTCTAATGGTGTCAACATTGGTTTGCATGCTGTCATACCATACTTTGCCAGCATGTCAAGTGCATATTGCCTTTGCACCAACCATATACCCTTGCTTGTTCTAATCACCTCAATGCCAAGAAAGAACCTTAAATCACCAAGGTCTTTCATATCAAACTCTTTGCATAAAGAGGCCTTAACCTCATCAATGCCTTTCCCACAATCACCTGTGATAATCAAATCATCAACATAAATGACTATCATCACAATACCATCATATGTCTTCTTCACATAAAGTGAAGATTCTGCATTTCCAACCACAAATCCAATACTGACAAGATATCTGCTGATCTTGTCACTCCAAGCACGAGGTGCTTGCTTCAAACCATAGATTACTTTCTTTAACCTGCAAACAAGAGTAGGATATTTTGGATGTACATATCCTTCTGGCTGTTCCATGTACACCTCTTCTTGTAGTTCACCATTCAAGAAAGCATTTTTTACATCCATTTGATGTAAAGACCAACCTTTTTGTGCTGCTAGTGCAATGATAGACCTCACTGTAGCCATCTTAGCCACTGGGCTGAAAGTTTCATCATAATCAAGACCATAAGTTTGTGCATATCCTTTAGCAACCAGCCTTGCCTTATGTCTCTCTAGGCTGCCATCTGACTTGCACTTTACTTTATACACCCATTTGCAACCAATTGCATTCTTTCCTTGAGGTAACTCAGCCAATTCCCATGTATCATTTTTGTCCAAATCATCCATCTCTTCATCCATGACTTTCTCCCATACATGCTCTCCAATAGCCTCTGTATAGCATGTAGGTTCCACATGCTTCACCATAGATGTCATGTATGCATAGTGCATAGCAAAATCTCTATATGTCAATCTTTCCACTGGATATCTGACTCTCTGGGATCTCCGCAATGCATGCGGGTCACTCTGTACACCTGTAACACGAGCATGTGGTGGCACATATCTGTCCTGCCTAGCACCAGGTGTGCGTAAAACAGGTATGCCGAGCTCCTCATCCAAACTCTTAGAACTAGATGACTCATAACCTGTGATCCCAATTCCTTCGACTTTATTCTTGCCTTTATCCATAGCACTACTCCCACCAGTGCTCACACTCTCATGCCTCAACCGTCCTGACCATGGACGTACACTGCTACTCTCAGCTTCTGCTGCTGCTGGCCCAGACATAGTAGTAGAACTAGAACTTGCTTGTGATGGCAAGTTCACAGGCACATTAGCCTCAAGTAAGTCAATGACTCCCTCATCTCTTGCTTTGTACCAACTAGCAAGCTCATCAAACACCACATCACGTGAGATGACTACTTGTCTAGTTTGAGAGGGTTATAACATTTGTAGGCCTTTCGATCCTGTGCATATCCAACAAATACACATTTCTTTGCCTTAGGATCCAACTTCCGTCTTCTTTCATCAGGCACATGGACATAAGCTACGCATCCAAAGACTTTGAGATGTCCAATGTCTGGCCTGTAACCTGTAAGCCGCATCTCTGGCGTGCTTCCATGAATGGCTGCTGTAGGTGTTTTGTTCAGGATATACACTGCAGTAGCACATGCTTCTGCCCAATAGTAATCTGGCATGCTCTTTTCATTGAGCATTGCCCTTGCCACTTCACATATGACTCGATTCTTTCTCTCAGCCACACCATTCTGCTGAGGTGTATACCTGCATGTCAACTGTCTCCTTATCCCATGCTTCCGCAAGAAATGCTCAAAAGCTTTTGAGGTGTATTCACCACCTCCATCTGTTCTCAGACACTTAATCCAACAGCCATATTGTTTTTCTACAAGAGCTTTGAAATCCATGAATTTTTCCAGCACTTCACTCTTCTCTCTCAAAAAATATATCCATGTCATCCTGCTGAAGTCATCTATAAATGTCACATAGTATAGACTTCCTTTGATAGATGGGTTTTGTGCTGGGCCCCATACATCACTGTGCACTATCTCAAGTGGTCTATTACTCATGTTTCCTTCTCTAGGAAACCTCAACCTTGCCTGCTTTCCAAACTGACAGGCTTCACAAACATGCATATGTCCATCATATTTGAATCGAGTCAATCCACTGACAATGCCTCTTGTTTGCATGTTCTTTAATCTCTGTATATTGACATGGCCAATTCTCTTGTGCCACATGTCAATGTCCTGCACAATCCCATTGCTCTTTGAAAACATGGCTGAGCTCAATTCTGGTATGCCTGCATCCAATTTGAACAACCTTCCTTCCTTCTTGCCCTTGGCAATCAATCTACAGCCATGCTTAAAGTCTTCCACAAAACAGCCATTCTCATTGAATCTTACTTGTAATCCTTGCTCAACCATTTGGCCTACTGATGCCAAATTCTTTGTGATGGATGGTACATATAACACTTCTGACATATTCTTCACATTTCCATCATGCATCCTCAAAGGCACACTGCCAACATGTGTTATAAGATGCTGAGTATCATCTCCTGTGACCACATAACCATTTGTATCCAATGGTTGCATCTTCTCAAACCACTCCCCATGACATGTCATGTGGTTTGAGGCACCTGAATCCATATACCATGACTCATCTCCTGCATTCTGAGAATCCATTGTCCCCATAACATGCTTCATTGCAAAAAGATGATTCGAACTCCCATCATTGTTACTGGTAGATGCATAATTTCCATGTTGTGGTCTTCCATTCCTCATATCATTCTGCTTTTTGTAACAATCTTTTGCCATATGTCCAAGTTTGCCACAATAGTGACATTCAATCCCATTCAAATTTTGTTGAGGACCTTGCCGTCGTCCTCTACCACGAGCACTTGTTCCAAATCTCCCCCTATGGGATTGAAATCCACGACCTCCACGTGATCCAAATGATGACTGTGAATTCTGAAAATTCTGATTTGATTGTGGTTGAGTAGACCTGTCATTCCAACCACGTCCTCCACGGCCTCAAGGGGTAAATCTCCCCCTGCCTCGAAAGCCTCTAGATGAGTAAAAAGCTTGATTCCTTGCATGCTCATCATTGCTTGACGAGGATGCACCGCCTGTAACACTCATACCACCAAGGCCAAGCTTCAATTCTTCCACAATGAGCAATGACACAAGCTCATTAAAGTCTGGCATTCCTCCCAACCTTACTGAGATGGAAGTGTCAAAAGATTTGTATTCTTTGCCTAAACCACGCAATGTGAGAGCAACCAAATCATCATCATCCATTGGGGCATGGATTGATGACAAGGAATCTGCATAACCCTTGATTTCCTGAACATACTCATGTATACTCCGATTCCTTCGTGTTACACTGTGAATCTGTTGCTTTAGTTGAATCTTCCTTGCACCAGTGTCTGTCTCATACATTCGGCACAATATACCCCATGCTTCTTTCGGTGTATCTGCATCTTGGATGTGAATAAGCAAGGCATCTGTTACACATATTGAAAAATAATGCAACACCTTCGAAGACCGCTCTACCCATTGCTTGTGAGCCAGTAACTGAGCTTTATTGGATTGAGGAGGTAGATATGGCTCCGGGTCTTCCTCCGAGACGAGACTCCATAAACCTTTGCCTTTCAAAAAACTCTTCATTCGAAACTTCCACACTTGAAAGTTAGTGCGATCAAGCTTCTCTCCAACAATCTGTATCAGACCATCTCCCATTGTTGCAAAAAAATTGTAGTAGATGTACCCCGTCGATCACAATGTATGAAGTACCTGTAATGCTCCAAATCTCTCCAAATCACATCAAATGCTTGCAAATTGTGTGCATTTACATCCCACAATGATTCATCAACAATTTACACTCGATCAAAGTTGAAACCAAATGATACTCCTTCACAAAAAAAATTTTGGTTTTTTTCTCGCCAGTAACCAGTCAAGATTATGCTCTAAATCCTTCAAATCTTGTCCAAATTCAATGATTCAACTTGCATTGGCTTCCCAACACATTGCTCCAACATATCCTAGAAGGGTTTGATCAAATTCTTCAAGGTGAATGAGAACCACCAATTTTTGTAGCTCCCTGGTTTGCTTTTTTCTGCATCTGTCAGGTACCACCTCTCACTAAAAGTGCTCTATCTCCTTCAAATCTCATCCAAATTCAAAACTTTTTGAATCAAAAGTTTAGCAACTCATAGGACTTTACTTGTACCAAAGGAATTAGGCCAATTTGATATAGAGAAAGATTAATGCCTTGATTAAAAATGCTCTGTTTCTGGACAGACTTTCTGCAAACCTACACACCTCCACAGGGCATGTATTCTCTGGTTTTGTAGAGTCCAAAAAACCAGAATTTTTTTTCTTCACAAATTGCCTGTAATGCATCAATTTTCATGCAATGGTTTGCTCCAGTGTTGCTAATTTACATGTGCCCTTTCACAATACATGAGAACCTCTGTGTTTCCTTTGTATTTGCACCAATAGTTTTGACAAAATACATTCCTTCACAAGCTTTCCATGAAAGCTTCAAAACCAGAAATTTTCTGCTTGCTTTATGCACTTCAATCTTCACTGAACTTGCTCTTTGATACCTGCAATCTGCAGAGAGGGTCTTGCTCCACTTACCAATGGTCCTTAGCTCTCAGATCTGATGCCGATGTGTGCTCCATAGCTTTTCCTTTGCTCCAAGCTCCAATGGCTCCCTTCACAGCTTTTTCTTCTTCTTTCCTCTTCTCTCACTCACTCTCACAACACAGCTAATGAGCTCTTGGCTCTGATACCATGATAAAAAACAGAAGCAGGAGACAGCACACACAAGAGAAGCAAACCCTAATCCATAACCATCAATCATATAGAAGGAGAGAAGCCATAGTCACCATCTCTCTCACACACAAAGGAGAACACAACATGGTGTTATGTCCACACTACAAAGTAAACCTAATGTAATGTCCACACCACACATGACCAGCTGGACGCGGTCATAAACACACCACACGATATCTATCTACCATACTGTCACTCTGTCAGTCACTCTGTCAGCACCCATGTGCTATCCTCCAGCTGTATACGAGCTTGACATTTCAATAATACCAAGTTAACTTTAATTGATTCCATTGTTTCTTGAGGACCTGAAAGATCAAAACTTGCATAAATACTTTTATTTGCAAAGACAAACAACCTTTAATGAGTGCTTTATAAATGCTTGGATTTTGACACAATAATAAGTTTAGCACAAAAGGGTTGGAGAGCTCAAGCACACCATTCAAAGTCCCTCATAGCACAACCTCTAGCAGAGCAAGAGATTGGATGAAATGAGTGTCAAGGCCATGGTTGTTGCTACCATGCTTAAGAAAATGGAGGAGCACTTTCCTAGGAATTTCAGAGCTTACCCAAGGAGAGAGGGAATATGGTGTCCTTATTGTTGAGGAAATCACAACGGTAATGAGTGTCCATTCAATACAGATGGGCTCGTGGTGTGGTTTTTATTATAGGAGATACACTAATCGTGAGAGATACCCAGTGCAATAGTAGGTACAACCTAGCAAATCATGGTATGCATGTACTAGCTCTTCCAACTACCACACAACCTTTAGAACTCTGTGCTCCACATGGAGTGGGTATTGGAGACCCTATTTCCCCTACTCGGATGGATCCACTACCTAGAGGGATTCTTAAGTTTTCTAATACACCTACCCCTATTCTAGTATGATAACCTATAGCTCATGGCATGACACCCATGGGATACATTGATTAGGACCATCATAGAAGATGTCATCAACACTTATATGCTAGAATGAGACCCTGTATACGGTATACGGACCGCCTAGATACCACTCCTATCTAATGTCGAGAACAAAATCAAATGTGAAGTTTGTAAGGTTTCATGATAATACCTTAGCTCCCATTCACTTCCAAAAGATTGTACCATTTATTGGCTTTTTGAAGAAATAGAAAAGGCCGAAGAACATGGAAAGATTGTGAAAGAAGAAGCATTGGAGTACGCAAGAGCATGCAAGCCTCATGTAAGTGTGTCTCTACTTTATCTTTTTTTATTCAAGTAGAATCTCATGATATGGTTATTCAATATCATAAGTCCTCACATTTACAAGAAAATTAGTCATTTAGTCAACCAAACCTATAAAGATGACTTCAAACCATGGGGAGAGCAAAAAGATTAGAGATTTCATGTATGTGGTGTAGTGCATGCATAAGTAGTTCCCAAACCCACCACACATGCATTTTTCTAATGAGGAATTGTATAATAAAGATATTGAATAATAGGAGGTATCACGCAAAGTGGTGCATGAAATATGGTTCACAAATTCATGCCAATTTCACCATTAAGGAGTGGAAGAAGGTGAAGAAAGAAGCCAGGGAGGGTAGTCAACACCCTCAACAAAAGGTTGCGCATGTGAGTCAACTAAAGTACGATGCGACCACTACTACAAGACAATCAAATATCGATGTTTTTTTGAATGTAAAACAATTTCTTGTAAATTTTACGATCGTTTGTATGTGCATCGAAAAATGTGTCGATATAAAAACGTTGAAATGATCGTCTATAAAAAAACGTCAAAAATTATGTCACAAAGATCATCAAAAAAATTGTCGGTATGAGTACTGAAAATGATGCTTTTTTGACGGACGCAAGAATCTAGGATGATCATATCGGTGCTTTTTTTGACAAATGCAAGTATATTTGTTTTTGTATAATGGTGCATCCAAGTACATTTCTATACCTGCATGCACCATTATGCCAAATATCTAAAGATTTTATTACATTTGTATTCAACTAAAATTTTACACAAACTTAAAGAATTAACATAAATAAAGATACATTGATGTACAGAATTAGACTTCATTACTTGATATCAAACCACAAAGATACATTGATACAAATTGTATGATATCAATACTTATACGATAAATGTTGTATACAAAAACGTTTTTGCATATGCAAGCGAACTGTATATACCCAAAAGGGTGCAAAAAAGATCTATACAATTCCAAAAAGATCTAAACAATTCCAAAACTATGCAAGCTAAAGTGGGTGTCCAATCTGTGAGCTAGCCTCACAGGGAGGCTCAGGTATGTCTCTCTGCAAAAACAATGCAATGCCCACAAATTAGCATATACAAACTTACCGAAACCTCAAATTGGGATATGGTACGACGTACTTACCAAAACCATAACTGTGTAATCTACATTTCCATCCTCTTTCTCAATGCGCTCAAGCAATGCATAAGTGCCATACTTGAATGCATAATTCTCTTCCAACTCAGTAGCCTAGTGTCCAATCACCCTCTCCTGCATACATGAAAATAAAACATACAGTTATACACTAGTTGACATAAAAAAACGAGAGGCTATAGAAAGCACGGATACTTACAAAATATTCGTGAAATGAGTCCCATCCAGCGCTCCCGAGGTGCGAGCTCCCCATGCTCTCTAGTCGCTTTGTCGTTACTTCCTCTTGTTGCGATTATCATCACGGGTTTTTAGTGTGATTCCTCAGCTCCTCATCCCATCTCTCTTGGTCAATAAACCAAGGCTTTTCTCCCCCCGTTTTCACCGCTTGGGCGACATTAGGACAGAACAAGGGAAGTTGTGGGGAAGGTAAGCCTCACAGGGTATAATGATCAGCTGACAAACTGAAGGGACAAGAGGAGCCCATGTAGTTAGCAGAATGAAGTGTGCTCAAGAAGCAGGTACCCAAAAACAACAGAATGGCATGGGGATAGAAAAGTCCACAGAAAGAGGTGAATCAACAACAAGAAGCAACAATGAGGCGGGATTCTCAAGTGCCATGGAAAAGAGACAATAGTAAACAACAAAATAAATTCCTTTATGCAATAGCAAGCCACCGTAAAAGGCAGACTAATACAACATATGGGAGGATATGAAAGGTTTAAAACTAGACATATCTCTTGATCAACTCCTATCCTTAGTGCCTAACTATAGGAGGAAATTGTTGAGCAATTTTCTAGGTTCCAAGGAAGAGGATAGCATCTTGTCTAATTCCTCCAGCAATAGGTGACTTGGAAGAAGCGACTTCTGCAAGTCAATCAAGACAATAAAAATACCAATAATGGATAATGATGTACCTCAGATAACATTAATGTTAAAAGGGAAGTAGATCCAAGGAGAAATAGTGGATGGAGGCTTGAGAGTCAATATATTGTTAGAATCCATAGTAGCAATAGAACTTGGCCCTCACAAAATATGACCATGCTCAATTTATTGTGAAGATGGTAGATTAGCACACAAACTCCAACCCCTAGGATTAATCCAAGGGGAACACATTTAGATTAGGATATAAATTTCCAATCATATTCATAGTTCTCTGAATGGAGAATGATGGACTTGCTCATGTAGAAAACCTGACCATAATAAGCATAGGGCTTTAAAGAGGTTTAGGATGTTTTCTAAAACTTCCAAAAGGAAACCATTTAGAAGACTCTTCAAAAAGAAGACTACCAATACTAGTAATGAAAGTTTTCTCGATGGCAAAAAGGGCCATTATTCACTCACCAAGTCTGTCTCTAAAAGGTTTAGAATTGAGTTAAGAAACACGTTAAACACTTCCTTACTATCTTCAAAAATACAACACATCCTAAGTGGGACATTCTTGAGATTAAGCATTGAATGATTTAGATAGGAAATTCAAACTCAAAGCTTCTCCAAAATTCTCTATGAATCAACTACTAAAATAGGATTTAGTTCAAATAAAGCTCACTATTTCTATCTGGTTAATTAGAGAAGATGATATTAAGAATGCCCTAGAATTAAGATATAGCTATGTACATTCAGGTGTCATCTACTATTCCTCTGGATAGGAAAGGTGTGCCTTTTAGACATGGTGTTTTCCTTATGGACACTAGGGTTAAAGACCTTTAGAAGTCTATAATTACTACCTAGGATACTCCCCTCTCTCTGAAGAAACTTCATTCACCATAGTTTGCCTACTAGGATATGCCCCTCTCTGAAGGACCTTCATTTACCAGTCTGCTAAGAGTATCTTCTTTCTCTTAGGGACCCATATATCTCAAAACCCTTGCTATTATGGTCACCCACACTAGGCATAGATTATTTTATGAACTTTTCAAAAATAATTATGTATAATGGAGAATGTGCAACAGATATATAAACATTGGTATGCCCTTGCTCAAGCATATAGCAGATGAGCACTACGCAAGATCCATACCAAAATATAACACTGTTCATGAAGCTGGATGAAAGATCTAGTAGCATCATTTTGATGGTTGCATTTGAAAATCCCTAAAGAATGGACATTTTATGGAGAAGGGTGTTCATTCACATACAGTTAGGAAAATAAATTCGATGACTCACAAAGAGCCTTTGACTACAACAAATATCAAAGGAGAATTAAAAGTTATTAAAAGTTACAAGGGAAAGGTTAATCTAAAGTAGTCCCATTTAAAAAACCTGAAGCATCAATAGCTAAACTCCTAAACAAAGGAGAATCATAGTTAATCAATCTAGATGGATTAACCATGTAACAAGCTAGAATAGTACTTGATATAATGATTGCATACTACTTCAAAAAGACAACCATTGATAAGAAGGATGAAAACTAGGTAATGTTCACCCTCATCACATTATTTTAAGGAAACCTTAGAACATGGTGGTATACTACTTTTGAAGCTAGAGAAGTACTTGACATAATCATTGTTACTACTTGAGAAGGATTAAAACCAAGTAATTCTTACCCTCATCACATTGTTTGATGGAAACCTTAGAATAAGGTGGTATAGATTACCTGTTGATATATAGACCATTAAGTAAGGTAATGGAATCTCTTCCCTTGAGAAGCTTCTCCTAAAACAATTCTTTGAAGAGGTAGTAGATGAAAAGGAGCATTAAAGAAATCAACTTTGTTCTAGGATTTCTCAATACTAGAAAAACATTCAAAATCTAGTTTACCAAGGCCAACTTTGGATGATTCCTTGGTGAATTATCCAAAGGATCTTTTAAAAGAAGATTATAAAATACCTTTATACCTCAGAAGATGCAACAACTATACAGTTACATGACATTTGGAGAAGTGCACATGCACATTCTCCTCACTCTACAACAAATGTGTAGAGACAAAAGAGCCTAAAAATTTATGAAAAGCTACAATGAAAGAGTAAATATTCTAGGTAATATTTGTGATATTTCGAATGAATCCATAAATTATGGATGCAATTTTGGAACAAAGACTTGCTCATGCAAAAAACCAAACCACAATAAGCATAAAAGTATGTTAACCACATTTTGGTTAACATCATTTTTCAAGCGTGGTTACACTTCTTGTAATCCATTGTTATGTAACTATGCTAAGTGCATAATGAAAAAGATATATGATATGATTGAGCTTACGACTTGCGTAATGCCAACCACACAGAATGAGCCTAGATGTACATAGAGCTAGGAAGTCAGTTGTGGGTCCCTAATTGTAAATGGGCAGGTGGCCATTGTAAAAAGTGAGCTCGTGTATATAAGTTCTTTATGAAATATGAAAAGACACAATCCGATTATCACAATTGAATCTTGCCTTCTCTCTCTCTCTCTCTCTCTCTCTCTCTCTCTCTCTCTCTCTCTCTCTCTCTCTCTCTCTCTCTCGGCTATGGTGGTACTCCTTTAGCCATGGCCGTTCCTTCCTCGGGCATACCTTCCCAAATCTACATCAATTTTAACAAAGTGCATTAAAAGGGAATAAATTGCATTTATAAGGGTGTAAAGGGAATTAAAAAGGGATACAAATTGGGTATTGTTATACTATCAGAGGAATATTGTTGGGTGGTTGTCAGAAGACACGTCTACCCTGCACAATTAAGAGACCTACCTGACCTAACAAGTGTACAGTCATACCTTCAGAAGCGTGTGCTCATACCTTCCTCAATTCACACCCGTATCTTCCTCAAGCCATGCTTGTTCCCTTGACCATCCACGTCCATGTCCTTTAAAAGCATACGCTCGTACCTTCCTTGAGCCACATTCGTGTCTTCTTCAAGTGCTTGCCCATATCTTCTTACAAGAGTATGCTCGTACCTTAAAACCAACGTACAGCCATACCTTCCCATTAAAAACAAACAAACAAACAAAAACAACAAAAGAGCAAACTTAAATTGTCCAACCACAAGGGAGTCCAGCACTACTACTTCTCACATTTATGCACTTACGTTCAAGGAAATTGGTGCGAAACAATCCTCTGTTGTTCTCGATGACATAAATCCTCCTGATGCTCCCTTACTCATAAGATCAGACCCTTAGGTCAACACAGTGTGGAGCCAAACGGTATTGGTCTTTGATAACACCAATGAGAGGAAGGAGCATCCTAGCACAGGATGCGCTACTTCTAACTTAGAGACAGGAGGACTGGTGGCCTAGTGCATGGACAAGCCACCCTCCTTGGAGTAAAACTTGGTATCCCCTACACATTCACAAAATAAGTCTTGCTTCAAGGCTCCGAAACTTTATCTTGGGAAATGCATCCCAATGATAGAGGCATGGAATGCCAACCCGAAAGAGAGCCCACGATGCCTCTAGACCATGGACTGAAAATAGGGCAAAGCAAAAGTGACCCAACCCAGACTAATCCACCAGTCTAGAGGGCCATGCCGACCCCACTGGAATGTCTAGTTCATACCAAGACTATAGGCTAGTACCAAACCTAGGTCAAGAACTAGCTCTCGAGAGACCTAAAACATCCTATTGAAGAGAGAGATCCTATTTGGCCCAATCAATCAACCTATTGCACCATTGTACCTATTGTACCCCCACCTTGTAGGGCATACTCCGCATACTATATGGGTCCTTATAAAGCACAAACTAGTTCTCCCTTGAGACAAGGATCCCCAATGGTATATTATCTACCTATCTAACAATAACTAGCACCCACTTCGGCCATGGTAGGACTAACCCTTGAAATGTTAAGGATAGCCATGGAAATAGGGAGGGGGTAGCTGCCAGAATCACACTTCCAACACCAATTCATCTAGCACAAGGGCCGAGATAAGAGCAAAACAAACCTGCTAACATCTCTAGGTTGATCACCAAGTGTGATGGAACTAGAGACCCCATATCATACTTAGAAATGTTTAATCATATATGTCAGGCATTTGGCCACATGGATGATCAAGCCAAGGTGAGTGCCTTTGGCCTCACCCTAGATGGCAAAGCTAGCCACCCAATGGTTTAGATTGTATAAGGGTGCAGAAAAGTGTCATTTACAGTGTCATAAAATTGTCATCAGAATTGTCATCTGAGTTGTCATCAGATTTGTCATCAAAGTTGTCAGTAGAAGTGTCAAAGTTGTCAGCAGAAGTGTCGTCAATGATGTCATTTTAGTTGTCGTCAGAAGTGTCATAAGGTTCAGATTTGAAAAGTTATTTAGGGTCATAGGAATGGTCACATAATGACTATAAAATGCAATCAGTTGTAATCGTGTGATATGGGAAGTTGAATAATCAGTTTTCAGTTTTCTCTCTCTCTCTCAATCTCAATTCTCTGTGTGTATGCTGTTTTGAGAGTCGTGTGTAGGCATTTTCCCTGTTGGGGGCTGTGGCTCCCAACACTTGGCGATCAACACGGTGGGTAACCTATCTCTTGCTGGTGGAGGTGCGACCACGGGTACTCGAATCTTACTACCTTTGGAGATGGAGTTCAATGGCACTGCAATACTCTCGGGTGGTCCATTAGGCGTCGCTCCTCACAATGGAAGGGCCTATTGTCAAATGCCTATTGAAGTCAATCTACCAGCACACACACAATTACTATTTTTCATCATGCTCATGTGCTGTGCATGACGACCCAACGCTGAATTTTGTGTGGATGGTAGCGTGCAGATTGCAGGCAGAGCCAGCAACTGCTAATGCGGCTTTTTGGTGTGTATGCGGGATTCTTTTTATGCTATTTCCGTATGGCTGTGCGGATGTCCATTCTAATTGCAAGGCTCAGGATCTGTTGATCATTCAGTGTGTGCGGGCCAGACTGTGGGTTCAGATTGCAGGGATCAAGACGGTTTTTCCAAATTTTTGGTATTTATGTAGGATCCTGAGGCTCTTCTGTACTATTCTCTGGATTTCGATTTTGCAGATCTAGATGATGATGCATGGCAAGAATCCAACAAGATTCATAGAGAAATCAACGTCATTGAAGTATAAAATATTTTAGATGATTCAAAAAAAATATCTGGCTAATATGCTGTGTGCTGCAGTCAACATTCCGGATTTATGTGCAAGCCAGGTGCTCGGCGCTGATTCCAGAAGGCCGAGTGGTCATGCGGTGATTTATATATTATCAGAGATATTCTACATGTTTTATTCAATTAAACTTTGGTCCCCATGGTGTTGTGGCGGGTGTTCATATGCTATTCCAGAAGTCCATGTGAGGTCCATCCCGACTGTTCCGAGGATGTGTAGACACTGTTGTTCAACATTGCACCAGGAGTTATAATGGAGGCCTTGATGCATTCCGGTCCATTGTCAGGACAAATGGCTTTCAGGGTGTCATATCAGATTGCAACTGGTTATTATGTGCAAGAGATGGAGCAATTTGTTTGAGTTACAGGGACAGATGTGGAAGTTTAGAAGTCAAATGCAGTTCTTGCTGAGAAGTTAGTTTTTGTTGAACTTGAAATATGGAGTAATAACAGAATTTCAAAGCATGGACATCAGATGGACTATTTCTGAAGCAGATTCAAGCGGGTGACTTTTTGCAAGGATGGAGTGTTCCAAAGGAGGCATACCGACAAAGAGAAGATCGGATGTACTACCTGGCGATGCGATGCCGGCAAGAAGCACGAACCATGGAAAAGCTGATGGAGGAGTCTTTTGGTGAATCAATGCCAAAGCAAGATTTTCAAAGGCACTTAACTTCTAATCAAGGGAATGTGTGGGTTCTCAATTGCTACACAACTGTTCGCTCATGCATGCCAGTGTATAAGGGTGCAGAAAAGTGTCATTTACAGTGTCATAAAATTGTCATCAGAATTGTCATCTGAGTTGTCATCAGATTTATCATTAAAGTTGTCAGCAGAAGTGTCAAAGTTGTCAGCAAAAGTGTCGTCAATGATGTCATTTTAGTTGTCGTCAGAAGTGTCATAAGGTTCAGAGAGTTATTTAGGGTCATAGGAACGGTGACATAAAGACTATAAAATGCAATCAGTTGTAATCGTGTGATATGCTGTTTTGAGAGTCGTGTGTAGGCATTTTCCCTGTTGGGGGCTGTGGCCCCCAACATAGATCCCTAAAGGTAGAAGATAAGGCCACCTTTGAAGTCTTGAAAGAGGCGTTCAAAGTTGGATACTCCAGCCAAGGAACCCAATGGAGTCTAGTTGAGTAGCTGCACAATGTAAAACAGAAGGTTGGGGAAACCATCCGAGACTACATCAATAGGGTAAGGTATCTCCATGATTCTCGCTGTAGTGATAAAGACAATTTCTCTAACAAAGGCTAATTTGGAGATTCCTTAAAGGCCTTAATGATGTAACCTTGCATAATTCCTTATATGCTCTGGCCCACACCACTTTTGAGCAGTGCTGCAGGAGTGCCATGGACTTTGAGGATAATTTCAAGGAAACGCATTCCCGAGAACTGCATGAGGGCACATCCAAGCCTTCCTTCAAAATGACTAACACAAGATCTGATGGGAAAGGGAAGGAGTCCACCTCATGATAACAAGTTGAACAGCTGGGGCCATAGCATTAATGATGCAGTAAATGACCCAACACTAGAGAACCAGCCAAGGCCGGGATCGAGTTGGCCACCCCAACCCCGTCTTTACCCCAAGAGGGAACTAGTGTAGTGCCTGATTTGTTGAGCTAACCATACTAGCATGGAGTGTCCACATGTGAGACCCTATCCCACTCTCTACTACACTTATTGCCAAAGATGGGGCAATCATGAAACTACAAATTGTTACCAACAAAGACCTACTCAAGCACGAGCCCTACCCCAAGCCTTGTGGGGCAACAAAACCCAAGAAACCCTTGGCCTTGCCAACACATACACTACATAATGTACCTCAAGCAAGCCATGAAGTGGCCCAAAGAGGAATTCTTAGGTACCATAAGTTCCCTTACCCCCTATACTTCCACCACAACCCCCATTACCTCGAATCACCTCTATTCATCAGTTGATCCTGTGACTAAAATCTTCAAAGGAGATGATAAGGGGGAAGCTACTGAAGGGACCACCTTTAAGCCCCTTGAACCAAACAATCCACCCTCCCAAATTCCAAGTCACTATATGTAATGGAGGGAGACTAGATATACCCCATATACGTAGCCACCCCGAATCCACAGGGATGGGACTTGAACAACGTGGCTAAAAGACCACCCATGCAATGCTATCATTGTGCAGGACCTCACCGAGTAGTCCAATCAAAGAAGGGATGGCAAGTACTCCCATGAGTTCTTCCACCCTAACACCTTTATGCATAGGGTGTGAAATTGACCACATGTATAAGGACTGTCTGCCCCGCTGAGAGGAGTAAGCACAAAGGGAAAAGCCCATGAAGCTAACTCTAGCACCAGCATTAGGCCACAGCTCGCGCTACTACCACTATAGCAAAGGCATCGACCTCGCAAAACCAGGAACATGCAAAAGTTTTATCCCAAAGGGATTTCCTAGAACAAGCACCCACAACAAGGCGCTCGTGAAAGAAGGCCGCAAAAAAAGGCAAAGGGGTTAGTCGGGTGGTTATAAAAAGTGGCTCGAAGGACGGAACAACCACCCATGTGTTAACCTCTTCATCTAAAGAGGATCAATTGCTACCTTTAGCCCCCTAGCCAAGGATCCAATTGATCCTAATAACCAGCTTCCTAGGAAGTAAGCCGAATACCCTAACCCCATTGAGGAGAAGGAGAGACTAAAGGCAACTCAAGAGTTGGTCAGGGCTATCAACTCAACTAAAAGATGAGCCTCCCCAATGGCATACCTTGAACAATGTCCCTCAGTTTCCAATGTACAACCTACTAAGGAAGATCAAGAACATACCAAAGATTTTCAAGACCAAGCACCCCCTTAGAGACTCCCTCGAGTAGCAGCACCCACAGCTGTAGATACCTCCCTCCAAGGAAACCCGGTAGTAGCAAAAAATCTCAAAAACTTAGGGGATGACCACCTCAAAAGGATGGACACAGAAATCTAGATCCCAATACCCTATACTGGCGCAAAAGCCTAAGGACAAGTAAGGGTGATCCACCTCAAGAAACTACATCCGTTTTCCCATAGACATTGCAGGTCTCTCCTCTGTCCTCTCTTTTTAAATCCAAATCCCATGGGAATCTTACTTCAAGGTATCCCAAGCTTATGGAAGGATTTAAAAGATTGGATGGAGGCACACCTTGGAGCAAGAATGCAAGGGTCTGCAAAGAGCTAGAAAGCTCTAATAATGAGATAGAGGATGATGAATTCATTGAACCCCACCATGGGATCACTGGCACCCCCACCACTATTCAAGTTAACAAACTCAAACAATATTTTGAAGGTGATGAACTCAAACAATATTTTGAAGGTGATGAACTCAATGCAGCACTACCCAATAACCTTCGCTAGCCTTCAAGTCACCGCCATCCTGGATGGAGGGGTAGGGGGGTAAGCATTGTCACCAAACAATGTTGGGAAAAATGGGGAGCACCTACCATAGATGACACAACCTTACTGGTGAAACTTGCTAATGATGAAAAATGGGGAGCACCTACCATAGATGACACAACCTTATTGGTGAAACTTGCTAATGATGAAGTACCCAAGAGATCTCAGTTCAATCATTTTTTCCATAGCTCGCTTGGTGGATGTCAATAAGAAGAGAGGCAATAGGGGAACAGATTGTGAAAGAAGATTAGATTATCTCACTAGGCAAGAGTTTAGATAGTCAACTATAGTGGGCCAAGAAATATGCAGCAAGAGATCTCACTTTCAAACTATGGTGGGCAAAGTCACAAAGTGCCATTCTTTTGGTAAAAATATAAACTTTAAGGGAAGCAAACATGGAATCTCTTAATCGAAAGGATGTAAAGAGGTTTTGTAACAATATATTAGAAGCTCATAGATTAGGGAAATTTGTTGATAAACCAGCTCTATGGGACTTCTTGGAAGATGTAGCTACAAATATGTTGAGGTCAAATGGAGGACGAAGATACAGCTGTACCATCCAGCACCTTCTCTCTGACAAAGTGATAATGGACCTCTATGTGTTTGGTCTGTGCATGAAACACTGGATTCTTTGCCAACTGTATACTGCTCATGTTGTCACAATGAATGACAACTTTGCCATCAATAGGCTCACCCAAATCTGCCAAGAGACTCTTTAACCATATTCCTTCACAAGTAGCAATGGCTGCACCCCTGTATTCAGCCTATGTACTAGATTAAGCAATTGTAGGTTGCTTCTTGCTACTCCAACTCACCACGGCACTTCCAAGTGTAAAGGCATAACCACTAGTAGACCTCCTATCATAACCACTAGTAGACCTCCTAGCATAACCACTAGTAGACCTCCTATCATATGAGCTACCTGCCCAATCAGCATCTATGTAGCCATGTATATCCAAGCCTTTACCACTCTCATAAAGAAGACCATAATGTATAGTGGTCTTTACATATCGCATAATGCAACTCACTGCATCCAAATGAGGTTTTCTGGGGCTCTGCATAAACTGGCTTACTAGCCCCACATCATAACTCAAATCCGGGCGTGTGATAGTCATGTAAATGAGACTACCAACCATCTTTCTGTACATAGATGGATCATCCAACTCCTCACCAAAATCAGCCTGCAACTTCATATTCTGCTCCAAAGGTGTACTCATAGGCTTACACCCTGTCATGCCATATTTTGCCAACATATCCAATGCATATTGGCGTTGCACTAACCATGTACCTGCATGGTCTTTGATCACTTCAATTCCAAGAAAGTATCTCAACTCACCAAGGTCTTTCATGTCAAATTGCCCACTCAATGCTTTCTTGACATGCATCACATCTGTACCATGATCACCTGTGATAATCAAGTCATCCACATAAATGACAAGTAAAACAATCCCATGATCTATTTTCTTCACATAGAGTGAAGAATCTGCTGTAGAAACCTGAAATCCAAGGGAGATAAGATATCTGCTCATGTTATCACTCCAAGTACGAGGTGCTTGCTTCAAACCATATAATGCCTTTTTCAATCTGCATACATGAGTGGGATATCTTGGGTGTACATACCCTTCTGGCTGTACCATATAGACCTCTTCTTGTAGATCTCCATTTAGAAATGCATTTTTGACATCCATTTGATGCATTTCCCAACCATTAGCTGCAGCCATAGCAATGACTGCTCTTAGTGTTCCCATCTTTGCCAAATGTTTCATCATAGTCCAAACCTTGGGTTTGTGCATAACCCTTAGCTACCAATCTTGCTTTATGTCACTCAATGGAACCATCAGACTTGCACTTCACTTTGTAAACCCATTTACAACCAATGACATTTTTGTCCTATGGTAATGCAACCAAGTCCCATGTGTCATTATGAACCAATGCGTCTATCTCAACATCCATTGCTTTCTCCCATACATGCTTTCCAATAGCTTTTGTATAGCATGTAGGTTCCACATGCTTCACCATAGATGTCATATATGCATAGTGCATAGCAAAATCACGGTATGTCAACCTGTCAAACAACTGGATATCTAACCCTTTGGGATCTCTGCAATGCATGCGGATCACTCTGAACACCTGTCACTCTAGCATGTGGTGGCACATATCTGTCCTGTGCCTAGCACCAGCAGGTGTGTGTAACACAGGTATGCCAAGCTCCTTATCCAAACTCTCTGAACTGGACAACTCATAACCTGTAATTCCAATTCCTTCAACCTTCTTCTTTCCTTTATCCACAGCACTACTCCCAGTGCTCACACTCTCATGCCTCAAACGTCCTGACCATGGACATACAGTGCTACTCTCATGCCTCAAACATCCTGACCATGGACATACAGTGCTACTCTCAGCTTTTGCTGGCCCAGACATAGAAGTAGAACTAGAACTTGCTTGTGGCAAGTTCACATGCACATCAGCATCAAGTGACTCAATGACACCCTCATCCTTTGCTTTGTACCAACTAGCAAGCTCATCAAACACATCTCGGGAGATAACCACTTGCCTAGTTTGTGGATTGTAACATTTGTATGCCTTACGATCCTGTGCATATCCAACAAACACACACTTTTTTGCCTTAGGATCCAACTTCCTCCTTCTCTCATCAGGCACATGTACATAAGCTATGCATCCAAAAACTTTGAGGTGTCCAATGTCTGGCCTATAACCTGTAAGCCGCATCTCTGGCATACTTCCATGTATGGCTGTTGTAGGTGTTTTATTCAGTATATACACCGTGGTAGCACAAGCTTCTGCCCAATAATAATCTGGCATGCTCTTTTCATTGAGCATTGCCCTAGCCACTTCACAAATGACTCTATTCTTTCTCTCAGCCACACCATTTTGCTGAGGTGTATACCTGCAAGTCAATTGTCTTTTTATGCCATGCTTTCTCAAGAAATGCTCAAAAGCATTTGAGGTGTATTCACCACCTCCATCTATCCTCAAACATTTAATCCAACAGCCATATTGCTTCTCTGCAAAAGCTTTGAAATCCATAAACTTTCCCAACACTTCACTTTTCTCTCTGAGAAAGTATATCCATGTCATTCTGTTGAAATCATCTATGAATGTCACATAATATAAATTTCCTTTGATAGATGGGTTTTGTGCAGGACCCCATACATCGCTATGTACTATCTCAAGTGGCCTGCTACTCATATTTCCTTCTCTAGGAAACCACAACCTTGCCTGCTTTCCAAACTGACAGGCTTCACAAACATGCATATTCCCATCATACTTCAATCTAAGCAGCCCACTAACAATGCCTCTTGCCTACATGTTCTTTAACCTTTGTATATTGACATGTCCAATCCTCTTATGCCACATATCAATGTCCTGTACCACATTCCTGCTTTTAGAGAATATGGCTGATTTTAACTTAGGAATTCCACCATCCAGCTTAAACATCCTACCTTCTTTCTTGCCTTTAGCAATGACTCTACATCCATTCTTGAACTCCTCAACGAAGCAACCATGCTCGTTGAAACGAACCTGTAATCCCTGCTCCACCATTTGACCACAACTGAGGCCAAGCTTTTTGTGATAGAAGGCATGTACAATACATCTGACATAGATTTTGTTTCACCATTGTGCATAACCAATGGTACACTTCCAACATGTGTAATGGCATGCTGGGTATCATCTCTTGTTTCCACATAGCCTTTCACATCCATAGGCTTCATATGCTCAAACCATTCACCAGGACAAGTCATATGGTCTACCACGAGGATTACCTCTGCGCCTCTCTGAGGTGTATATCCACGACCACCTCTAGCACCATATGAAGGCTGAAAATTTTGTTGTGGTGACCTATCCTGCCATCCACAACCATTACCATGGCCACGTGATGTAAATCTCCCCCTACCTCTAAAACCTCTCTGCGAATAGAAAGCCTGATTTCTGCCATTATCATCATGGCTAGTTGTTTGGGGTTCTTCAAACACAACACAACTAACCACTTCTGACACAGCAAAGATACCCCCATTAGGTAACACTAACTTCAATTCCCACATCAGGCTAAACACAAACATCTTCCTCCATAGAGAACACGGATTGAGCAGAGATTTGCTAAACAAGATAGAGAATAACAGAACAGAACTGAAATACCATGTTTGATTGATCAAGATGAATCGTACATTGCTTTCTTCTTCTTCTTCTTCTTCTTCTTCTTGTAAAAGACGACTACAAAGTCCCTATAAATAGGCGACTTCAGACAGTTTAGACGGTTGTAACTAGAATGTCACAAGACACTAACAGATGATATCCGACTAACCAGATCATAACAAACTCCGACTGATCAACAATCCGACTGAGTAGAATTCCGACTGAGCAAAGATACATATATCCGACTAAGCAACTATTAGGTAACTTTTAGGTATTCTATCTGTAGTTCAACACATGGCACAGCCCGGTGGTTGATTTCAAGGAAATCGGACTTGAATTCACAATCCCTTGATCAGAAAAGACTGGCCACATGACAAAATTTGATGATGCTTCTTCAAATGTCAGGTACTACATCACTTTGCTGCTCAGCCTGCATCCCTTCAACAACTGGAACCTCCTTCAAAACTTCAATCTTCTCTGCTGATTTATCTTCCACTGAAGTCTCCAAAGGCAAAATAGGATGATCTGATATCCTATCTGAATTATCTGGCTGTCCAAGCTTTTGACAAATCACACATCTCTTGGCATATTCATGGGCATCTTTCAAAACTGTAGGCCACCACAAACCAGCCTGCAATATTTTCTTTCCTGTAATATCCCCTGAGAAATGTCCTCCTGCTGTTCCTGAATGTGCTTCCTGAATTACTGCCTTCTGCTCATACTCAGGTACACATCTTCTTATCACCTGGTCAATTCCCTTTTTGTACAATGCTCCAGCAATCACTAAGAATGGTCTACTCTTCAAAGCAAACTTCCTTCTCTGATCTGGAGTAAATTTTACTGGCATAAATCCCTCAGTTAAAAATGTCAAAAACTGATCATACCAGGAATCCGACTCAGCAGCCTGAACTTCAAACAATGGGGCATCTGGTAGATCATCATCCACCCCACTTGGTGCTTCTCCAGTTTCCAACCTGCTAAAGTAATCAGCAATAGCATGCTCTTTTCCTGGAGTATGGACAATCACAAAGTCAAATTCCTGTAACAAAAGCATCCACCTGGCTAATCTTCCTGTCAACAATGGCTTCTTAATCAGATACAGCAGGGCTTGGTGATCCACATGAAATATTACCCTGTTCCCCAACAAATAATGCCTGAACTTATTCAAGGAATATACCATACCCAAAGCTTCTCTTTCAGTCACAGCATAATTCCTTTCTGCAGATGATAATATCCGACTAGCATAAAATACTGGCCTGTACCATCCTGTCACCCTCTCCTGCATCAGAATTGCCCCTAATGCTACATCTGAGGCATCAACAAAAATATGGAAAGGTAGAGTCCAATCTGGTGACTGCAAAACTGGTGCAACAGCTACCATCTTCTTCAGCAATTGAAATGCCTTCTCTTGAGGCTCAGCCCACACAAAAGCCACATCCTTCTTAGTTAAATGTGTCAATGGTGCACAAATATTGGCTAAATATCTGAGGTACCTGGCATGCCATTTGATCTGACCCACAAACCTCATTACTTCCTTCACATTGGTAGGAGACTTTGCTGTTTGAATAGCCTCAACCTTCTTCACATCAATTGCCATGCCTTCCTGTGAGATCACATGACCCAACAAAATCCCACTCTTCACAGCAATCACACTCTTGTAAGGGTTCAAGGCCAGTCTGAACTGCCTACACCTCTCCAAACACAACTTCAGATGCATCAGATGTAAGTCCTTCTTACCAAAAACAGAGAAATCATCAACAAATACTCTCATGAAGTCTTGTAAGTGTGGCTCAAAAACCTTATGTGCCACATAATTGAAGGATGGTGGTCCATTTTTCAAACCAAAACTCATGACAGTAAAATCATATGCACCAAACTCAGTGATGAAAGCAGTTTTATGCTGATCCTCCTCACCAACACTAATCTGATTGTAACCTGAAAAGCCATCCAGAAAGCTATACATTTCATGACCTGCTCTATAGCATCTAACACTGCATCACAAAATGGCATTGGAAAAGGATCTGTTATGGTTGCTGCATTGAGTTTCCTGTAATCAACACATACTCTCAGCTTCCCATTTTTCTTAGGCACCACAATTATTGGAGATAACCATGTCACCTGGCTCACAGGTTTAATGAACCCTACTGCCAACAACTTATCTATTTCTTCCTTCACCTGCAATGCAAAATTTGGATTCATCCTATACCTTTGCTGCACCACTGGAACTGCATCTGTTCTTAAATTAATCCGATGCTGATGTAATGCAGGATCTATACCCTTCACCTGAGAATACTCCCAAGCAAAGACATCTATATAGTCCTGTAACAACTGCAAAAGATCCTCCAAAAATTGTCCTTCCACCTGCACACTTACTTTCACCATCCTTGGTTCTGCATCTGTACCCAAATTCAGTTCCTTAAGATCATCTTCTTTAACCCGACTGGACGTGCTGTTCCATCTGTTCCTTGGTAGCAATCTCTGTTTGCTGTTCCAGCAACTGTCTGAACATTGTCCCTTCAATCTCTTGACCTGGCAAGAACTCAGACTCTTCCTGATTCTGATATTCCACAAGCTGCAATATTCTTTCTACATCAACATCAAATAGTGGCACCACTGTTGGATTAGCCATTAAAAACTATTCCTCCTCATCATCTTCTATTTCTTCAGCAAGATTAATTGTCTGTGCAAACAATGGCTTTTCTTTAAGAGACATATTTCTCTTACCCTGCATGGTTACAGTAATCTTCTTTTTCCCCTTGGTCAGAACCACCACATTCAATCCCCAATCCTGTTTAACTTTAGCCATTCTAAACCAAGGCCTACCCAGTAACATTTCATAAGGTGATAGTGATTCTGACATTCTGATTACCACAAAATTTACCAAGAATCCCATACCTGCAACTTCAATTTCCTGCTGCTTCAAAATTCCCAATGGTTGCACCCTGGTTTGATCTGCCATTTTCACCTGAAATGGTGCTGGGGCTAAACTTGCTGCACCCATTTCTTTGTATACAATTTCAGGGAGAATGTTAACCCCTGATCCTCCATCCAAAAGAACTTCATCAAACACCCTGCCCTGGTACTCAACCTTAATGACAGGAACCACAAAGTCAACATCTGCTGGATCAATGCTATTAACTGCTGGAACCAAAGTCGGATTATCTCCTGACTGCTGATCCTGAAGTCTTTTAAGCAATCTTTCCTTAAATGCTGGAACCAAAGCTAACAACTGATCTAATGACAATTGCAAGGGAGAATTTATGAGTACCTCAAACCAATCTTTGTCCCTTTCATCCTTCATCTTCACATGGCTTTCTGACTGATGCAGAACTAACTCTTCTTCATCCTCCAACTCCGATTCTTCTTGCTTGTCCTGATTCTTCAAAATTCTTCTTTGTACCTGATCCCTGATGCCTTTTTGTTCCTTCCAATCAATTGGTCCTTTCTGTTTAGACCTGGTAACAGCCAATACCTCAATATCCTCAATATCCTCAGTATGCTCTTTGCTTTGCTGCTCCTGTATTTTTGGACCTTGCGTTACCTGTACCTGTTCATCTGCTAATTGAATCATGATTACATTTGCTTGAGCTGCTGGTTGATTCTGTTGTTGCTGCTACCCCTGCTGGTTATTCTGATTGTACCTAATCACTGGGACACCTCTTTCTTCTCTATGTTTCACCCATAAGGCACAATTTGGCCCTATCCAATGATCTGGTGCTGAACAATAAACACAAGGCATGACTCTTGCCTGTCTTCCTTCATTGTTTTCCGGTTCCCTCCATGGTGGTCTATCAGATCTTGCTCTCTGAAATCCTCCTCTACCCCTAGTTGGAGCAGCCTGGTTTGCTGCAACCTCACCCCTGCCTCTACCTGCATAAGGTGTAGTCTGACCCCTGTTCTTGGGATTATACCAACATAAAGCTGTCTTATGCCCATCCTTGTCACAAATTTCACAGAACTTCTTTTCTTTTGGTGCTGCAACAGAATAACCTATCTTTCTCAATTTACTTACCAAATCCTCCTCTTTGGATTGCTTTGCTTTGGTCTTGTGCTTTTTCTTTGTCTTCACCTCTTCTTCCTCACTGTCGGATCCTGCTTCTGAATCCTCCTCCTCAGAATTTGATGCTGACTCTGGCTGGTCATCTGAATCCGAATCATTCTTTCTGGTGTGTTTTCCCTTGCCGCTTCCAAGTCTTTTCTCTACTCTAGCTGCTGCAAGTACCAAATCATTAATTCCACCTGCAATATCAATGCTAGCCACTGCATTTTTCAGCCCACTTCTCAATCCTTTCAGAAAATAACCTGCCAGCATCTCATTGGTGGGTCTCTCATTTCCCTGTAACCTTTCAACCAGAATTCTGAATTTCTGAGCATAGTCCTCTACAAGCATCTTCTTCTGTCTGATGTCTCGGAGTTTTCTTAAAATGTCTGTTGGAGTCTTTTCCCTCCTGAATCTCTGTAAAAAGGCTGTTCTAAGATCATCATATGTTGGGAAGTGTGGTATCCCATATTGGCTAAACCAACTCATGGCCTTCCCTTCTAGAGTTGCTGCAAATTGCTGCAATTTAACTGCATCATTGTACAACACAGGATACCCATTTGCTTCCCATTTTGTCTCAAACTGAGCTACATGACAATTAGCATCCTCCTTAGATCCTCCGCTGAATTTAGCTGCTTTCACCCTAGGGTTGGGTAGTTGTTGAGCCATCGGATTTGGCTGAGGTGGTTTCCTAGGTCTTTGCCTGGTAGCCCCCCTTAATGGGTTGAACTGAAGACTCCTAACTCCTGCAGACCTTCCTGTCAGGATTAGGGCGCCGAGAAGTCCCCCCACTAGCCTCTTCTCTGGTGCAACTGAACTTTCCCCCCCTTGGCCTACAACAATTTCTTCAGGGATTTGGTGTTCCTGATCATCTTCACCCTCGTCAGCATAATGAAACGGGTCAGTGTTACCAATTCGGGCCTGAGCCCTGGTATAGTAAACCCTTCCTACTCTTCTGTCCCCCTCTGACATTCATTTCCCTTCTCGTAACAGAACGGGACCAGCGGGATCGCCAATGTGTTTGGGGTTCTTCAAACACAACACAACTAACCACTTCTGACACAGCAAAGATACCCCCATTAGGTAACACTAACTTCAATTCCCACATCAGGCTAAACACAAACATCTTCCTCCATAGAGAACACGGATTGAGCAGAGATTTGCTAAACAAGATAGAGAATAACAGAACAGAACTGAAATACCATGTTTGATTGATCAAGATGAATCGTACATTGCTTTCTTCTTCTTCTTCTTGTAAAAGACGACTACAAAGCCCCTATAAATAGGCGACTTCAGACAGTTTAGACGGTTGTAACTAGAATGTCACAAGACACTAACAGATGATATCCGACTAACCAGATCATAACAAACTCCGACTGATCAACAATCTGACTGAGTAGAACTCCGACTGAGCAAAGATACATATATCCGACTAAGCAACTATTAGGTAACTTTTAGGTATTCTATCTGTAGTTCAACACTAGTAGATGCATCCCGAAAAGAATCACTGAGTTTGATTTCCTCAACAAGCAAGAGTGAAACCAACTCATCAAAGTCTGGTAAACCTGTACTCCGAACCGAGATAGATGTATCAAAGGATCTATATTCCTTGCCAAGACCACGCAAGGTAATGTCCACCAAATCATCATCAGGCATGGGGGCATTAATTGTTGCCAATGCATCTGCAAACTTCATTATTTCTTGCACATAATCATGGATGCTCCTTCTATTCCACTTCACATTATGTATCTGTTGTCGTAATTGAGACTTGCAAGCACTCGTGTCTGTATCAAACAACTTCACCAATGTATCCCATGCATCCTTGGGATTCTCAGCATCATGTATGTGTATGAGCATAGCATCCGAAATACATATAGACAGATAATGCAACACTTTGAATGCTCTTTCTGACCATTGCTTATGAGCGATAACCTGCTTATGAGCGATAACCTGCTTATGAATGCTCTTTCTGACCATTGCTTATGAGCGATAACCTGCTGTGTAGGTTTTTGGGGTAGTTTCGGCTCTAGCTCGACACCTATAATGAGATTCCAAAAACCTTTTCCCTTCAGAAAACTTTTGATCCTGTACTTCCATGCCTGGAAGTTTTTCCTATCCAGCTTTTCACCAACAATCTATACTCGATTATCCCACATGTTTGCTCAATGCAAATACACCTTCCCACAATTCCAAATCTATAAACGAGCCTTCCTCAGCTCAACCACACTCTAATTAGTGTTCCAGATACTCCAAAGTAGCCAACAATCTTCAAATTTGATGTAGAAAATCAACCTGTATGCATCCAAAATGAACTGGCTCACGCAGTCCAAGATACCCTATCTTGATGCACTTTTCGAGGCTCCAAATTGTAATGTAGTGGTGCAATCAAGTGTGCATAACTTGCATTGACACTTAAACAACCTCAATGTTGAATATCAACACCATCCAACATGCGTACATATCAATTTTGTCAAACCCCCTTCTTTGTTTTGAGAAAAACCAGAAAAACCAGTAGTAATTTTGCGCTAATTTCTTTAATCCTTGTCCAAATTGAGAAACCAGGCATTCATTAGCTTAGCAATGATGTCACTAACCCCATGTAAAAGGAATTAGTCCAATTGTTTAAGACCAAAGAGTAATTGATCGATTAATCACCATCTGTTTCTCTGCAACCAGTAGACAGCCTGTTTAATCAGCTCATTTCTAGCTCCATTGATGATAATTGATCAATCCAATCATATAGCCTTCTTCTCAAGTGTGTGTAGCAACCAATTGCTAACCCAATTTTGGAATATGTCAAGCACAAGAGTTGATTTTGAGCCTCCACTCAGTAAAATAGTGAAAAATACTATGTTTCTGCTGTCCAGCCTACGGCTCCTGCTCCTGAGGGATTTGGGAGTGTTTATAATGTTAATTGATGATGGAATTAAGTTTCCAACACACCTAGGCATGTGTGCAATCCATCAATTCTTTGATTTTTGCCAAAAACATGCTCCAAATGCATCAAAATTTGGCTTCCTTTTCTCTGTTTTGTGAGAGCTCAAAAACCAGTAATTTCCACTCATTCAAATGCATCAAAAATGCTCCAAAATCAGTGTAGGGCTTGTACATGAGTTGCCAATACATTCATTCTTTGCCAGATACATGTTTCTTTGCCAGAATCGCATCTATTTCACCATACATCAATGCTTCCAAGCTCCAATGGAAAGCTTCCAAAAACCAGAAATTTCCTTTGCTTTGGGCAACCCTATTTTGCTTTGTTTCTGCCTGAATCACCTGCAATCCACTCAAGGATGTTTAGAATACCTTACCCGGTAGGCCAAGCTCTTAGATTTGATAGAAATCGGTGTGCTCCAAGCTTCACAGCATCAATGGCAAGCTTCACAGCTTCTTCTTCTCCCTCTTCTCTCACTCACTCATAAACCCTAATAGACAGCACAAGGCTCTGATACCATGTTGAAAAATAGGTAGAGGGAGAGGAGACACAGACACAGGAGCAAACCCTAATGTATATTACAAACCCTAACCATAGAGGAAAGTCATCTCCGTTCTCACACAATGCATAAAGCCATAATCCATAATACACACAACACACTATGAGTTGTGTCCACACACATGTAACCCTAGCTAATGTCCACACACTATGACCAGCTAGACGCGGTTATTTATGTCTCACACATGCTGCTACCTAACATGCCAGCACATAGCATAGCTGGCACACACTAACATCGAGCTTGAATCTCAACACTTTGGGTGCATGCAGGACAAGGGCCTCTTCTCAAATGCAGTCACCTTTGTTTGTGTTTTGAAAGCTTGTTGCCACAGACACCTTTGTTTGCGTTTGAAAGCTTGCATTAGGGAAAATTTGGACTCACTTTTGGGCCTTTTAAGCTCATTGAGATTCTAGGGAATATTCCATAAGAACCAATGAGGGTGAGGCTTCCATTACGGAACTTTTGAGGTTACTTTTTGGTGGGGGGGCCATAACTTGAGCATAAAAACTCAAAATTTGTCAAAGGTTGGTGCGTAGAATCCTCTCACCAAGATCTTTCCAATGATATGCTACATGATATAGTTTTGAGGTACTATGGATAGAGTTATCCACGATCCCTCTTTTCATAATAGAATGATGACTTGGCATTTCTTAGAGGGCCCAATCTTTTCATAATAGAATGATGACTTGGCATTTCTTAGAGGGCCCGAAAATGAGTCCACATTTTCCCTAATGCATCAGCATAGGAGCTATTGGGAAGGGCAAAGAGATACATGCCGAGGTCCCTAGGCTGCTAGGCACTACATTGGTGAGCATGTATGCCAAGTGTGGTACACTCGAAAAGCGCAAGAAGTGTTTGATGAGCTTCCACAGCACGGAATGTAGTCTCTTGGGATGCACTAATCATTGGATATGATGGGCTTGCAAATGTTGAAAGGGTTCTCAAACTCATTCAAGAAAATGTTGTTTTACTTACTACTTGCAGTCATGCAGGGCTAGTGGAGGAGGGGCTAATGTACTTGGATACTATAAGCACTTTCTATTGCATCATCCCAACTATAGAACAACACATTTGCATGGTTGATTTATTCAGCCGTGTAGGGCAATTTGACAAGGCAATAAGCATTATCGTAAAGAAACCAATTTTGGAAATGTGGTTGGCTCTTTTGTGTGCTTGTAGAAAATGGATAAATTTGGAGCTTGGGAGATGGGCCACTAAGCATGCAATATGGCTGGATGAAAAATGTGCTGCAACATATGTGTGCATGAGTAATATATATGCAGCTGTTGGCTTGTAGGAGGAAGTCGACAAGGTTGAAGTTTGAGAAAGAGAAATGGAACATGGAAGATACCAGGACATTGTTGGACTGATATAGGTAGA
The DNA here is from genome assembly GCF_041138505.1 of Cibotium barometz. NCBI lineage: Eukaryota > Viridiplantae > Streptophyta > Polypodiopsida > Cyatheales > Cibotiaceae > Cibotium > Cibotium barometz. The sequence continues at coordinate 459,116 of NC_141106.1, forward strand.
AATGTGCATTCATTTACTGTGGGGGATAAGATCCATCCCTAAAGTGAATATATCAATGCAAGGCTAAAAGAAATTGGTCAAGGGATATTGGTGGAAGGGTATTCCCCATGTTTGCATTGGGTGTCACAAGCCATATCAGATGATGGAAAGTGAATATATCAATGCAAGGCTAAAAGAAATTGGTCAAGGGATATTGGTGGAAGGGTATTCCCCATGTTTGCATTGGGTGTCACAAGCCATATCAGATGATGGAAAGGAATATGTGCTATGTGGGCACAGTGAGAAGTTGGCCCCATTGCATGTGCTCTTAACAATACACTTGAACGCCTATACATGTTACGAAGAACAAGTGTGTTTGTGGGGTGATTGCCATTTTCCAACATTGCTTACTTCGAAGATGGAGTAGCAGAAAATTCAGGTCAAAGATACAAACCACATACACATTTTTGAGGATGGAAAGTGTATTTTTGATGAATATTGCTGATTGTAGTGCCATTGTGCAACTTTCTCTCTACTCCGGGGTTGTTGCTAGACTACAAAGACAATCAAAGTGGCTCCGATGAGTACAAGGTAGGATTTACTATCCTTTATCTGAATTTTTTACATTTTTACCTTTCTGCATTTCAGTTTCATAGGAAATAAGCACTTTCAAGTTGAGTCAAGCAGCAACTGGTTTTTTTTGTGTGGTAGCACAACCTATTTAGAAAAAAAAACTTGCTTAGTAGTGGACAGTGGATGGAGGCCCGATGGTGCCATCCACGGATGGGTGGACCCGATTAGTGGGGTAAGTTTCCCCTTTGCTAGCATCGGTAGGCATTAGTACCCAAGCAAGCCTCATTTTAGGGGACTGAGCCAATGGTTGTGCCCTACACTCATATGGGGAAAAAAGTGTTGGCTATGAACCAAGTGTGACTGCCTTCAATTCATGCTATCCAGCCCAATTGGCATAGCATGACTTGAGGGTTAGACTCATGATAGGATGAGCATGATCCCCCTGCAAGATAGAGTAGGGTCTCTCTCGATTGCTCGTATCCTGGCTTCCAGTGGAGGCAAGAGGTGTTGTCATCAATAGGGATCTGACCAACCTCCCCATGGTGGAATGGATCAGGGATCTTACACCCTGTATGGAGATTCCACCTCCGGTGGGAAGTTTAGGACTACATTTTTTCTCTCCAATTCCTAGTAGGCTGATGACCTGGCCATGTGTCCCATTTGTAGAGCTGCATTATATTAGAATGACTGAAGTTTTTTTCCCCTATTCTATCGGATGTGCTGTGAAGACTCAATTGTCTTTCTCTAATGTTATTCATACAAATGTTCCACAAATGTGCATCACTGTTGTGCTAGAGGGGAATTTAGAAGAGATGTCAAGTGGTGGATATTGTGTATGCCAAGTGTGATGCTTTTACGTAAGATTGATAAGGGCTCGATGAGCTGGTTGTTCAAGATGTAGTGTCTTTCATATACATAAGGATTTTTTAAATTACTCTTAATTTATAAATCCCTTCAAGATGTAGTGGCTTTCATATACATAAGGATTTTTTAAATTACTCTTAATTTATTTACAATAAGGGATTTATAAATTTTATAAAAATTTACAGAGGGGTGAAGAAAAATTCTTAAAATAGGTTACATAGGCTTTATAAAAGGAGCCTTGAACGCACGTGATACATAGGACTTCTACATAGTGAACCCCCCGAGACAAGATAGTCAAAATGCTTCCCCAGCATTATTGACATAAAACAATCTTTAAAAAACAGGTTTCACATACAAATACAGTTCCAACAAAATTCCCATCTTTACACATTCTTTCACATCATTTCTCATCATTCCATATCATTTCTCATTATCCCACATCAATTTACATCCAATCACATCACTCCCACATCAACTCACATCATCTCACATCAATTCACATCCAATCACATCATTCCCACATCAATCCATATCTAACCACATCATTCCCACATCAATCCACATCTATTCACATCTTTCCACATCAATCCACATCTAATCATATCATTCCCACATCTATTCACATCTTCCCACATCAATCCACATCTAATAACATTATTTTCACATCAATCCACATCTATTCACATCTTCCCACATCAATCCACATCTAATCACATCATTCCCACATCAATCCACATCTATTCACATCTAATCACATCATTCCCACATCAATCCACATCTATTCACATCATTCCCACATCAATCCACATCTATTCACATCATTCCCACATTAATTCACATCTTCCCACATCAATTTACATCCAATCACATTACTCCCACATTAACTCACATCCAATCACATCATCTCACATCAATTCACATCCAATCACATCAATCCACATCTAATCACATCATTTCCACATAATCTATATCTATTCACATCTTCCCACATCCACATCAATCCACATATAATCACATCAATCCACATCTATTCATATCATTCCCACATCAATCCACATCTATTCACATCATTCCCACATTAATCCACATCTATTTACATCTTCCCACATCAATTTACATCCAATCACATCACTACCACATCAACTCACATCTAATCACATTATCTCACATCAATTCACATCCAATCACATCAATCCCACATCAATCCATATCTAATCACATTATTCCCACATCTAATCACATCATTCCCACATCAATCCACATCTATTCATATCTTCCCACATCAATCCACATCATTTCACATCCATTCTTATCTCAGTGAATTATATTTATAATCATTTTCATAATTCATCTAGAAAATTTATTGCATAACCTTCTTTATTTTTCAGGCAAATGAATAATGCTCAAAATCCACTTTTAGCATAAAATTTATTATGCATAAATTCATTCTCTAAAGACATTAATTTTTCCATAGCTTCCTCACATTTTCTAAGAAATGATAATACTCAAAATTCCACTTTTGATATAAAAGTTATCTATGCATAAATTCCATTTTCCAATGATAAAGATTTTAGCATAACTTTCCCTTATTTTCTATGAAATGAGAATGCTTAAAATTCCACTTTTAGCATAAAAATTAATTATGCATAAATTTCATTTTTTTATTGATAAAATTTCCTCTTCCATCTGGGAAGTTACTAGCATGCACTTGTTTCGGAAAAATATATCTAAGGTCATTCACGTGCATATAGCACAACTAATTAGGACAAACGGACACTCGTTTGATCCAACAAAGAGTACCCCAAGCCTCTGAGGCTGTAAACGGGCTGTGAGAAAATTAAATAAATTTAAAAAAAACGTATTAAGAAGCATTTAGGCAATCAGACATGGCAACGATAGAGGGATTGGTAGGGATCACACAAGGACTGAACCCAAAGGAGATGACATCTTCAAGCCATTGAGATCTATGCCCCAAATGCACCTCCCAATGCCATTGGCGATATCTATAACAAGCGTGTCATCGGGTTTTACACCCCCTATCACTTTGATCCCACCGGGCTTTGGTCCCTTACCTAACATCTCCACAAATCCTATAGGTACCAACCCTTTTTTGGATGCCCACACTTTGGACATACTGACTCATCTAGGAAGGAGGTAGCCCAAGGACTCAGTGAGTCTCTCCCAACAAGAGCACTCACATATGGCCTCAGGTACTCATACAGAAATATGGCCGTACAAATTTTCAAAATTATGGGCAAATACAACAGCACAACTCATCCTGTTTAATTCATAAAAATGTTTGAACAGAGATGTGAAGCCTTTGGAAACCCAAACTGCCCCACCAAGATACATGCGTTGAACCTATGCTTAGAGGGAAAAGCTAGTCGATGGTTCATCACATTGATGCCGACTATCAAGACCAACTTCAGAACCTTGAAAATAGCCTTTATCCACCACAACTTTTCTAGAAAAGGTGATCGGTGGGAGTGCAGCAAAAGAACTCTATTCAATTGAGCGTAAACCAAATGAATCCATTGTAGACTTTATCCTTCATATAAAACTCTTGGAATCACGATGTAAGTCATGGGAGAAATTAAACAATTCTCAATTGAAGAGATGTTTCATGATGGACTTAAAGAAAAATAGCTTACACAAATTGATCATTGTATCCAACCTGGAAACATTCGATCAATGTTATAAAGAAGCAATGCGTTTAGATGACAACATGCTAGAAGATGATCATGCTATGAGATGTCCCTCATCTAAACCAAGTGAAGCAATGGAAAAAGAAAGATTGATCTCGAAATTGTCATTCCCTGAATTTTATGCAGCCTTTCTTAAAAGCTCACAACCCACATCTCTAAGAGAGAATAAGATCCTTCAAAATCAACCATCCTTAATGCCTCTACAAGTGAGAAACAAAATGCCTTGTGTTCAATGCAATCACTATGACCATCCCAATCCCTGTTGTGCATACAAGGCAACTGTTTTTCTATATTGCATATATTGTAAATCCTTTGATCATGATACTATAAAGTGTCCCAATTCATCAACAATTGAATCAAAAACATCCATCTCCCGTGCACCAAACACAAACAGTCCAAAGGGTAGAAACTGCTCTAGAAGCAGTTAATTGAACACTTCAGTGTTTCTATTGTCGTGGACCTCACAAGGTGGCATACTGCATAGTTTGGAATACTTCCATGCCCATAGTCAATAATGCCTTGCAACCCATGTGTGAATGATGTGGCATTGATCACATGTTCCAAGATTTCCCAAGATGAGTTGCTTCAATGCAACTTGTCTCACAAAATACAACTCTTAACATCTTAAGTGTACAAAATGAGCAATTGCCCACAATACCCTTGAATGTGCTTACATGCTTACAAGACAAGGCACAAGAAACAATCAAAAAGAACACAAAAAATAATACCTCAACATGGGTAGAAGAACATGCTTTAAAGCAAAACCCAAAAGAGAAAATAAAACCTTCTAAATCCAAGAAAAACAAGGAACAACAAACTATCGAAACCAAGGTTGAATTAAACAACAAGGTAAAGGAGCCTATGGAGGACATAAACCCAAAAGAGCCAAAGGCTAAAAATGATGCAGAAGCATCCATCTCAAAGGCCACCACACAAACCACAAAACCCATATGTGCGACACAGGATACAAAATCCCTAAAGAAAATTCGATCTCGTCGCATGGGCAAACATAATGAAAAACTAACAATCCAAAGAAAGTTAGAAAATGAAACAAGTTCTAGTATGGATGAAATAAGTTCTGACTCTTCACTCAGTGTACCTCATAGATCAGTCAAGAAACTAGAATCCACCCAACCACCCCAAATTGAAAATCATGATCACATGACATGTGGAACGCAAAAAGAAAGCTCAAGAGAGGATGCTTAGCTTGGTTGAGTGTCTTATAGGATCACCGGTTGTGTGATTGAACCTAATAATGCTAAACCTAAAAAAATAACCAAAATACAAAGCCTAGAGGAGTACCACTTCCCCTTCCAAGAGGAAGACATACTCTCTAACAGAAGAGTCATTCGAGACAAATTGCACGAATCATGCAGTCAAGAAAGCACGTAAGGAATTCGATAATTCCCTTACAAAATTAAAGCAATCTCTCAAAACCTCATTTGGAGGAATGCTCTTCTCTCATGGTGAAGCCAACATAACATCAGCACTTACACCTTTAAGAGGTCAACATGAGTTACACCAAGACATAAAGAGCTCCATAGAAAATAGGACTAGTTTCCAAACAGACCTCATTTAGAATTGTTAGAGGGCCAAGTGTGCCAGTGTACACATTGGGTACTCTTGAAAAAATTGAGAGCCAAAAAGAGGATAAAAGTGAATGGGAATATAAAACAGAAACGAGATCTGAAGCTGACACAAAAAATGAAACATCCATGGTTCCTTTTAAAGATTCTATCATGGTATGGTAAGATTTCCCTATAGGCAATGATGCTAAGCACAAACGCGCATTGATTAGCCCTCGAGCTAGTCATAACATGATGACTAGCTCAACGACTAATCTAGACATGATGACAATAGACACTTGGGTGTCATTGGGACAACCTAAACTTATCCCTACAGACAATGGTCTTGCAAGAGGAGCCAATGGACAAAGCATGGAAGTTCCAGGTTACTTTAGCTATGCTACTCAAACAATCAGTGCAGATGTGGAATTTACATGCCATGTTACCCTAGGTTCCCTTGAGTATGATGTCATCCTTAGTGTAACTTGGATACGTGACTCATTGTATTCAATAGACGAATCCATACAAATAGTCACCTTGAACACTCCTACAGTCAATGTATAATTGCTATTATGGAAGGAAGAGATCTTGGAGGAGCTGAAACATCCAACATATCTTACTCAAAAGATCCCTAGGATTTTGGTTGGATTAGAAATTTCAAATAAAATCACCACAGCTCAAGCGCAGCTTTATCCAACATGAGAACACAATCTCATGATCCTTGAGTTATGGGAATTATTAGGACAACCAACACTCACGCCTCATCCTGAAAGAGTTCCCTTTACACAAGACTTGAACATGCCATGTTTGGGGTACTTTGAACATACAATGTATATTAAAACTAACCCCCTTACTTGCAAGTTTTTTGTGGTTGAGTATGTTTTGGAAGTATATTTAATCTTGGGACATAAATAGACTATTGCTACCCAAGCACCACTGTGCTTTGCTAGCGATAAAGTCATCACGATGATCAACGACAAAAAGTTTACAATACCATACTGCAAGGAAGAGGATCCAACTTTAATGGATTTCTATGATGCTGAATGCAAAAGGTTACAAGCCTCTTCCACAGAAGCCCCTCTACACAATGACCTACCATCTTTGTCAATGACCAACTCCGATAAAGCATCTAGTCCTTCAACCCCATCCTCACCAACGAATTTCAATGCCAAAACCTTGCAATCAACAGCTATTCCTGAAGAAGTTTCCCCCACGCAACCATCTATCTCTCACAACAAGGAACTCAAGGAAAAGCCTCGGAGAGCCTATGTCTCTTCATCGACAAACTTCACCAAAGGAGACAACCGCATGCTCGAAAGCCTCATCATCGACAGCCACTCCACAAGAGACTCTAGCCTCATCATCATCGTCGACAGCCACTCCACAAGAGACTCTAGCCTCATCATCATCAAAAATAACCATGAGTCTCAAACCTACAGCCTCAGCACCACAAATGTGAAGGAGGGCTCACAACCTTCCACTTCTAACAAGAAGAAAAATCCACCAAGACAACAAAAATCAAGGTATCTTAATGTCAACCCCAACAGCTTCACCTAAAGTTCGACAAGAATGCAGAACCAAGCAACACCAAGCAAGTCACTCAACCACTATTGTGTGCATTCAGCACCTACACAAGAGCTTGTGTGTTCAATCAACCAACCATCAGTCGTACCTACCACCTCGATAACATTTGAGCAACAAATTTAAGAATCAATACCCACGTCTACAAACGGAGACTTATGAGTGCATCAACGAGACAGAATAATAATGCTCTTGTCACCCCTCTGGATGTGAAGCATAAGTGCACAAGAACCTATTGCTCGTATGTCATGCCCTAGCTGACCTATAGAGTCATTTCAAATCAAAAAACCATCGGGGTCAAAAATTGACAATCTCACGTGATCAAAACCTGTGACTTCAAGGGATCAAAACCTACAACTTCACAGGGTCAAAACTTGCACTTTCACGGGATTACCTTTCACAAGTTTAGGCCATTTTACGAAATAACCCTTCATGGCCTAAAAACCTACAGTTTCACGGAGACACCGTTTCATGGGATTACCTTTCACTTTAAGCTATTTAACGGAATAACCCTTCAACGACCTAGAATCCTGCACTTTCACAAAGACACCATTTCATGGGATTATCTTTCACGGGTTTAGGCCATTTCACAGAATAACCCTTCACGGCCTAAAAACCTGCACTTTCATGGGAAACACCATTTCACGGGATTACCTTTCACGGATTTAGGCCATTTCACAGAAAAACCCTTCACGGCCTAAAAACCTGCACTTTCACAGAGACACCATTTCACGGGATTACCTTTCACGAGTTTAGGCCATTTCACGGAATAATCCTTCACGGGCCAAAAAACTTGCAATTTCACGAGTTCAGGTTTCTCACAGCTTAAGAACCTACACTTTCATGATTTAAGCCATATCACGGATTAAGCCATCTCACACATTAACACCTTCCCAAAACGATCTTCAATAGCCATTATATACTTGTTAAGCTTATAGCTTACTATTCTTTTGGTTAAATTAATGTTTCAATTGCTCTGTGAGTACATATCCATACTCATGCACTGGAGGACATTTGCACCAAAGCCTCACCATCAACAACTTCCAAGTACATCTCTGGATAGGGGGGCCATGGTGGACAAAAGCCTAGTCATAGTACAACCCATCGCTTGGAATTTTCCTTCAAATTACAAACCTCTCCGAACAACGCTACCATCTTCACAAAGCAATCATTTCCAATTCTTAGTGAAGATATCTATATTAGCCTCGCACGTCAACATAATTCTTTCAACCTCGCCAACAAGTGGCTACTTCAACAAGTGGCTACTTTAACAAAAAGCAGCAACTCAATAAGAGTCTATTTGACTCAATTCTTATACTTCATGTATATCTACTTCATAAGAGCACTTAAATATACATAAAAATATGAAAAGCACATGGGAAGAAGCATGCAGGAACATGTCCTACTCAACAACATTGGACAAGAATCCTGCGACACAAAGGGACATCATCGAAGACCAATTTCTTCAAATGATGAGGAACTGAGAATCACCATCTCATTCTGATGATAATGTCTACGTTCCTTCGGATCCTTCCCTCTCTTCTCTCCCATTATTAACATCTCTTAGTTTCCCCACTAACACAAATCACATGTAACCTTGCTTATGATTGCCAAAAAAAAGGAATGAGCAAAAAAATAAATAAAAAACATGCTCACACAAATATAAAAATGCAATCACTCGCAAAAAACCCCACCCCCACCCCATTAGGAATTCCCAAAAAACCACTAACCTTTTCATTCACTAACTAGCTTTTCTTATTCCTTCTGGAGAAACAAAGAACATTGAAGGTCAATCAACATCAAAGCCATCGACAAAGCTTGTCCATCTCCCCACACAAAAGTCTTCAACGCGATCACGAAGGATGCGATCGCCCCCAAGAAGGGGGGATGTTAATCCATTCCTAGGGTGTTAACAAGATCTACCGTCATTATCTTACATCAAGGAGTCAGGATGGATACATCAAAGGGTCATACATTCAAGATATGAAGTAATAGTGTCCAAAGCTACAACTTGGACAGGCGCCCGTAATAGTGTGATGGAGTATTTATGGCGATTCCCACTTCAAGAGCATGGGGTAGCAAGTTAGGATGAAGTCCTAAGTGATGTACTTCATGGATATATTATGAGAGTAGTCATTGTAATAGCATTAGGTCTCTTATGAGCCTAAAGTGCCCAGTTGGCCACAGTTTAAGTAAGTGTGAACACTTATAGCCATGTATATAATTGAATATCTCTCATAATACAACATACTCTCCCATTGTGAAATTGAGTCTGGCTCTTGCTAATCTCTCTCACTAATGCATGCTAGTGAGTTTATGTGAGTGAAGTGAGGTGAGAGGAGGGACGAGTACCCGTAGTGCAATGCGACGGTGTGACAACGCTCGCAAGAGGCACAGTGGAATTGATTATCAAGGAGTTGTAGAGCTTGGAGACCTCGAGGGTTACGAGCTCGGCCATTGGAAAGTAATCTCTTATTGGATATGTTTCAAGGAGGGTTAGGGTGAGCCATAACATTTACCTCTCCCTTGTTACTTCTGTGATAAGCTCTACCTTCGCTAGTTACTTTTGATAAGCTCTGCTTTCGCTTTGGCAAACTAAAGCTCTCTTAACTATCAATGAAAGAGCAATCTAAATGAGACAGACAATGTTAAAGATTAATGAAAGACTTGATCTAATTATGTCAAGAATGCGAATAGGCTTTTATGAAATCACAGGCTTTCTTTAAAATAATATAGCTAGGCTGAATAGATTCTTGAAAGAAAAGTACCCCAGTCCTTGCAGCTAATTTTACTGAAGCATCTCCTACTAGCATGCCAACTCTTACAATTGAAATGGTTGCGGTAATTCAGCCATATATAAAAGAGGACATACAAAAACAAAGCATTGATGTAGAAGAGAAATGGGAAAGCACTGTGAGGATTCTTAAACAGTTAAAGCTTGCCAGAACATAAAAGGAACCTAGGATATTAGGTATAAATTCTAAGCCTGACTTCCAACTAGTCAAGAATTATCTACAAAATCTGATGATTAAGAATCTCTAGAAACCATAGAGGCAGACACTAAGCCTCCAACATTTATGTTTACAAGAAGCCCCTTTCTACACTAAATTTCTCATAAAAGCACATATACAATGGAGAGAAGATACAAGTAATGGTAGAAAATTCCATGTCTTTGAAGAAAGTATAGACAATCTTGGAAGATGGGTCATGCCACCCCTAGCCGAGAGACACCCTATTTTCTCAAGAAGATACAAGTAATGGTAGAAAATTCCATGTCCTTGAAGAAAGTATAGACAATCTTGGAAGATGGGTCATGCCACCCCTAGCCGAGAGACACCCTATTTTCTATAGAATGGGGATGAAGAAGATGACAAAGATATTTTTTCACATACAATTGGGAAAAAGGAATTCGATGACTCACAAAAAGGGTCTTTGACTACAAGAAATGACTAGCAAAGGCAAAGCTGATCATAAAAAACAAAGGAAAGGTAAATATGGAAGTAGTCCCCTTTGAAAAGCCTAAAGGATTGTATTTAATCAATCTAGATGAACTAACCATACAACAAGCTAGAGGAGTACTTGAGAGAATGGCTGCTTACTACTTCATAAAGATAACCATCGAAAGAAGGATAAAAATCAGGTAATGCTCACCCTCATCATATTATTTGAAATAAACCTTAGAACTTGGTGGTATAGATTGCTTATTGATGTATATACCATTGTGTTAGGTAAGGGAATCTCTTCCCTTTAGAAGCTTCTCCTAAAACAATTCTTTGGAGAAGAAGTAGATGAAAAGGAGCATTACAGAAATCAGTTCTTGAGGATGAAGTGTTGTGACCAAGATTTGTCAATACTAGGAAAAGATTTAAAATCTAATCTATGAGGGCCAACTTTGGAATAATTCCTTGATGAAGAATTTCTACATAAACTCTTATCCAAAGGAGCTTTTAGAGAAGGTTATAAAAGACCTTTAGACCTCAAAAGATGCAGCTAGAAACAAAGGTTTGCAACCAACTACACATTTGGAGAAGTGCACACGCGCATTCCTCTCACTCTACAATAAATGTGTAGAGACAAAAGAGCCTCAATAATGATAAAAAGCTACCACAAAATAGTAAATCTTCCAAGTAAGCTTTGTGATATTTGGAATGAATCAAAAAATCATGGACGAAAGTTTGGGACAGACACTTGCTTATGCAAAAAACCTGACCACAATAAGCATAGAGATATAAAGAGGTTTAGGTTTTTTTTAAAACTTTCTCGAAAGGAAAACCATTTAAAAGTCTTCAGAAAGAAGACTGCCAACACCACTGATGCATGTTTTCTCTAGGGCAAAAATGGCCATTATGCACTCTGCGAGGGTGTAATAGGCAGTGATGATGTTGTGGTGAAAATGGATATGGGAAAAGGTGGTGGTAGATGTGTTAGCCATGCAATTGGGCAAGAAGGTTGGATTCTCTGGTGGCATCTTCATGAAGTCCCAATGTGCCATGCGTAGAGGCTAGTAGCCCTTGGGATTGTGCAAAACAAATGTGCACAATAAATGCCCATTAGTGGAGATGCTACCTATGGACGTGCACAAACATATAACTTCTCTTGCTCCACCCCATATCAATAGCATTGGGTTATGTTTAGAGATGGTAAATGAATTTGCTACATCACACCCTTTAGTGGAGTATCCCAACCCACATGCCCCTAGGGCAGTCACTCTTCAAGAGATGTCCGTATCATGTGCGTTCAAGCCCTTGTTTATAAATTCCCTAGGGTGGTCACTCTTTAAGAGATGTCCATATCACATGCGTTCAACCCCATTTATATAAATCACCATTTTACACTTTTTTCGATAGAGATGTGAAAGGGTGTAATTGAGCACTAGTGAGTGGTCATGCTAAAGGTTATTGGTTTCACGTGAAAGGTGGCAACCATCTTCAACTTCAACCAATGTAAGTGTGTGATTCTTTTTGTTATGTATAATTCAATTCACTATTCTCTTCCATTGTTTGGTCTACTTCCTATGCATATGCAATGTGAAAGAGAGAGAGGCCATTGCTTGAACGTACTATGTGTCAATGCTTGAAGCAAGCACGACTAAAACCCATGCTAGCTTCAAAGAGCAGTACCAATGCTCAACTAGTGATAAGACAAATAAGCAAGAATCTTGGAAGCCTTTGAAGCAGTCATTGCCAACACAAACATGCACAACAAATAGAAGAGAAAAAAACAAAAGGTTTAACTAACAAAAATAAATCTTAATTTCTTTAAAAGGTCAAAACAACCTCAAGATGCTATTCACATACAAAAGGTTAAAACAACCTTAATTTCTTTAAAAGGTTAAAGGAACCTTAATAGCTTCAAGAGGCTATTCACATACAAAAGGTTTAAACAACCTTAATTTCTTTAAGGTTAAAAGAGGCTATTCACATGCAAAAGCAATTTGCATTAACTTCAAAGAAGACTTCAACAATTATTACCAAGGGTGTTCATGCAAATTGTCAAATTGAATTGAAGTATGGATTCCTCATTTGTGGTGAAAAGGAATGGAAAAATGAGAAGCTTAAATAGATTTTCATAATCATCAAGTTCATCTTCATCATCGAATTTAAAATTGAAGATGAAGTCTAAGACAAAGAATAACTTCAAGAAAATATAGAGATGAATCTCAAATAGGTTCTCAAGCTTATCTTTAATAAACCTGAAAACAAAAGGCAAAGTTAAAGAGCAAGGCACCAAAGGGTGCACACCAAGGCAAGGAGAAAGCTCTTCAAATGTCGTTCTCCTCCAATGAGTTTGATGATGACATGAAGACTCCTCCAATGAGGAGATGAAGACTCTTCCAAAGGAAGAGGAGAAATCTCCTCAAATTTCATTCTTCTCCAATGAGGTGATGATGACATGAAGACTCCTCCAATGAGGAGATGATGACATGAAGACTCCTCCAATGAGGTGATAATGACATGAAGGCTCCTCCAATGAGGAGATGAAGATTCTTCCAAAGGAAGGGGAGATCATCCCCCTCGTGTGGATGTGTGTGTGTGTGTGTGTGTGTGTGTGTGTACTTTGTAGGCTCCAAGAAGACAAAACCATGTCATGTAAAGGCCAAAGGTGTGAACGACATGAAGTGATGGGTGATTTCTATGGAGTTGATCAAAGGAATGAAGAGCCTTGAAGATCCCAAGTGTGAGGATAGTGGTTAAGTGTGAAGAAGCAAGATATGCTGGCACTTAGGGAATTCCATAAATTCCATAAAGAATGTTCAAATGTTGCCTCAAGGGTGCCTTCACAAAAATTACTAAGTTGAGTGGCTTGAAGTCTCATGATTGGCACAAGTTCTTATAAGTGTGTAAACTTTCAAGTTCTTTTATTTGAGACTTTCTCAATCATCACTGATGAAAGTTTCTTAACTCACTAATGTATGTTTGTAAATGGTGTTGCTTTGTAGTTTTTGCTTCCTATTGCAATTAAAGGCTTCATAACTAAAGGCATAGGATTCCCATTTATAAGATCGATCGATTAGTAAGATGGATTTCTTTAAAGGAGATCAACTTACAATCTATTGACCACGTAAGAATTAACTCAAATAGAAGTAGTGTGCTTAATTGGGAAGCATTTTCCAACGTCTATTCTCACTATCCAAATGCACTTATTGGTACACATTGTAGATGAGGTTGTAATAGCAAGGACTATCCATTGTTGATGGATGTTATTTTTGGAAAGATTTATGAAGACCTTAAAGGGTTTTGTGAGGCAAAGGGTAAAGCTTGAAGGGAGCAAGGTAGTTGGTTGGCTAGTTCAAGAATCACTAATATATATCTCTGAGTTTCTTTAGTTAGTTAAATAGATCCACGTATGCCTCGACTTTAGTACAACAAAGATGATGAGCACATATCTATGAGTTTCCTAGTCAAATAGATCCACGTATGGCTCGATTTTGGCATAACAAAGATGATGAACACATAGTTGGGGAGGTACCATACGGAAATGAGATCACTCTCATAAGATGGATGAATCCTTACGACATAAAATCAAACTTGAATTCTCTAGAAATGCAAAAGTGGATTAATAGGTATAAAGAGGAACATATAGAAAGAACAAATGCTAGAAGACTTTCTAAGAGAAGATATAGATATCTTCCATACCCACCCAAGCTTGCACTTCTCCTCATAGATATGTCACTTAGATGGATAGATAATACTCAAGCAAGAAAGGGATAATGGTGAAAGGATCATAGTGTGCAAGATACAAAGTTTGCAAGCGGATGCAACTGGCATATAGGTAAGTTGAAGCACATACATAATCATATTTAATTAATTTTCTCGTATTATTGCTTAAATGTTTATTGTAGTATTGTAAATTTAGAGACTATAGTCACATGGTCGTCACTTTTGCATGAAGTATATAGATAAGACAAGAATAACCTTTGATTCTAGAGTATTGGCTAACTTTCTCCATGAGAGTTGAGTGAGTGAGTGATATAAATCTTCTCGCCTCCAATCTTCTCCACCATGAGAGTTGAGTGAGTGCGAGTGAGTGATATAAATCTTCTCGCCTCCAATCTTGATTATTATGGGATCATGCAAGATATTATAATTGTAAGATTTAGGCAATTAGGCATTCTTGCTGGCATAGTTATACTAGCTCATATTATTGTTGGGTTCACAATATGGACCTTGTATGTTCAAGTAGTAGAATTCTTTCTCTTATAGCATGCACTCTTATCTTTATTTTATGGTTGTAGAGACGTAAGAAGAAAACTCAGCCGTCTCTCTCTTATGTACTTATTATCAACTCTTGTGTGTGTGTGTGTGTGTGTGCGCGCGCGCGCGCACGTGCACATGCACATAAAGAAGTTCACTTGCAAGGAGCTCAAGCTCACTCCCCCCCCCCTGCGCCCCCCTCCCCCCCCTCATTGTTCTCAAATTGGGTGATCCTTAGCTAAAGGAGTGGTAGAGGAAGAGAGCATCACATAGATAGTTCATATTTGGGCGTGTTGGATACTAATTCTCCACCCTCATATTGTATTGTCTAGGAATCGGCTAGCTCATGTTTGTATAGTCATCCCCATCATAAGGAGTAGCCATTGTTGAGCAGATCATCCTCGTCTCATGAATGGTGGCCTAGATGGTTTAGACATGGCTTGGATTAGATTTGGTACACTACCAACAAATAGGCTATATCATGCTACTACTCATTATTCCATAACGGTCCACACATGAAATAGGTTGAATTTACACTTGGAAACCTTATCTTGACATTTGAGAGGCTTGAACGAGGCCCAAGATGAGCCTGGATGGCCATTAGAGGTGGGGGGCTACAAACTAGTTTCTAATTCATCTTTATGGGCTAGGTCTATACTATGAAGAGTGGCACAATGAACTAACATGATCATGCCATGTCCGGTCCCCACGTATACAAGCCTACATATATACACGACCAACCCTTTTAACATAATTCATCAATCACTGAGACCCTAGCTTCTACTAGCATATAGTCTCCATCTTAGCACTTCCGAATCACCAAATCAAAGCTCCCTTCATAGGACCACACAGGTGTAGGGCTTTGCCATTTATTATATCACTTTAGTAATGCAATGTTCTTCAATAATATTTTATCCCTTCAATAATCAATTCAATAATACAATATTCTTCTCTATCTCTGTTATTGTGCAACTTGAGTTTTAAACTTTTATGATGTGAAAGATTCTACTTCTTGTGTGTGTTCCCTTGTATACATTGCATGTTGTATTCCCTTACAAAGAATATGGTCCTAACTTATTAGCTTGGGTAAAAGTGTTAGGAAGGGCTATCCATTGTCTCCTCTCCTATTTGGTGTTGCCATGAATGCTTTAGCATGGGGTCCTCAACACACACAAGATGAAGAAAGAGTCGAAGGATTAAGGTTGTCTTTTGGCAAATGCCACTTCTTGGAACAATTTGCACTCACACTTTCTTTATTTTTCCTTTAAAATTTTGGGAAGCCTTTTAGTGATTTTTTAATGAAGCATTAAGATCAATGATCAAAAGTGAGATAATAGTTATCTGGTCTATTGATGATGAGTTAGGTTTTAAGATTATCTAGGATGGAGAGGTAATGCCTGTTTGGGCATTCCTTTGGCTAAATGTCTTACTCTTGGGCAAAGATAGGATTGGATGCAAAAGTGGAAAGAAAATGTATTGTGTGTTATACTTCCTTTGGGAGCCTTCTAGGACAAATTTTTGATAATCAATATGGCTCTCATTTTCAAGTATTAAAGAATATCAAATTGGGAAAAACACATTGACAGCAACGCAACATCCAATATACAAACATCTGCTTCAAGAACATTATATACATCTTTGGGTGTATCAATTGACAATTCCCACATCCAGTTCCAAATATGTCCACATTGATGTCTTATTTTGTATTGCACATTCTTGCATTATAGATTAAAAGCAACTCTACTTGTTTGAAAAGCTTAATATCATACAAAAGAAACCTAGTGGCATAATCGAACCGTTTTTGCATTAAAAATCCTTTGTCCCCACACCTTTGGGCCCCAAAACACACACTCTCAAGATTTAATCCTACCTTTGCCATCTTCGTATTCTTATTATTACATCTAGCACTACCATTTCTGCTTTCTCTTCTAAAGGAGTAAATGGACACACTTTTTTTGTGAAAAGTAAATGAACACACACACACACACACACACACACACGCCTACGAGTAAAGGCATGCATGCATACATGTAAAGGCAAATTCATTAAACCCAACCCCCTTCCCCCTTCCCCTTCCCCCTCTCTCTCTCCCCCTTCCTCACACCCACACCCACCCCAAAACTCAACCTTAACTCTTAAAAAAATATCATCCCTTCTTTTCATAACTACCCTCCGCCAACTTATAAGAGCTGCGTCCCACCAAGGGGCTAGAGGGGTAAGTAGGCCTCAACTTTATCTACCATGGGGTCCTAGTTGTGGGATCTAGGGCCCCCATTGTGCCACCAAAAATCTATGGCCAATATTTGCTGGCTCGTGAAGTAATCTCGAGCAACCCGAGATTACTGTGGTCGAGATTACCCTTGGGCCGAGATTTCTTCGTGGGTCGGTGAGACGAAGGTTTTGAATATATTAAACATGATTTGCCCCTATTGCATGAAACACATATGAGCGTAATGGTAGAGCCTGCGGTTCAGACACTCGAGGTGCTGGGTCCGAATCCTAGTGGGGGGAGGGGGTACTCCGTTTTGCCCGAGATTACTATCGGCGCCCAATCTCGACCGTAGATCTATGGCAACAGGATGAGAACCGTAGATCCCGCTACTCTCATCCTGTGGTAGTTATAGCTGAGGGATTGCATGGTAGTTATAGCCGAGTGATTGCAGGGCAACCATACTTGCTTTAAAAACAAGGAACCCTTGGTACCCTTAGCACCACTCATCTTGCGTATCAACAAAAATATTTGGTCTGTTGTCGGCAACCTCTCTTCAATGGTAACTTACAAGGGATCCCTTTTTCTTTCGTTCGTGATTTGTTTGTTGTTAGGCTGTCTTCGCCCTTTGCCCGAAATCTTCTCTCACTCATTGACTTGTGGGGGCAGGGGATCTCTTTTTCTACTCAAATTTCGAGGCTTTAAACTCCCTGAGACTCACGGAGTCTTTCCCCCCACCAAAACACACTTTCTTGTTGACACAAAAGGCATCAGACCAGACCTACATTCGTCGCCTTCGTCAGTTTCCGCGTTTTACAATAAACTTATCATCATCATCAAATCTCATCTTGAGCCTCCTCCTCTCGCACTGTGTGTCTCCACTGTAGCAGCCCATTTTCCCTCTGCGTCTAGATCTGCCAGTAATTAGCTGAACTGCCATAGTGGGCACATTTGAAAAGCAAGAAGATAGCCTTCAAGGCTAGCCATTGTCTTCGAAGGTTCTTTTGCAACGCAATTTTCCGAATGAACTGAGTTTTTTTGTTGCCTCACCCATCAGCAACATTCATACAGAAGCTGCCATGGCTTTCACCATCTGATCTACATCTAAACACGGAGTCTCAAATTCTCTGAGTTGTTTGTACAAAATCGGCTTTTTTTTTTCCGTTTGTGTGTGGTGCTAAGTGCCCTATAATACATAGGAATGGATGGCTTAGGGCATGGCTATGATGCCTTTGTAGAACGCCTACAGTCTGATTTTGCCACTTCAAGTGTTGCGGCTAAGGGCTCGAGACAAAATGCAGACAATGCTTCCCAGCATGAGTACCCTCCTTGCCCTTCGAAGTACATGAGCTACCCTTCTTCATTAAATGCATTCACAGCGAACAAGGAGCCCTCTTCTTCACTTTCGAGTTCATCCATGCACAGTGGGTTTGATGTGGCTAGGCAGGAAAATGCGGTACCCCGGATGCCAGGCCAAGGCCAGGGCATGAGCACCGATGTGAGCCTCATGCAGGGCATGAGCACCGATGTGAGCCTCATGCAGGACATGCCCCCACGTCATCGAGGGCACCGCAGAGCTCAATCAGAGATTGCATACCACGTACCGGATCATTTGTCGCCTGAGCATGAACCCAGCTTGCTAGAAACCCCAACCATATCAGATGAAGCAAGTGATGACCTGTTCTCCATGTACATTGACATGGACAAAATAAACTCACACACGGCAACCTCTGTGGCTTCGCATGGTTCCAAGTCTTTGTCAGAGACGTATGCTCAGCTTGTTCCCCAGCCACACCATATGCGGAGTGCTTCTGTTGATGGGGCGCTTGCAACAGGCTTAATGAACAGCAGTGGTGGGGTCCCTGCTGAATTGCAGGTACATCATCGTAAACCGCGGCATCAGCACAGCAATTCTATAGACGGTTCCATGCCTATCAAAGAAGAGTTTATCACCTCTGAGTTACATGAGGCCAAAAAAGCAATGCCTGCTAACAAATTGGCAGAACTTGCATTGATGGATCCTAAGCGTGCAAAGAGGTTAGAGAATGTTTCCATCTAATACATTGTGTGCCTTGGATCAAGGTACATCAACCATAGGAAAACCTACTGCTACATTTGGATCATAATCTAAGTTAAGGTGTGAACAGGATTCTGGCTAACCGACAATCGGCAGCTCGTTCGAAAGAGCGCAAAGTACGCTACATTTCTGAATTGGAGAGGAGAGTGCAGACCCTTCAGATTGAAGCAACAACACTCTCTGCCCAGCTTACCATATTGCAAGTAAATCACCTTGCCATGTGAAGTAAATTCTATTGCTAGACTCTTTTGGTGTTTAGACATAACTTATTTATAATTGTGTTTTTCTTATAGAGAGACACCTCAGGCTTAACATCTGAGAACAATGAACTGCGGCTTCGGCTCCAATCTATGGAACAACAAGCTCAACTTCGTGATGGTACTACTTACTTTTACTTTCATCTCTAGGGATGTGTGTGTGTGTGTGTGTGTATGTGTGTGTGTGTGTGAGAGAGAGAGAGAGAGAGAGAGAGAGAGAGGTGGGAGCCGAAGATGGGCATTGGCCAACAATGGGAGCTCCATTGATGGAGCGACTACCCCACCTCTGGAGAGACCATCCGAACCATATGGATGGATTTCATTCACAGTGAGAGGGCGCTTCGAGCGCTTGATTGGCGAGTTGAAGCGCATGCAGGAGAGGCGAGATGTGTTTCTTCGTGCTTGGACCCTCGAACCCTTCCTTTTTAGTAAGGACAGACGAGTTTCCTAGCATATTTGAAACATGCAACCAGTATGATCGTGCTATGATCTGTGATTGCTCGCATCATCTGTTGGAACATATAATGCACTCATGTCTGCCGCCCTCTCGAAGGACTGCGTGGTGCTCTTTGTTCCAAAGTTTGTCGTTCTCTCTCTTCGTCGAAGCTCGCCATAGTAGGTGGAACCGATCCCGTCAAGTGGGAAAGACTCCGTTGGACACCCACACGCTTAATAGCACAACTTTAAAACCACAAATTTGAAATGGACAACTTAATACAACTTGAAATTTAAATGAAATGAAATGGAAAGATGGACACCAGCACTGGGGCCGGAACGGGCCGACCCCCCCCTCAATATATGATATATTTATTGGGAGTATTTAATGAATACAATGCTCCATGGGTTCCAAGAACCAGATAATGTCCATGTACATATGAAAACAGTACCAAACAAATAGGCTCGAATATCGATGTAGAAGCTCGAAGCAGAACGACCACTTAGTGTGGTCCAATCTCTACGGTCTTGTGCTTTCACTGGACTCCGCGGAGAGCACCTCACTGGTGTTCCGAGACCACGCACAGACAGGCGCTCTCGTACTAACGCCTGGCTCTCCCGATCTCAGCACCTTTGGACCGAGGTTCGCCAATTTAGCTTGGACAACCCGGCACCGAACGGGTGTTGGCCGAGCGGAATGAATCCTTTATCAGATTTAAACATAAAATACTTTATTCAAATCTGAAAATCACTTACTTGTAGATGGTTGATAGGAAAACCAATACCCGTGGTTTGATGAAGCTACCCAGGAGATGCGAAGTCCCCTTGATGAGGACTCAATCGCCTCGTGGTGAACCACCGAGGCAAGTACCACCGCAAAGAAAATCCACAGCCGCCTGCTGTGAGAGAAGAAGTATCCACTTGCAAGGGCGGAGAGGCCTGGCTGCAGCGTGGAGGAAGGAAGATGGCGTGGAGGTGCAGCCGATTGTATCCTTCTGTTGATAGTAGCTACTGTGCAGAGGAGGTGAAGGAGAGGTTGCACAACCTGCTTGTTATGGCCGCCTGCAGAGGAAAAGGCAGCCGTCTCTGGCCTGTACAGCAGCTCAACCTATCGGAGGTGACAGCTGGTAGAAGATGGGTAGTGTGCAGGTAACTTCAACGTGGAGGTGAGGACAGCGCAGCCTGCTGAAATTCAGCCGCCTGTGGGAGCAGCTGCAGCACTTCAGAGTCGCCTCAAAGGGTTAGGCGCAGCAGTACATCCGCCTGGTAGGAGAGGGAGAAACAGTCGCTTGTATGGGTGGTGAAGCAGCCGCCAGGTGCTGTAGACTATAGAGCAGCCAGCGAAGGTGATCGCCGGTTGATGAGCGAACGCTAGATAAAGGCGATGGGGTCCCCACGCTTGAAGGAGGGAGTCCTTTTTAATAGAAATTAAGGTGAAGTTACAACTAAAGATTTCCACGCATGCATGTGGGTGGGGAGTTTGGGTAGGTGACCATGCCCACCCCCACACTCACTTAAAGTGGGGCTCCCCACCTTGGCCCCTAAGTGGGTGCCCAAAGGGGGTGCCCACTTTTAAATAAATGTGAACACCTAATCTTATAAAATAAAGGGTTAGAATATAAAACATTAAAACAACATGTGCGACATACTTACCACCTGTTCACATGCACCAAAACTCGTCAGAATACAGAGCAGACTTCACGACTCACTGACAGGCGTCCCCGCTCAGTAAGTAACACGTCAAGCAGGCAAACACACAAATACATGTCATGCGAAAACAGTTTCAAGTATGCAAATCATGTGTGCATGTGCAAATAGTAACATGGACATATCTCCCGTTCATGGAACAAGTACAAAATATCTGTCGGCACAAAACTGGCACGACATAAAAACATAAAAACCTGGTCTTCCTATGGAGTGACAGTCCCATAGGTAAGACACAGTTCCAGGCACGAGTCTCCCTATGGTGTGACAGTCCCATAGGCAAAACACGGCACGAATACTGGCTCTTCCATGGCGTGACAATCCCATGGGTCGAACACAGTCTAGGTCATACACGGGTGGCACTGGTCTGGCTCCCGTCCATATGACACCATCCTGCTAACACACGGGTGGCACCAGTCTGGCTCCCGTCCATGTCAGCAAAATACTGGCCTCTTCACACGAGACACCGGCCTGGCCTCAAGTGAACGAGACGCAAAAACTAGAGATGGACCAAATGGTCGGCCAATTGGTGACATCCCCCCGGGCTTCTAAAGAGTTGACCTCAACTGAAAAGCCTCAAGATATGCCTGCAACAATTGCGGATAATCTGCAAAATAATCCTCATTTACCCACTTGGCATCAATAGGCAAATAATTCTTAAACTTCACAAGGTATCTCCTGGAAAGCTTTCCTGCAGGTAGCTTTCTCTCCTTGTGAAAAACAATCTGTTCTGGCTGGAGGATCTCCTCAAGCTCTTCAATTTCTGGCGGATCTTCTGTGACAAGCTCATCAGGATCTGGCCCCACATATTTCCGAAATAGACTCACATGAAAAACATTGTGAATCTTCCAATGACTAGGTAAAGCAAGCCTGTAGGACACTTCATTGATTTTGTGAATCACCTTGAAGGGTCCATAATAGCGAGGAGAAAGCTTAGGATATGATCCTTCTCGTCCTGGCCTCTTCTGAAGCCTAGCCTTCTCAAATTTCAGCAATACCCAATCACCTTCTTTGACTTCCATGTCCCTTCTATGCTTGTCAGCAGCCATTTTATGCTTATCCTGAGATCTTGCAATGGCTGTCCGCACCTGACCAAAGGCAACATCCAAGTCACGAACATATTCATCAGCTGCAAAAATCTCATCCTTAGTACGAAGGATGGGTGGCAATACCACTCTGCCATAAATAATCTCAAACGGAGCCTTTCCTGTGGAAGCATGGATTGTATTGTTGTAGGCAACCTCAACAAGTGGAAGATACTTCTCCCATGCACTCTTTTGATCTGCCACATAACACTTCAACAAATCCAACACGGCCGAATTTGCAGCTTCACTTTGGCCATCCGTTTGGGGATGATAAGCTGATGAAAACTCAAGTTTAGTACCCATATTATCAAACAAAGCCCTCCAAAATAGGCTTGTAGTCCTGGGATCTCTATCCCCAACAATGGATTTAGGCATACCATGATGCTTGAAAATATTAGCAAGAAAAAGCTTTACCATATGATCAGCTTTAATGGTTTTCTTGACGGGCAAGAAATGAGCTTGCTTGCTAAACCTGTCCACAATAGTCCAAATAGCATCATTCCCATGCTGGGATCTAGGCAAATCCATAATAAAATCCATCGTGATACTTTCCCAAGGTTGCGAGGGAATAGGCAATGGCTGAAGCAAACCTGGAGGCTTTTGCCTATCAAATTTCACCTTTTGGCAAGTAATACATGCACGCACATAAGCCTCAATGTCTTTACGCATGCTCGGCCAAAAGAAATACCTCTGAATCATGCGAGTAGTAGGCATAATACCTCTATGACCAGCATATGGTGGAGCGTGACATTCGTCCATAACCTTTGGACGCAAATCCTTCACCACACATAGGCAATTATCCTTCATAAGATAACCCTCGTTGATAACATAAGAGGCATGTGAATGACCAGCCATCAAATCAGTCCATATATGGCAAAAATCAGCATCCAAATGATACAAATCTCTCATAGCAGATAGATCTCCATGAGAGGCCACTGAGACTGCAGTAATATAAGGCCTCCTAGATAGTGCATCGGCCACCACATTTTTCTTTCCTGGAGTATGCACAATCTGAAAATGAAACATGGAAAGAAAATTTGCCATTCTCATCTGCTTCTTTGAAAGCTTGGTTTGAGATAGAAAGTATCTCAAGCTTTGATGATCTGTCTTGACTACAAATTCAGCCCCAAGAAGGTAATGTTTCCAAATCTTTAAGGTGTGAATTACAGCCAAGAGCTCTTTCTCATAGATATCCATATGAAGCTCAGCATCATGCAAACGACGGCTCTCGTATGCAACTGCATGCCCTTCTTGATTTAGGACAGCTCCTATGCAATCACCACAAGCATCACATTCAACCACGAATGACTTGTGCAAGTCAGGAACAATCAATACTGGACCACATATGATCGCATGCTTGAGCTGCAAGAAAGCATCCTGTTCCTTTGAAGTCCATTTGAAAGCAGTTTTCTTCTTAGTGAGATCATGTAGAGGAGTGGCAATCATAGCAAAATGCCTTATGAAACGCCTGTAGTACGAACATAATCCCAGAAAACTACGTACTTGATGTACGTTTTGCAATTCGGGCCAATTCCGAATGGTCTCTATCTTTGCAGGGTCCATTGTAACTCCATCCTTGGATACAATATGTCCCAGATAATGAATCTCTGAAAGGAAAAACTCACTTTTCTTGGCATTGACGAAAAGTTTATGCTTTCGCAACTCTTCGAACACTGTGACCAAATGAGTTCCGTGTTCCTGCTCATTCTTGGAGAAAACCAAGATATCATCAAAGAAGACTCTTGTAAACTTGCGATGGGGTCGGAATATCCTATCCATCATACGATTAAAAGTAGCAGGAGCATTGGTGAGACCAAAAGGCATTACCAAGAATTCATATAATCCGAAGGCTGTCCTGAATGCAGTCTTATGGACATCTTGTGGCACCACGCGTATCTGGTGATAACCACTCTTCAAATCAAGTCTGCTAAAGCAAGCTGAACCATCAAGCTTATCCAAGATATCATCAATACGTGGAATTGGAAATCTGTTCTTGATGGTAAGCTTGTTCAAAGCTCTATAGTGTACACACATACGGAATGATCCGTCCTTCTTTTGAACAAGAAGCACAGGAGAGCAGTAAGGTGAGGAACTGGGCTGAACCAAACCTTTCTCTAAAAGCTCGTTTACCTGCTCCATGATTTCTTCTTGTTGTGCAGTACTCACTCGGTATGCGGGTTTGTTAGGAGGAGAACTACCTGGCACAAGATCTATGCGGTGATCTTCGGGCCTTTGGGGAGGTAATTCACCTGGCAACGAGTCAGCAAAACAGTCATTGAATGCATTAAGAAAATTCAGCCTATCATTAGACATAGCATCCACATTTTGATGATTTGGCACAAGACTATCACGCACAAAAACCAAGTACGCTGAAAGACTCTTTTTCATTGCTTTATTAATTTGGATGTGTGATACAAGTGGGATGGAATCCCCTTCTTTGCCAGCATCAATAAAATGCATGCGGTCTTTATGCATAAAAGAAATCATATTGGACTTGTAATCTTTGCGGGGCTCAAGCCTATGGTGCCACGGCTTGCCCAACAATACATCACATCCATTCAGTGGAGCAACTAAGAAATGCTCATTGTCAAGGTAGCCCTGGATATGGATACGCAACTTCCCTATCAAAGGAGTAACCTGCACCTCTTTACCAATAAATGCAGCTTCGGCTTCAATCTGAGGTCCCATGTTTTCAACCTCAATACCCAATGCAGCTGCCATTTGCATAGAGATGAAATTGTTAGTTGCACAGTCTTCAAACATGAAGAGTGCGGGCTGATCCTTGATTTGCCCCCAAGCCTTGCAAACCATACGCTCTTTTGCATCATGACCTGTATTTCCTTGCACATCAGGAACTACATGTACATTTGCTTTGGTGTGCTTGTCCTCGTGCTTTGATTTGCGATCTGGGCATTGCCGAAACATGTGGTCTTTGCTACCACAAGAAAAGCATTTTCCATTCTTGGCATATTGCTCTCTTTGCTCCGGGGTTAAGCCGAATTTGTTCTTTCTTGGGCCCTGTTCTTTAGATGTGTTATTTTCAGCTTTACCACCCTTGTAAGGCTCCCGGAAGTTCTTTTTAGGTGGCTGTCCACCCTTTTGCTGATTTGGGACAGCCTTGTCCTTCCCCTTGGAACCTCCTTGATCTTGCTTAATCTTGAGCACCAATTGCTCCGTAGCAAGAGCAAAAGCTGTGAGTTGTTGCAACGTATGTTTCGGGTGCAATTCAATGCCCGAACGGTATGCTGGTTGCAGTCCAGAACGAAACTTCCTCTTTCTTTCATCCTCAGTGATTAGCATGAAGGGAGTCACTTCCAGCAACACTTTCCAGAATTTGTTAACATACTGTTGCACACTCTCATTATCTTTTTGTTCCAGCCTGTCCCACTTTTGAGTGAGAGTTTGCTCTGCATTGGGTGGCAAGAACTGAGCATAAAATCTATCTTTGAATTCCTTCCAAGTAGAAATGGGATCCTTGGTGATCTTTTCAGTGATCCACCAATGAGCAGCAGTCCCTTTCAAAAACATGCTAGCATGGCGCACCTTTGATTTTTCTGTAAAGTCCTCATCGCTAAAAGCAATGTCGAACTGTGCCACAAACGCTAACACCTTAGAAGAATCATGTTCACCATGAAAGACATCAAATTTGACAGATTTATCACCTGCTTTGAATTCCTTGAGCTTCCTGGCATGAGGCTCATGGTCTTCTCTTTTTCTTTTCCCCTTATCCAACGGGGTAGCCCTGTCTGCATGGGCTCCATGGGCCGTCATAGAAGCTTCATGAGGCACGGTGGCATGTGCTCCACGAACTCGAAACTCAGATGCATGTGACTTACCTGCATATGGCATGGTCTCTCCATGAGACAACTCAGAAGGCAAAATTTTTCTGGAAGTAGACCTGTCACCATGAGATACATGTCTTGCATGCATGTGACTTTCATGCCCTCCATGAGCACTGGTATACATATATCTGTCAGGCTTAGTGCCTTGGGGAGAGGATGCATGACGAGAGGTGATAGTCACCTCTTCCTTTTGCATAAAAGATTTCAGCCTTTGGGATGCGGGATCTCCATGCTTCAAACGAGGTGGATTTCTGAATTTCAGCTCTCCGTCATCCCCCTCTTTGATATCACCTTTGCGAAGGAGATAGGCAAGTGCCAACTCCCTTGGTTTCTTGCCCACTTCACGAGCCATTGATTCAAAAGTTACATCAACCATAGCATCAGCCTTCCTGGCTTCAATAGCACTTTGTAGATGGGGATCTTCATGCAAAAACTTTAATTCTTGCTCTTGAGCCTGCAAAAGTATTCTCATATGTTCCATTTCAGCCCTTATAGCATCAGGCTCTTGTTCAAGCATAACTGTCTTTCCTGGAGACAGTTGACCCTTGGATTCACTATCCATAACCCTTTCAAGGGGCTTGTGTCTTCCTCGCAGGGCATCAGATCCACGAGAGGCACTAGATGGACCCCTCGAATTTGGCACTTCCAAAGGGTTGCCTTGGCTGTCCATTGTGTTTAAAGTTTGCTAAAAGCGGGATGTCCAGTACACAGGTTCGTTTCCCCACTAGGAAGAGGGAAACAACCGTGCTCTGATACCAATGGAACCGATCCCGTCAAGTGGGAAAGACTCCGTTGGACACCCACACGCTTAATAGCACAACTTTAAAACCACAAATTTGAAATGGACAACTTAATACAACTTGAAATTTAAATGAAATGAAATGGAAAGATGGACACCAGCACTGGGGCCGGAACGGGCCGACCCCCCCCTCAATATATGATATATTTATTGGGAGTATTTAATGAATACAATGCTCCATGGGTTCCAAGAACCAGATAATGTCCATGTACATATGAAAACAGTACCAAACAAATAGGCTCGAATTTCGATGTAGAAGCTCGAAGCAGAACGACCACTTAGTGTGGTCCAATCTCTACGGTCCTGTGCTTTCACTGGACTCCGCGGAGAGCACCTCACTGGTGTTCCGAGACCACGCACAGACAGGCGCTCTCGTACTAACGCCTGGCTCTCCCGATCTCAGCACCTTTGGACCGAGGTTCGCCAATTTAGCTTGGACAACCCGGCACCGAACGGGTGTTGGCCGAGCGGAATGAATCCTTTATCAGATTTAAACATAAAATACTTTATTCAAATCTGAAAATCACTTACTTGTAGATGGTTGATAGAAAACCAATACCCGTGGTTTGATGAAGCTACCCAAGAGATGCGAAGTCCCCTTGCAATCGCCTCGTGGTGAACCACCGAGGCAAGTACCACCGCAAAGAAAATCCACAGCCGCCTGCTGTGAGAGAAGAAGTATCCACTTGCAAGGGCGGAGAGGCCTGGCTGCAGCGTGGAGGAAGGAAGATGGCGTGGAGGTGCAGCCGATTGTATCCTTCTGTTGATAGTAGCTACTGTGCAGAGGAGGTGAAGGAGAGGTTGCACAACCTGCTTGTTATGGCCGCCTGCAGAGGAAAAGGCAGCCGTCTCTGGCCTGTACAGCAGCTCAACCTATCAGAGGTGACAGCTGGTAGAAGATGGGTAGTGTGCAGGTAACTTCAACGTGGAGGTGAGGACAGCGCAGCCTGCTGAAATTCAGCCGCCTGTGGGAGCAGCTGCAGCACTTCAGAGTCGCCTCAAAGGGTTAGGCGCAGCAGTACATCCGCCTGGTAGGAGAGGGAGAAACAGTCGCTTGTATGGGTGGTGAAGCAGCCGCCAGGTGCTGTAGACTATAGAGCAGCCAGCGAAGGTGATCGCCGGTTGATGAGCGAACGCTAGATAAAGGCGATGGGGTCCCCACGCTTGAAGGAGGGAGTCCTTTTTAATAGAAATTAAGGTGAAGTTACAACTAAAGATTTCCACGCATGCATGTGGGTGGGGAGTTTGGGTAGGTGACCATGCCCACCCCCACACTCACTTAAAGTGGGGCTCCCCACCTTGGCCCCTAAGTGGGTGCCCAAAGGGGGTGCCCACTTTTAAATAAATGTGAACACCTAACCTTATAAAATAAAGGGTTAGAATATAAAACATTAAAACAACATGTGCGACATACTTACCACCTGTTCACATGCACCAAAACTCGTCAGAATACAGAGCAGACTTCACGACTCACTGACAGGCGTCCCCGCTCAGTAAGTAACACGTCAAGCAGGCAAACACACAAATACATGTCATGCGAAAACAGTTTCAAGCATGCAAATCATGTGTGCATGTGCAAATAGTAACATGGACATATCTCCCGTTCATGGAACAAGTACAAAATATCTGTCGGCACAAAACTGGCACGACATAAAAACATAAAAACCTGGTCTTCCTATGGAGTGACAGTCCCATAGGTAAGACATAGTTCCAGGCACGAGTCTCCCTATGGTGTGACAGTCCCATAGGCAAAACACGGCACGAATACTGGCTCTTCCATGGCGTGACAATCCCATGGGTCGAACACAGTCCAGGTCATACACGGGTGGCACTGGTCTGGCTCCCGTCCATATGACACCATCTTGCTAACACACGGGTGGCACCAGTCTGGCTCCCGTCCATGTCAGCAAAATACTGGCATCTTCACACGAGACACCGGCCTGGCCTCAAGTGAACAAGACGCAAAAACTGGAGATGGACCAAATGGTTGGCCAATTGGTGACAGTAGGAAAATGCACTTCCTTTCCAGAGTGCAATCTGACCATCCACTATGCGTGCGGGAGACTTCCGGGGGCTAAAAATTACTGTCCTTCTAGGGATAGGAGTCACACCGAAAGGGGTGGTCCGTCGGAGTTTAGAAACCAACCACACAAGCGAGAAAAAAATTTTCTTTCTTTTTTTAAAATGGTTTTCTGGCTGAGTCTTCACACTTGAAGAAGGCTCTGATACCAATGTAACATGCGGAAGCTTGGTGGAAGAATTGGTAACTTCAATGCTCAGAATTCAGCAATCATTCATGACAAATATAACACACAACATAGAAGAAGATGTGCAGAGAGGGAGAAGAAGACACGGTATTGGGTCCTGAATACCCTTTGTAGGGCCCCCACCACGAATGGTGTATGTGCTGTATTAGAATGATGTAAATCTGAAAATAAAGACTGGTTCTTGACCTGCACTTCTTCACTGTGGTTGAGCACCTTTCCCTTGGCTGTCCTGGCCCTTGGAACGCAGCAACCTTTGTGAATAATGAGATGCTAAGACTGATTTCTAGACTGGGTATTTATATCCGTCAAACCTGCTGGTGGGCCTGTTCTAAATTCCCTCCATGACCTGGTCCTGCTATAAAATGATATTTAAATCATTGCTTTCACACTGCTGAATTCTCGCCTTTTTGTGCTGCTGTCCAGCCACTGGTTGGAGCTGTCTCAGCCTGTGCAGGCTGGCTGCCCCGGTGGGCTAGCCCACGTCCTGGCCAAGCCTTGAGGCTGGCCGACTAGGCTGCCCAGGCCTCCTATCCTGGCCAACAGGCTGGCCAAGCCCTAAGGCTGTCTGCCTTTCTGTCCAGGCCACCCTGAGGCTGGCCAACAGCCATCTGGCTCTCTTGGGCCTCTTGGCCCTCTCTAGGGGGGCCTTAGAGACCTCCCATGCAAAGTGAAGGGAGTCTTCACTCCCTTTCTGGGGTAGCCAAAAGGGCTGCCTCCTCCTCTACATGCAACCTACATGCTCATACAGTTGCCCATCTCTGGTTGCAAACCAAACACTGAGGTCATCTGACATTATTCCAGAGGGAGACAATGCACACTTGACCTCGGACGCATAGAGTGGAACGTTGGTTGACTTGTCTCTCGGGCTGGGCTCACATGGGACGAGTCTCCACTCTAGGTCGTGCACCTGAGGATGCCGTAAATGTCTGGAACATGCGTCCTGGATCAGAGCGAAAATGTGCCAGCTGCTCCTGGACCTTCTGCTGTGTCGAGAACGGATGGCCGCGATCTCTCTATGGTGTAGCCGTGGTGTCTGGTAGCCGGCTAGTCTGGGTCGTTGCCTAGCTCGAATCTCCTCTGCTCTCGCTGAGATGTCACTCCCAATGTGTGTGGCTGGGCTACTGGTGCCAATCTCTGGAAGAAGTCAGTCTCTGGCTGAGTTGAGTGTGTGCGGGAGGGGGGGGGGAGAGAGAGAGAGAGAGAGAGAGAGTGACTTGAGCGTGTGCAGTAGGCTCAAAACGCAGCACGACCAGCACGAGAACCTTGAGCGCCCGCCGCCGAATAGAGGCTGTCACATGCACGTAAGGAAAAGCGAAAAAAAAAAACGATGTTGACGTGCGTCCATTTTTTTACCCTACAAAATCATAAGTGCCATGTTCACTAACGTTTCCAAATGTTAGTGAACGTTTCAAACGTTTGGATTAAATCCAAACGTCGTTCGGATGCAACCTTGGTTCCCTTATGGCGCTTGGATTCTTTTTGTCATAAAGGATGGGATTATGTGCTTGTGTGTGGATTATTGAGCGTTGAACAAGCTTACTGTGAAGAACAAGTTTCCTCTACCTCACATCGATGATTTGTTGGGTCAGTTGGCAGGTGCCAAATGGTTTAGCAAGCACACAACGGAAAATGAGACAAGTGTTGTGAGAAACAAAACGCAGAAGTGTAGAGAGAGAGAAGCTGTATAAACTCTGCTATATACACAAGGATCCGATACAAAATGAAGTGGGGGACCAAGGGTGGTACCCTCCAGTGTTGGTCGGCCAGCCTAAAAGCAATTGATAGCAAGATTGCATGTCCATGATTGAGAGAGAGGCGAGTCGGCTAACAAATATCCAGTCGGCCAAGACAACAACAAGTCAGCCATGTTAGGAGGAGTTGGCCAACAACAAAGGGCCCCCACGACCAAAAACAGGGAGAAATAAACACGGGAAAATAGGGAAGAATGGGAGAAACTCCTGGACGGACACACCCACAACAAAGGCCCTCACTGAGCAATATGTATAGACAGGAGATGATTGCTAACACCCCCTCTCAGGTCTTGGATGTGGAACCAACCCCAGAGAGCTGGAGTGCTACCGGAGCATAGCTTGAGGTAGAGACTTCGTGAAGAGGTCGGCCACATTATTCTTCGTCGAACAATAAACAAGCTAGATGTCACCAGCTAAAATCTTCTCACGAACAAAGTGATATTGTATCTCTATGTGCTTGGTCCGGGCATGGAAGACCGGGTTCTGAGCAATAGCTATACAGCTCTGGTTATCGCACTAGATGATCGTTGGATTCTTCTGTGGAAACCCAATCTTACCAAGTAACCTCCGCAACCACACAACCTCGCAAGCAACACCACAAGCAACCTAGTACTTGTTGGATTTACTTAGTTAGCAAGCTAATCATCAATAGATGTAGTGATAGCTTGTGACAACACTAAGCTATACATCAACACATGATTAAGTTAGAGAACACTCAACAAGGAGCCAAAATGGTGACAAGAGCCAAAGTTCACAAAGTAACACTAAGCTTGAATTAGACACAAAGTGCATACAACAATGCTAGAGCTCTCACACACTAGAGAAGGTGTAGAGACCATGCTTTTATAGGCCATGTGAAGGGAGGCGTCTAGATCACACCCACTTGCCCACTTGCCCCTCTCATGCCACCTAGAGGAGGTGCCTTGAATGATGGTCAATGACCATGGGTTACAAGTTAACCTGTGGTTTACACCTTAGCCCATACTCTAAGCATTAATGTATCTAACCCATGGATACACGCTAAGTAATGGATATAGATCAACCTATTCTCAACACCCTCTCTTGATCTACATACATACCACGTAGGGTGTGTAGATCAAGGAATCACTTAGGCACTTAGTACCACAAAGAAAATACTTTCACAAAGAAACTAACTTTCACAAAGAAACTAACTTTCACAAAGAAACTAAAAGGCCCAATCTGAATCAACAAGATTAGCCTCCTCTTCAGATTTCTTTGACTTTGTCTTTGTCTTTGTCTTTGTCTTTGTCGGTGTTGGTGGAGTTTCCTTTCTCTTCATCCTTCTTCTTTTTCCTGCAATCTTTGATCATATGCCTCTTTTTTCTGCAGTAGTAGCAGATTCTTGGAGTCTTCTTTTTATCTTGGTCTGTAATCAAAACCTGTTCGACCAATAGCTGAGGTGCAGTTGAAGACGATGGACTTGCCTCCGTTCTTGTTTCCTTAAGATTAAAGAAGATGCTGCTAAGACAAGTGTGAGGTTAGGTTGATTTGAAATGACTGAAACACATTGTTCAAAAGTTGGAGGCATACTACCATGGTTAGTTAGTACGAAAGGTACGGTACGATAAAATACGGTACTAATTGATACCTTAAAATTTTTTGAGGTACGGTACGATATTAGTACGTTAAAAAAAAAACTTCCTAAACTTAAAAATTGTAGACAAGAAGTTACAAAATAGTAGAACCATGAACATAATGTCATCATGCCATTAGAGTACAAAATTGCTACAAAAGGATAGGCCAAAAACTCATGGCATGGGCGACCGCCAACATGCGTACATACATGATACTACATACTACAATACATCATCGATGGGCTAGAAGGAGATAGATGCCCAATGTCTAGAGAGCTATAACATATCAAAAGTCTACATCATCACCAACATCTGCATGAACATCAACATGATCACTACTAGAGTGTCCATCAAGAGAGCTCTCTGAAGAGGACTCTTCGAAGGTGGACGAGATACTCTGGGGATCATTCTCGCTAACTAGGTTGCCATCATCATCAAACAAGGGCTCTCTAGGCAGTGGGGTATCATCATGAGGGGGCAATGGAATATCATCATGAAGGCGGGGATTGGAGCTCGAGGATCCCCGCCTCACATATGTGCAAAGGCCACCCTTTGCCGATGTCGAAGGCGGAGGCCTATGAACTCCAACTGCTCGGTCCCGTCCATGCTGACTCCTAGTGCTGCGAGTATCTGCTGCCACAAGCTCACTATAGAGCTCCATGAAGATTGCCTCCTCCTCCTCATCAGGTTGTTGATTGACACTTGCAAAGTTTTCACTCGTCAACGTGAAAGTGTCAACATTGACCTACACATTAAGGCACAAAAGAGTCTGTACAGTGTACACAAAACTTAAAAGTTATGAGTCATGACAAGTTAGAGTCTAGACTTGTCACTTACTTGCTTGGGACTACCTATACTAAGAATGCCCTGCATCATGCGCAAGTTAGTGCGGCACTAGACCAACCGCTCCAACTGTTGTGTGCTCAGTCGATTGCGTATCCTCGTGTGTATGAGAGAATAGGAACTCCAGTTCCTCTCACATGCACCCGTAGAACAATCCTGGGCTAGGACCCTTAAGGCTATGGGTTGGAGATGCTCTAGTCCATACCCAAAATTGTCCCACTAAAAAAGGGGCTTCACAAGTGACTCCCTCCTCCAGCAAGTGGGAGACGAAAAGGAGGTTTGACCTCTTTGATCAACATAGCAGCCCAACTCCTCTAGAAAGGCATTGTGCTCATCAACTGGCACAGCTCGAAGCATATATGCATCCCG
Source organism: Cibotium barometz (assembly GCF_041138505.1). Taxonomy (NCBI): domain Eukaryota; kingdom Viridiplantae; phylum Streptophyta; class Polypodiopsida; order Cyatheales; family Cibotiaceae; genus Cibotium; species Cibotium barometz. The sequence continues at coordinate 493,310 of NC_141106.1, forward strand.
ATCTTGTCGAAGCTCCCTATCGGTGTAAACTACTGGAGACTTGTAGGTTGGATGTACTAATGCTGCAAACCCGTGGATTGGTTTGTGCATCCACCTCCATCTCTTCTGTGCAATCTCCATGATTTGTGCTCGCTCATCAAATGTAATGTCTGTGCAAGCCTCCAACTCCACAAGGGCAGCTCTAAAGAAGTGGACAAGAAGGCCCATGGTGGACCCCTCGCAATCTGTCATCCGCAAGAGCCTATAGAATGGAGTCATAGCAATGACAATTGCTCGGACTCTAGTCCAAAATCTCTCCTCTAGGCAAAAGCGTTGCATGGCTTTGGCCTCTTCAGTGACGTGCTCATCCCATTCGTTCCACATGGTGGAAACAACTGTCTGGCGAAGGGCGGGCCTCACATCGTATAGACGCTCCAAAACCAGCCACATGTAGGCAAAGCGGGTGGCCGATGGCTTCTTCAAGTCAAGCCTGCTATGCTCACGAAACATAGCAAGCACCTTCACCTTTAGCATGAAGAAGTTGACAATAGATGTAGCTTGTTGCACAATCCTCTTCACCCACCCGAGCTTCGCCACATCCTCCATGAGTAAGTCAATGCAATGACTCGCACATGGAGTCCACACAATGGTGGGGAATTCCTCCTCAAGCAAGCGGCCCATGCGTTGACAATTTGATGCATTGTTAGTGATGACTTGCACCACGTTTTGAGCCCCAACCTACATGGTAGATAAATCATATGAGTTGAGGGCTTTGCACAAATGACAAAATCAGCCACACTTAAGTAAAATAATGCTTACCTCTATGATCGCTTGCCTAAAAGGCGGTAGATGAAACTCCCGGTAGTCTTTCTCCCCCTTCTCCCGGTGTCAACCGCACGCAAGAAGTATGTGCCAAGCGGGCAAGACACAAGGATGTTGATAATGCCACGCTTCCTTTGATCACTCCATCCATCTGTGAGAATAAAACATCCATACTTCGTCCATGCGGCTCGAATTGGGTCAAGGGCTCGATCAATTCTCTCCTTCTCTTCATCAATCTTCCTCGTGCGCATAGCCGTGTAAGAGACCCCCGTCCACCCCTCACATGGGTCCACATTCGCAATCGCCGTCACCATCTTCTTCCATTGCTCCTTTTGGAGTACATTGAAGGCAAGATTGCATTCGATAATGGTGCGAGCAATCTCTATCTCCGCAAGGCGTTGCTGCGCCTTAAGGAATGCAACCGAACCTCTCACACTTGTGACTTGGTGGAGAGAGGGTTGCACCCCTTCACGCTCCACCACCCTTTGCCTTTTGCCCGGTGCGGAGACGGACCGTGCATCCGTGGAAGTGGCAGTGGAGGATACACCAATGAAAGAGCCGGTGGCCGCTTCATCATGTGCCGATGGTGGTGCCGGTGCGTGTGTTGATGATGCTCCTCTACTTGAATTTAAGCCGCCACTCATCTTCCACGAAATGTCATCGACAATGCTTTGCGGAATCTCCTTGCATGGGGCAACTTGTCCCCCAATCTTTGAAAGGTGCTGGAGAAGCCTTGTTGTTCCACTGGTGTATGACTTGCCGCAATATCGGCATGTCCAATGATGGGAGTTGGACTTCTTGGTGTCCTTCTCCACATTGAGGCAATGCAAATCAAAAGCCTCATGCTTCTCCCGAGGCATGATGGATAAGAGAAGGGCTAAAGCGTGGAGTAGAGGAGAGAGCGTAGAGAAGATGAAGTATGGGAAGAGCTTGGAGGAAGAGAACTTGGAGTAGAGGCTCAAGTGGGATGGAAGGAGCTTGGAGGAGGGTGGAGGAGAGGCTTGGAGTAGAGGCTTGGTCCTTAAGGCTTGGAGTAGATGGAGGGTGGTGGAGGAGAGGCTTGGAGTAGATGGAGGAGAGGCTTGGTCCTTGAGGCTTTTATAGAAGGACTCAGGCGAGATGAAAGGAAAACAACCAAAAAAACGGGCAGAAAACGGCCAAAAAAAACGAGCAGAGAACGGCTACTTCCAACGGACAGAAACAGGCAAAATTCGTACCTGATCGTACGGTACCGTACGGTACGATTCGTGCGTACGGCCAGATCCGTACGACGTACGGAACTAAGCATGCATACTACATAGAAGCACAAAGATAGCTTCTTCTTCTAAGATTGTAACTCTTGCTCCAGAGAGTTGGTCGATGAGACACCTAAGATCATTCATATGCGTGGCAATGGATGTCTTTTCAGCTTTTTCTAACCTATAGAGACGTTTTCTGAGAAACAGTCTTGCTGCTGCTGTATTGGTTTGACTAAAAATAGCTTCTAGTCAAAGCCAACCTTCATGAGTACTAGATGCTGAGCTGACCTGATGTATTTGATTATCGCTAAGACCACTTGTGATGAATGATAAGGCTTTTGCATCACTTTCTTTCCATTTTTGTACTACCTCCGGATTTCTTGCTGTGGGTTTCCTTTCAATCCCACTTGCAAGATCCTATAGATCTTTATCTATTAAGGCCATTTGCATTTTGATGGCCCACGTGTGATATTTAGTGCAATCAAAGTGGTCATTTCTATCAAAGAACCGACCCTGGTGACTTGACATTTAGGAAAGAGCTATCAAGGTTCCTAGTGCATTATCGTGCCAGTGTGATCTTTGAAGTCTATTTCAAGGATCTCACACATTCATCATAGTCATCTTTGCTTGATGCTTGGATCAAGCATCCCAACATGGCGGAGTGTAGGGCGCTATCTTATATTGGAGGTCAAAGAGAGAGAGAAGAGCTGGCATGGAAGTGCTCACAAGTGTGCATCGATCCTATGCGGTTATCAACAAGAAGCGGAATAGTGTAGATGCTTTAGTTGCATGAAGAGCTATTGTAGTAGCTATTAGTAACTCCCAAATGGGGCGTAACGTGAGTGCCACATCTTGCATCCTCTCCATAGCAGCACCCACACTTAGTGTTGGCTCTAGTAGAAGGCAAATTTTGGATATACCAATGATGTCGGAGCATTGTGGGTGATAGTGTGGTCATGCACCAAGGCATGATCACCTAGTTGACGAAACTACTAGAGCCTTAATAGAAAGGTTTTTGGAGGAGAATTATTGTGCCTCACCAGATTCCATGAGAGCTTTGTGCAAGAGGGTCGCAGAGATGTGTTCTTTGAGCACGACACTTGCTTAACGAAACCACTAGAGCCTTAATAGAGCCTTGTGAAGGGAGGCGCCTAGATCACATCCACTTGCCCACTTGCCTCTCTCATGCCACCTAGAGGAGGTGCCTTGAATGATGGTCAATGACCATGGGTTACAAGCTAATCCATGGTTTATACCTTAGCCCATACTCTAAGCATTAATGTATCTAACCCATGGATACACACACTAAGTAATGGATGTAGATCAACCTATTCTCAACACACCCTCTTTTGTACTCTGCCTCTGTAGAAGACAAGGCAATGGTTGGCTGCCTCTCTTGCTGCTCCATGAAATAGCTCCTCCGCCAAGGATAAATCCGTAGCTTGATGTAGATCTCCTCGTATCTGGATCTCTTTCCCAATCTGAGTCACTCCGACTTTGAAGTTTGACTCGTTCTGTTGTTCCCTCTCTAGTGTCATAGAAGACTCCAAGATCCTTCGAACCCTGCAGATACTGCAAGATGCGCAATCTTGCGTCCCAATAAGTCTTCAAAGGCGTCTGCATGAACGAGCTTAATAGCTCCACGGAAAAGCTCAAGTCCAATCTGGTGTTCAGCAATCAAATCAATGAACCAACAAGCTTTCGATACAGAGAGGCATCAACCTGCTCACAAGGATCATTCACTATAAGTTTGGTGTTCGGGTCCATTGGTGAAGTAATAGGCTTGCAATTCTCCATCCCAAAGGTCTCCAGTAACACATGAACATATTGTTGCTGAGAAACAAAGAACCCTTTCTAGGTCTGCCAAATCTCCAATCCCAAGAAGAAATGAAGTAAGCCTAAGTCGGTCATCTCAAACACCTTGGACAAGGTAGCCTTCGTCACTGCTAGTGCTCCACATGACCGCCAGTGAGAATGAGATCATCCACATAAAGGATAATCAACGTGACCAAACCGCGTTTCCGAAAGAGATACAAGTTAGGATCTGCAACCGATCTGTGAAAGCCTGTCCGTAGAAAGAAGGAATCAATATTCTGATTCCAAGCCCTGGAGCGTGCTTAAGACCATACAAGGCCTTCTGCAACCTGCAAACCATCTCCTTTGATCCCGGAACCTCAAAGCCTGGAGGCTGCTCAATATACACCACCTTCTGCAAGTCACCATTAAGGAAGGCAGATTTTACATCCATCTGAAATACAGGCCACTGTTGAGAAGAGGCAAGGGCGAGAATTGTCCGAATCGTGGTCATCCTCGCTATCGGTGCAAAGGTATTCTCATAGTCGATGCCAGGCCGCTGAGCATAGCCCTTAGCCACAAGTCTGGCCTTGTGCTTGTCCACCGACCCATCAGATGTATACTTGGTCTTAAAGACCCACTTGACATCAATGACTGACTGTTTTGACGGCCTCGGAATCAACTCCCAAGTTTTTTTCTTCTCTATGGCATTTAGTTCCACTTGCATGGCTTTCCTCCAAGCCTCCTGAGAAAGAGCTTCCTTAACGGAAGTGGGCTCTTTGTCCCGAATGATACGAGACATCAAAGCATAGTTCACCTATAACAGCTCCTCTGAATGACTTTTGCCACGAACTCTGTGCGATCTTCAAGGTCCATCCGCTGTGGTCCACTTGGAGGAAAGCTCCGTAACACCCGACTCTCGAATGTTGTCTAACAACCACTTTGGTACTCGAATAGAACTCGAGTCTCTTGATGCTATTGAGGCTCATCTCCAGTCTCGGGCTCAACCTCTATAACTGATTGAGGCTGTCTAGCTGAAACAATAGACTGGGAATCATCCTCATACTCATCTCGTTCTCCAAGAAGTGGCGGCTCATCAAGCTAGAACATGCTCATCAAAGACAAGTGGAAGAGGCCATGGGGAGCCAAAGTGGCCGAGGTGGTTGGCAAAGAAATCAAAATGCAAATACCATATAGAGTGCTATTACTGTGGCACTTTGGAATGTAAACATAGGCATCACTCCCAAACACACGAAAATGGGAGACATTTGGTTTCTTGCCAAAATAAGCCTCAAATGGAGTCATCTTTGGTACTGAAGTCGTCGGAGATTGGTTGAGGATATGGACAGCCGTAGCCATAGTCTCTCCCCAAAGTGGACGAGGAAGATCACGATGCTCCAGTATCGTCCTCGCCATCTCCACCACAGTCGGTTCTTATGCTCAACTACTCCATTCTGTGAAGGCGAACGTGTATTGGCCAGCTCCCGCTTGATGCCATGTTCCGCACAAAACCGCACAAAAGCATTCGAAGAGAATTCTCCTCCTTTGTCAGCCCGAATAGTCTTTGCCTGCAATCCAGACTTCTTCTCCACCATAACATGCCACTCCTTGAACCGAGCAAAAGCTTGGTCCTTCTGGGACATGCCACTCCTTGAACCGAGCAAAAGCTTGGTCCTTCTGGGAAAGAAAATAAACCCATGTAAATTTGCTACAATCATCAAGCAGCAGCATAAAGTACAAAGAATCTCCAAAGGATGGGGTCTGCATAGGTCCACACAAGTCATCGTGTACCAACTCCAAAGGTTTCGAAGCCCGCCTAGGAGCCTGCATCGGAAAAGATTCCTTGTGTTGCTTACATGAATGCAAGAACTACAGTGTCTTTGCTTGTTGCCAACATCCCGTCGCAGCGCATCCACATTCAAGTGGCCAAAATGGAAATGCCACCAATCACCGATCTGAGTGCCTGTCATTCAGAGAAGAGAGTGCCGAGAGTTTGTAGATCCCATTCTCCACTCCGCCTTCCCAAACAACTTGGTCTGTTGCTTTGTCCTGTAGAGCAACAAAATGCTCATCAAACTCCACCTGGATGCCAGTCTTGCAAACCTCATGCATTGACAAAAGATGAAAACCAAGTGCTGGGACGTAAAGAATGCGAGAGGAATGCTTCCTCCTTTGCCATTGGGAATAATCCCTATCCTGTCCTCACTTTGAACTGGGATAGTGGAATTGTTACCAATGAAAATGCGACCTGGCTGTCGTCGAAGATCCTGTAATAACTCTCGCGAAGGAGTCGTGTGCTTAGAAGCACCACTATCGCGCGAATCCACTCCCGAGTATCCGTGGCAGTGAAACCAACTGCCTGTACAGAAATCCTGAAGTTGCATTAACTCTAGTAAAAAACAAGAAAGTGGAGAGAGAGAGATTAAGAAAGAAAAAAGGCCAAAATGACCTATGAGATCAAAAAGTTACATCATGTCCATGAAATACATCATCATGGGTACTAAAAATAAAAATCAAAGAAAGTAATAAGAGCTGAAATGAAATGTCAGATATGATCCCAAAACAAAAAGTGTCCAGCTTACATATCACCCTAAAATATCCCGCATAGGACGCTGCAACATGGCACCCAATGTAGTAAAGCTGGGCCAGTGGGAGAAAGTCCTGTGGTTGGTGGGAGGTGATGGTTCTGATCCTCCCGATGGGAGAAAGTTCTGTGGTGGTGAAAACTTAGAGAGAGAGAGAGAGAGAGAGAGAGAGAGAATTTTACATAATGAGTTGTGAACTTAATTACACATCTATATTGCTTGTTGCAGCTCTGAGTGATGCATTAAGAGAGGAGGTTCAGAGATTGAAGCTCGTGACTGGGATACCCAACACCGGAAATGGAGAGACAATGCCTCATGGAGCTGGACAACCACACAATCAGCAATTTCACCACTTACAGCAGCCACAATTTCAGCACTTACATTATGGATTTACCAACCAGTCGCAACAAAACGATCACTCTCGTGAATCTGAAAGTCATCAGGGTTCGGCGACAGGTCTTGATCCTTCAAGGATGACGGAGTAGTCCATGGCCATGGACCCTTACAGATTCTGTATGAATATTTAACGTTCAAGCCTTCAAAAATCCTTAGTCAGCTAATTATTAAAATGTATTGTAGGTTTCGTGGAAGTCTATGGCCACCACCGGTACTTATAGATTTGTACGTTCTCAAGCAACACTAGAAATGGTTTACTATGGATTGTTACATACAGATTGCCCCCCCTTTTTTGGGATGGGCGGGGGACACTACTCGTCGATGAGAATGGGCGGGGGAGATTTCTTTTTTCGGATGGGTCGGGGAGACTACTTGTCGATGAGAATGGGCGGGGGAGATCTCTCCCTTTTCCACTCCGTGTAAAGCACCTGATTGACCTAGGTCTAACTCTTATCTTCACAAGGAGTATAATTTTGATGTCAATATGAATATGATATATGACATGACTCTGTTGTCTATTGCCGGTTGTGCTTATGTGCCTCTCTATCAGGCAACTGTAGAATAAGGCTCATAAGATGTTGATGTGTATATATACATAATTATAAATACAATCACCATAAGGCACCAAAAAGATTGATGTGTCAGGTACCAGAAAGAATCTGTTGCCAATCTTTGTCGTTGCGAGGACTAGTCTAGTGGTCAGATTTGTCGATGGTAGGTGTACAATTCATGATTGGAGTAGTATTCAATACTCTAAGCTATGGGCTTTATAGGTTGGATAGGTATGAGAGATTAGTATATAATGATTGTTTAACTACTGTTGCTACATGTGCTGTGAGTGATGCGGAGCTATGACATGCTCACTTTGGTCACTTGAATTTTGGCAGTTTGTTGTGTCTTAAGCGATGGTGCCATGAGGCTCGTCAACAAACACATATGTGGAGTGTGTAGCGGACATCATTCCCGAAAGATGGATCAGTAAGGGTGGTTCAAAATTTGCAGCTATAGTGATGTATGTGGTTCTATGAGGACACCATCGATTGGGGGATATCTTTATTTTGTGACTTTTATTCATGACTACTCCAAAGGCACACTTGGGTGCTGTATGTTAATCATGGAGGCCCATATGCATTAAGGAATGCCATGGATATACATGATTAGGAGAGATTAGAGCTTAATAAAAATAATTAAGTCAAGCATAAGAGATTAGCATAATGACAACTTAATAGAGGAGAGGTTAAGTGTATTTCTATAGACGTCAGGTATCTCCTCAATCAATTCCTACATTCTCTTTCTTGATTCTAGGTCCAAAGTCAACATATTCTATGTATTCAATGCTCCCTTGACTCCTACTACAACTTGTGGATTCATGGTGAATTCTAGAGCTAGTAATAACTGATGTAAAGTGCCAATGTTATACATGATATAAAGGCATATTCTATGTACTCAATGCTCCCTTGTCTCCTAGTACAACTCATGGACTCTCGACGAATTCTAGAACCAGTAATAATTGAGGTAAAGTGCCAATGTTATACATGATATTAACCTTAGACTATTTGACTCTTACATACATGGTTGACTGGAGACATTTGGTGAATATTATGTCTACCACCCAACAAATCCCTCGTAAACAAATATCTCGTTACCTAGTGGTCAGTTATGTCAGGTACCAAACTATGGGTTTAAAGATAGTCTATTGCCTTCTAGTATAAACAAAGGCATATGTGAGAGTCCACGCTATGGGGTAGTCGAAGACGAGGCTCATGGTCCTAGGATTCCTTAGAAAGCCCTCTCATCAGCAACATAGTTGGCCTCATGTGAGACCTCCTTCTCTTGGTCTTCTTCAGTTTCTTCTTCTTCTTCTCCTACTACAAGGAGAGCTCGAATCTTGTTCTTTAGGAAGAAGTTATTTTCGATGTGATTGTTCTTTCCATAGAACTCGCAAGTCTTGGTCTTTGCGTCAATGTAGCTCTTTTTGGAGTTCCCTTATAATCTCTTGTACTCTTCAAGTAGTGCTGTCTCCACACCATCTAGGTTAGGTTCTGGTAAGTTTTTCAAAGTGGACACAAGAAGTGAGTAGTCCTTACTAGACATACTTTTAAGAATTATTGCTATGGCATCTTCTTCATCTACTGGTGTGCACCTATGACTGCAAGTTGAGCCATAAGACTCTTCGTGTAATTAATGTGCTCTGGGAGGATGCCAGATGATTTCGTTTTAAGCTCATAAAATTGGATTTATAATCCTATCTTTGAATGTTTCCCTTTTTCTCCAAAAATCTTGTCAAGGGTGTCCCATGCCTTATGTGCACTCTTAGCCTCAGTGATATGGTATATGTATGTGTCACTCAAACCTAGGGCTATAATTGCAAATACTTTTTCATTCTTTGTGAGCCATAGAGTTTCATTATCCGCCCTAGGGGTTGGTTTCCTATTCTTCCCATTTGCATTGTTCCAAAGTCCCTTTTTTATCAATACAAACTTCACCTTGATTTGCCAAGTGTGAAAGCCTTTTCCATCAAACTTATTAGTGTGCCAGTGCGATCCTTAGAATCCATTGAGCAAGATCTTATCACTTGACTTAGTGTACGAGCAAAAAACAAGGTGACTTGGAGTGAGTATTTGAAGCACTTTTGTGATTTGATGTAATAGGAGCTTGTAGGAGGTCTTGAATGGCATGAGTGAACCACGGATGGTCCAAAAGCAATGGGATAGGATTGATTAAAGCTTGATTAGTGAGTTTGACTCATTGTTGCAGAAAACAAAGTATCTTGGAGTCAGCTCAAATTCTCTTAATGATGTGACAGCAATGGGTTAGCTTGAGGTTCAACCTCTTAACCATGTCAGTAGATGGTTTAAGCAGGAATGAATCACCACCACATTACCAAACAAACTCTCTGTGGACCGCATAGTCGTAGATCTATATGCTGGAGCCATTTTCAGCTACTTCTGATGCTACATGCATGTAGAGAAATCCTCTAGACCAGCTGTAATTAGAGCATGTGCTCTATTAATCTTGGGTTTAGGGTTTGATCGAAAATAGAAAGCGACTGATAATAGTGCCGTTGGTGATGCATTGAGAGTTTTGTCGATTCTTCTAACTTGCACAAGCATCTATGAGTTGGAAAGGCCCTCCAAGTGATGGGAAGGTTCTCTTAGTGACGGCTTGGCTAATGGTGGTGACTGGACTGAGAAACCTAAACTCCACTCTAGTAGGGTATGATAGAGGCAACTTAATTATAACTAATGCAATATATTGATTGGCTTGGCTGTGAAACCAATTGTTGGTAGTCATGGAGGCTCGTATGCATCAAGGAATGCATGAATCTGAATGATTAGGATAAATTAGAGCTTAAGAAAAAATGATTAGGTTAAGCATAAGAGAATAGCATAATAACAACATAATGGAGAAGAGATCATGTGCATTTCTTCATGAGATGTTTCCCCTGATTCTAGGCCCAAGAGTCAATATATTCAATGCATTCAATGCTCCTTGGTTCCTAGTACAAATTGTGGATTCCTGCTAAATTCTAGAACCAATAACTAATGTAAAGTGCCAATGTTACACATGATAATAACCTTAGGCCATATGACCCTTGCATACATGGTTGATTAGGGATATTTGGTGAATATTATGTCTACCAACATTGTTGAGAACACCAAGCACAAAGGATGTTCCAATGCCTCATCTGTTGTATGAAGATGACATTTTTGGTCAAGTGAGAGGATGATTTTACCTATCCTTTTTTAGTGCCAATAGTAGTGAGGTGGCTTGCCATAAACTTCCTGAGCATAGGCCACCCATCCCCATCATAGATCCGGCCATTTGGCACACCTACGCCCAAAAACGCATACCACATTCCTAACTTCACTCCCCATAGATCTATCACACCTCATCTGACCCACTTCCGCCACCCTCCTTACCACACATAATGTTACTAAAGCCAATCGTAAAATTGTAGCATGGGAAGGCCAAGGACCACAAGGACTTACATGTTGAGCATGTCACCCATGCCTGTGACACTCTAGCCCCTCCCTAGGTGATATGTTTAATATAGCTATTTGCCAAGGTTTTTCACCCGCATGGTCTAGTAACACCAATGTGCCGATCCATGACTACCGCACCATCAAGGTCAACACCTTTGACATGGGCATAGAGCTAGGGAATAGCCAAGTTTTTGAAGAAGCTATTCTTCCTTGGATCATATTTTTACATCGAGAGTCGTCATGGTTGAAGGGGCGAAAGGTCTATTGCTGCTGCTTCGTCGACTTCCACAAGGCCTTTGATATTGTGCATAGAGTGCGTCTTCTAAGGTGCCTTGAGGAGTTGGCCCTTCCAGTGGAGATGATACGGGGAGTCATGGCACTGTATGAATTGATGATAGGGAGAGTCCATGCACAAGGAGGCATGTCCCCCATCTAGAGATATACCTAGAGGGCTGGCATTGACGAGGTTAGTTATAGGTGCATGCATTTGTGTGCGCCATGAGATGTGCGAGAAGTGAAAAAATTGTGATGTAGAAAGGTGTGAGATGCATGGGCAGTGGGCAAAAGGTGTTCCTGTGTGTGTGCACTTCTCTAACATAAAAACTTCTGCAACTCAACTTCTTTCTTTGACTCTCTTTGTTGCTTTCTTCGACATTTACTTGATATTCCTTTTCTAGGGGAGTCAAGACAAAGTCCTAGAAAACCTCATTTGGATGCATTATGCGCTATGTAAAGACCACTGCACATTATGGTCTTCTTTATGAGCATGGTAAAGGCTTGGATGTACATGGCTACAGAGACGCAGATTAGGCACGTAGCTCGTATGACAGGAGGTCCACTAGTGGTTATGCCTTTACATTTGGAAGCGCAGTGGTGAGTTGGAGCAGTAAGAAGAAACCTACTATTGCTTTATCCAGTATAGAGGCTAAATACAGGGGTGCAGCCATAGCTACATGTGAAGGAGTATTGTTAAAGAGTCTCTTGGCTGATTTGGGTGAGCCTATTGATGGCAAGGTTGTCATTCATTATGACAACATGAGTAGCATACAATTGGCCAAGAATTTGGTCTTTCATGCGCGGACCAAACATATAGAGGTCCACAATCATTTTGTCAGAGAGAAAGTGTTGGATGGTATAGTGGATTTACAATATGTGAAGACTGAAGAGCAGGTGGTCGACATCTTTACAAAGCCACTTAGAAAGGTGAAGTTTGAGTACTTCCGTACCATGTTAGGAGTATATGGGATGAGCTTGAGGAGGAGTGTTGAGAGCTTTGATAGCCCAAGCTCATCTACATCTTTATCTATGGCAGTACATCATGAGCTTGAGAGGGGCTGTTGAGATTCAAGCTCGATGACAGCTTGTGCCAGTTGCACTATGTGTTGGCGTGTTAGGTAGTAACATGTGTGAGACATAAATGACTGCGTCCAGCTCGTCATAGTTATGTGGACAATAGCTAGGGTTAGCAGTGTGTGGACACAACATAAGTAGTGTGTTGTAGCTTTTGGGATTATGGCTTTATGCATTGTGTGAGAAGGGACATGGCTTCCCTCTATGGCTAGGGTTTGACTAATACATTAGGGTTTGCTCCTATGTGTGTGTACTCTCTCCCTCTACCTATTTTTCATTAGATCAAGGATTATCTACAGAGATGACCTAAAGATAATTGATGATCTTATCCGCAACCTACCCTCTAGTTCTATGCCTCTTTCGGGTATAGACAATAGCACTCACCGTTGCACTCACCGTTCTATAGACTTATTTTCAAAGTTTGGTGGCTAACCAATGCATACACTCGGTCAGCCAGATTAAAAGCTCAACAGTCTAAAATATAGCATGGACAAGACAAAGGTGTCTTTTGACAGTAGCTAACGTGATGACTACAAACTCTTCAACTCTTAGAGTTGATTCCTGAGGGTCTACTTATTCCATGGGTCTTTAGACTGGTAAAACTTATCGGTTTTAAACTAGGTAAAAATGCTCCAAATCAGAGTTCCACTTTTGGTAAAATCTGGGCTTCCGCTCCTCATATCACTTCACCCTTTGGTATAATGTGATCTTTTTATTGTTTTACAAGCCTACTAAATCTTGAGCAGGGCCTTGAACATCATTTTCAAATGGGAAAGTTATTCCTTCCCTATTTGTCTTCTATTACACATTTATGCTTCTTTGACAAGTAGAAATTGAAAATTCATTCAAAACACAAAGGGACTCTACCAAAATTTTTCCAAAATTTTCTACAATATGCCAAATCTTGTACACATGGACTAGTCACCTGCACTCCTAATTTCATGATTCTTGTCCACCAACCCTTTCTGGCTATAATGATTGCATTAATTTGGGCATCCACACTTGTGGAGAAGTGTACAGGTAGGGGGAGGGACATCTTGTGGGTCTTCAACCTACATGATTTAGACCACCACTTTCAAATGCAAGGAAGTGGGAAAGGGCCATTGGAACTCGCCTTGAAAGGGGGATATTATTATGTCAATCAAACGTTCCAGTCATGTCTGGAAGGATATAGTGTAGTTCACCGAGAAACTTGGGTCTGTATTGCATGTAAAAAGTTATAAGGTAGAAAAAACGAAACACACAACTTTCATCACTAATATGAGGTCTTTTTTGTAGCAAAATGGTTTCAAAAAACCTAAGCAAGCACCGAATCGAGTGCAAAGATGAAAAGGAAATAGGATATGTCTCCCAAGGAGTCAAAAAAGTAGGGAGAACCCAAGGGGTTAAAAGGAATCCTAATGGTAACGGATAGGTCATTACAAGATGCTGAAGGGTGGGTAACTAAGCATGGTCATTCATCTAGTTGGCTAGGTGATTCTAGAAAAGATGGAGAACACATACGTGTTTGAGTGTCCCAAAGGAATATAGAAAAGGAGCCTTGGTTGTCTACCTACCATGCGCTAGAATTCTACTCGATTCTTAAGAGGCAGATGGTGTGATGGAGAAATTGAAGGCAACTAGCTTAGATAATATGACAGCTTTTAGAATCCTTACTATGATTCTTTTCTCATAAATTCCTAAACTCTTATGATGCAGATAGACAAATGGGTGTAGTAACCATAGGAGTCTATGAGGCTGAGATTAATCATTAAAGTTTTTGGCCTGCCTTCCGAGGTGTCATATTCAAAGGTAAAACCAGGTACCATAAATATCAGTATGCACATGAAAAAATGGAGTAAGTCACTACATGGAGAATTCTTTGCACAGATCAGGGATCCTACAATAGAAATAGCTTGTAGAGGAATCTGTCTTCTCATTAAAGTGAAATACATTGACGAGCATGATAGGATAAACTCTTGGGTTGTTTTTATGGTGGCAGAAGGCTATGAGGAGGATTGGGAACATATAATCTTTAACAACCTCACTCCTTATTGTGCAATTTCAAAAGTGTTATTCTCATTAAATTTGATTTTTATGCAAAGAAAGGTGTATAAAGGAATTATTTTTATTTTAAAAGTGTTATTCTCATTAAATTTGATTTTTATGCATAGAAAGATACATAAAGGAATTATTTTTATTTCAAAAGTGTTATTCTCATTAAATTTGATTTTTATGCATAGAAAGATGCATAAAGGATTTTTTTTATTTCAAAAGTGTTATTCTCATTAAATTTGATTTTTATGCATAGAAAGATGTATAAAGAAATTATTTTTATTTCAAAAGTGTTATTCTCATTAAAATTGATTTTATGCATAAAATAATTTTTTAATGTTATTTCTATTGAAGTTGATTTTTATGCATAAATAGATGCATAAAGATTTTTTATATCAAAATTAGAATTCTCTTAAATTCTATGAGTATTTGATAAATGAATAATTAAATACTCTAAGAGAGAAATTTCTATCGTTTTATATTCACACGGATTGTAAAAAGAGAATTCAAAAAATTTATCGAGATCGAAATATTTAGATAAATGATTAATCTATTCCTCATTGGTATTTGTAACTAATTTAGAAATCAGTTAAGTGAATATTTAAAGAAAGAAATTCAGTAAAATAGTAACTGAATTATCAACCCTTTTTGAGAAAGATAGTTCACAAAAAATCTTATCTGACTCGAACCTTGAATCAAACTATGACCAAGACTAAACTCTTTCATCAGTTTTGAAGAAAGAAGGTGTGACCAGTTTAAAAAAATACACTCAAAATTCCTGCCAAATCTGAAACTAAGTTTGAGACTCTTCGAATTAATCTGTGGATCAAGGCTATAGAATTCGGGGAATTTTTGTATGAAATTCAGAATCCCGATCAAAAAGTTTTGGAGATACTGATTCAAGAAATACTCCTTGTATTCAAAAGAAAATCAAACTGAAAACTTACATAGAAACCCTGTTTTCTTAAAGGACTATCTTATGCCAGAATGATGAAGGGAGCATAGATGTGAAGAGATGTGATTGATGTGAAGAGATGTGATTGATGTGAATAGATGTGATATGATGAGAATAGATGTGATGTCATGTAAATCAAATAGATGTGAATGAATGGATGGATGGGATGTGATGAGAATAGATGTGATGAGATGTGATGTGAATAAATGTGATGAGATGCGATGTGAATCAAATAGATGTGAATGAATGAATGAGATGTGATGTCATGGGAATCGGGATGTAAATGAATGATATGGAAGGTGAATGGATGTGAATGTGTATGTGAAAATGGATGTGTGTATGTGAAGAATGGATATGGATGTGTATATAAAGAATGATGTGAATGTGTATGTGAAAGGATGGATGTGGATGTATGTGAAAGAATGGATGTGGATGTGTATGTGAAAGAATGGATGTGGATGTGTATGTGAAAGAATGTGAAGTGATGTGACATGAATATATGTGGATGTGGTCATAGGCATGAATGTATGGATAGATGTGAGTAGTCATACATGTGAACGATTGGATGAATGTGGATGAATGAGATGAGATGTGTATGAATGAGATATGTTGTTAGAAGTGATGTGATATAATGTGGATAGAATGCATGTGATGGGATGGTTATGAGAAGGAATGTGGTGGATATGAATGAATGAATATGATGGATATGAATGAATGTGATGTGATGGATGTGATGTAAATGAATGTGATGGACGTGAATAGATGTGATGTGATGTGATGTGAATCAGGATGTGAATGAATGAGATGTGATGTCATGTGAATCGGGATGTGAGTGAATGACATGTGATGTAAATTGGGATAGATGTGTTATGTGATGTGAATGAATATGATGTGATGAGATGTGGATATGGGTAGATGCAAGTGGATGAGATCTAATGCGGATAAATGAGGAAAGATGTGATGAGAATGGGATAGATGTGTTATGTGATGTAAATGAATATGATGTGATGAGATGTGGATATGGGTAGATGAAGTGGATATGGGTAGATGCAAGTGGATGAGATCTAATGCGGATAAATGAGGAAAGATGTGATGAGATGGAAAATGATGTGATGAGAATGGGAATACATATGAAATAAACGAGGATTGATGTGGAACAATGTGGAAAGACGAGAGTTTGTTATAGAAACTGTATTTATGACCTGTTTTTAAATGACTGTTTTATGTCAAAAATGCTAGGGAAGCATTTTGACCATCTTGTGAATGAGGTCGTGGAGACCTATCCGATAAAGTTACAACAGCTGCCCCTGTTGACGGAGAGTCAACGGAGGATGTCTCGCGTAGCAAGGTCGGACGAGGTCTTGATCAGCCTCGGTTTGATTTAAATGGTGAGCTTCCGGTACGGTGGATGAGGGACCAAGGAAGCGGCCTATGAGTGAAGTGCTAGGTGACCTGCAAAGGATCCTAGAGGGTGCTGACCATACGGTGCTCGGGCTCTGGGTTGTTGAAGATACCCACACGTGCATCGTGGAAGATATTGGAACAAGAAGTAAGAGTTATTTTTGAATTTGGGCATGGATCTGGTTGATTGACATTGCTGGTCCTCAATGGGATGATCCGCAATGGATGAGTCCATGGTTGATCTTACTGATCTTCGACGGAGATTCCATCTTGAGTTTTATGAGTGAGTATATTGTCGGGTACTATGAGCTAGGAACTATCGAAAAGGCCCCTGAGTGGATAGGTGGTGAGCGTTCTGGTTACCAATGATGCCATAGGTACACCGATAAAGGAATGAGTGTGAAGGAATGAGTGAAAATTAGGATTCAACTGGATATTTTGGAGAATTATGATCAGTGACACTATGATTTCATTAAATGGTTATTTTAAAGAGTGCTGAATCTGTGAAAAAGGCAATTTTATATTGGGTGTGTAAGTGGTGTGACTAGCTTTAAATTTGCATGAGTATCCGGCTAGGGGGCTGGGAACTCTTTTTCCTAGTACCCCGGACAAAACCTAACCAAATTCCTAATTGGATCCCATCACTACAATGGATGGGCGGTTGGCTAACCCATGGGACTGGATGGGGTTAGGCTAGACTGATGGATCCCTAAAATGAGACTCAATTCTGTTATGGTATGATAGATGAAGTAAATCCTGGATAAAAATTTATTCTATAGAAAAGAATCAAGCTGTGCCTCTCAATGAGGGAAAAACCATTGGTCTCTACTATGATCCAAGTGCAAGTCTTTTCCTTGATCTGACTATGATACTTACTGGTTCGGTCAGACCAGTTCAGTTAATTAAGACTCTTGACTACGTTAGAGTGAATTTTATCCTGGAGGAATCGCCCGTGCTTTCCGTGCGAGGGAAGATTTTTCGGGTTCGGTTTTGGAAGAACCGATGGATTAGTCTCTTGTCTGGATATCGATGGGCGAGGCCCCGAGTGAGGGACTTTGCCCCGCACAAGAAGTGCTACTTCCGCTACTACTAGCACGCTTGTTGCGCGGTGGGGACAGGGATCTTTCATCAAGAAAGGCTTTTTGGAAGAATGAATGAGCTTTTGGAGGTGTAGATCATCCAATAGAACCAACAGTGAGCTGAAGCCAGCTATCAATAGCCAGCATGCAATCAGCTTAGATGGAAGCAGACATGCAACTGTAGCTAGGTTTAAGTTAGCCAAGTGTCCAAAAGACTGAGAGCCAGGAAGAGTCTATGTGGATGCAGAGGAGAAGATTCTATTTTGTGAAGGCTTCTACATACAAATTTTGCATCTGACTTATGAGGCATAACTTAATCTATTTCAGCCAGAAGAGGTGGCAGAGGAGTGTCAGCAAAGGGTCTAGAGTGGTCATGGGGCTGAGAGTATGTAGTCAGTTGACAATAGGAAGACAATATGAGGGCTTGGAGGACAGATTTCTACCTCGGTGTGCTAGTGGAGGATTTTGGAGGTAGAATTCAACTTATCTGTGTCACTTGAGAACTATTTTGATTAGCTAGATGTCAGATAGAGTGAGGAGAGGCTTTTTGAAGTAAGATGAGAGCTTCTAAAGGTGCAGTTAGCTATTAGCTGAAGCCAGCTATCAGTTGTCAGAGCTGAGTAAGAGTCAGCAAGTCAGCTACATCAGATTTGAGACAACAAGGGTCAGCTAAGGGTATTGACAAGTTCGAGAAGTGTCCAAGAAAGTATTTGAGGGTTGCTGACATGGGGGAAGCATTATGGGAGCTAGGTAGATGTATTTTTGACTGAGGACAATAGCACATTTCAGATTCTGTCAGAAGTCAGCATGCAGTCAGCCGAGCATCAACTGAGTGATGTTTTGGTTAGGTGAAGATCAGCTGAAGTCAAGTGAGCCATATAATTCGATGGTCAGAGATGTGTTAAGGGACTGTGGTGACTGGGGAGGACAAATGCAAGTATCGCCTAAGCTAGATTGAAGGCAATTAAGGTGTCCTGAGAGTAGTCAGATGATGGGCAAAGCAAAGGAGGTGGTCATCATTCACCAGGTTATGTCAAAGGGGCCACTTGTGATGATTGAATCATCCACGCGGGTTTTTAAGCTTTTCATGAATATGTTATATATTTTTCCCACTACACAATGTAAACTAGGGGTGTCAAGCTAAGTATAAAGCTGGCCCCAGACCACGTGTACACTATTAGGTATAGAAGAACTTGGTCTCTCTTTTACAAAAAGGTCGCCCCAGTTTGGGTGCCTGTCCATTTTTTAAGAAAGTTTTGTATAAATACCAACAATAAGGAGAAAAATGTGCACTTGTATGCCACATGTTCTTATCTTCATGCTAGCAATGTGAGAGAGAGATTGTGTGCGAGTGTGCTTGTAGGTTATTGAGTTGCACCACCATGGCTATGGATCTATGAGAGGAGTTGTCCAAGAGTGTCTGCTCAGTGGGTTGTAGGGCCTCCCTTGTTGGTGACAAACACTGGGAGGTGAGAAAGAATTGGCCTCTGCTCAGTGGGTTGTAGGGCCTCCCTTGGGAAGCTCAAGATAGACTGGTATTGCATCCCCATCAACTTGTAAGTGAGTTCTATGCTTTCTCTTTTGTTGAGCCTTCATGGGTGTTGTGTTCTCTTGAGAGTAGGTGAAGACAAGCTTAACACCATATATAAGAAAACTTAGAATAATAAATTTCTTTGCGCAAAAAAGAAGTGATATTGAAGTTAAATCTTAGAAATTGGAGTCATCACCCAACTATAATGCTCATGCAGAGAGGATGAGGACTCTGTCACCAAACTGATAGAAGTGAAGAAGAGGAAGCTAGAAGTGTGTCACTTCGAAAAAGTCCAATTTAATTTCTTGCCATTTGTGGAACTAAAATTCAATTCTAAAGATCCTATCAATTGGCTTTATATTCTAGCAACAATAGATACTAAACCCAAGACTAGTGGTTCTTATTTTTGCAATGCTGATGGTAAATAAATCACTCCTATCATGACCATGGAATCTATCTAGAGTCTTGAGACCACAATAAGATTGTACCAAGAACTCAACGTAAGGAATTGTGAGCTCAAAAAATCCTTAAAAAAGGTCCTAGATACCTTGGTTGAGCTTTAGATATTCTTGAACCCCCTTGAAAATTCAAGCATGGTTAAAACAAGCATTATTAAACTAAGTAATGACTTAAAAAATATGAAAAGAGTCAAGACTATCAAAATCCTTGCAGAAGAACCCTATGATTGAAAATGACCATGACTGGCTCTATTACTGTGAGATCCCTCTGTTCCCACCGAGCAACAGATTCGGGGTATTAGAAGCGGAAGTAGCACCTCTCGCGCAGGACAGGGGTCCCACATTCGGGGCCTCGCCCACGGATATCCGGACAAGAGACTAATCCGACGGTTGTTTCAAAACCGAACCCAGAAAAACTTCCTTTACTCGGAAAACACGGGCGATTCCACCAAGAAAAAAAAAACTTTTTACTCTAACGTAGTCAAGATCATTTTTAATCAAGTTGATCCAATTGCATCTTCAAGATACTTGATCAGATCAAGGAAGAAACTTGCACTTGGATCATTGGGATCAATGCTTTTTTCCCCATTCAAGAGGCACAGCCGTTGATTCCTATCCATAGAACAATTACTGTCCGGGATTTACTTTATCTATCGTAATAACAAAAGTTGAGTCTTGATTTACGGATCCATCAGGATCCCATGGGTTAGCCAACCGCCCAACCACTGTAGTGATGGGATCCAATTAAGAATTTGGTTAGGTTTTGTCTCGGGTACCAAGGAAAAGAGTTCCCAGGCCCCCTAGCCGGATATTCATGATGCAAAAATAAAACTAGTCATACCACTTATACACCCAATATGAAATTGCCTTTTTCACAGATTCAATCAGTTTTAAAACAATCCTTTAATAAAACCATAGTATCACTGATCACCATCTTCCAATTTATCCGGTTGATTCTTAATTTCCCATCATTCCTTCATCAGAGTATCTATGGCATCATTGGCAACTAGAACGCTCACCACTTGTCCACTCAGGGGCCGTTTCAATAGTTCCTAGCCCATAATACTCAGCAATATAATCACTTATCAAGATGGACTCTCGTTGAAGATCAGCAAGATCAACCAACAGATCCATATAAAGAGCCATGGACTCATCCATTGAAGACCAGCAAGGTCAATCAACCAGATTCACGCCCGGTTTCAGAAAACAACTCTTACTCCTTGTTCCAATATCTTCCTCGACGCACGCGTGGGTATCCTGGGCGACCCAGAGCCCGAGCACCGTATGGTCAGCACTCTCTAGGATCCTTCGCAGGTGACCTAGCGCTTCACTCATAGGCCGCTTCCTTGGCCCCTCATCCACCGTACCAGAAGCTCACCATTTTAATCGCACCAAGGCTGGTCAAGACCTCGGCCGACCTTGCTACGTGAGACGTCCTCCATCGACTCTCCGTCAGCAGTTGCAACTTTATCAGTTAGGTCTCCACGACCTTAATCACAAGATGGTCAAAATGCTTTCCCAGCATTCTTGACATAAAACAGTCATTTACAAACAACATTTACAAACAGTCACAAAATACAGTTTGTATATCGAATTCCGTCTTTCCACATTATCCCTCCTCAATCCACATTACTTATTCCACATTCCCTTCATATGTACTCATTCTCATCCATTCATTCATATCAACGACACATTATTTCCCATACACATTCACCTTCATTATTCTTCATACACATCCATGCATACATCCATTTTCACATCCTCATTTATACATCCACATCCACATACATACATCCATACATACATACATCCATACATACACATCCACATGCATACATCCACATCTACATGCACACATCCATATATCCACATACATACATCCATTTTCTCATTCCCATTCATATAACCCCATACGCGTTCTCATCTACTCTTTTTCATCACATCCATTCTCACCCTATCACAACCCATATTCGTCTTATCTCATCACATACACTTCTTATCTCCTCCCATACACATCTTATCACATCTTAACTCTTCTTATCACATCCTAACTTATCTCATATGCATCTTATCACATCTTATCACATCTCATACACCCCTTATCACATCCTAACTCATCTCATATACATCTTATCACATCCTAACTCATCTCATATACATCTTATCACATCCTAACTCATCTTATCACATCCTAACTCATCTCATATACATCTTATCACATCCTAACTCATCTCATATGTATCTTATCACATCTTATCACTTCCCATATCTTTTATGCATACCTCTATGCATGAAATTCAATTATGCTAAAAATAACACTTTTATAATAAAATATTCATTTCTTATGCATACCTCTATGCATGAAATTCAATTATGCTAAAAGTAACACTTTTATAATAAAATATTCATCTCTTATACATACCTCTATGCATGAAATTCAATTATGCTAAAAGTAACTCTTTTATAATAAAATATTCATCTTTTATGCATACCTCTATGCATGAATTTTAATTATGATAAAAGTAACACTTTTATGATAAAATAATAATCTTTTATGCATACTTCTATGCATGAAAATCAATTATGCATAATATAAAAATCAATTTCTCTAGGCTTACAATGAATATCTTTCAATTAAATTTTTATAAAAATTTTGCCATAGCTCCGTTGCTATGACTGATAAATCTCAATTTTTCTAAGGGATAAAGCTTATCATTAAGGAAATAATTAGAATGATCCCCAATTGGATCATTAATCCATAATGGATTGAATCATCAATATTCATGAAATACATAAACTAAAAGTATAGGAAAAGCCATTAATTTGGTCTTAAGCATAGATTAATCTTGGATTAAGGAAAAACTTTATGAAAAGCTTCATTTGGATTGAGAAATGGTCATGAGTATGACTATTTCTTAAGTGAGAGAGAGAAAAAACCATTAGAATTAAACATAAATGGAAATTTATGTAATTCTTTACTATCATTAATCAATTATCTTTAATAGCATTCAAAAACCATACCAATTAAGCTTCTCAAGTTTGAGAGGGGTTAAGAAGAGAGAAACATTGAGAAATTATAGAAAAGATCAAAATTCACCATACTTACCTTACAAATTGCTTGATTCTTTGTTCACGGTAGAGGCCCCCAACCAATCAATTGGTTTAGTATGTTGATGGAGCCACCAATGGAAATTGAAGAAAGAAAGAAGTGTCAAAAACTAGTGAATTATTAAAGAATTCACAGTTCTTGGCTTAGGTGGAGTAGAGTAACAATGTGTAAACACTATATTTTTTTCAACAAGGGAAGGCTTCTATTTATAGGAAAAATTGAGCTCCTAACCAAACAAACTGATTCTAGAATTTTCCAAGTCAGTTTGGTCACTTTTTGACCATTTTTAGGTCAGTTAAGCTAACTTTTTGGAACTAGACTTGAATGAGGAGAGAGGAGAGATGAAATATCTCAATTTTTATGAGTTTAAAACTCATTCAAGCATGTGAAATATGCACCTCCTTTAAAGAACTCCCCTTCCTTACATATGTGTCAAAATGGAATCATTATACCCAAAATATCTCATATTTTTAATATTGCTCATAGTTTTTTACTAATAAACCTTGTACATTTTCAACTCTTCATCTTATGTGAGCATTTACTCATTCTTGGATACCCAAAATATCTCATATTTTTAATATTGCTCATAGTTTTTTACTAATAAACCTTGTACATTTTCAACTCTTCATCTTATGTGAGCATTTACTCATTTTTGGGTATCTTCTTTTACAATTTGGATTTATCTCCTTCCTACACATGGATTGATGCTATTGGCCTATAGGAACCTTAATTGGACCATAATCCAAAAATTTCTGAAAATCTAGACCCTTAGGCTAAGGTCCTTTATACCCATTTCCAATAAATTCTAATTGCACATTGGAAAGTTATTTTTGAATTTCTGTTTCAGGGGAACTTATTTTAATAAAATGAGATAATTTTCTATCCAAAAATATTAAAAATCTAAATATTCTCTCTCTAGGTTAAAATAGTTAGAAACAAGGTCTTTATATTTCTGAAGAGGGATTGATTACAGGGGAAGATACTAGACATCAAAAGGGGGTTGGGGGAGGAATCTTACATTCTATCCCACTTAAAAAACACGAGATGTCCTCATCTCGCAACTTGGGATAATTTCGCAAGATGCACGAATAAAGATTAACCACCAAGAAAAGTCTCAAAGAGAGTAAGATTCAAGACAAGAACAAGATTTAAACTTTATTCATTCTTGGAACATATATAGTAAAGATAGAAGAACTCTTTACACTTCCATAAGCCCGTCCATCATATGATCACAAAAGCAGCACTCACAAGATGCGCATGTATAAGGTAACTCATCTATGGGAATAATTCTGTTGGTTATTGTCGCACCTATCTCAGTGGTATGAGGTGATCTAACAAAAGGACCTCTGAGAGGTAAGCCAAAAACGGGGTAAAGGCATATCTTCTGATGAGGAAGAAAACACGCCAGTAAGAAGACCCGCTCAGAAAACCCAAGATGCCTTGATCTCATGACGCAGTAGTATCGGGGACCCAAACCCAAAGCTTCAATAACCATGGCCAAGCGGACATTGTTACGAAAATGCTGCTGACCCCAGGGTGTTACCCTAGTTATGTTTTGATAGGTCCGCCATTTGGTCTGAGCTACAGAAGTTCCCAAGTGAGGAAAAAATGAGCGCTCATACTGTTCTATAAAATCCTTCTTCACAGACTCGCTTGCATCTTGAAGGTGAGAAATCATCATGGATAAAACTAATTCTTGTTGCCAAGCCATGAAGGAGATTAAGAAAGAAGGAGATCGATGGGAGTAAGATTACGGTGAGCGATAAGTAAAAGTTACGACTTATATAAAGGAAGGAGCTAGCGTAACTTAGAAGCCAACGGTAACTTGCCACTGAAGTTTTACCGTCTTTCCATGATTTGGGTTTGGCACAATTTTCTATAGAAGGCATTAAGAACTTTGAGATGAGGAGATAAAAGAAGCTAGTAAGCTAAGTCACTTACTTTCTTTGAATTCAGATAAGGCTCACAATATCTGGGGGATAACTTCTTAAACTCCCCAATAGATAAAGAACTTCTTTTGGGCCGTACTCGAATGAAGACCAAAACCTTGGTATCCAAAACACCGATTTTTACTTATGCACTCATTGTTCTGAATCCTTAAAACAGGTGGAACTCCTGAGAAGTATTCTAGGGAAAGGGTCTTCCTTTTTTAAACAGAATCTTTCTTTTATTTTAGAGAGGGAATAATTATAAGATCAAAAAGGGAGATTCTTACTCCTGTATACCTCGAAGGTTGGGGAGAAATCTTACATTCTACCCCATTTAAAAAAGTGCGAGATGTCCTCATCTCGCAAGGTAGAGGATAACTCTTTTTCTTAAGATCTAATTTTTTTCTGGGATTCCTTATATTCTGGTCAACCCAACAAAATACTGGGATAAATATCCCTTATATAGAACTCATAATTAAATAACAATTCATTCAGATCTTATCATTCATATCTTTAACATGATAATGGTCCATTAGACTGAAAAATTTCCTTCTGAACATTCCTCCACGGGAATTTCAATCAAGCAAGTTCTCAATTTGTCATCCCTTAACTTGATCTACCGATCAAGTGTTAACAGTAACAATTTGACAGCACAACCCACTAATCTCATAGTGATTTGCTGAATTCATTATCATCATTCTAGTTATGAATATCATCACAGGGACTCGTCCCATTCCTCTTCATTGTGGTTTCATTATATTTTAACTAAATTTCAGAATTCATCATTTTTCAATCAGAATTTTCAATCAGAATCCAAATCAATTCATCAATTCTCAAACAGAATTAAAAATCATATCAACCACATTCGAAATCATCATTCTGGATAGCATTAACGCTTATAATTTCAAGTCTTAGATTTACTCGTATATACTATCAGTAAAGAGCTGCAGTTATACTCTCGGTATATACGGTAGTCACGGCCCTTGGAATTATAAGGTAAATACCATCATGTCTAGGCCTCAAGCAAGTCAGGGATTCTATATAATTGCGGTATTTCCATCTGAAGACCTAATTACCAAATTATGAATTTCAGTTTGAATATCAAGCTGTATGAATTATATCACACAATTACAACCTTTTTGTGCTTCTTGATAAATTTTTGACATATTTGGTTTTTCAGTTGATCTTTATTAGCCAAATGCTCTGATACCAACTGTGAGATCCCCCTGTTCCCACCGGGCAACAGATTCGGGGTATTAGAAGCGGAAGTAGCACCTCTCGTGCAGGACAGGGGTCCCACATTCAGGGCCTCGCCCATGGATATCTGGACAAGAGACTAATTCGACGGTTGTTTCAAAACCGAACCCGAAAAAACTTCCTTTACCCGGAAAACACGGGCGATTTCACCAAGAAAAAAGAACTTTTTACTCTAACGTAGTCAAGATCCTTTTTGATCAAGCTGATCCAATTGCATCTTCAAGATACTTGATCAGATCAAGGAAGAAACTTGCACTTGGATCATTGGGATCAACGCTTTTTTCCCCATTCAAGAGGCACAGCCGTTGATTCCTATCCATAGAACAATTACTATCCGGGATTTACTTTATCTATCGTAATAACAAAAGTTGAGTCTCGATTTACGGATCCATCAGTCCAGCCTAACCCCATCCGCCGATCCCATGGGTTAGCCAACCGCCCAACCACTGTAGTGATGGGATCCAATTAAGAATTTGGTTAGGTTTTGTCCCGGGTACCAAGGAAAAGAGTTCCCAGGCCCCCTAGCCGGATATTCATGCAAAAATAAAACTAGTCACACCACTTACACACCCAATATGAAATTGCCTTTTTCACAGATTCAATCAGTTTTAAAACAATCCTTTAATAAAACCATAGTATCACTGATCACCATCTTCCAATTTATCCGGTTGATTCTTAATTTCCCATCATTTCTTCATCAGAGTATCTATGGCATCATTGGCAACTAGAATGCTCACCACCTGTCCACTCAGGGGCCATTTCAATAGTTCCTAGCGCATAATACTCAGCAATATAATCACTTATCAAGATGGACTCTCGTTGAAGATCAGCAAGATCAACCAACAGATCCATATAAAGAGCCATGGACTCATCCATTGAAGACCAGTAAGGTCAATCACCCAAATCCATGCCCGGTTTCAGAAAACAACTCTTACTCCTTGTTCCAATATCTTCCTCGACGCACGCGTGGGTATCCTGGGCGACCCAGAGCCCGAGCACCGTATGGTCAGCACCCTCTAGGATCCTTCGAGTCGCAGGTGACCTAGCGCTTCACTCATAGGCCGCTTCCTTGGCCCCCAATCCACCGTACCGGAAGCTCACCATTTTAATCGCACCGAGGCTGGTCAAGACCTCGGCCGAGACCTTGCTACGCGAGACGTCTTCCATCGACTCTCCGTCAGCAGTTGCAACTTTATCAGTTAGGTCTCCACGACCTTAATCACAAGATGGTCAAAATGCTTTCCCAGCATTCTTGACATAAAACAGTCATTTACAAACAACATTTACAAACAGTCACAAAATAGAGTTTCTATATCGAATTCCATCTTTCCACAATATCCCTCCTCAATCCACATTACTTATTCCACATTCCCTTCATATGTACTCATTCTCATCCATTCATTCATATCAACGACACATTATTTCCCATACACATTCACCTTCATTATTCTTCATACACATCCATGCATACATCCGTTTTCACATCCTTATTTATACATCCACATCCACATACATACATCCATACATACACATCCACATGCATACATCCACATCTACATGCATACATCCATACATCCACATACATACATCCATTTTCTCATTCCCATTCATATAACCCCATACGCCTTCTCATCTATTCTTTTTCATCACATCCATTCTCACCCTATCACAACCCATATTCGTCTTATCTCATCACATACACTTCTTATCTCCTCCCATACACATCTTATCACATCTTAACTCTTCTTATCACATCCTAACTTATCTCATATGCATCTTATCACATCTTATCACATCTCATACACCCCTTATCACATCCTAACTCATCTCATATACATCTTATCACATCCTAACTCATCTTATCACATCCTAACTCATCTCATATACATCTTATCTCATATACATCTTATCTCATCCTAACTCATCTTATCACATCCTAACTCATCTCATATACATCTTATCTCATCCTAACTCATCTTATCACATCCTAACTCATCTCATGTACATCTTATCATATCCTAACTCATCTCATATGCATCTTATCACATCTTATCACTGCCCATATCTTTTATGCATACCTCTATGCATGAAATTCAATTATGCTAAAAATAACACTTTTATAATAAAATATTCATTTCTTATGCATACCTCTATGCATGAAATTCAATTATGCTAAAAGTAACACTTTTATAATAAAATATTCATCTCTTATGCATACCTCTATGTATGAAATTCAATTATGCTAAAAGTAACTCTTTTATAATAAAATATTCATCTTTTATGCATACCTCTATGCATGAATTTTAATTATGATAAAAGTAACACTTTTATGTTAAAATAATAATCTTTTATGCATACTTCTATGCATGAAAATCAATTATGCATAATATAAAAATCAATTTCTCTAGGCTTACAATGAATATCTTTCAATTAATCTAGGATGATAATTCCTAGAATATGGTAGGAAATCCTCTTTTCGTGCTTTGAATAAATTATTTTATACGTAATTTTTATAAAAATTTTGCCATAGCTCGCTGCTATGACTGATAAATCTCAATTTTTCTAAGGGATAAAGCTTATCATTAAGAAAATAATTAGAATGATCCCCAATTGGATCATTAATCCATAATGGATTGAATCATCAATATTCATGAAATACATAAACTAAAAGCATTGGGAAAGCCATTAATTTGATCTTAAGCATAGGTTAATCTTGGATTAAGAAAAAACTTTATGAAAAGCTTCATTTGGATTGAGAAATAGTCATGAGTATGACTATTTCTTAAGTGAGAGAGAGAAAAAACCATTAGAATTAAACATAAATAAAAATTTATGTAATTCTTTACTATCATTAATTAATTAACTTTAATAGCATTCAAAAACCATACCAATTAAGCTTCTCATTCTTGAGAGGGGTTGAGAAGAGAGAAACATTGAGAAATTATAGAAAAGATCAAAATTCACGATACTTACCTTACAAATTGCTTGATTCTTTGTTCACGGTAGAGGCTCCTAACCAATCAATTGGTTTAGTATGTTGATGGAGCCACCAATGGAAATTGAAGAAAGAAAGAAGTGTCAAAAACTAGTGAATTATTAAAGAATTCACAGTTCTTGGCTTAGGTGGAGTAGAGTAACAATGTGTAAACACTATATTTTTTTCAACAAGGGAAGGCTTCTGTTTATAGAAAAAATTGAGCTCCTAACCAAACAAACTGATTCTAGAATTTTCCAAGTAAGTTTGGTCACTTTTTGACCATTTTTAGGTCAGTTAAGCTAACTTTTTGGAACTAGACTTGAATGAGGAGAGAGGAGAGATGAAATATCTCAATTTTTATGAGTTTAAAACTCATTCAAGCATGTGAAATATGCACCTCCTTTAAAGAACTTCCCTTCCTTACATATGTGTCAAAATGGAATCATTACACCCAAAATATCTCATATTTTTAATATTGCTCATAGTTTTTTACTAATAAACCTTGTACATTTTCAACTCTTCATCTTATATGAGCATTTACTCATTTTTGGATACCCAAAATATCTCATATTTTTAATATTGCTCATAGTTTTTTACTAATAAACCTCGTACATTTTCGACTCTTCATCTTATGTGAGCATTTACTCATTTTTGGGTATCTTCTTTTACAATTTGGATTTATCTCCTTCCTACACATGGATTGATGCTATTGGCCCATAGGAATCTTAATTGGACCATAATCCAATTTTTTTTGAAAATCTAGACCCTTAGGCTAAGGTCCTTTTTATACCCATTTCCAATAAATTCTAATTGCACATTGGAAAGTTATTTTTGAATTTCTGTTTCAGGGGAACTTATTTTAATAAAATGAGATAATTTTCTATCCAAAAATATTAAAAATCTGAATATTCTCTCTCAAGGTTAAAATAGTTAGAAACAAGGTATTTATATTTCTGAAGAGGGATTGATTACAGGGGAAGATACTAGACATCAAAAGGGGGTTGGGGGAGGAATCTTACAATTACCTTGGAGGTCTGAAAACCTAGGAAGACTTTTGTTGAAGTTAGAAAGTCAATACGGAGGGGGGAGCATAACCACCATAAATTCTTCCACAAGAAAAATCAATGTTGCACTCCATAGGGATGGACTATAACACACACCATGTTATGCAAGGTAGAAGTCCCTCACCATCTTGCTTAACCCCAAGAACTAAAAAAGCTCAGCCTCTTCTGAGTCAAAACATAATCAAGAGTTGGCAAAGAAAAAGATAGAGGCCAATGTTATGGGCTACCACACCTCCAAGAGGGAACTCAATGCATTCACCTAAAGGATGAGCAATAGATCACAGCTGTCATAGGGCACTTTTACCAATGCTTCAAACTTGAGTCCCTTGAGGCCTCCAAACTTGAGTCCCTTGAGGCCTCCAAGCTTGAGTCCCTTGAGGCCTCCAAGCTCACTTGTTAAGCTCCAAACCTCCACGCTGTCACCATAGAGTCGCTCGCACCGTCACATAAGGCAATCACTCTCTCTCACTCTCCCACACAAGCATGAATCATACAAGCATAGAAGAGAAACAAGTATGAATCATACAAGCATAGAAGAGAAACAATGCTAGAATGCTCTCTCTCTCAATCTCTCTCAAGACACAAGGAAGAGCTCTCTATAACACAAAAGGGGATTGTGTCTTTTCATTATGAGAAAATGCCTTATATACATTTGGCCCTTATTCACACGGGCACCCAAAACTTACTTAACTAGGCCTTGGGTGGCCAATATCTCACAATGTAGAACTTTTATAGTACCATTTCATGACACTTATTGATGTCTTCAATTGGAGAATCATGTTTGTTAATCCAAAATGGGATTAACGTCCCCCCCTTCCTAATGTAGGTTCTGTTTGCAGAACCTGTTACCGAGGTCTAAAGACCTAGTCACACGAAACTCATGTCGGTAGGAATTTCTTCGTGACTAGAGCTTTTCGAGTGTGTGTCTGAACGCTGAGTGGGAGCGCCAAAATCCTGTGTCCACCATGTCTTCGAATGTTACATACATGTAGCCCGGAAGATATCTTAGACAATGGCAGTAGAGCATCATGTCTCTGTTGGATGGCCCTTGATTCATGCCAAACTTCAATTGTTCAACTTAATAGCCATCAAAGGGCTCCTTAGGTTGATCAATCAGCACCACTAGCAATTTCAGAAATCTAACACTTGCCACAATTGCTGGGTCCGGAATTCTTTACCATGCTTGTATCCATGTAAGCATTTGCTTTCTTTGCTCCCGTATTTCTGCAAATGTCACTGGCATGAAGATTGGAAAGTTGTAGCAAACATGGGAGTTGCGCCTTTTGGCTTCTTAAAACTCTAGCAGCGTCCATCTTCTCTTAACTGGCATGTATAATGGGTGTACCCGCTGTGTTGGTGGCATGCACATATAGACCTAGCTGTACTTTGGAATTGTCAAGAACTCCTTCCGTTGTATTTCAAAATCTTCCAATTTGGGTTGCACCTCAATGGTGACAATGGTGGCATAGTCACCTCTTGTGTGTACATGGTGTGCCTTCCTCCACCTGCAGAATAAGTAGCTGATCATGAAGGTGACGATTCTTATTTCCAACAAGGCAAATAATTGGGGGTTTGACAACTTTGTGTGCTTTGCCACATTTTCCCATAATGTTTCCTCTCTAGCCAAAGGAATTAATTCTTCTAATTTAGGGTGAGGAGCTCGTAGAGGGTATGACATATTGTGCTGCTTTGTTGGTGTGATCTCAGAGTAGGCGTCTAGCATGATCTGTCGAGTTGGCTCAAATGGAATGATTTGCATGAGGACCTTGAACATTAATTTTGGATTTAAGAGAGGATTGCCGGCACAAATGAAACCCTCGTACTCTGCACCAAACAATGATTCCAAAATTATGTCATCAATGAATGCTTCAATATTATCTATGGGGAATAGGATAGCATACCTCTTGAGGGTGCCATTGTGGAGACTGGTGAGGTGCCAGTATCTCCTCGTGGGGGGGAGAGGGTTAGTGGGAAAATCTATTTGTTGAGAAATGAAGGTTGAGAAAATGCAGTCAGCTTGAGATGTGTTAGTAGGTGGCGTATTAGGATAGGGGTTAAGTAGTTTACTAGCCACATTAGAATAGACCAGGTAAGTTGACTTTGAAGATGAGGATGAGGTGGATGCTAGAGAATATGTCAGTGATGATGAAGTGTTGGATGTTGTGATCAGGTTGTTGGAAGACGAAGAAAGCTGAGGATGCTGACCAGGGAGTGCAATGGGTTGCTGACTTGGGATGTTTGGTTGTCAAAGCTCATAGTGATTCTGGGGTTTTTTTGTGTGGAGGTGATGATATATTGGGGGAATGGAATAAAGGCCAGTGGGAGTTATAGAAAATTGCAAAGTATAGTGGATCATATGAAGGGAATAGTACTGGTAGGGATGAAAAGATTGGAAGGGAGGTAGGCTGGATTTTAACAATGTGTGAAGTCTATCTGCAGGTTTTTGATCCATATGGATGGATCAGGTCGATTGGAAGGCGGTGGAGGATAGCTTTATATCTCTTTGATCCAGGGGTCCAGGGGATAACTCATCTCTCCACAAGCTACTCTATACTTGTGCCTTTGTTGTATATGGACTTGTACAGAGTAGCTTGTGGAGAGATGAGTTTGAAGCTTAGAGGAAATAGTGAAACACATGAATGTGTTTCACCATGATGGGGGGTGGGCTAAATGTGTGGGGAATCCTAGCCCTGTAAGGTCCTTGTCCCCACTGCACAAACGAATTCAGGGCCACTAGCAGTGGAAGTAGCACTTCTTGCATGGGCCAGGGTCCCTCACTCGGGGCCTCGCCCACGGATATCCGGATGAGAGACTAATGCATTGGTTCTTCCAAAACTGAACCCTGAAAAACTTTCCATTGCCTGAAAAGCACGGGCGATTCCTCCAGGATAATTTTTCTCCACAAGCTACTCTATACTTATGCCTTTGTTGTATATGGACTTGTACAGAGTAGCTTGTGGAGAGATGAGTTTGAAGCTTAGAGGAAATAGCGAAACACATGAATGTGTTTCACCATGATGGGGGGTGGGCTAAATGTGTGGGGAATCCTAGCCCTGTAAGGTCCGTGTCCCCACTGCGCAACAAATTCAGGGCCACTAGCAGTGGAAGTAGCACTTCTTGCACGGGCCAGGGTCCCTCACTCGGGGCCTCGCCCACGGATATCTGGATGAGAGACTAATGCATTGGTTCTTCCAAAATTGAACCCTGAAAAACTTTCCATTGCCCGAAAAGCACAGGCGATTCCTCCAGGATAATTTTTCTCTAACGTAGTTAAAAAAGTCTTAACTAATTGAACTGATCTGACCAAACGCGCAAGTCCCATAATTAGATCAGGGAAATATTGCACTTGGATCGTAGAGACCAATGCTTTTTCCTCATTGAGAGGCACAGCCGTTGATTCTTTTCCATAGAACAATTTTTATCCAGGATTTACTTCATCTATCGTACCATAATAGAATTGAGTCTCAATTTAGGGATCCATCTAACCCCATCTAGTCCCATGGGTTAGAACCACTGTAGTGATGGGATCCAATTAAAAATTTAGTTAGGTTTTGTCCTGGGTACCAGGGAAAAGAGTTCCCAGGCCCCCTATCTGGATATTCATGCAAACTTAAAACTAGTCACACCACTTACACACCCCCAACATGAATTGCCTTTCTCACAGATTCAACTGTCTTTAAAACAATCATTTAATGAAATCATAGTCACTGATCATAATCCTCCAAAAATTTTCGGTTGAATTCTAATTTCCGATCATTTCTTCTTCAGTGTACCTATGGCATCATTCGCAACCAGAACGCTCATCACCTGTCCACTCAGGGGTGTTTTTGATGGTTCCTAGCTCATAGTACTCGGCAATATTCACATATCAAAATGGAATCTTCGTTGAAGATCAGCAAGATCAACCAACAGATCCATATAAAACAACCGTAGACTCATCCGTTGAGGACCAGCAACGTCAATCAACCAGATCCATGCTCGATTTCAGAAAACAACTCTTACTCCTTGTTCCAATATTTTTCACGATGCACATGTGGGTATCTTTGACGACCCAGAGCCCGAGCACCGTATGGTCAGCACCCTCTAGGATCCTTCATAGGTCACGTAGCGCTTCACTCATAGGCCGCTTCCTTGGTGCCTCATCCACCATACCGGAAGCTCACCATTTTAATTGAGGCTGGTCAAGACCTCGGTCGATAGCTACATGATGAGACGTCCTCCATTGACTCTCCATCAGCCGTTGCAACTTTATCAGATTAGGTCTCCACGACCTCATTCGTAAGATGGTCAAAATGCTTCCCCATCATTCTTGACTTAAAACAGTCATTAAAAAAAAGGTCATAAATACAGTTTCTATAGCGAACTCTCATCTTTCCACATTGTTCCACATCATTCCTCATTTATTTCATCTATATTTCCTTTCTCATCACATCATACTTATTCACATCACAATTCACATGACACCACATCAATTCTCGTCCATCACATTCAATTACATCACATCCATTTACACCCATCACATCTCATTCATTCATATCCATCACATTCGTTCATTCATACCACCACATACATTCTCATAGCCATCCCATCACATACATTCTATCCACATTATATCACATCACTTCTGTCCACACTATATCTCATTCATACACATCCATCCAATCATTCACCCCTGTACGACTACCCACATCTATTCATACATTCATATCTATCACTTCACATCCACATATATTCATGTCACATCACATCATTTTTCATCACATCACATTCCTTTGCATACACATCCACATCACATTCTTTTACATACATTCACATCCATTCTTTCACATACATCTACTCACATCCCATATCATTCATTTACATCTTGAATCACATGACATCACATCTCATCACATCTATTCACCTCACATCACATCTCATTACATCTATTCACCTCACATCTCTTCACCCCTCTTCACATCACATCTATCCATCCATTCATGCACATCTATCTGATTCACATCACATCTATCCATCCATTCATGCACATCTATCTGATTCACATCACACATCTCATCACATCTATTCACCTCACATCTATCCATCCCTTCATTCACATCTATCTGATTCACATCACACATCTCATCACATCTATTAACCTCACATCTCATCACCTCTATTCACATCACATCTATGCATCCCTTCATTCACATCTATCTGATTCACATCACATCTATGCATCCCTTCATTCACATCTATCTGATTCACATCACACATATCTTCACATCTATTTACCTCACATCTCATTACCTATATTCACATCACATCTATTCATCTCTTCATTCACATCTATCTGATTCTCATCACATCTATTCATCTCTTCATTCACATCTATCTGATTCTCATCACACATCTCTTCACATCTATTTACCTCACATCTCATCATCTCTATTCACATCACATCTGTTTACCTCACATCTCATCACACATCTCATCACACATCTCTTCACATCTATTTACCTCACATCTCATCACACATCTCATCACACATCTCTTCACATCTCTTCACATCTATTTACCTCACATCTCATCACCTCTATTCACATCACATCTATTCATCCCTTCATTCACATCTATCTGATTCTCATCACACATCTCTTCACATCTATTTACCTCACATCTCATCACCTCTATTTACATCACATCTATGCATCCCTTCATTCACATCTATTTGATTCACATCACACAACACATCTCATCACTTCTATTTACTTCATATCTCTTTTTCTTCCTGAATTATCTTTCTCGAAAAGGGAATGATATTTCAATTACTAATTTATTGAATTTCATTCATTGAATATTCACTTAACTGATTTCTAAATTAATCATCATAAATTTCGATGGAATAACTTAATCATTTATCTGAATATTTTGACTTCGATAGATTTTTTGAATTTTCTCTTTAAAAATCGAGTGAATATAAAACGATAGAATTTTCCCTGTCAGAGTATTTACTTATTCATTTATCAAATATTCATGGAAATTGAACACAGAATCAAAGAGAATCTAATTTTGATATAAAAATTCTTTATGCATCTATTTATGCATAAAATTAATTTAATAGGAATAACACTTTTAAAATAAAAAGATTTCCAATATGCATCTTTCTATGCATAGAAATTGAATCTGATGAAAATGACACTTATAAAAATATTTCTATTATGCATCTTTCCATGCATAGAAATTGAATCGAATGAAAATAACACTTTTATAATTAAAATATTTCTATTATGCATCTTTCCATGCATAGAAATTGAATCTGATGAAAATGACACTTTTATAATAAAAATTTTCAATATGCATTTTTCTATGCATAGAAATTGAATCTAATGAAAATAACACTTTTATAATTAAAAAATATCCAATATGCATCTTTCTAAGCATAGAAATTGAATCTAATGAAAATAACACTTTTGTAATAAAAAATATCCAATATGCATCTTTCTATGCATAAAAATTAAATCTAATGAAAATAACACTTTTATAATAAAAGTATTTCTATTATGCATCTTTCCATGCATAGAAATTGAATCTAATGAAAATAACACTTTTATAATAAAAATATTTCTATTATGCATCTTTTCATGCATAGAAATTGAATCTGATAAAAATGACACTTTTATAAATAAAAATTTCCAATATGCATCTTTCCATGGATAGAAATTGAATCTAATAACACTTTTATAATAAAAAATATCCAATATGCATCTTTCCATGCATAGAAATTGAATCTAATGAAAATAACACTTTTATAATTAAAAAATATCCAATATGCATCTTTCCATGCATAGAAATTAAATCTAATGAAAATAACACTTTTATAATAAAAAAATATCCAGTATATATCTTTCCATGCATAGAAATTGAATCTAATGAAAATAACACTTTTATAATAAAAAAATATCCAATATGCAACTTTCTATGCATAGAAATTGAATCTAATGAAAATAACACTTTTATAATAAAAGAAAATCCTTTTATACATCTATTTATGCATAAAATAGGAATAACACTTTTAAAATAAAAAGAAATTCTTTTAGAATGCACAAACGGTGGAGATTTTTCTTTTTGAATAACATAAAGATAAAACTTATTTCCACAAAATTTAAAATTTTTTTACCATAACCTCCTTTGTATGGACCATTTCTCAATTTTTACATTCTAAATTTACTTTAAATTTTATCCCAAGATGAAATAAAGCACTCTAATCATATCAATTTTTCACTTCTAAAGAGTAATCAATAGGAAAAGTTTAAATCAATTTATTTGTTACTCATTTCAGGATAAAGAAAGGCTGAAATTCTTAATGATGAAGAGAAGAGGGAAGCCTTTTCATCAAGGCTTATAGTCCATAATCACATTAAAAAGCAAAGAATTTAGAAAATCATAGATTAGAATTAAAGAAAAGTAGAAGTAATAACTTACATGGAGTTTTGTGAGCTTTCCTTTGGCTTGAGGGATTGAGGGTTCTACTCTTGTTTGGATCAAGAGCGGCCACCAATTCTTTATAGAGGAATTATTCAAAAACAAGTGAATTATCAAGTGAATTCAATATTTTTGGCTCTAGGGAGGAGTAGAGTAACACTATATAAACACTATTAAACTTTTACAAAGGGGGAGGCTTCTATTTATAGGAAAAAGTGAGCCTCAGACCAAGCAAATTGATTCTAGAATTTTCCAGATCAGTTTGGTCAATTTTTGGGTCAGTTGAGCTTACTTTTTGGAACTAGACTTGAATAAGGAGAGAGGAGAGATGAAATATCTCATTTTATTGGTTTAAAATGGAAAGCAATGATGAGAAAAAAGGTGCCTCCTTCATGAGGGGGAATCCCTATTTTGAGGTGTCAAAAATTAAATTTTTAACTATTTTCCTTAGTCCACTCTTCATCTTATGTGAGTATTTACTCATTTTTGGGGGGTTTTTCTTTATTTCTTCAAGTTATCTCCTCCCTACATTTGGATTAATCTAATTGGTCCCTCAAAACCTTAATCCAAAATTTTTAAAAAATTTGGACCCTTAGGCTAAGGCCTTTTGAGCAGATTATAATTTATTTCTAATGCACCTTAGGAAATTCTTTTTAAACTTCTATTCTGGGGGAATTTAGTTTAATAAGAAAGGATATTTTTCCATCCAAAGATATCTAAAAACTGAGTTACCTCTCTCTAGAACATTTTCTCTCTCTAGGCCAAAATAGGTAAAAACAAGATCTTTTATTATTTTGAAAAGGGGATTGATTGCACAGGAAGAAACTGGACATCTTGAGGGACTGGGGAGGAATCTTACAAGCCCACTCCAAAATATGGTGTGAAGATGGAAACATTGTACATAATAAGCTGTGTGATGGATCCCAAGAGGTAAAAGACGCTTTGAAATTCGAATGGATAATGTGCAGGTGAGCCAAACGAAAATAGCAAGTGCATGGTGACCATAAGGAAGCAGGCAGGTGCAAAGTTCTTGAAGAGAAAAGGAAGGCGATGCCGGTTCAAGAGGGGGAATCGAGTTTTTGCAGAGGAATCTCCAAGAAAAGTGGTTTGAATGTATTGAAGATATACACAAAAAGGAGAAGGGAGACAAATCAGCCAACAGTTAGCTATCAGCTGATTTGAAATCAGCATGGTCAGCACAGAGAGAGAGTATTCAGTTGAGGAACAACTACTATCAAATTAGAGGGTTTCTAGAGTGATATTATGTTAATTTTAGTGTAGCCCCTCAAGGTTTGAGAACTTCATACAACTCATGGGAGGAGGATTCTAATTAAAGAGAGTGAGTTGGATCAGTCGGTGTTGATTCCGACTACTAAGTGAGTTCCTAGTCAGGTTCAGACAAGAAGGTGTCAGCACAAGGTCAGCTGAGGGTTGGAATAGGATGAACTAGGATGGTTCTGAGGATGTGGATTTGTGTTTAGCTAATAATGGAGGATTGTAGAGGATCTAAGAAGACATAATTTGGACTGGTGTTAGCATCATCATTCAGATTCAGTTCTGTGTCAGCCTATAATCAGGGAGTCAGTTGGAGAGGAGTTTGGTTAGTCAGAGATTAGCTGTGGTCAGGAGAGGCTAATATGTGTTTGATTTGAGGATTTGGATGTCAATGCTAGCCTAAGAGGAAATCTGAAGTCATCAACTAGATCAAATAGGGAGATTGGGAGGGTGTTGAAGTGTCCAAAAAGGAGGTAGCTGGAGGACTAGGGGGGGACAGTTGCAAGTTTGGTTGGTACCCTTTGAGCTGGGATCTGAGTGTCCTGGAGTTCTGATCCCTACATTTTATCTTCTTGTGTGTCTATAGTGTGTATAGAGGCGATCACCTAGCCACCACACAATGTGTCTCTTCAGCACATTTAGACAAGGATGTTTACATGAAATAATTAAAGAGAAATAGATAAATTACATCTCTCCACCAAATTTTGGGTTTTAGGTGACACGAGAGGACAATTTGTTAACCTCTTTGCCATATTTTAAGCCTCAAATTATTTACTAATTATTAGTTCCACCAAATTAAATTTTTGTGATCCTTTCTTTCGTTAGACCATAGGTTTGTGATGTACTAGATCTTGTCCTTGTGTTTACCTCTTTTTTCTTGAGTCAATAAATGATCCACTTTGACTTTTCTCAAGCCAACTTATTAGGGTACCTCATTTTTCTTAAGTCAATAATGATCCAGCTTATTAGGGTACCATCATGTATCCTTCTATTTTGAGACACCAATTTTTGGTTTTTGAGTTTTGCCACTTTGTGGATTGTTGAAAGAGGATCTCTAGTCCACCTTTCATTTCTATTTATGTTCCAAGGCAATGTTATTGAGCTGGATTAATCCACCTTTTTCACTTCCATCTACTTTATCCTTTGAGCTGGATTAATCCACCTTTTTCACTTTCACTTTGCTCAAGCCGGCTTATTAGGGTACCATCATGTATCCTTCTATTTTGAGACACCAATTTTTGGTTTTTGAGTTTTGCCACTTTGTGGATTGTTGAAAGAGGATCTCTAATACACCTTTCATTTCTATTTATGTTCCAAGGCAATGTTATTGAGTTGGATTAATCCACCTTTTTCACTTTTAATCCACCTTTTTCACTTCCATCTACTTTATACTTTGATTCTGCTTTCTTTTAGGGTCATCTTCTTATATGTATCTTGAACCCTTCCCTTACTTGCGAATGTGATATGTTGACATGTATCACACATTCAAAGTTAAGAAGTGATGATTTGCAATTAAGAGCGATCATAATATTGAGGAGTTAGAAGGCCATGATGAAGTTGGGATCTCATTTAAAAACTAAGAGATGATCAAAGAGTCACCTTTTTATTTATTTCTTTTCTTGCAAGGATTTTATGCATGGGTGATAACAATTCACTATTTATAATGCATGCCCCTTGTAATGTAGTTCCCTACTTATGCATGAGCCTTGTAATGTAGTTCCCTACTTATGCATAATGCAAATATGGCATGTTGTACACAAGAAACTTGGTGAGGGTTCTATGGGTTATCGGACAAGGCCTCTATCCTATGTGCATGGTGTGTGAGTGAGATACTCTTGCACTTTCCTAGGAGTTTAGAAAAAAAGGGTTTATTGTCGATGGTGAAGCAATTTTTAACAAGGTATTTTCTTCCTTCAAAAGTCCTTCTTTGTGAATGTCTTCTCAACACATTTATGACACACATTAGCATAGTTGTGAATCTGCACTCTAAACGCATTCATGACACACATTAGCATATCCAAAAACAAAAGGCTTAGAATAGTTGTGAATTTGTCACCTTTTTAGGTGAGATCTTCCTAGAAAGGATCAGGCTGGCCAATTTCACATGTCAGGTCCTTTTAAGAGATTTGTAACTACACAACATTCATGTTGTTGGCGGAAAGCCAATGTACGTGATTATTCATATTAACTTATGATAGATATAGAATATCAAAAGATAACATTTCAAATAGATATAAATAAAAGATAAGTAATTGGCAACCATCAAAATGAATGAATGAGTACATAAGCTTTGCACTTTGCACCATAAGATGCTTATAGGTGTGATACAAAGTGTCACATACATTCAGTATGTCGGTTGGATTCTCATAGCTATTCAATAGATAATTATTGAATGACTAAGGATAAAACTAAGGGTTAACACCTAGCACACGAGGTGGGTATTCCGCCTAGTGGGACAAAAGATGAACCCACTTGATGATGAGGATAAGTCTAGGTAAAACCATATTTTGTAAATTCTTTAAAGAAATCCTCTTGAAATCCTAATCCAATTCTATCTAAAGGGTTTCTAAAATATATATCTATAATATGAGAAGGAATATCTGGATTATCCGGATTGCCAGATTCTTGATCATCTTTTGTCTGCTTGTTGGCTTCCAACTGGTTACTTTGACCATATAGTCAGGTAATGGCACTTTGTTTGCTCATGCCACTCATCTAGAAGACTGACCCTTCTATGCAGATTATTTGAATCGACCTGGTCGTTTTGCACTTTGTCGTTGATCCTTCGACCGGTTCAATGGTGGCACATCCCTGCTGAACTGTGCTAACGGTTTTCTGCATGATCTGCCAGTTTGAGGGAAGAGGAAAATTATTGGAGTGCAATGTTTCCATTGCGTCTAGCATACAGATTGTGTACCTCTGCATCTCCCTATCCAAAACTTGCACTGAACCTTTGAGCTCATGTTGCAGTCTTTAAAGATCTAGATTGTATGTATCCAACTTCTTCACTGTGTCTTAAGATGCATCTTTTTCCTTCAATTTATTGATCCTAGCTAAATCTTGAGCTGCTCCATCTTTATATTGTGCATTACACTCCTCCAGTTGTTGATTTGCCAGTTTTAAAGCTTCGACTTCATCTTCTAGCTGTGCATTACGCTCCTCCAGTTATTGATTTGCTAGTTTCAAAGCTTTAGCTTCATTTTTGAATTATTCTGCATTATTATGGATTGTTCACACTTGCTCTTGAATCAAGACATACTGTATTATGAGTTGAGCTAGAACTAGATCTTTAGAAGGACCTGCCTAGTCACCTTTGCCTTTACTTGTAGACTACTGTTGAACCATCTATGTGTTCTCTTTTGTTAGCTACTGAATAGGACCAAATTGTCCAACTGGTCTAGCTCGTCGGATCTGCGTTGTAAGATTCCTCCCCAGTCTCTCAAAATGTCCAGCATCTTCCCCTGTAATCAATCCCTCTTCAGAAATATAAAAGACTTGTTTCTAACTGTTTTAACTTAGAGAGAGAAAATATTTTAGAGAGAGAATATTCAGATTTTTAATATTTTTGGATAGAAAATTATCTCATCTTATTAAAATACCCTGAAACAAAAATTCAAAAAGAACTTTCCAATGTGCAATTGGAATTAATTGGAAATGGGTATAAAGGACCTTAGCCTAAGGGTCTAGATTTTCAAAAATTTTTGGATTATGGTCCAATTAAGGTTCCTATGGGCCAATAGCATCAATCCATGTGTAGGGAGGAGATAAATCCAATTTGTAAAAGAAGATACCCAAAAATGAGTAAATGCTCACATAAGATGAAGAGTTGAAAATGTACAAGGTTTATTAGTAAAAAACTATGAGCAATATTAAAAATATGAGATATTTTGGGTATCCAAAAATGAGTAAATGCTCACATAAGATGAAGAGTTGAAAATGTACAAGGTTTATTAGTAAAAAACTATGAGCAATATTAAAAATATGAGATATTTGGGTATAATGATTCCATTTTGACACATATGTAAGGAAGGGGAGTTATTTAAAGGAGGTGCATATTTCACATGCTTGAATGAGTTTTAAACTCATAAAAATTGAGATATTTCATCTCTCCTCTCTCCTCATTCAAGTCTAGTTTCAAAAAGTTAGCTTAACTGACCTAAAAATGGTCAAAAATTGACCAAACTGATTTGGAAAATTCTAGAATCAGTTTGTTTGGTTAGGAGCTCAATTTTTCCTATAAATAGAAGCCTCCTCCTTGTTGAAAAATATATAATGTTTATGCATCGTTACTCTACTCCACCTAAGCCAAGAATTGTGAATTCATTAATAATTCACTAGTTTTTGGAGCTTCCTTCTTTCTTC
This sequence comes from Cibotium barometz, assembly GCF_041138505.1. NCBI lineage: Eukaryota > Viridiplantae > Streptophyta > Polypodiopsida > Cyatheales > Cibotiaceae > Cibotium > Cibotium barometz. The sequence goes on from NC_141106.1 coordinate 536,354, forward strand.
AATCCCCATTAGTGGCTCCATCAACATACTTAACCAATTGATTGGTTGGGGGCCTCTACCGTGAACAAAGAATCAAGCAATTTGTAAGGTAATTAGTGAATTTTGATCATTTTCTATAATTTCTCAATGTTTCTCTCTTCTCAATCCCTCTCAAGCTTGAGAAGCTTAATTGGAATGGTTTTTGAATGTTATTGAAGTTAATTGATGAATGGTAGTGAAGAGTTACATAATTTGATGAATGCTATTGAAGTTAATTGATTAATGATAGTTAAGAATTACATAAATTTCCATTTATGCTTAATTCAAATGGTTTTTATGAAATTTCTCTCTCTCACTCAAGAAATGGTCATACTCATGACCCATTCTCAATCCAAATGAAGCTTTTCATAAAGCTTTTCCTTAATCCAAGATTAATCTATACTTGAGGTCAAATTAATGGCTTTTTTCTATGCTTTTAGTTTAAGTATTTCATGAATATTGATGATTCAATCCATTATGGATTATTGATCCAATTAGGGATCATTCTAATTATTTCTTAATGATAAGCTTTATCCCTTAGAAAAAATTGAGATTTATCAATCATAGCAGCGGAGCTATGGCAAAATTTTTATAAAAATTACGCATAAAATAATTTCATTCAAAGCATGAAAAGAGGACTTCCTACCATATTCTAGGAATTATCATCCTAGATTAATTGAAGATATTCATAGAGATATTAATTTTTATATTATGCATAATTGATTTTCATGCATAGATGTATGCATAAAAGATGATTATTTTATTGTAAAAGTGTTACTTTTATCATAATTGGATTTCATGCAGAGGTATGCATAAAAGTTGATTATTTTATTATAAAAGTGTGACTTTTAACATATTTGGATTTCATGCATAAAGGTATGCATAAAAGTTGATTATTTTATTATAAAAATGTGACTTTTATTATATTTGAATTTCATGCATAAAGGTATGCATAAAAGTTGATTATTTTATTATAAAAGTGTTACTTTTATCATATTTGGATTTCATGCATAGATGTATGCATAAAAGATGATTGTTTTATTGTAAAAGTGTTACTTTTATCATAATTGGATTTCATGCATAGAGGTATGCATAAAAGTTGATTATTTTATCATAAAAGTGTGACTTTTAACATATTTGGATTTCATGCATAAAGGTATGCATAAAAGTTGATTATTTTATTATAAAAATGTGACTTTTATTATATTTGGATTTCATGCATAGATGTATGCATAAAAGATGATTATTTTATTGCAAAAGTGTTACTTTTATCATAATTGGATTTCATGCATAGAGGTATGCATAAAAGTTGATTATTTTATTATAAAAGTGTGACTTTTAACGTATTTGGATTTCATGCATAAAGTATGCATAAAAGTTGATTATTTTATTATAAAAATGTGACTTTTATTATATTTGAATTTCATGCATAAAGGTATGCATAAATGTTGATTATTTTATTATAAAAGTGTTACTTTTATCATATTTGGATTTCATGCATAGATGTATGCATAAAAGATGATTATTTTATTGTAAAAGTGTTACTTTTATCATAATTGGATTTCATGCATATAGAGGTATGCATAAAAGTTGATTATTTTATTATAAAAGTGTGACTTTTAACATATTTGGATTTCATGCATAAAGGTATGCATAAAAGTTGATTATTTTATTATAAAAATGTGACTTTTATTATATTTGAATTTCATGCATAAAGGTATGCATAAAAGTTGATTATTTTATTTTAAAAGTGTGACTTTTATTATATTTGGATTTCATGCATAGAGGTATGCATAAATGATATTCTTTTATACTAAAAGTGTGATTTTCATCATAAATGGATTTTATGCATAACTTAGATGCATAAGAGAAATTCTTTTCTTCTAAAAGTGTAATTCCTACCAAATTGAATTTATGCATAAGAAGATGCATAAAAGATTGATTTTTATTTCGAAGGTGTTAGTCTCCTTAAATGGAATTTATGCATAAATAAATGTGTAGAGAAATCTTATATCAAATATAAGAATTCTCTTGTATTCTATAAAAAGATATGAAATGTGATAAGAGGTGTATGAGATGTGATAAGATGTGATAAGATGCATATGGGAAGTGATAGGATGTGATAAGAGGTGTATGAGATGTGAAAAGATGTGATAAGATGTGATAAGAGGTGTATGAGATGTGAAAAGATGTGTATGAGATGTGATAAGATATGATAAGAGGTGTATGAGATGTGATAGAATGTGTTAAGATGAGTTAGGATGTGTTAAGATATATATGGGATGTGTTAGGACGAGAATGGATGTAATATGGTTGTATGAATGTGATGTGGATGTATACATGTAGATGTGTATGTATGAATGTGAATGTGGATGTATGAATGTAGATACGGATGTGTATCTATGTATGTGAATGTGGATGTATGAATATGAATGTGGATGTGTGGATGTGGAAATGGAAGTGTGGATGTATGAATGTGGATGTGGATGTATGTATGTGGATATATAGATGTGAATGGGAATGTGGATGTGGATGTATGAATGTGAATGTGGATGTGGATGTGGATGTGGATGTATGGATGTGGATATGGATGTGTATGTATGAATGTGGATATGGGATGTGGATGTATAAATGAGGATGTGAAAATGGATGTATGCATGTAGATGTAGATGTATGGATGTGAATGTGAATGTGTATGTGAATTAATGTGTCGTCGATATGAGGAAATGGATGAGAATGAGTACACATTGAATGGAATGTGGAATAAGTAATGTGGACTAAGGAGGGATAATGTGGAAAGACGAGAGTTCGATTTAGAAACTGTATTTTGTGACTGTTTGTAAATGACTGTTTTATGTCAAGAATGCTTGAGAAGCATTTTGACCATCTTAAGGATTAAGGTCATGAAGACCGAACTGATAAAGTTGCAACTGCTGACGGAGAGTCAATGGAGGACGTCTCGCGTAGCAAGGTCGATCGAGGTCTTGACCAGCCTCAGTTCGATTTAAATGGTGAGCTTCCCGGTACGGTGGATGAGGGACCAAGGAAGCGGCCTATGAGTGAAGCGCTAGGTCACCTACGAAGGATCCTAGAGAGTGCTGACCATACGGTGCTCGGGCTCTGGGTCGCCGAAGATACCCACATGTGCGTCGTGGAAGATATTGGAACAAGGAGTAAGAGTTGTTTTCTGAAACCGGGCATGGATCTGGTTGATTGACCTTGCTGGTCCTCAACGGATGAGTCCATGGCTCTTTTATATGGATCTGTGGGTTGATCTAGCTGATCTTCCACGGAGATTCCATTCTATTATATGAATATATTGCCGGTTACTATGAGCTAGGAACTATGGAAAAGGCCCCTGAGTGAACAGGTGGTGAGCGTTCTGGTTGCCAATGATGCCATAAGTATACCATAAGTATATCGATGATGCCATAAGTATACCGATGAATGAATGACTGGAAATAAGGATTCAACCAGAGACTTTGAGGATTGTCATCAGTGACATAATGGTTTTATTAAAGGATTGTTTTAAAGCTAGTTGATGCTAAGAAAAAGGCAATTTCATATTGGGTGTGTAAGTGGTGTGACTAGTTTTATGATTGCATGAACTTCTGGCTAGGGGGCCTTGGAACTCTTTTCCTTGATACCCGGGACAAAACCTAACCAAATTCTTAATTGGATCCCATCACTATAGTGGTTGGGCAGTTGGCTAACCCATGGGACTGGATGGGGTTAGGCTGGACTGATGGATCCGTAAATCGAGATTTAATTTCTATTATTACGATAGATGAAGTAAATCCCGGATAGAAATTGTTCTATGGATAGGAATCAACGGCTGTGCCTCTTGATGGAGAAAAAAGCGTTGATCCCAATGATCCAAGTGCAAGTTTCTTCCTTGATTTGACCAAGTACCGTTAAAGGTGCAGTCAGATCAGTTGATCCGTAATGATCTTGACTACGTTAGAGTAAAGAGTTATCCTGGTGGAATCGCCCGTGCTTTCCGGGTAAGGGAAGTTTTTCCGGGTTCGGTTTTGGAAAAACCGACGGATTAGTCTCTTGTCCGGATATCCGTGGACGAGGCCCCGAGTGTGGGTCCCTGCCTTGCACATGAAGTGCTACTTTCGCTGCTAGTACCACGAATCTGTCGCATGGTGGGGACAGGGATCTCACATGCGTGCACCAGACTCATCATAATTTTGACATTGTTAGAGTGCATCTAGGTGACATGTCATTTCAATGATCTTCTTGAATTCTTATATGTATCCATCATATAGGCTGTCCATAAGCTCACAGGTCTGAGCTTCATATGTATCAACTTCACTAGTAGCTGCTGCTGACAACTCATAAACTTCTACATCATCAGCTGCATCAAGTGCACTAACTCTACTTTGGAGCACCTACAGAGTCTCCCTGTCTGCCTTTACTTGAGCTTCATGTTGTTACATCACGAACATATGCTGGCTTAATAGATTTTGGCTCTGTAGATTAGCATCTGTATACTTCTTTTGCAGGTTCTGAATTTCTTGTTGCATTTGCACTTTTTCTTGCTTTACTTGTGATAGCTCCCGAGCTTGCATTTCAATGATCCTCCTAAAATTTGCTTGCTCCCATGGCGTGAACCTTTGTGAACCAGTTCACGGCGTGAACATTTTTTAATTGGTTTACGACGTGAAATTTTTTAAATCATGAATGCACAAGATTGATACCTTCTATTGTTTTCTTCATGCTCAATCAGTCCAACATGCATATAATGAGTGAATGATACCCTGCTTACCTTGTACCCTCTTTAAAAAAAATAAAATTGCCACAAGAACCAAGTTGACACCTGGGCACTTTTGGGTATTTGTTGATGCAGTCATTTTAGTTCTATGTGGGAGTTTTTAATTCTTCCACCCAACTGAACAATGTTATTACTGGGTCCTGTGGTGGAGGGCTTCTATCTGTGTCCCTTTGTTTGCTGAACTTCTTTGTTTCTACCTTTAGGTTCCCTGTTTAGTTCTGTGACTAGAGTGGTTCCCTGTTTAGTTCTGTGACTAGAGTGGCTACTGTCATTGTTTTGGGGCAATTCCCAACCTATTTTGTTGAGTTGTCTTTTTCCTCCACACAAAGGTTGGCGAGGTTCCCACTTGGGTTGGGAGTTGATGCTGTATGCTTTTACTACTCTCTCTTTTGTGACTTGAATTGCAGTAAGTCTTTTCGAACCCATTGCTTATGGAACGCTTGAGTTCTATTGGGATGCTTGGAGTCCTACCAATCTGTTTGTGTTAGCAAGGTTTGACTTTTGATTTCTTTGTAGATTTTTCTTATTGGCCCCACATTATTCATGGTGTCCTTCTTGTGGGGTTGGTTTTTAAGTTGAATCTTGGGCACCCACTTCTATCTACCGTTAGATTTTGGGTATTGTTTTTGCGAGTTTCATGAGACTGATGCTTGTTCTATTTTATGAGGTGATGTCACTATATTCGATGTCATTTTTTCATCATTCATGATCTCTTTCCCTCTGTTTGTTGTCAAGCTCCATAAGGGTATGGAAATGACCTTATCACCCTCGCTCTCAACAATGGTGTCCTCTCTTCCCATTGGATATTACATTTGCTGGTGCAAACCCAAGATCGTCTACAATCATTTCCTTTTCCATGGAACCTACAGGCATGGCAAACACCTTCCTGACTAAGGAATTATTTTTGATGGAAACACTTAGTTATTAAGTGCACACTACGTACTTGTGCATAAGTGGGTTCAAGGCATGGTCGATCTAATGCTGCCTAGGTTTCATACGAGATCAAGTGTTATGACTTGATCTCGTATCTATTAGTGCAATGCTTGTTACATGGGCTTTAGCTGTAGTAAGTCGTCCCACCTTGAGTCGTGCTGGCTCAATGTTTAGTTCCTCTTCGTCCAAGAGAGTCACAGAAGCCATGTTGACATGTATCAGTCTCTTCTAGAGTAATTGTTTAGCTTTGGCCTCTCTGGCCTTAGCTTCTTCTTGAGCTTGCTGGATTTTTTTCCTTTCCAAGCTGTTTCTGTTGTTTTAAGAGATGTTCTTGCAAGAGAATCTCTTGGGTGAGTGGTCCAAAATATTTTTTAGGTTTATTTCCATTGACGTGACCCTCCATATCTGTATGCCGTCAATTGTCTCAATTTGAATTGACCCCTGAGGTGTGATCTCAGACACTTAGAATGGTCCCAGGCCTCGGTATTTGAGTTTCTTTTTCGTGGTGCTTCCTACTGTTGAAATTTGAGCTAAATGATGAGCTATGGTGGATCAAACACTAGAATCAACATGATTAACAAAGTGATTAAGAAATAATTAAGATATAATTAGTGAATAATTAGCACATAGATTAATGTAGGCATGGATACTCAAAAACCAGCAAATTCTCATTAGGGTTATGCCTCAATTTATAGAGTTTACATCAAGCATCAAATCCCATTGATTTCTCCATGATTTACTCCCTGAATATCTCCACCTTTTGCCTGATTCTCTCCACCTCTTCTCTTTTCCCTGAATATCTCCCAGAATATCTCCACACTCCTAAATTCCCTCATGCTACCCATTATTCTCTCCTAGTAGATTCTTCTAACCTTTTCACAGGTTCTTTCACAATTACATCTCCTCTTTTACAGCCTCTATCCAAGAGCTTGTTCCCACACACACCCTATTCACTTGTATTTTCAACACCTCCCCTCAAGTGAATAATCCTAGAACACCTAGACCCTATACCAAGTTTGTCTCCCTTTACTTGGTAGTCCGCGACCAGTGTCTACTCCTCCCCTCAAGTTATCTCAGCACACCTGGACCCTATATCAAGTTTCTCTCTTACTTGACAGCCCGCGACCAGTGCCTCAAGTCCCTAAACTCCATAGTCCTTGACACTCTCTCTCTCTATGTGTCCAAGGCTACTATAAGTGCCCGCGACCTTGACTAAAGTGCTCACACATACATCTACCACGTGGCCTACATCATCGGTGGCTCAGAGGTGGTTTTACTTTATTGGGGCAGGTTACATTGGGTTGTGGGCTCTCTCTCTCTCTCTCTCTCTCAGAGATTTTCACATGGCTCCTCACTCTTTGGAGCCTCACATCTTCTCTTTTCTTCAGTCTTCTTGTCGTGGCAGCTTCTCTCCACTCGTCCGTCTCTTCTTTCAGTCTTCTCGGGGCAGCTTCTCTTCTCGTGGCAGCTTCTCTTCTCATGTCCATGTCTTCCTTCAGATCTTCTTCTCGGTGTGGATCCTCTTCTTGGGAAGAGATATTCTTCTTCTTTCATGGTTGGGGCCATGAGCTCGTCCGTCAGGTCATTTTGCTCCATGTGAGCAACATGTTTCAATGTTTTGCTGACAGTTCCTTTGGGCTTTTAATGTTTATTTTGTATCATTATGCAATGCAAACCCAAATTTATGCGGGAGGTCTTACCTCTTGCCTTAATCTGGACAAGGGCAGTGTCTGTTCCCATTTTTACACTGATAAAATGTGCCCAATACATAATGCGTATAGCATTCATTCTCATGCACATTCCAAATGCAACTCTGGCTGTGAATAATCTTGCATTTGAGTGAGGATATATACCAAGGGAATATGCCAAGTTCTTATGCTTTCAAGGTATATTAGTTATCCCTAGTGGTAGCTACCTCTTAGATATGAGCTAGGTGCTAGGAGTAATAATAGTTTATAAAAAAATTATACCCTTAAAAAAAAATATGTACAAAGTGAATTGAGACATGACGTGTCCGCAGCCATGAGAAATGCTTGGTAGGACCTGGGGTTGTCTTAGCACCTTGGGGCCGATGCCTTGGTTTCCATGGGGTGAACATCGATGTCGAAAAGCTTCAGAAAAAGACCTTTGAGGAATCTATTGCCTTGATGGATGTTGGTAGGACTCTGGGGTACACTATGGGCCCTCGAGACCCATGCCCTCATCTTCATGGGGTACACCTTAGGTCATAAAAGAAAGAAAAAGGGTTTGTCGCCCTTGAGATACTTAGCGGTCTTTAGATTCTCTTGGCGGAGGTCTCTGGGCCATTGCTTGGGTCTCTTTGGGATGGAACCTTAATCTTTATCACCTTCTACACACACATCAAAAAAAAAAAGAAAAAAAAAAGAAAAAGAAAAAGAGAGTTCCAATCACCTTTGCTCAAATTTAGGAGTAGGTTTGCCACTTAGGAATAACTTAAATACTTGTAGGACATTGAGACTGCGGTCATAACCGGCGGTGTACAAAGCACACTTGCCTTTGCATAGCACTATCTACCACTTAAGTCTCACTTTGACTAGTCTTTACTCACCTATTTTAGGACTCATTAAAACTTTAATCAGCCTTGCACTTGTATGCTCACGTGTGAAATTATCATTGCTGGTTTCTTTTCTTTTCTTTTCTTCAATAAGAGACTTTACTTGTATCCATTGTTTTTTTGTTGCAGCTCTTGCTACTACCGCGCTCGAGGATGTGCGCAAAATAGGAAGGGGGGAGTGTTGCATGACAAATGAAGATCAATACAAGGATGCAACAAAAAAGATACTTAGGGCTCTTGTAAAGAGTTCCACTTTGTAGATGAATGTGGGAGAGGGCTTGACATTAATCCCACATGGGAACTTTTGGGAGTTCTAGAATTTTTGTATAAAAGGTGGCTCATTTGAGAGCATGGGAACATTGGGCAAACTCATGTTTGAGCTCTCTTGAGACTAGCTCTCCCTCTTCTTCCATAGAGGTGCAAGCTCTTCTCTCTCTCCATCTACATTGTTGTAAGTTCTATTCTTTTGTTAATTCAATGCAATGAGTTGATATTTGTCTCTCTGAGTCATGTCAATTCTCTAGTGTGCATGTTTCTTATTGATAGCTTCAAGGATTGTGTGCATGCTAGGGAAATGAGTATTTGAGAATGAAGAATGCTTTGATCTTGTGTAAGCAATAGCTAAGCTTTCTTCTTGTTTGGATGTATGGATGAGTGGAATGTGGAGTTGAGTGAGCAATAGCAAGATTGAGCTTGAGTGTGTGTTGAGTCTATGTCATTAGTAGTAGTTTTCTTAGCATTCTCTCCATCAAATGGATAAGCTTTTGTGCACCGGTACGGGTTGAATCCCTAGCTCCGAAAGGGATGCAAATCCCATTGGATTGAGCTAAGTGTGGATCATACTACTCTTGCTACAAGTGAGAGAGTTTTTCCGTCTCTCCATTGGCGCTGCTGCCGGGGAGAAGACTCAAATCCGGTTGAGAGTGTGTGGAAACCACCACTATTTCCTCTTTTGGTTGCAAAACCATTGAGTGATTAGGTTAAGTTCGGGTGTATGATCTCGGTGTGAGTGGATATGGTTAGGATAAAAAAAAACCCATTGAAGGTTGAGGTTTCTCCTGCATTGTTTTTTATGTTTTATTGCTTTTCAAGTACCATCAGTATGCTTACATTCATTGTTTTTTTTATGTCATTTCATGCTTTCAAGCTTTTCTCGCTAACATGTAATTAGTAAAAAATAATAAAAGAAGTGTGAAAGAAAAGGAAGGCCGAAGCGGTGGCTTTGGCTACGGCATAGGCATAGGCATAGGCCTGTATGCGTGGAGGCGAAGGGCGAGGGATCTGCTCAGTTTTTCTTTTTACATCAGGACTCTGAGAAACCATCAGGTCATCCTTAGACGTGGATCGCATTGCTCCTTGGAGGAGGGAGTTGGGAGCGGGATTTCTGCCTCCAAATTCATATGGATTTGAGCTGCGCTGGCAGTAGCTGGCTAAAGAAAAGGTGAGGTGCAGTTGGCGAAGGGTTGAAGCTAACGAAGGCGGCTGCAACCAAGCAGTAGGCTGGTCAGCAGTGGGAGAGACGAAGAGCGAAGGTCAAGGCGGCTGCGCTGAAGGCCACGAAAGCAAAGGCCTGTGTGAAGAGCTGGCCGACGTCAGGCTCAAGGCGGCGAAGAAGCAGTGGCCAACGGCAGCAGCTACAAACAGGCAGGCTCAGAGACGGCTGTAGTAGCGAGTGTGACGGCTGCTGCAGGAAAAGAGGTGAAGAAGAGAAGGCAGTGGTCGGCACAGCAGCAGAGGCGAACGCAAGAAAGGTGTAGCGGCTGGCTGTAGGCGGAGGCGGAAGGAGACGAAGAAGAGAGGCTGTGTGACTGTAAGCGGGCAAGAGGTGAGCGTGCAGGCGGTGGCGCAAGGCGGTTGTGAAGTGGCCGGCTGAAAGTAGAAACAGCAGGCCGTTGAAGGCGATGAAGGCTGTGTGGAAGAGAAAACGAAGGCTGCACCGCAAGGAGGCACGTGCGCGCAGGCGAGAAATCCGGGGAGCGGCGGAGGATAAGATAACTCCTGATGGATATTTGGCGAGATACATGTCCACCATGCATTGACCCCGATAGTACTCGACCAGATCATCGCGGGGGTTATAGTGCTCCTCCATTTCAAACACATTCTAGGTACTTCTATGCTCCCTTAGGTGAAAATTGCTGTGGGCATCACTTTGTCACATTATTCTATCAACAGCATCACCCATTTCCACATTGTCAAGAGTGTGCACGGCTTGTATTAGAAGAAGCTTCACATATTTGTTGGATATGCCGCTCTTACTTTAGACGATATGGCACGGGCTTAATGAAGCAAATTGTGGGAGTTACACCCCAACGCCATAATCTTCTTAATGTGAGAATACCAGAGAGAGGACCAAATCAACGTAGATTACCTGAGGAGGTTCAAGCACAACAATGGAGGGATACAAGCCTAAATGACTTGCAACCACCGATCTTGCAAGCCCTCCTTCCCCAAGCCTCCACATGTCAATATTGGATCAATATGAGTACCTACATTGCGCAGTTCCAAAATCGAAACTGTTTGATTAACCTTCCCATAGAACCAATGCCATACTTTAGTGAGGAAGCACTCCTTCCTCTACCACCTTCTCCAGCGGCCGGTTTTTGTGAGGGGTTGTCTCTGCATCCTGAGGAAATTGATACCATCTTTCCAGCAGACGAGGACACGGATCCACCACCAGCGCAAGGGTAAGTTCAACGACTCCATAATAAGATCGACAAGCCAGGGCACTTTTCTCCCACTGGGTTTTTCCCCTCGGCTATATTCGGTGTTTGGCACCAATGGCAAATTTTATTTTTTTCTTTTCTTTTCTTGTTTGTTAATAAAAATTTTGCAGAGATCTTCGCTAAAACAAGAGCATCAAACACGCCCCACTAGTCCACCTATCATGCACACAAATTAGGAAGGGGGGAGACATGCTACGCTTACAAAGATCAAGGAGGAGCAATCTGCACAAAATCAGCAATGCATCAATGCAAACGAACAACATCAACAGGGCACTACAACAGGTGTATTCAAATCTTAATCTTTATTTCTTTATGTGCTCTTATCTTTCGAATATATGGTTTGCATGTTCACACAATGTTGGCTGGTTTAAGTTTTTGATTAGTTGTTAAAATATGGTGAGTGAATTCTAGAGTCTTAGAAGACTTAGGAAAAGATATTTCTATCTAAAGACAGTGTAGGATATATACCAAGGGAATATGCCAAGTTCTTATGCTTTCAAGGTATATAAGTTATTCCTAGTGGTAGCTACCTCTTAGATATGAGCTAGGTGCTAGGAGTAATAATAGTTTATAAAAAAATTATACCCTAAAAAAAAATATGTACAAAGTGAATTGAGACATGACGTGTCCGCAGCCATGAGAAATGCTTGGTAGGACCTGGGGTTGTCTTAGCACCTTGGGGCCGATGCCTTGGTTTCCATGGGGTGAACATCGATGTCGAAAAGCTTCAGAAAAAGACCTTTGAGGAATCTATTGCCTTGATGGATGTTGGTAGGACTCTGGGGTACACTATGGGCCCTCAAGACCGATGCCCTCATCTTCATGGGGTACACCTTAGGTCATAAAAGAAAGAAAAAGGGTTTGTCGCCCTTGAGATACTTAGCGGTCTTTAGATTCTCTTGGCGGAGGTCTCTGGGCCATTGCTTGGGTCTCTTTGGGATGGAACCTTAATCTTTATCACCTTCTACACACACATCAAAAAAAAAAAGAAAAAAAAAAGAAAAAGAAAAAGAGAGTTCCAATCACCTTTGCTCAAATTTAGGAGTAGGTTTGCCACTTAGGAATAACTTAAATACTTGTAGGACATTGAGACTGCGGTCATAACCGGCGGTGTACAAAGCACACTTGCCTTTGCATAGCACTATCTACCACTTAAGTCTCACTTTGACTAGTCTTTACTCACCTATTTTAGGACTCATTAAAACTTTAATCAGCCTTGCACTTGTATGCTCACGTGTGAAATTATCATTGCTGGTTTCTTTTCTTTTCTTTTCTTCAATAAGAGACTTTACTTGTATCCATTGTTTTTTTGTTGCAGCTCTTGCTACTACCGCGCTCGAGGACGTGCGCAAAATAGGAAGGGGGGAGTGTTGCATGACAAATGAAGATCAATACAAGGATGCAACAAAAAAGATACTTAGGGCTCTTGTAAAGAGTTCCACTTTGTAGATGAATGTGGGAGAGGGCTTGACATTAATCCCACATGGGAACTTTTGGGAGTTCTAGAATTTTTGTATAAAAGGTGGCTCATTTGAGAGCATGGGAACATTGGGCAAACTCATGTTTGAGCTCTCTTGAGACTAGCTCTCCCTCTTCTTCCATAGAGGTGCAAGCTCTTCTCTCTCTCCATCTACATTGTTGTAAGTTCTATTCTTTTGTTAATTCAATGCAATGAGTTGATATTTGTCTCTCTTCTCATGTCAATTCTCTAGTGTGCATGTTTCTTATTGATAGCTTCAAGGATTGTGTGCATGCTAGGGAAATGAGTATTTGAGAATGAAGAATGCTTTGATCTTGTGTAAGCAATAGCTATAGCTAAGCTTTCTTCTTGTTTGGATGTATGGATGAGTGGAATGTGGAGTTGAGTGAGCAATAGCAAGATTGAGCTTGAGTGTGTGTTGAGTCTATGTCATTAGTAGTAGTTTTCTTAGCATTCTCTCCATCAAATGGATAAGCTTTTGTGCACCGGTACGAGTTGAATCCCTAGCTCCGAAAGGGATGCAAATCCCATTGGATTGAGCTAAGTGTGGATCATACTACTCTTGCTACAAGTGAGAGAGTTTTTCCGTCTCTCCATTGGCGCCGCCTGCCGGGGAGAAGACTCAAATCCGGTTGAGAGTGTGTGGAAACCACCACTATTTCCTCTTTTGGTTGCAAAACCATTGAGTGATTAGGTTAAGTTCGGGTGTGTGATCTCGGTGTGAGTGGATATGGTTAGGATAAAAAAAAACCCATTGAAGGTTGAGGTTTCTCCTGCATTGTTTTTTATGTTTTATTGCTTTTCAAGTACCATCAGTATGCTTACATTCATTGTTTTTTTTATGTCATTTCATGCTTTCAAGCTTTTCTCGCTAACATGTAATTAGTAAAAAATAATAAAAGAAGTGTGAAAGAAAAGGAAGGCCGAAGCGGTGGCTTTGGCTGCGGCATAGGCATAGGCATAGGCCTGTATGCGTGGAGGCGAAGGGCGAGGGATCTGCTCAGTTTTTCTTTTTACATCAGGACTCTGAGAAACCATCAGGTCATCCTTAGACGTGGATCGCATTGCTCCTTGGAGGAGGGAGTTGGGAGCGGGAGTTCTGCCTCCAAATTCATATGGATTTGAGCTGCGCTGGCAGTAGCTGGCTAAAGAAAAGGTGAGGTGCAGTTGGCGAAGGGTTGAAGCTAACGAAGGCGGCTGCAACCAAGCAGTAGGCTCGTCAGCAGTGGGAGAGACGAAGAGCGAAGGTCAAGGCGGCTGCACTGAAGGCCACGAAAGCAAAGGCCTGTGTGAAGAGCTGGCCGACGTCAGGCTCAAGGCGGCGAAGAAGCAGTGGCCAACGGCAGCAGCTACAAACAGGCAGGCTCAGAGACGGCTGTAGTAGCGAGTGTGACGGTTGCTGCAGGAAAAGAGGTGAAGAAGAGAAGGCAGTGGTCCGCACAGCAGCAGAGGCGAACGCAAGAAAGGTGTAGCGGCTGGCTGTAGGCGGAGGCGGAAGGAGACGAAGAAGAGAGGCTGTGTGACTGTAAGCGGGCAAGAGGCGAGCGTGCAGGCGGTGGCGCAAGGCGGTTGTGAAGTGGCCGGCTGAAAGTAGAAACAGCAGGCCGTTGAAGGCGATGAAGGCTGTGTGGAAGAGAAAACGAAGGCTGCACCGCAAGGAGGCACGTGCGCGCAGGCGAGAAATCCGGGGAGTGGCGGAGGATAAGATAACTCCTGATGGATATTTGGCGAGATACATGTCCACCATGCATTGACCCCGATAGTACTCGACCAGATCATCGCGGGGGTTATAGTGCTCCTCCATTTCAAACACATTCTAGGTACTTCTATGCTCCCTTAGGTGAAAATTGCTGTGGGCATCACTTTGTCACATTATTCTATCAACAGCATCACCCATTTCCACATTGTCAAGAGTGTGCACGGCTTGTATTAGAAGAAGCTTCACATATTTGTTGGATATGCCGCTCTTACTTTAGACGATATGGCACGGGCTTAATGAAGCAAATTGTGGGAGTTACACCCCAACGCCATAATCTTCTTAATGTGAGAATACCAGAGAGAGGACCAAATCAACGTAGATTACCTGAGGAGGTTCAAGCACAACAATGGAGGGATACAAGCCTAAATGACTTGCAACCACCGATCTTGCAAGCCCTCCTTCCCCAAGCCTCCACATGTCAATATTGGATCAATATGAGTACCTACATTGCGCAGTTCCAAAATCGAAACTGTCTGATTAACCTTCCCATAGAACCAATGCCATACTTTAGTGAGGAAGCACTCCTTCCTCTACCACCTTCTCCAGCGGCCGGTTTTTGTGAGGGGTTGTCTCTGCATCCTGAGGAAATTGATACCATCTTTCCAGCAGACGAGGACACGGATCCACCACCAGCGCAAGGGTAAGTTCAACGACTCCATAATAAGATCGACAAGCCAGGGCACTTTTCTCCCACTGGGTTTTTCCCCTCGGCTATATTCGGTGTTTGGCACCAATGGCAAATTTTATTTTTTTCTTTTCTTTTCTTGTTTGTTAATAAAAATTTTACAGAGATCTTCGCTAAAACAAGAGCATCAAACACGCCCCACTAGTCCACCTATCATGCACACAAATTAGGAAGGGGGGAGACATGCTACGCTTACAAAGATCAAGGAGGAGCAATCTGCACAAAATCAGCAATGCATCAATGCAAACGAACAACATCAACAGGGCACTACAACAGGTGTATTCAAATCTTAATCTTTATTTCTTTATGTGCTCTTATCTTTCGAATATATGGTTTGCATGTTCACACAATGTTGGCTGGTTTAAGTTTTTGATTAGTTGTTAAAATATGGTGAGTGAATTCTAGAGTCTTAGAAGACTTAGGAAAAGATATTTCTATCTAAAGACAGTGTAGGATATATACCAAGGGAATATGCCAAGTTCTTATGCTTTCAAGGTATATAAGTTATTCCTAGTGGTAGCTACCTCTTAGATATGAGCTAGGTGCTAGGAGTAATAATAGTTTATAAAAAAATTATACCCTAAAAAAAAAATATGTACAAAGTGAATTGAGACATGACGTGTCCGCAGCCATGAGAAATGCTTGGTAGGACCTGGGGTTGTCTTAGCACCTTGGGGCCGATGCCTTGGTTTCCATGGGGTGAACATCGATGTCGAAAAGCTTCAGAAAAAGACCTTTGAGGAATCTATTGCCTTGATGGATGTTGGTAGGACTCTGGGGTACACTATGGGCCCTCGAGACCGATGCCCTCATCTTCATGGGGTACACCTTAGATCATAAAAGAAAGAAAAAGGGTTTGTCGCCCTTGAGATACTTAGCGGTCTTTAGATTCTCTTGGCGGAGGTCTCTGGGCCATTGCTTGGGTCTCTTTGGGATGGAACCTTAATCTTTATCACCTTCTACACACACATCAAAAAAAAAAAGAAAAAAAAAAGAAAAAGAAAAAGAGAGTTCCAATCACCTTTGCTCAAATTTAGGAGTAGGTTTGCCACTTAGGAATAACTTAAATACTTGTAGGACATTGAGACTGCGGTCATAACCGGCGGTGTACAAAGCACACTTGCCTTTGCATAGCACTATCTACCACTTAAGTCTCACTTTGACTAGTCTTTACTCACCTATTTTAGGACTCATTAAAACTTTAATCAGCCTTGCACTTGTATGCTCACGTGTGAAATTATCATTGCTGGTTTCTTTTCTTTTCTTTTCTTCAATAAGAGACTTTACTTGTATCCATTGTTTTTTTGTTGCAGCTCTTGCTACTACCGCGCTCGAGGACGTGCGCAAAATAGGAAGGGGGGAGTGTTGCATGACAAATGAAGATCAATACAAGGATGCAACAAAAAAGATACTTAGGGCTCTTGTAAAGAGTTCCACTTTGTAGATGAATGTGGGAGAGGGCTTGACATTAATCCCACATGGGAACTTTTGGGAGTTCTAGAATTTTTGTATAAAAGGTGGCTCATTTGAGAGCATGGGAACATTGGGCAAACTCATGTTTGAGCTCTCTTGAGACTAGCTCTCCCTCTTCTTCCATAGAGGTGCAAGCTCTTCTCTCTCCCCATCTACATTGTTGTAAGTTCTATTCTTTTGTTAATTCAATGCAATGAGTTGATATTTGTCTCTCTTCTCATGTCAATTCTCTAGTGTGCATGTTTCTTATTGATAGCTTCAAGGATTGTGTGCATGCTAGGGAAATGAGTATTTGAGAATGAAGAATGCTTTGATCTTGTGTAAGCAATAGCTAAGCTTTCTTCTTGTTTGGATGTATGGATGAGTGGAATGTGGAGTTGAGTGAGCAATAGCAAGATTGAGCTTGAGTGTGTGTTGAGTCTATGTCATTAGTAGTAGTTTTCTTAGCATTCTCTCCATCAAATGGATAAGCTTTTGTGCACCGGTACGGGTTGAATCCCTAGCTCCGAAAGGGATGCAAATCCCATTGGATTGAGCTAAGTGTGGATCATACTACTCTTGCTACAAGTGAGAGAGTTTTTCCGTCTCTCCACTCTCCCTCTCCAAAAGCAAGGCAATAACTGATCGTCAGTTAGCCTCTCCCATAGTTTGCACCTTGAATTTAAGTGCTTAAGTTGGGACACATAGTCTTTCATTGACTCAACTTCCTTTTGTTGAATATTATGCAACTGTGCCACATGGCTCCATCTATCACCACTTTGGGCAAAGCTGGGTAGCACAAACACATTCTTGAGTCGTGTGTGTGAAGTTAACCTTATCCTTGGGCTTGAGGGTTCAAAACCACTGATGCGCTTTCCCTTCCAGGGTCAGATAGAAGGCATGAATCATTGTCACATCACTGACAAGGCCACAGGTTTCACATGTGGATTCAAAAATCTCTACATGTTGGATAGGATCTCCGTCCCTAAATTTTTGGATGAGTTTGGAAATGATGTGTGGCTTCATCTAAGAGGGTCAGGATTCTAGAGCAGTGTCTAGTTCTTTGACCATTACTCGGCCCATATCTACCGCCATATTTAGCAGATCTATCCTTGTGGCTATGTTAAGGTCAATGGTTGGATCCATCCTTGGTCTTTGAGGAATTTCTCCCCCCCTTTCCTAGACCTCTTCCCCTTCTTATATTGGCTCTTCTAGGTATCTCCGGTCCATGGGATGATCCTGCCCCACTGTACCTTGGAGTGGCTGATCATTAGTTGCCTCTATATGCCTTTACAGAATTAGAAGTTCCAAGTCTTGTAGGAATGTAGGATGATTGATCATCTACTCAATATCGTTTTTTGTGTACAGACAGCCCTCCACTTCACCCGTCACTCTTGCTAGGTTATCCTCTTCTTCTATGGTTATAAACCCTTTCTCAGCTCTGGGCTCCTCATTTATGGATTCCAAGTTTGGAATTTCTCCCTCACTTCTTCCCATGACCAATTTCGGTTCCTTACCTTGTGATTGAAGCAGGTTTAAAATTCCCATTTCCTTTTTCTCAACTCTCGCCCTTTGCATATCGAGCTCTTGTTTCCTTAAGCTCAACTCTCGTAGCTATCATTCCACCTCGCTCCTTTTGAGATCTAACTCTACTTCCTCCAAGGTGGGGAAGAATACTTGACCCGTGTGGCTACACTATCCATGTCCTGTCTCATTCGGGGGGTGTCGGTGTTTGATAGCCTTGAATTTGACGTTTGGATGGGCACTTCTTGTCTTGGACTAAGTCCAGTAGTACTGGTTGATAGACCCAGTACTACTGGACCAAGTCCAGTAGTACTGGTTGACAGACCCATGCTCGCAAATTGCACTTCTTCGTTCATGACTAGTTTGGAGACCAAAAAATACCCGGGTGATATCAATGATACCACTGGACATGGTTGAGGAGGGTGGTATCATTAGGTGTAAGATCCTCTTCCCCAAACCCAAAGTACCTGAGCCCTTCTTCCATGGATTCTTCACTACTAGTTTCAACGGTGGTCAGGTTCCTTAAGACACTCAGGTGTGTGCTTGCTGAATGACTTGAACCCACACTTTTTTGATAGGAAGATCCTGGGTCATTCGATGCACTATCATCAGGTGTAAGTTCATCTCCGATGAGCTTTCTAGATTTTAAGTGCATGTATGTATGATTTAATAAGCTACTTTGTTGACCCAACGTAATTTGATCCAATTTGGGCGCTCTGTTTTTGAGGCCGTGGGATTGCACAGAATAGTTCACGGCATGAAGTGTTAGCAAACGGTTCACGTCGTGAATGTTTTGATGCACTTTCACATGTTCAAAAAGTTTTTCTCTTAGGGTCAAAACCCCTCATCCTTGTTGTAGGCATCCCTCCTTTACCGACCTTCGTGGCCTTAGCCCCTCACTACCTATTGGATTTGACTAAACCATGCGTTTGCATGAAAAGTTCACGTCGTGAGGAACAAAAAAGGGTTCACACTGTGAAGGTTTTCTAATTCGCTCACGTCATGAACAAATTGGTTCACGCCATGAAGAGTTTTGAAAAAGTTCATGGCGTGAACGAATTTTTGAACTTTCACAATTCTAAATCTTGTCAGAATTTGTGGCATCAGAGGTGTCAGGATAAGGTTACCTATTTTTGGCAAGGCAATCCCGTGATTTGCGATGCTGATGTTGCCGTGTGAAGTTGCAGAAAAAGTTCACAGCATGAACTTTTTTCTGCAGCTTCACGTGGAAACTTCCCACGTCAAATGTTATGATTTTGGGTGCAAAATACTTATCTAACGGATCTCAAAATGATTGTGCCACACTTAAGGAGTGGAATACAAGTTTACGGCATAGTCAATGGCTCCTTATGTTTTTGATTTTTGTGAATTTTTGGAAAAGAAGAAAATAGAACACCAACCTGTTCATTCACGTTGATACTTCCAATGATGTAATTATCAAAATTAACTAGAAAAAACAGTGAAGCTCTATTCTAAGACCACTCCACCACACACACACACAACAAACAGAACCAATTTCACACGATTTCTTACTTCCACACAAATCTTATCCATTCATTTTCTACACAATGAACTACCATAATGCAAGGGCAATCATGAATCTTATGCAATGGGAGATGAAACTCCAAGAGGAAGGAAGAAACAAAGGTGTTTCCCCGACAGCGATGCCAAAAATGTTATGGGCTACCACACCTCCAAGAGGGAACTCAATTCATTCACCTAAAGGATGAGCAATATATCACAACTATCATAGGGCACTTACCAATGCTTCAAAATTGAGTCCCTTGAGGCCTCCAAGATCACTTGTTAAGCTCCAAACCTCCAAGCTCCACCTCCACGCTGTCTTTGTAGAGTCTCTCACATCGTTGCATAAGGCAATCACTCTCTCTCACTCTCCAACACAAGCATGAATCATACAAGCATAGAAGAGAAACAATGCCATAATTCTCTCTCTCTCTCTCCAACACAAGCATAGAGAAGAGGAACAATGCCATAATTCTCTCTCTCTCTCTCAATCTCTCTCAAGACACAAGGAAGAGCTCTCACTCTCCAACACAAGCATGAATCATACAAGCATAGAAGAGGAACAATGCCATGATTCTCTCTCTCTCCAACACAAGCATAGAATAGGAACAATGCCATAATTGTCTCTCTCTCTCTCTCTCAATCTCTCTCAAGATACAAGGAAGAGCTCTCTATAGCACAAAAGGGGATTGTGTCTTTTCATTATTATGAGAAAATTCCTTATATACATTTGGCCCTTATTCACACTTGGGCGCCCAAAACTTACTTAACTAGGCCTTGGGTGGCCAATATCTCATAATATACAACTTTTATAGTGCCATTTCATGACACTTATTAATGTCCTCAATTGGAGGATCATGTTTGTTAATCCAAAATGGGATTAACATGCAAAGAAAATAAAGAAAAACTTAGACAAAGATGAGCAATGAGTTTATTTTTCATGTGGATTATCAAGCTTTGGTGTTTCTGGTCAATAAGCCCAATTTATTAGGTAAATTAGCAAGGTGGATGCTAATATTACAAGAATTTGAATTCACTGTTCTTCATACACCATGTAGTAGTTGATTTTCTATCCAACATTGACATTAGAGAAGCTTTGGAAGGTGTACCAAATTATCGAATATGGATTTGTTCTAGATTACTATAGCTCTGGAATGGTATGACAAAATGCTTATGTTCTCAATAAAAGGAAATTTTCCAGAAGATATGACCATAGATATTTGGAAGTGTTTAGCTCTCTGTAGTACAAATTTTTTAGTATAATTGCGGGCCAATTGTATAAAATGGGTATTGAACAAATAATCTATCGATGTGTATAATCACATGAGCAACAAGATATATTGATGGAAGCACACCATGGTGTACGTGTGGTGGCCATTTTTTTGGAGACGTAACAGGCCAAAAAAATATTTTAAGTTAGATTATGGTGGCCTATAATGATTAAAGATATAGGAAAATTTGCTCGAGAGTGTGATGTTTGTCAGCACGACTGGGCCAGCCAAGTGCATTAGATCAGATGCCCCACAATCCAATGCTCTCGAGATGTAACCTTTTCAAAAATGGGGTGTGGATTTTTTTGGACCGTTTAAAATAAATATATTTTGGTAGCCAAAAATTATTATATTAAGTGGGTGGAAGCCATAGCATTAAGAGATAATAAAGCCAGTTCTGTAGCAAAGTTTCTTCACACATGAAATGTTTATGACCAGATTTGGGTACCCAAACATTTTTTGAAAGAAGTAATTAAAAGGTTAACTCATCACCATATGATTATTCATAAGAAGTCCATAGTAAGTTATCTGCCACCACAGGCCAATGGTCACGCTGAATCTTCCAATAAAATCTTATTGAGAATCTTAAAGAAAGTGGTCAATGAAAACCGGATAGATTGGGATCAGAAGCTATATTATGCAATATGACAAACACCGTTTTCCATGGTCTACGAACTAGAAGTGGTGGTTCCAATGGAATTTGTGGTACCCAGCTTAAGAGTGATGGTGTCTACCCGATTATCTTCCAAAGAATCTGAAGCACACCAATTGGAAAAGTTATTGGCTTTAGAAGAGAAGCGGTTTGCAGAGTGTTTGGACGACATCTAATGTCATCTATAGCACCGGTGGGGAGGAAGTTGTGGAGTGATGAAAATATAAAATTTTGATTTTTTGATGTTAATGATATGGTTTTAGTGTTTAATTCTAGGATGGTTGCACATACAAGTAAATTAATGTTATAGTGGATGGGCTCATACCGGATATTTTCCAACCTAGGCATCGACACATTCGAATTAGTGACACTGGATGGTATGAAACTACCAAAGCTCGTAAATGGTTTCCAATTAAATACCTATTGTGGTTAGTTACCAGAACCGACATCTATCCCACTGTACATTGTTTCTGCCATGTATGCATCCACCACTTGTCTTAGTCCATGTTGTAGTCATGCATTGGTTCGTGCATTTCAAAATTGGGCCATTATTACCATAAAATGGAGTGGCCTTTCTTTAACCCTCCTTCACTCATGTTGCCACCCTGTTCTTTTAAATGTCATCATCATAAAATATTGAGTAAATCTTTTTGCCATTTGGATTATCATTACCACATTTTAACATGCTTATTACCTACTTTTCATCATTTCGCTGTCTTCGCTTTCTTGGCTCTCTTTGCATTCACTGTTTTTGTTGTTTTCATTCCGTTCATCACCTTCTCAGCTTTCATCGTCCTCCAAATCTAGAAGTAGTAGTCGTGGTGGTGGAGTTTGAGAAAGCTCACTACTATTCTCAATGTCAACTTCAACTGGAACAGAGCTTGGTTTGAGTAAGTGGGTCTCTTGCAATTTGCTAATCAAGGTACCAAACTTCCAAGACCTATCCCTTTGTTCCAGAGTAACCAAGGATTCCCTCGCCAAAGTCAAGAAAATTCAAGAGGGAGGATACTAGCACGATCTCTGCAGCTTCAGTAGTACAAAGTAATTTCAAACCTCCCTCCCAGAATCGGGGAAACCCTAGAGAAGGAGTTCCACCTCAAATAGTAGCAGTCAAGGCTGGCACTATGGTAGAGCTAATGGAGAAAGAGAACGGACGAATTCATGCTGCTATCGAGCATCAAGGCCATAATCATCAGTTCTTTCTCATTCAACCAGCAAATTATTAGGGTAAGAACTTTAAGCTTTTGATTGATTCTGGCAGTACTCATTCTTTTATTTCCCTTGGATGCTTGCGTAAATTAGTCCTAGATTAGAAATCAGGAAAATTTATGCAAGTAGAGTTGGCAAGTGGGAAGATTCTTGTCACACACCATGAAGCAGATCTTATTCAGTTTTATTTAGATGGAAATTTAACAAATTGCTAGCTCAAAGTTTTGCCATTGGGAATTTACAACGAGATCGTTGGAATGGATTGGCTCCACAAAAATTAGGCTGATATTCACTGTCACAAAGGAACCATTTCCTTTCTTGATCTTCATGGGAACAAGGTTCAGGGAATGGTAATTTCCAGATCCCCAAACTTATAGTTAGTCAAAGCCTCTAAGCTTTTAAAAGGATGCAGGAAGAAGCAATTCGTGTATATTGTTAAAATGAATCCAGTAGGCAAAGAGCTAGAGTTTGAGGAGCCAGAATGGTTAAGTGAGTATGCTAATATCTTTCCAGAGGAATTGATTGAGATGCCTCCAACACGTGAAGTAGACCATGAGATAGAATTGATTCTTGGAGCTCAACCCATCAGCCCAACATGCTTACAAAATGCCAGTCCTAGAAGCCTTAAAAATTAAGGAGCAATTGAGGTAGCTATTAGAGCAAGGATTTATCCAACCTAGTGTATCACCTTGGAGTGCACCTGTTCTCTTTCAGAAAAAGAAAGACGGGACATTAAGGCTATGCATTGATCATAGAGGTATGAATCAGTTGACTGTCAAGAATAAGTATCCTATTCTAAGGATTGATGAGCTCTTAGATCGATTAAGTGGGGCCTAGATCTTTACAAAAATAGATCTTAGATCCGGGTATTACCAGATCAAATTCAAAGAGCAAGATATTCCAAAAACTTCTGTTAATACTCGTTATGGTCATTATGAATTCACAGTCATGCCCTTTGGATTGACAAATTCCCTAGCAACATTAAACTGCCTCCTGTAGGATCTTCTTAGGGAATACTTGGATGATTTTGTTCTTGTCTTCTTCGATGACATTCTGATATACTCTAAGAATTTAGCAGATCATGAATGTCATGTGTGTAAAGTCTTACGGATCTTAAGAGAGCACAAACTCTTTGCAAAGAAGAGTAAATGTACCTTCTCAGTAGATCATGTTGATTATTTGGGATTCATAGTATCTAAGGGGGATGAAATTTCTCCTCCTGACCCCGCTGACATTAGGAACTCAATGGAGTCTTTTTGGGCCCTTTAATTTGCCATGAGGTTATGGAAACGTTTAACTTTTTGACAAATAGGAGCCCGCCATGTAAGCAAAAACCAATGGTTTGTAAGAGAGGTGTAAGAGTGGTCAAAGGGTGCACTTTTTCTCCCAAAAAGGGGAGGGGGCAATTTTACAATTTTCGGATCTCCATAACTTCTACATACAAGCTCCGATTTGAGCGGAGATTACAGATCCGTGATCTACGCATCAAGAGCTTTCCATAGATATGTTACATGATATGGTTTTATCCGCTAGATTTTAAATTCCATTTTTCCCCCAAAATTCAAATTCGAATAAAGTAGCCATTTTGAAGCTTCAAATTAGAAAATGTTTCTTCTTAAGAGAAAAGGTTTGACTCCCTTAAACTGCCAAATAAAAGGGCCCAAGAAGACTCCATTGAGTTCCTAATGAATCCCAGCAGTCATAGAGTGGGCTAGAGCCCAAGACAGTGAAAGAAGTCAGAGGATTCTTAGGATTAACTAGGTGTGGTATAAAATCTTTATACCCAGGTATGCTCAGATAGCATCTCCTTTAACCAACCTTCTCAAGAAGAATGTCCCATTTCAGTGTGGACTACTTCATGTCAAAGTGCTTTTGATAAGGTGAAGGCTGCCTTAGTAACCAACCCTGTTCTTTAATTGCAAGATTTTTCCATACCCTTTGAAGTTGTAATAGATGCCAGTGGCTTTGCCTTAGGAGATGTACTCATGCACGAAGGTCACATAGTAGCATATGAATCCAAAAAGCTCAGGCTGCATGAAAGGAATTATGCTGTCCATGACTTAGAATTCCTCTTAGTGGTGTAGGCTCTAAATTTATGGAGACATTATCTCTTGGGGGGGCAGAGGTTCACTTTAATGATTGATCATCAAAGTATGAAGTGGATTTTCACTCAAAAGAACCTCAACATGCATCAAAGAAGATGGATGCAGACTCTGCAGGAGTATGATTTATAGATTAAGTATGTGGTTGTAGATGCACAGTAGGAAAGTTTTCTTATTTGCAGTAACCCTAGTATCAAATGCCTTGATCAATGAAGCAAAAGAAACAATCATGCAGGTCAAAACCTTTGGCCCTATTACTACCTTACTTATGCAAGAGAGCAAGACTCCTTAGGAAATGAGCCAAGTTCATGGGTACAAATTAGAAGATGGATGCATGTATTACAATAACTGGCTATGCATCCCCAATGTTGAAGAAATAAAGGGAAAAATTCTGAGAGAAGCCCATGATAGCTTGATAGCTGGACATCCAGGTTTCATAAAGACCTATATGTCTATCAAGAAAAGTTTCTTTGGGCCAGGACTCAAAAAGGATGTACTCAATCATGTACGTCAATGCTTAGTATGTCAAAGAGCCAAAGCAGAGAGAATTAAAATGCCAGGGAAGTTGCACCCCCTTTAGACATTCCACAAATGAAGTGAGAATGTATCAGTGTGGATTTTGCTACTAGATTACCATCAGTGCAATCACGTTACAACTCCATCTTTGTGGTAGTTGACAGACTAACCAAAGTTGCCCATCAGAATTCAATAAAAGAGACTTACTCTGCAACAATAGATGTTGCTAGAATCGTCCTGAAAGAGATTTTCAGATTGCATGGATTTCCCTGGAGGATTGTGAGTGATAGAGATACTAAGTTCACATCAAGATTTTGGACTGCCTTCTTTGGAGCAATAGGAATGTTTTTGGATCTCAGTACAGCTTAGAAAGAGTAAACCAAGTGATTGAAGATATTCTTCGATCATACTGTGGTAGAGAACCAAGGAAGTGGTTAATCTATTTATACTTAGTCGAGTTTGCTTATAATGCCTCTTATCACCAAAGCATCAGGATGAGCCCTTTCAAAGCTCTATATGGACAAGATTGCCTCACACCATTAACTTGGTCCAACCCATTGATTAGGGTCAAGATGTCTAGACAGATGCTTGATGATATGGATCATTAGATGTAGTTAATTAATTTGCAAGGATATTAAGGCTGCCCCCAGGATAGACAGAAGCAGTATGCGGATAAAAAGAGGACCGACAGAGTATTTGAAGAAGGAGATATGGTCTTCATTCGTGTGCGACCCAAAAGGAGTTCCTTATCCTTAGGGAAATACATGAAGCTATCTCCTAGATACTATAGACCATATGTGATCACAAGGAAAGTAGGAGATCTAGACTACGAACTCTTACTATCCCCACACTTGAAGGTACATAATGTGTTTCATGTCATTTTACTTAAAAAGTAGTCAGAGTCATGTTCTAGATGATGAACAGTTAACATTTCCAACTCAAGGTCAGATGGAACTTACACCTGAAGAGATCCTAGATGTATGGGAGAAGACACTTAGAAACAGAGTATTAAGGGAATTTTCGGTCTAAACCATATTATTCTAAAGTTAGTGAAAGTTTAGTTATGAGAATATTAACCCTCTTATAATGAAGATTAAGATGTAAACATATGCTTGTTTGGGTAAACCTCCATGTAGGCTATCCCCTCTTCTTCCTTATTACCTTTTAAGTATGGGTGGTCATAGAAATGATGGTTAGATCATGAAGGATGATTCCCATGGTCTCATGTGAATAAATAAATTCATTTTATGTTTATTCTTAGGTTATGAGTTTATACCTATAAATGTTTATACTAAAAGAGGACTTGCGGATGCATTTTATGTTTATACTCATGGTGGGAAGACCATGCTTAAAGCATTTATGTTTTAAGAAGATGTTTTTATGTATTTTATGTAGACACACACACACACACACACACACACACACACATATATATATGTATATTTATATATAAATATTAAGATGTCAAAGAGGATGTTTGGTTACATCTTCATGTTCACATTTATGGCATGCTTATGCATGAATGTCATAGATGCCAAAAGAGGATGTTTGGTTACATTCTCATATTCATGACATGTATGAATGTCATAGATGTCAAAAGAGGATGTTTGGTTCCATTCCCATAATCATGACATGTATGAATGTCATAGATGTCGAAAGAGCATGTTTGGTTACATTCTCATATTCATGATAACGACATGCATGAATGTCATAGATGTCAAAAGAAGATGTTTGGTTACATTCTCATATTCATGGCATGCTTATGCGTGAATGTCATAGATGTCAAAAGAGGATGTTTGGTTACATTATCATAATCATGGCATGCTTATGTATGAATGCCATAGATGTCAAAAGAAGATATTTGGTTACATTCTCATGCACATGGTATGATTATGCATGAATGTCATAGATGTCAAAAGAAGATATTTGGTTACATTCTCATACACATGGTATGCTTATGCATGAATGTCATAGATGTTAAAAGAAGATGTTTGGTTACATTCTCATATTCATGGTATGCTTATGCATGAATCATATAGATGCTAAGGAAAGATGTTCGGTTCCATTTTCATGCTTACACATAGCATGTTTATACCTCAATAGTTTTAAATAAAATAAATAGAGAAAGGTTAGAGAGTTTTTTTGGATAAGAATTTATCACATGGAAATCTTTACTGGCATAGAAACCTATTTTGATAAAAGGAATGTTTTATGCCAGAATGTTGGGAAAGCACTTGGTTTATTGTTTTAAATAGAAGAGCTCCTGTTGTAATAGCCGACAGGGAGTAATCGGAGGATGTCCCATGCAAAAAAGTCTGCCGAGGTCTTGACTAGCCTTGGTATGATTAAAATGGTGTGCTCCCGGTACGATGGGCAAGGGGCCGACGAAGCGGTCCTTGCGTGAAGTGCTAGGACACCTAAGGAGGATCCTAGAGGGTTCTGACCATGCGATGCTTGGGCTCACAATTGTCAATGACACCCATGCGTATGATGAGGGAGATCTTCATGGATTGACGAGAAGTTTTAT
The DNA here is from genome assembly GCF_041138505.1 of Cibotium barometz. NCBI lineage: Eukaryota > Viridiplantae > Streptophyta > Polypodiopsida > Cyatheales > Cibotiaceae > Cibotium > Cibotium barometz. Next base: position 564,084 of record NC_141106.1, read on the forward strand.
GAATAAGAAATGAATTTTTGGAAACTGAATCTAGAACTCCTTGGTTGGTCAGTAGACCTTCAAAGGGCCATCCGGAATGATACTTATGTTTGTTTGAAAAGGATGGAACTTGGTATATTCAAGCTGTGAAAATGTATTGGTAGTACTGATGTTTGATTTACTCATCCTTATCTCTTAAGAGGAGTGTGTGTAATTGTTTAAGAGGCGTGTGTGAGTAATTATCTTCGAAAGCAAAATGACATTTCAATTATGGGTGGGTGAGTAATTGAATTTCCACCAATACAGTGGTTGGGTGGTCGACTAACCCATGGGAATATAAATAAATCAAGGGTAAAAGTTTAGTTCAAGATATGTACAGTAGAGAGAGAACCCGGATAAGTCTTGTTTTAGGGGATCGGATCAACGGTTGTGCCTCACTCGAGGGGGGAAAAACATTGATCTCTTTGAACCAAGTGCAAGACTTGCTCCTCTTCGGGCTCGGTCACTCAACAACATGACATAGTCTCTAGACTAGAAGACCAGTAGACTAAATGACCACGTTAGATAGTTTGTGTTAGATTTTTCCTTGGAGGAATCACCCATGTTTTCCTAGCAAGAAACTTTTTCAGAGTTTGGCTTAGGGAAGAGTCATCAGATAGTGTCTTGCTCGGATAGACGTAGGCAAGGCCTTGAGTGGGATACTCTACCACCTTGTGTAGTTGCTATTCCGCTGGTAGATTGTAGAAGGTAAGGTTCTCACATATTCTTGGTGGACCATTAGGCCTTATGATACTTGGTGAACAAGCTTTGCACCACGAGAAGAATCACATGCTGGTTGGTATTACTATTAGAATTTGACTTCATGGTCGGCGGAACACAGCATGTGTTGGTCGATCATATGTCGAGAATTCCAAATGGGAAACCGGCAACTGGAATTGATGACCTCCCAGATGCTTGTTTGTTCAAAAACTAGACATGGTGCCTGAATGGAGCGAAGAAATATCAGATTATCTAGCTTATGGTTTTCTGCAAAAATGACCCTTGAACAAAGATAAAATGTGTTGGCTTATTAAGTTGGTTGCACCTTATCAATTAATTGTTGGAGAACTATACAAGCTAGGTAAGGACAATGTCTTAAGGAGATGTGTGCGGGAAGATAAATTTGTTACAATATTAGATTTCAAGCACACTGAGGGATAGCTAGAGGACACTTCGCTGCTGGGAAAATTACAGCTCGCAAGGCTTCAAGAGGGACTATGGTGGCCTACATTATTCAGGGATGCCATGGAGTTTGTAAAAAGATGCGAAGAGTGTTAACCATTTGCTATTCTGCACAACAAAGAGACATGATGCCACTTACCCCTGTTGTTTAAGACAATCTTTTGAGAAATGGAGAATTAATCTTATTGGACCTATTAGTTCAGCTGTGCATCAATCACAAGCCCGATATGTGATCGTGTGGCCATAGACTATTTCACGAAATGGGCAGATGCTAAAGCCTCTAAGAGAGCTGATGCACAAACAACGACTAAGTTTTTATATGAATAAATAATTTCAAGATTCGGATGCCCATTAGAATTAGTCAGTGATCACGGTTCACACTTCATTAATGAGGCGATTGATCACTTCCTTGTTGGATTCCTTGTAGTCCACCGAAGTCATCCCCTTATTATCCACAAGCAAATGGTCAAGCAGACAATAAAATAAGATTTTGTGTACTATCTTGACAAAGACATTAGAAGCAAGTCGAATGGATTGGTAACATAATCTTACTGCATCTTTATGGGCATATCGAACATCGTATAAGGTGGCAATGGGATATACTCCCTTCCATCTAGCTTATGGTGTTGAGGTGGTAATGCCTATGGAGTACTTAGTTCCAAGCCTAAGAATTGTGGTGCAATAATGATTGACTGAGAATGTAGTAGCGAAAAGGTTGGTTGACTTAGAGAAACTTAATGAAACCTGACTAATTGCATTACATGGTATTATGGTCGAAGAATTACGAAGAAAGTGTTGGTTTGACAATAACTTGAAACAAAAGGAACTAGAAATGGGGAACCTCGTCCTCATGGACGGTGTGGGTGACACTAGAAAAAAGAAACTCAATTACATAGGATTAGGACCTTTTCGAGTGTCCAAAATCACACCTTAAGGGTCAGTTAGAATTGAAACAATTGAGGGCGTACAAATGGAGGGTTACATTAATGAAAGCAAGCTTAAAAAATATTATGGACCACTCACCCAAGATATGCTCATGCAATAGCATCTTTTAAAACAACGGAAGGTGCTAGCCTAAGAAAACATTAAGCAAGCTCAGGAAGAAGCTAAGGGAAGAGAGACCAAAGACAAATAAATAATTCAAAAGAGAGTATTGCATGTGAACATGGCTTCACTAACCCTCCTTGATGAGGATGACCTGGACATTACACTAGCATGGTTCAGGGTAAAAATCTCTACGACTAAAAGTCATGCAATGAGAATTGCATTAATAGATACAAGATCAAGTCATAATTTGATCTCTTATGAGACATGGGTAACTCTAAACAAACCACACCTTAAGGCCACCAATGCACAAGTACGAAGTGTGCACTTGTCAACTACCAAAGCTGAGGGATCTCTCAGTGTTAATATTTTCGTTAGAAATAATCCCTTGGTTGGAAAGGTGTTTGTTATGCATGCAAGATCTATGGAGAAGGAAATGATCCTGGGACGATCTTGGATTTGTGCCAATAATTGTAATATCTAGTGGGAAAAGAGGATGACACAACTGGAAGAGGGAAACAATGGCATTACCGTGTGCCCTCAAACAAGGGGAAGCAAGCTATGATTGATGGTATGGAAACACCAAGGGCAGCAAAAGTAGCTCACGTACGAGAGAAGACATCAACCCCACAATCCATATGCAAAAAATAGCCAAATTCACTAGGTACTCAGTAGTGGGTGCCTAAGGATCAACTTGGAAACCAACTATACAGTGATGCAAAAGGAGTAATTAAGGAATCAAAGAAAAAAGTTTAAATTACTGACAAGGAACAGAGATGGCCTTTAAATGATAGCCAATAGTGTTCCAAATGAAGCCGCAATCCACAAGGCAGTCATAAGCAATGGATTAGAAGGGATTTTCTAGCTACACAAGGCTATTACCATGGAAATACAACAGTATGGGTGCCAAAATCCCACCCAAAGTTCATTGCTGCAAATACCTTCAAAAACACAGGAAGGGACGGTAAGAGCAACCAAAGCCAACTCTCCTAACTAATGTTAGGAATGCGAAAATATTGGGGTGGAGAAAGAAGCCAATTCAATAAGATTAACTGAAGATAGAACTCTCGCCAATTTCACCCACCAAAATAGAAGAGTTGGGCAATGTTATTGAGAAGAAAAAAGAAAAGGTGCAAGCAATGGAGACAGAGACAAATCCCAATCAACAAGATTCAATAGATGCACTCTTCAGTTGGATGGAAGGAAAGATCAAGCACTCTCACACGGATTTAAAACAATTGCAAAACAATAAATGCCCAGAAGTGCCAAAGTACCACCTTGGTTTCCATGGCAATAATAAAAAAGGAAGTACAAAGGTATCCATTACTCAAAAGTGGCCTTGCAAGGTAAAACAATTTAAAATGAAACATGATCATTCACATCATTAAACCAACTTTTGATTGAATAATCGAGTGTTTGAGCATGAAAGGAATATAGGGTATCAACTTTGCGCACTCTATACAAAACAATTCACACTGTGAACTGGTTCCAAAACAATTCACACCGTGAAACAGTCCAAACTATTCATGCCATGAAGAGTCCAAACTGTTCACGCCATGAACTGGTTTTAAATGGTTCACGTTGTGAACCACCTTACTACATATCATAAAACGATCACCTTCATTTGACCAATCGTGGAATGCCATTGACGGTTGTGTAATAAAATCAATTTCATTCCTTTTTGTGCATTCCTCATTTGTGATTCTTGATTGTGTGTCATCACCAAGCATTGCATCTCCCCACTCTCAATTTCCAATTGATTGTTGCCTACATGATCGACATCTTTGAGTTAAGGTGGAAGCTTGTGCCTTTTTCATTTTTTCATTTCTTTCCTTCTTTTACATAATCAAATTGCATGTTAGGATTAATTATTGCAAAAAACCCAAACTGTGATTGCTACATGCACGTGCTTGATCCCTTGATCTACTCTCATGGTTCTAACCATTTCATAAAACCCTACAATCACAATTTAACTGATCAAAAAATAAAATAAAACTGGGTGTGTGCACTTTCTATCTCACGAGTTTTGTACCCTGCACTCTCACAGTTTTAAACTGTCTCATGGGTTTCATACCCTGCACTCTCATGGTTCTAACTGTTTCACAGTTTTAGCCCATTTCACGGATCCAAGCCATCTCATGGATTAACTGCTTCACGGTTCTAACTGTTTCATGGTTTTAACTCATTTCACGGTTTTAGTCCATTTCATGGATCCAACCCATATCATGGATTAACTGCTTCACAGTTCTAACCGTTTCACGATTTTAGCCCATTTCACGGTTTTAGTCCATTTCATGGATCCAACCCAACTCACGGATTAACTGCTTCACGGTTCTAACTGTTTCATGGTTTTAGCCCATTTCACGGATCCAATCTATCTCACGGATTAATTGCTTCACAATTTTAGCCCATTTCATGGTTTTAGCCCATTTCATGGATCCAACCATCTCACGAATTAACTGCTCCAGGGTTCTAATCGTTTTACGGTTTTAGCCCATTTCACGGATCCAAACCATCTCATGGATTAACTGCTCCAGGTTCCTAACCGTTTCACGATTTTATCCCATTTCACGATTCACGGATCCAACCCATCTCACGGTGCATAAACCTGCACTCTCACGGTGTGCACCTTCTCGCCTATAAACTCATACCTTCTTATTGCCCACACCACTAACACACTTCTCATCAAATATAACTCTTACACACACACCCAATTTTTTTTTTAAAGGAGGCAATGGGCACGTGCTAATAGCAGTCGTAGGACTGACCTTTTTATCATTATTACATATGTCAACCTTAGCTACTTCTAATCCGAAATCCGAGGAGGCTCTGGCAGTAACACAAGCCCGTGCAACTGGATCACCAATAAGCAGGAAGAAAAGATCAACACATGGCCCAAAATTAAGCTATTAGGGTTAGTATGCACAGACATTCCATGGATCAATCATAAGCAAGGAAGTCCAGACTACCCGTGGGAAGATAAGTCTGTACTACCATAGCTTGGAGTGCTTTTGCTTTGCAGATCTTGGAGGAATTAGAAGTCAAAGACAAACTAGAAAAAGTTGGCCTAGGATGAATGGTAGAGTGTCGCCCTCTTGGACCATCAATCAAGAATTATGTGCAAGGTACATGAAGTCCTATGACAAGGCCACTAAGAGAGGAAATGTGACCAAAACAAATGGAACAATAGAACATGTACTACTTTCAGAGGACTTGATATGGGAAGTTCTATAGTTACACCACCTATCAAAATCCACTCTCACAACTACGAGAAGATGCCCCTAGATGGCATGTCGAAGAAAATCTCTTACAACTCCAACAGAGTTGAATATGACAATATCGGAGATGAGATGATAGAGAAAGCTTGTAGAGCCATGTCACTCATAATGCAAGTGAAACAAGTGGATCGGTACAACAGGGTTTCCCTTAATAGAATCGCCAAAGTACATGAACAAAAAGAAGATGATTGGGCGTGGTACATTCATAGGGAGATGGAAAACTATCTAAAGGAAAACAAATCAAAGGTCTACTATGAACCAAGGTCCCACTGATAGAGGCATGATATACTATCATCGCCTTAGGTGTGTACCACCATATATGCATGTCACATTTGAAGATATGGTAGACACCGGGTTCTGGAGATCACACTTTGCTCACAAGAACCCTAAAAAAGCTTCAATCACGCTGTAACGTCTATCGTCATGAGTTCGGAGTCCAGGTCTTTAGGCCTCGATGATAGGTTCTGAGGACAGAAGCTACATTAGGTAGGGGTTGATGTTAAACCCAGTTAGGAGATTAACAATTATACTCCTCCATTTGAGGACAGAAGCTACATTAGGTAGGGGTTGATGTTAATCCCAGTTAAGAGATTAACAATTATACTCCTCCATTTGAGGACATTAATAATTGTCATGCAAAGGCACTATAGAGGTTGTAACATTATGAGAGATTGGCCACCCCAAGGCCTTAGTTAGTAAGTTTTGGGCATAGATTAAGCAACATAATTAGGGTGAATTAAACCATACTAAGAACTCCACAAGAGAGAGAGAGAGAGAGAGAGAGAGAGATTGCACACTCAACACTCAATTCTATTGCTCTCTTGCATTCACAAATGAGCCATACAATGATATAGGCTTTCTAGCCTTATCCCACTTTACATGTCATCATCGATGTGGCAACTTCTTTTCCACTCCTTTTGGTCAACACTCACACACCATACAATATTACATGTGGCATTATTATCTTGCCACAATATCTTGCACCTCTATGGTTCGTTCCACACTCAACCAAATAACCCATTCATTTACATTGCACATTTCAACACCTCTCCTCAATGTAAACTTGGGTGTGTGCATAAAACCTCTCCAATCAATTTGATTAACTCATCTCTCACCCCTATTAAATTGGAATTGAAAATCTCAACACTCCCTCTCAATGCAAATTAGAGTGTTCTCAACAAGTGTGTGTGCATGTGCCTAGCCAATCTAGACACGAAGTCCATTTTGAGCCGACTCGCTCACAGCAGAGCAAAACCACTGAGTCCAATTTGAACATAGAAGTTTGGGTGGGAACCAACCCATGCGCATGCAGCTCACATGTGCATCGCTCATGCACACATCACAATAACAATTTTGAGCTTCTCGGTGAGCTCGGGCAAGGCAACCCTCATACCAATGAGTGAGAACAAAAATATACATATCTCGTTTTGAGCTTCAATCTCAGGTACGGTTACCCATCTCAATTATGGGTGAGTTAATTTTACAAACCTTTTTATGCGCTATGCAAGGGTAGAGAACCCATCCAATGTGGTCAAAATAATCCACGGATTTCTCAAAGCTGATATCCACTAGATTTTTCAGGGCTAAGGAGAGAGATAAAAAAATATACTACTCCACACATTAAAGATGCCAAATGAACAAAGATTATTGTTCTTGATCACCTCGAAAATAGCAAGATGCCTCCACTTAGGCATCTTTACACCAATGGGACCACAGTATTTCCATAAGCGACATATGAAAATAGCTTAGTTTGGGTTTCTTTACACCACACACAAATTTAAAGATTAAGGCTTTTTAAAGCCTTACTTTGTTTTTATTTTATTTTAGTAAAAAATTTGATGGTCTCGCAGGCGCCAAACCTTATCTGGTTTCACTGCACTCTCTTTGCACGGGTTGTGGTGGGTGGCCCTTATCCACCCACTACCTCCTCTGCATCCTCCACACTCCTTGTAGCACACTAGCAACAATATGGCCACCATTGCCACTCTCGGACCTTGATCTAGAAGACGTCTCTGAGGCCTGCGCAGCTGTTGTCCATCTATTGTTGATTGCACTGCAGTGGAGGTTTTCTACTTTGTCTTTATTTCATGACTTGCCAGCCAAGGTTATCACATCCCTCCTATTAGATGGCCATCTGTGTAGTGGGCAGGTGATTTCACCTTGGCTATGACCTTAGCTCTAAACCTCTTATCCTATTGCAAGCCCTTTGATTTTGCTATTTCTTCTGTGAAGTGTACATTGTTATTGGAGTTGCCATGCCCATCAAACAAGTCGCCATAACTCCTGCTTTTGTATGTCCCAGGGCTCTTCTCGAGCTCCTCTTCTCTTTTTGCTGCAATTGCCAAATTGCATCTTCACAAGATTGAACATTTGCCTTAATAACCTCTTTCCTCTACAATTAGGCTCCATACATTCATTCTTGGCCTAGTTCAATGCTACAAGCCATCCATCCTATTACTTCCATGGGCTTACCATTGAGCTCTTAAATCTGCATGCTCTACCTTTTCATGCAACCACTCAAGGGTGCTTCACTTAAGGTTTCCCACAAGAAACCAAGGTGCATAAACCATTTTAAAATTTCCCACAGCTTTCACAACGTTTCTCATCTCCTTGAGCAACATCCAAAGTGCATCCTCTTCTTGATGCACACACATGTGAACTCCATTGAGTCCAGTATCTCACTTGCCATCATCTTGACAAGCATGCACCTCCACAAGAGCATTCTCACATGCTCAAAAACCAAAAACATTGAGGTAAAACTTCACAAATTACCTCCACAAACTTCTTGGCAGCTTCCTTGTTGATACCGAAGACTCCATAGTCTTCGTACTTGTGAAAATCTTCATTTTCAGCTTCTTTGATGATGAGCATGCTCTCCATGTTGCAAAACTCCCATTTGCAAATATCCTCTCAAACTTAAGAATGATAGCTCCAAATCTCTCTCAAATCCTCGCAAATGAAATCTCTCTCAAATCCTCGCAAATGCAAATCCAAATGATAATATGAGTGTGCTAATTCTTTTTCATAATAAATGAAAATAATGCTTAATCAAATAAACACAGAACCAAGAAATCTATACATAAATATTGACCAAGAGCCCACCCAAGCTCTGATACCATGTTAAACAATCCTAAAATGGGATTGATCATGGTGATAGACATAGATTAAGCAATATAATTAGGGTGGATTAAACCACACTAAGAACTCCATAAGAGAGAGAGAGAGATTGCACACGCAACACTCAATTCTATTTCTCTCTTGTATTCACAAAATGAACCATGATATAGGCTTCTAGCCTTATCTCACTTTACATATCATCAATGTGGCCACTCCTTTTCCACTCTTTCTTGTCAACACTCACACACCATACAATATTACATATGGCATTCTTATCTCGCCACAATATCTTGCACCTCTAGGGTGTGTTCCAACACTCAACTAAATAATCCATTCATTTTACATTGCACATTTCAACACCCCTCCTCAATGTAAACTTGGGTGTGTGCATAAAACCTCTCCAATCAATTTGATCAACTAATCTCTCACCCCTATCAATTTGGCATTGACAATCTCAACACTTATGTGGTGAAGTGAGAGAAAGAGATTGCCTTGTGTGGTGGTGAAGTGAGAGAAAGAGATTGCCTTGTGTGGTGGTGTGAGCGACTCTACGGTGACAACATGGAGGTGAAGCTTGGAGGATTGGAGCTTCTCAAGTGAGCTTGGAGACCTCAAGGGACATGAGCTCGAAGCATTGGTAAGTTCCCTATGATAGTTGTGTTCTATTGCTTCTTCCAAAGGTGAATGCATAGAGTTCCTTCTTGAAGGTGTGGTAGCCCATAGTAATTTAGTTAGTATTTTAAAAGTTTTTTAAATCTATCCATGGGCCGAGCTTAATTGAGTTATCAAATCTATATGACACTCTCCTTAGAGAGTGCATATCTTTACAAGGGGGTAACCCTGTGAAAATGTGCAACCAATACATAACTATCTTGTAAAAACTTGAAGCCCTTGTAAAGAATAAAGAGCTTTTCTGTGCCACTCAAAAGCTTGTAAGGTTTCATGTTTATCACATATGCTCCTGCATAATCTCTAGAAAGGAGGCTTTCGAAAACATTTGTAAGTGACTTCTTCTATGCTTTTCTGATGTCTCTAAGCCCTAACACGTTTTACGAGAACAAACTAGTCCTTCCATGATTCCTTATCAAAAGGTCTATAAATTTCCCCTTTGTAGCTACATGCTGTACCTTTATAAGTTTTGCCTTAGAACAAAGACCTATTATTACCCCACTTTTCTTTATGTATTCTTTTTTCTTGCCATCTAAGAAACAAAACAAAGAATATAAGTAAACTGCAAAATAGGTACTCCACCAATACATTTGGGGCCCTAGCCTATCACACGGTGGGGTTCCTTGAGCAGTTTGTGGAAATTCAAGGGCTTCTTCTAATGCCCTAAAACCCTAAGTAATGCAAGATTTATTTCCTAGATGTGAAAAAATGAAAAACAATTACTTGATGAAATGTTCACACACAGACATCATGTTGTTTTGCTATTATATAATGCTAACGGTTTATTTATTGCCGATGGTACCAATTTTGCCTATGGAGCATTTCCGAGACGGTGCGGCTATTGGGAATCTAGAGAATGGAAAAAAAGAATAAAGCCAAATCCAGAAGGTTTAAATAGGTTCAATAATCTAAAACTAAGAGACAAGAGATAAGTAGCCTTGGTGTTCAAAAAAGTAGCCTTGTTGTCCAAAAAATGAGCCATTCATAATTAAAAATTGGAAAAGTTTAATGCCAATGAATGTCCTTAGGAATTGAGCCCTTGTTCTTTCTGGAAAAGACAAATTTTCTTTTGGAAAAAGAACCTTAAGTGTTTTCAAGAAAGAGCTTCATTATTAATTACAAAAAATCTATCTTGATCTAAAGAAAATCTAGCTAAAAAAAGCAGAAAGCTTTGTTGCTATTCAAATCGGCATATGTACTTTTGGAAAATGAGCTAATAAATTATTTTTATACTTGTATCACTTTAAAAAAAAGTCTTTGTTTTACAAGCTAGGGTTTACTAGGCACAAAATGTGTAATGTTTTATACTCCTGTAATATTTTACAAACTTATGCTAGTGTAAATATATATAACATGACCCTAAGAACATGGATTTTATTTACGTTACACGCTTTAGTGTTCTAGGAGTCCTTACCTAATTTACTAGATTTTGCTTTAAGAGAGCTCAAACTATAAACATACGAACTCTCTACAGGAGGTAAAATCATGAATATTCATTCCTCATTTTGCTGGATAAGGTTTTTTCTTTTTTAATTCAAAAGCGTTATTTACCTATGGTGCAATTCCTTGTTCATTCCTCGTTGTTGGATAAGTTTTTTTATTTTGAAGTATTATTTTCCCGTGGTGCAATTTAATCCTTCTGTTGACACATGCTCAAATGCAAAGATTTGCCTACTCATTTGGTGGCCTACAACATATGAATCGATTAGGTTAGGGCAGTGCCTTTATTCCTCAATGCTACTGCTTGCTTGAGATCCCCTTGCTTTTGCTTGATGAAAATCCCTTATTGTTGACTTTATACTTTATGTTGATGTCATGTCCTTCGGATTGTTGAATGCTTCTTGGCTCTTGGTATTTACTCTTTAGCTTGACTCTTGGCTCTTTGATTGTTTGTTGTTAATTGACTCTTTGCACTTTGACTTCTTGTCCTTGCGTGTCTTCGTGTCCACATTTTGGCATTGTCTTCTTCATTGTGTCTTTGGTGTAAACTTTGTCTCTGATGCCACTTGATGCTTCTGCTTGGTGCTTTTATGCTTCCTTTGATGCTTTGTTCTTGATTTCCTTATGTGCCTATGCCATACAATGTGTTGTCATCATCTCACATAGTTGTGCTTTGGGCATGCTTAGGATAGTGTTTAATGCACCTTTTCTTTCCTTTTGATACTTATGCACATGTGTTTTCCAAGGATTTAACCCTTCCCCAAATGATGCTTTTTAAAGTGCAAAATGTTTGCCATTTGACAAGGTCTTACTAAAATGATGTTGTGTTTTGCTTCACTAGTAGTGTCTAATCTCTTACAAGGTTGGCGATGTGCTTTAGATTTTCATGCAATAATGATTTTGAGCTGATGCAGGTGATTACAGTACAAACTACATGCTAAAAATGAACTAAATACGGTAAAAAATACTTAAATTGAGCAATGCAAGTGGATGAGATGGATTGTGATGCAAGAGAGGGTTTTTACAGTGAAATATTACTCTAATGTTTTAATTTTGGCTTTAATTAAGCTCATTTTTTGCTAATTGATTGCTAATAATAGTTATAAGTGTTAATCGTGACAACAATGATTAACAAGGCTAAAACTTGGAGTCTGTAATTGAGTTTTGTGGAAAGTAAATTTGATGGGGATTTTTGCATAGGCTTCTTATCCTTGATGAGGACAAGTGGCACACTAAGAATCTCTAGATTAAACCACCAAAGATGAGGTCAAACATGGCATAAATCCACGAGTGTGTTTTTGCTTTGTTGTGGCTCACATAGTGGATATGATGGTACAAGATTTGAGATGTAAATAGCTTATAGCATTTCTAAACTAGTTCTAAGAGGAATTAGTCCAATTGCAAGTGTGGATGGAGAATGAATCTGAAAACAAGTCAGTGCCCATATGCTAAAGTGCCATTTTTTGGCCGTACGCATCGATTTGCATCAATTCCTCCAGGCTATAGATTCAGCTAGAGTCTACCAATAATCTCCTAAAAGGGGTTATCAAATGGTTGAGATAATAAGCAATGCCAAGCACGTGAAGTTTGGAAGATTGGATAAGGTTATGATTAGTGGCTAATTACTTTTTAATTAGTGAACTTCTTAAGCTAATGTGAGTTGAGATTAGTGGTTTGGGGATAGGGAAGGCTCTAATACCATGTAAAAATAATGGATATCATGCATGTGAAAAGTGATTTAGTACTAATCCTACATCGTCTAATGATTAAATTAATTTGAGGTGGGTGACATCTAAGCATACTCAGAATGACAAATTGCTAAACTAATTAAGCAGGATACTTAGGTTACAAGATCGAGACTTGTACTGACATAGAGGCTTAAGATCTTGCTTCATTTTCCATTGCTTGAAATGGCTCCCTTTTATATGAGGAGGTACATCCTTGGGCTTGTACATCAATGTGGATATAATTCAACTTTGCTCATGTGGCTTCTTGCTAGATAATATCTTCTTTGGCATACTCAACTCACTCCCTATCTCTTCCTTGTGCTCAATGGCACCATATTTCTCAACATCTAGTCCTAAGATAATATGGGTACTCTACCATTTAAAGAGAAGGCCCATGGGTTCTTTAAAATTCTTCTTTTTAGAGGATGAGACACCTCCTTCAACAACACGGATATATGAACAATATATAACAATTATTTAAATGCAGGTTCATGGTGTTTCTTCACACATGATACAGTCAGAGGATGTTGAAGAGTTAATTATAAAGAAGAGAGTCTTGGTGAGAAGCTTTTCGATTTCTTTTATAAAGTTAAGCAGACAAAAAAATTATAGCTAACAGGAGAAATATTTAATCCCAAGATTAATCTAGCCGACCTAATAACCAAAACTTTTTCTTACTACTATAAAGAACTCTTTTTAGAATTTTAAAGGATTTCATATGGTTATTCATTGGTTATTAAGTCTAAGGATTGTGTGCATGTTAGTCTCTTATGTCGACTACTAATGAAATGTCAAGACTCATAAAAAGATAGATTTCCTTGCTAAAGGATGTAAAGTGCACACCTACATGTATTGCGAATGGAGGAAGAAAGTGCAGGTTTCTATTCGAGGTTGTTGCACTAATGTTCACTAATATGCTAGATATACTTGAAAGTTTGAGAGATGAGAATTGTCACAATAAAAAAACTCCACGATGTCGCTGCAAACTAATATATGTATTAGAGATATAATAGAAGATGAGGAGATAGAGAACCCTCTGGAGCTTGATGTTGGAGTAGAGCTTAGTAAAGAACTTGACATTACACAACTCAAAGCAAGCACAATGATTGAGGAGGAGAATGTCAGTGGGGAGAAGAATTAGAAAGATCAATGAACTTGCCATTCCTAGCATTATTGAGGACTTTGTCTTACTTTTAGATATACAAATCATTTTCTTCTTAAGGGGAAAGATTATTCTCTTGGTGCTATTGCAAAGATGATCGAAGATGAGGAGGATTAGGTGGATTTTAAGACTAACTTCTCTTATTTGGAAATTGATACAAAACATTATATTGGTGTATCTAAGGCCCTCAATGTCTTATTTAAGAAAGCATCAAATTACACTCATAATGGATCACCAATAGGAAAAAAAAATTATACTATACTATTCAAGAGAGGCTAAAACTAATAAATTTTTGAGAGCAACCATACCAGAGTCTACCAAAGAAGAATCATCTTAGACATGCAAACAGAAGAGTGACTTATGGGAGGAGAATCATCTCAGACATGCAAACATGCTTTAGGTGCGAAGAGAAAGCGTCCGAGTCCCTTGGATGCATTTCTATCGTACTACAGGTCATCTTCATAAATTTTAATCTAATGAATTATTATTTTTATTAGCTTGAGACTGAAGATGCTAATGAGTTTCTTGGACAAACTAGTGCAAATTGAGGAAGAAGAATTGGCAAGGACCCCGAGATTGGTCATTATATTGGTAAAATGAACAAAGGAGTTCTTGCCATTTTTTAATTATAAATACTCCAATATTCATAAGGTTGCATTACTAGGTAGCTACAAGGTATTTGGGTTGCAAATACTCCAATAGTCATAAGGTTGCATTACTAGCCCTTAGGTAGGTACAAGGTAAATACTTAATAGGCATAAGGTTGCATTACTAACCCTTAAGGTAGTTACAAGGGCAAATACTCAACAGACATAAGGTTTCATTTACTAGCCCTTAAGGTAGTTACAAGGTATCTGGGTTGGTCTATTATTTCCTTAAATACTGATAGAGTTATACCTATAGAGAAATTTGAAGCTATTAGGATTTTTGGGTATGTACTAGGGTATCTGGGTTACATTACTAGCACTTAGAGTAGTTAGAAGGTATTTGGGTTCATTTATTATTCCCTCAAGTACTAATAGAGTTATACCTATAGAGAAATTTGAAGCTATTAGGATTTTTGGGTTGGGTTTAGGCTATCTGGGTTACATTACTAGCACTTAGGGTAGTTAGAAGGTGTTTGGGTTCATTTATTATTCCCTCAAGTACTAATAGAGTTATACCTATAGAGAAATTTGAAGCTATTAGGATTTTTGGGTTGGGTTTAGGCTATCTGGGTTACATTACTAGCACTTAGGGTAGTTAGAAGGTGTTTGGGTTCATTTATTATTCCCTCAAGTACTAATAGAGTTATACCTATAGAGAAATTTGAAGCTATTAGGATTTTTGGGTTGGGTTCAGGCTATAAGATCATTTTATATTTTAGATTACACTACACATGCTTTAGCGGCTAATAAGATGGATGCAAATCATGAGCGTAATGCTCATACGTTCCAGCTTCCGACCTTTCATAATTTTGCACTCATCTAGCTTGAGCACAAATGAAAGTATGCTCCCTAAAATTGTAAATAAACGGTAATTTACAATATTCAAAACAAAATAATCATCTTCATTTTCTACTGAAAAACATGAATAGTAGCAATTGCAAGTTCTCACCTTGTGGTGGAAGACCATAGAACTTCACCATAGCTTTTTGTAGTCTCTCAATATGAACAAAGATGTTATTGTAAACATCATAGTGAAATTCTGTACTTGTTGTCTTGATTTTCTTTCTGCTCGACCCTGTGTCTAATGTTAGTATGCAACCAATGTCTTTTTGCATTCACGGCGAGCACCATTTGGTGTTGCTTTGAGTCATTTGATAAGTTCCTCTAGCCTTTAAATCTTTACATCCTTCTCCACATTCTCTGCGAGGATCTCTTTCATTTTATCTGATGATGTTTTAAGTCCTTCTTGACATTGTAAAAGGCTGAATTGTGATGCTTGCAATTGAGATTGGAGAATATGGGTTTGCCAAGCTCCACTTGTAGTCAATCTTCTATAGTATCCTGACAAGCCAAGCTCTCCTTTACCAACAAATTGCATAAAAGATGATAAATCACAGAAATCAGGGTTTGCTCTTAATGGAGGGTCAATTGGATAGAGATGCCCATCAACCCAAAGATCTACATTTTTCTCCTTAGCTATCCTACAAGCTTGGATAGATTGTGCATCAGTAGGATGGGTTTTTTTAGAGCTGCCATACTCTTCAGGAATACGAATGTGTAAATCAACCTACCGTTTTCTAGCTTCAAAAGGGGCTACACACACAGCTTGCAAAGGCTCCATAGCTAAGTAGAGAAAGAAGCTAAAGCAGAGAGATCCTCAGAGGGAGAGGGAGAGAGAGAGAGAGAGATTGCTAAAACTTTACTGTTGGAGGTTTAACACAAATCCGTTTTTCAGTAAAAAATGATATTTTTGATATACAAATATACTAACATGGAGTTTTTCATCAATAAATTATATTTATGAGAAAAATTAAAAAATAATAATTTGTGGGGTCCCCACAATTTTGGGATCTCATGGATGTAGTGGTTCCTGACAGTTAGTTATGTTTATGGGGTTGTGGGGACATGACAATTAGTTATGGATGTATTGGCTCCAATGATGATAGGCTTCTGACGTAACCCTTGAATTACAAGCTTTTTGGAGGAAAAATTTTATTTTCATCACATACATATTGGTTGGGTGGTATTTTTTCCACCTCAAAATGTTAAAAAAATAAAAAATAAAAAATTTCACTTTTTGGGGCCCACCTAAATACGAGAATGTTTTACTGATGTGGAAGGGAGATATGGTGGGAGTTAATGAGAAAGGAGATTTCAAACTGACAAGAAAGATTCAATTTGTAGAGAGTGAAGATGAAAAATTCATAAATATTGGTTGGGTGGTGTTTTTTCCACCTCAAAATGTAAAAAAAATAAAAATTAAAAATTTTAACTTTTTGGGACCACCTAAATACGAGAATGTTTTGCTGATGTGGAAGGGAGATATGGTGGGACTTAATGAGAAAAGAGATTTCAAACTGACAAGAAAGATTTAATTTGTAGAGAATGTTTTGCTGATGTGGAAGGGAGATATGGTGGGAGTTAATGAGAAAGGAGACTTCAAACTGACAAGAAAGATTCAATTTGTAGAGAGTGGATAAAAAATTCAAAAAGTAAGAGAGCAAGTTGAGAAAAGTCAAAAAGTAAGCGAGAGAGTATGAGAATATTCCCTTTAAAAAGTGAAACTAGGGGGGTATGGCTGATGTGGCAAGGCAAAAAATAGGGGTCATCATAGCATTCATCTCCTTTAAGTCCAAATTTTAAAGCTCTAATCCCTTAAAATTAGGAATCCTAATTACGAGGCCCTTTTTGGGTCCAAAAAATTCCTAATGGTGGGGAGTAGAAACTAACGTGAGAATCCAAAATAGGATCTCGTGTGTCTACATGTGTATAGAAATTATAATAAATCCTAGAAGAAGCACAAACTTGGATTAGAGAAGCTAATGGGAGAATCCAAAATAGGATCCAGTGTCTGGCAATTATAACTAATCCTAGAGTGACATGTGCCAGTAGTAGTCAAGATCCTACATGGGTATAAAACCCCTGTAAACTTTGTAAAAAGGATTCCAATAGCTCTTAGGGGGTTCACTATATCTAAACTCTCTATATCATGTGCGTTTAGCTCTCAGGGGGTTCACTATATCTAAACTCTCTATATCATGTGCGTTTAACGCCTAATTTAAAAACCCCTTATCTAAAAAAAATTATGAATAAAACACACCCTTTTTTTATTCAATCTGTAAATACCGCCTTTAAATGGTACCCTTCTGTATGTAAAAAATGTGGTAAAAAAAGATTTAAAAAACTCATTCTGTTGAACCCACATGCTATGCTTACATATTTACGAGTGACCCCCCCTCCCGCCCAATAGTTCTAATGAGATTCCAATTGTTAGGAATCATGGTATTCATTTGCAAGAGTAAGTGGAATGCCATGGTTAATGAAAGAAATTAATACTAATTATTGTAATTAAGTAAGAGAGAGGTGAATCACATGACTTACATTAGTGAGAATGAGCTTCATACATCAATATCAATGTATAGCCATTTAATATATATCCACAAGATAAGATCTTCCTTTTGGACCACATGAGGTGTCCACAAGCTACATGCTTCTATCCACTTTAATGCTACACATGAACTTGGTTGCCCATTCATTCTAACTACCCACATGGTTCTCAAATGACGTCAACCATACATACTTTCTCATATTCTAGGGATGCTACCCACAAATAAATCATAATGGAAATGGCGTAAACTTACATGGCTTGACATGTACACATACATTTGTGTACCACATTTTTAACACACCCCTTGGTGCCCAAATGGGTCTCATCCTAAGAGAGTAATGTGACATAAATGACATGACATTCTGATAGAGATACATATACATCACTTAGCATACATTATTGGTGGGGGTAGAGGTGATTACATCTACA
Organism: Cibotium barometz; assembly: GCF_041138505.1. Classification (NCBI taxonomy): domain Eukaryota; kingdom Viridiplantae; phylum Streptophyta; class Polypodiopsida; order Cyatheales; family Cibotiaceae; genus Cibotium; species Cibotium barometz. The sequence continues at coordinate 582,185 of NC_141106.1, forward strand.
TGACATGAGATGTAGCATAATCATAGACATAGAACATAATCATAGACATCATCATGTCTAAAAAAGATGTTCTTTTTTAAAGCATCATCAAGAGTTTCTTCCACCATTACATTTTGATTGTTGCTTTTCCTTTGACTACAAATTCTTCTCAAGGTGGCTTACCTTGCCACATGCATCACATATAAGCTTGGGCTTGTTTCGATGATGACATTGAGCCATTTCATACCCCATTTTCCACAATGGTTAGCTTCTTATCCTCTTCAAACAAGGAGGATTCAACACCTTCAATGTCGAGACAATGGTAGCTTCTTATCCTTCCGCAATGGTAGCTTCTTTACATACCTTCCACAATTTAGTAGCTTCTTATCCTCTTCAAATAAGGAGGATTCAATACCTTCAAGAGTGAAGATTAGTAAGAATTGTTACCGCAGTAACTTAGAGAACTCTTGAGGCATGCTTTTGATTAAGACTAGTATTGTATCCTTCTCATCCACAGGTTTCTTGTTGCATCATAATATTGTTCATCTTACCTACATGCTCCACAAAATAATGCGCTCTTAAATTGTGCACCACATCCATTCGACCATACACATCGTTATGCTAAGTGATACCACACTCACTCAAGAAAGAATCGTGGAGAGAGAAGAAATGCTACACAAAGTGTGCATTATGCTAGTGATAATAATCGGTGATGTAGAAGTGGTACTCTCAATGATAACGCACAAATCTGGCGTACATGTCACTCCATCCACATCAAACTCTGCATGACAACAACTAATATGTACACCATTATCACAATCTCATGGGGGGGTTAATAGAGAGAAGGGTTGCCAAATGAATCAATACTTACATGAGAAGGCATTGATTTTACAATTAATAAATCCAAAAAAATAAAAATGTTTAGTTCTCTATCAAATCTACTACGGAGACACCTACACTCAGAGGAAACTCTATCAAACATGCTTGGAACTGCCAAACCTTCCATTTGGCACTTTATATGTGCCTGCATGAATACACCTGCTTTTTGAAAGTGCGTGTGAATACTGGACGTGGTACATGATACTCCACAATAATCTCCTAGATCACCCTCAACCTTGCAGCTAATACACAACATACTCATAGTGTTGGTATTGGACCAACTCAACCTCACTAGCATCCTAGTCTACCATCTCTAGCCTTCTCACAAGAGATCCACATGTGGCGTAAGTACCCCCATACAAGCAACTTGATGGTAAAGGAAATCCATGTCTCTGGCACATAGAACGGACTCAAATTGCACAATAATAGAGATGGAGAAAAATATTGTATGACTAATGATACAATAGCTAGCAAAGTTCTACACCTCTATACTCCCATGAAGGGAGCTTTGAAGTTGATTCAAAATTACTAAGATGGAGGCTCTTTGCTAGTAGTAGCTACACAGTAAACTCATCTAGTCATGATTGATGCATTGTGTAAAGAAGAGGTTGGTCGCATATCTACATGGGCCTATATAAACCAAGCACCCATGACATGACTAGGTCCACGGCCATAGTTGACGACACCATCCCGGGTATAGATGTAGCCCATAAAGATGTACTTAAAATTGCTATGGAGTTATCCCAATCATACTTACCTTTTTCGAAATCTCGACCAAATGAGGTATGACCCTCTATCTTCCTACCGCCTAAAGTTCTTAGATGTTTCAAGCCGTACCAAGGACGATATAATTTTAACCACTCTTGTGATATATTTGAGATTCTAAAAAATTCACTTGATCACATTGATATTGATGAGAGAAAATCACTTCGAAAATAAGAAGGAAAACATCACTTAAACATACACGGTTTTCATATAGATAAGCGGTACAGATTGATGCGTATTCGGGTAAACCAGTAGATATTGAGAGAGGGTTAATTAGGGTGAGAAAACGAGAGCATATTATAATACAATGGAATTATCATAAACGAGGAGGGATCAAGGTGGTTCATTTGCGACAGCCAAAACCCAAGCCTTTGGCGCCATCAGAACTACAGAGGATGTTGGTGTTGTCGATGTAGGAGAGGGTGAGGCTGGCGGTGGCGATGGTGGGCGTGGAGCTGGTGAAGCGGGAGACTAGGCAGTCGGTAGAGAAGAGCGAGGAGGTGATGTAGCGGTCGGCGCCGCCCAAGATGGGCATGGGAACGTCACGTTTAACGGGGTTAATGAAGCCGGGTGTGTAAGTCTGGCCGAGAACACCTGTTGCGGCATCGGAGAGTCCCAGAGAGTCGAAGCTGATCTCGAGGTGGGCGAAGCAGTTGTCCGGGCCCACGTCGTAGCCATGCACGCGCGAGTCCTCAGCAGTGATGGGCACCACCCCAAGCGACACCATCACAAGGCCTGAAATCTCAAGCCTCGCCTCATTGGTGGGCGCCGTTCGCGTTATCGTGGCTCCCCCACTAGGCGAGTGCCACATCACCGTCCCTTCTTTCGCGCCTGCCTCCACGTACGGCGGCAGATTTACGGCCTCGCCGTCGAAGTACACCACCAGTCGGTCAATACGATCGTTCCAAGTGGCCGTGTGCGCAGCCCCCACGTAGAGACGATGCGGTCCCCACATGAATGCTAGGGCTTGCACCCATGTAAAATCGCGAGGCCTGTCGGGCGTTCGCTTGCCTATGAAGTGGGCGTTGACGTGGAGGTGATTGTCGGAGATGATGCAAAAGTCTCGGTCCTTCTCGCCGTGGAAGTAGAACATGACACCATCCCCGCCTATGAATTTGGGGTCCTCGCAAACGGAACCGCCGTGCCCGCACCTCGCTGCAAACACACATGAACTCCCACCGCAATTAGTGACTTAAAAATGTCAGTGTTTTAGAGTGCTCGTTTCTAAACATGCGATTCTTGGCAATCACTGTGTCATACTAGTGGACGCACATCATGTATTCCACAACAAGAAGAGGGCTGTGAAGAATTGAAAAGAACTTCGCTACTACTAGGCCTGCATCACATTTTTCTAGTGTTGAGGGCATCATCACGGTCGTAACAAGCAACCATGGTTGAGGCCTACTACAAGACCTAAACAAAAAATGTAAGAAGGTAGGAGAAAACCAGCGTGCTCTAGCTTGAGTGTGTTTTCGACACCATATCTTGTTGACAAGCGAGAATAGCTGGCTATAGCCCAATCAGGCCATAAATAAATAGACACAATACCACCTCAAGAATAACACTTGTCCAGGGAGCTTCTACATACGTTTTTCTTACCACCTTCACCTTGCTCTTAAAAATTGTGTCAGTAAGTGGGCACATATATTAAGGCATTTTGCCTTCCACCCCAAATAGAAAAGTCGCAGAGAGTCACTTAAAATAATTAAATAAGTAAATTCTACCTGATGTTAAGTACACACTTAGACCACGGTTAATAATGCTCAACCCATGACTACAGCTGTGACGAAATCAGAAAGAAATCGGCTTTTTGTGCTCTACCATTGCAAAATAACAAGTGATAGACGCACTGATCAACTCTCTGTGGAAAAGTTTGTAGTTTAAATATGCCGCACTCACCAAACTTAATACCTTCATATAATTAAACATGGACAGCTTACAGTTTCTGTAAACTCTTTGCTCAAATTGTGAGTGAAATTGAAAGCTCTCTGTCTAATGTGCAAGCATACGTAATATGATGATGTTAATGGCAAGAAGAAGCTTACGGCAATGGGACATTCCACAGTATTTGCAGGAGAGCTTGCACCTTGGGCAAAAGTCTGGGCAGGTGATGATGCCATGGCAGAAGGAGATGTAACCTTCCTCTGCCGGAGACCGAGCACTGCATACCATCTCGTTTGGAGCGATACTCAATTCAGCATTCACCACAGTACATGAAACACTAACAATAGCTATAAGCACACCCAAGACACTTAGTACATTTGCCATTTTATCCATATAAGGAACCACAAGAAGCAAAGAAAGCCTCTCCTCAGCCTAGCAGGAACTCCCGCAGTCCTACACAACGGTTACCCTCCCCTTAGAACAGATGCATGCCAAGCAAAGCTTCCTTGATATTATTTGCAACCGGTTGGGCTAGCGTTGAGTGAAAGGCTATGAGCCACTAGTACAGTAGTCCCTGACTAGGGGAAAACTATGCACGTGACTCGTTGATTTTACGTGGGGGAGCTGCTTTTACCTTCGAGAAAGTAATTAAGCCGGCTGTAAGGTCTAAGCAAAGGTTTACGTGCAGGAACCATTGGTTTAAGAAGATGATCAGTAGTACATTCGAGAAATTAGACAGGGTGGCAATATGCGGGAATGGACACAAAGCAGTAAATGGAGCAAGGATTGAATAAAGGTGAGAACTTTTCATTTAAGCTTTTTTTAAGGCAAAAAGCTGCACCGCTTCAGTGGTTTGCAGGCCAGAAATCTGAAAAGGTGATGCTGTTGTGAAGTGAACAGCGCCAGCGGGGCCAAATTATAGTGTACAGTGTACTGATTCTTATCGTTGAGTCCACGCGGCGTTGAAATCAGATGATACAACCAGCTACAGCAGTTAACCCAAGTTACCCAACCCCCGTCTGTTCTGTCGAAAACAAGGCTCGGCACAGACGACGCCCTGCATGGGCCGCGTGGTGAGTACCGGCGCAAACGAGACTCTCGTGCTCGTTCTTGATGGAGGAGTCAGAAGCAACTGGGTCCTTGAGGCCATACGAAACTCCAGACTTTTGAACACATCACATTTGTACGCGCAAAGTTTCCAGGACCACCCATATCTCTTTCTTTGAGGGCCCATTGACGTCGAAGGGGAAAACAATGAAATGGGTATTAAAAACAATTTCAATGTAATTTCAATCTATTTAAAGTTATAGAGGGGGTTCTGAATTTAAAATCCAAACATGTATACTTAAAAAAGGGGCTTAACAAATGTGTTAAGAATGAAAAAAAATTGAAAAGTAATTATAAATACAACATTGGTTCCTCCCGTCCCGTCCCTCTCTCTCGCCCTCTCCCTCCCCCCCAAATGGTCGTGGGTTGGTGGAGGCTACATTTGAGCCATTCAACCACCTTGCATTAAAATAGGAGAATGCTCTAGGATGCTAGCTCATGGAATGTTTGGCATTCTAGCTGCTGAGTTGTCCTTATATGATTGAGCACCAGGTCATCCCTTCTAGCTAGCGTGCTTTGCAAGGGGAAACCTCAGTTGTTGCCATCTCCACCTCCCCACAACCCGTTACGTCGGGAAAGGAGCTTCCCATCTTCCTCCTGGGAAAGGCTTGTCGATGGCCTTTTCCTACTCCAACACCCTCCCCCCCTCCTCTAAAATTCAAAATTTTTTATGTACTTGAATGGCATTAGAGTTAGGTTCACATAACATATGGACATAATGATCAACAACAACGAACGCGGTGTAATCTCACAAGCAGTTATTTTCTCAAACGAGGGGAGCTATAGACGTTAACATGTTGGACCCACTAACTAGACATGCCTAGGCCAAACATAGATGTTTGGCATGCCTAGGCCAAAAGCACAGTGTAAGATCAAGAATAGTTACTTGAAACATAAACCCTTGTTAACAACATATTGGTTAACACATTCCTATGACAATTATGTCTGTATACTTATGTAATGGGCACCCGTGCTATATTGTAAATCCCATCATTTGATGAGGGAAATGCCCTAAAGACGTTCCCAAGTATTGAGCTTCAAAGGACATACAAGAGGACCTTGATCAGCTGGCCAAACCATAGACAAAAGCCTTGTAACTCTGTCTTGAGCGCCTCGGGTCACTTACTCCCAGGTGGCCTAGTGGAAAAAGGATTAGAACTATAAAAGCCAATTTCTCTTGTTTGTAACTCATTCTCCCATTTGTGCAATAGAAGTGGAGTGTTCTCTCCCTCCCTCTCTCTTGCAACTCTAATCTAGCATATATAGTGTACTTAGGGTTAGGGTTTGGGAGTGATTAGTGCTAATCACTTGTTCCCTCTTGCTTTCCTCTCTCTCTCTCTCTCTCTCTCTCTCTCTCTCTCTCTCTCTCAAGTGATAAAGCTAACCAACATGATCCTCTTCCATAGAGATCCCACATGATTGCGAGACAGCTTGCATCACCCATTGGATTAGAGCAACTCCCTGACAACAAGTGTGGGAGGATGTCGGTGATGAGTGGTTATGATGGAGCTCTTGAGCCATGCTCGAGCTCAGCGGATAGGCAAGTTTCCACGACATGGTTAGGGTAGGCTTTCCTTAACATTTTTGGCGCCGCTCTTGGTGGGGAGCGCCATCCGCTACTTGTCTACGCCATCTTTGATTCGAATCCAACCGAGTCCCCATAGCTCAGTGGCCAGGTAGGCTCTTTGGCATGCAATTTTTTTATTTTTGTTGTATTTTGATGTTTTGTTTGGTTGTTTTAATGTTTTTGTTAAGATTTATGTATAGCTTTGTATTTAGAGTAGGATCATCACTTGTTTGAGTAAAAACACTTGTGATTTGGTTGATTAGAGAGCCTAATCAAGAGGGTTTTTGCTTAAACCTAGACTCTTTTTATTAATTTTTAGCTTAATCTTATTTTTCTTGCTTAATTCCTTCGCATAGGTAGGTTAGCATTACTAGATAGAACACTAATCAAATAAAAAAACCATAAAAGTTTTTTTAATTATCACTAATCTATTGGTTAGTGTGATTAGTGGACTTAAAGAGAGTAAAAAGCCAAAACATTGAGCCTAATTGCTTGTAATTAGACCAATTGGACTAACATTAGTGTTCGAAACACTTGCCTTAACTCAAATCTATGCTTGGCTCACTTCAATTAGGCCTTAATTAGCAAAAATTAGCACTAATTTGGTCTCTTTTATCTAATTATCTCTCTTTTGAGTGGATTAATTAGTGAAATTATTTTAGAGTAATCACATCTTTGGATTAGTATAAACATTGCTAATTCACCTATCAAATCCCCATGCTTAAACTCCTTACCAATTAGGAGTAATTTGAGGACAAAGAAGAGGGTTAAGGAGTGATTAATAGTGAGATTAAGAGAATTAATCTTTAATTAAGCTAGAGAGCCTCTAAATTAGTCAAAATCTACTAATTTAGAGGTAGCCTCTAACTTTAGTCCTATCCCACCCACCTAGCATTAAAGAGGGGGTCTTAGTTGCCTCCCACTCACTTACCTCCAATTTGAAATTCAAATTCAAATCCAAAATTTCAAATTTCAAATTCAAATTTGCCACGTTTCACACTTGCCATGGCCGTTCCAACCTAAAGCTAGGAATATATATTCGTAATAAGCGTACGATTGTACCAAAAACAAATTTTGAATGGTCATTCCACACTTGCCTGGCCATTTCAACCTAAAGCCAAGGGGTTCGCTTGTCAACGTACGGGCGTACAAAAAAGAAAAAACTTGCCACGGCCGTTCCACACTTGCCACACGGCCATTCCAACCTAAAGCCACATGCATTCTCTTGTGAGTGTATGGCCATACCCAAAAATAACAAAAATTAAAAATTAAAAAATTAAAAAATTAAAAAAATTCTTTTAAAAAATAAAATTTTTGAATAGCCGTTCCACACTTGCCATGGCCGTTCCAACTTAAAGCCATGGGCGTTCACTTGTGAACGTATGGCCGTACTAAACCCAAAAAAATTTTTCAAAAATTTCAAATCTTTAGAGGTGCTTTTGGTCTACCTCCCTAACTCACTAGGGTCATTTTTACACGCATAGAATATCTCAAAAGATCATTTTTTACCTTAAGGGTGCGTTCATGTGCAAGGCAAAAGTGAGCTAAAACTCCTATTTCGAGCCTGCACGCACTACTACATGTTAGCCTAATACCGGGGCTTATACCGGCGCTATTTAACGGGGTCTAAAAAAGCCTCGTCATCGATATAAGCGCCGGAACCGTAGCGTCGGTATAAGCGTCGGGTTATAATATCGGCGCCTATACCGGTTAATATACCGACGGTCACCGGGGGTAATACCGACGCATAAACCGGCGTCTATACCGGTGCATATACCGTGTTATATACCGGGGTCAATACCGGGGTGTATACCGACTTTAATACCAAGAAATATACCACTGTATATACCGACGTCGGTACCGGGGTATATACCGACGCTGTAGCAGAAATTTTTTTTGGGCAGAATAGTGCTGCCTGGTTGTTGCCTAGCTGCCTGCAATGAGCAGGATCAACAACAGCAAACAGACAGCACCATTCTGTCTAAAATAGAGCACAAAAACAACCGTGCTCGTTTGCATATTTTCCTGATCGGCAAACAAGAAATTAAATTAAACATTAATACTCAAGAATGTTTTGATCATATTTCATTAGTTTGAAGGTCATCTTACATCATGGTAATGCCACCCAATTGACAGTCTCTCCTTCTTCTTCAAGCATCTCAAACAAGGCCACAAGGCCATGTTTGTGAGCATACTTCTCCTCTCGCCTACTTGGTGGGCGATTCATGGCCAACTCCTGCACACACGATTAACAATTATAACTTTTAGAAATCAACATTTAGCCCACATACATACATTTAAATAAATAAAATTGCTACAAACACTTACGAATTCATGGCGCATGGTTTCGTAACCACCACTCCCGAGATGAGAAGCCTCTACTGTTTGGAGTCTTGCCCTTGCCGCCTCTCTTTGTTGTTGAAACCTGTCTGGTGTCTCGGTGAGCTCCTGAGCAATGGCTGCCCACTCCCTGTCATCTAGCCAAACAGGTTTCTCCTTCCCCTCTCTAAATGCGTCCCTCACCTCTGACCTACGATGCCCCATCAAAATGCGAGCTGTATACTGTATCCACTCATTAGAGACGACATTCATAGGGTCAGATGGCTGGAACTCTTGCTTTATCTTTGTGTTTATATAATTTTTCTTCCCCTTGTCTTGCTGATCCCATTTAGTCATGACAGAGTCATGAAACTGTATAGTGCACAATTGTCGAATGCGTGTCTTCATTGCCTTCCCTGCACTATCCATTATTGGTGCCCCATCCCTAATTGTGTAAATCTTGCTGTTATCATGGTCATGTGCACCCCAGGGAGTGGAAGGTGACCCTATGGGTGTGCTATCAACAGATGAGAGCGAAGGACGACGCTCACGTGGTGGTGGTGTCACAGCATCTGTGGCACTACCACCACAACCACCTCCCCCTGAAGACCTACTACGTGAGCACCGTCTATGTGAAGAGGTGGTAGATCGAGCTGTAAGAGGAGTGGAAGGCTGTGTGGTATGAGGTGTGGGAGCTGCTGTCGTACCCACGGGTGTGGGAACTGGCGTCGGGAAGCCAGATGGTGAGGCAGATGTCCCTGCTCCAGAACCCCAATAACTCTGAGCCATGGCTCTCTGCTCTGGAGTCATGGACGAAAGAAAACCATATAACTGCTGGGGACTCATGCCCTGCGGTGTAGGATTAAATGAGAAATCTGGACTGTAGTCGTAGAGGGCGGTGAGTCACCCATGGCCTGTTGGACTCTCTTATATGTTATATGTATAAGAGAGTAAAAACATTCAAAAAGCTTTCAACAAGAAGGCTACGCAAGCTCTATGTACAATGTCCATGCAAGCTTTCAAGAAACCTATGCATAGAGTTTTTTGTCCAACAGGCCATGGGTGACTCACCGCCCTACGACGACTACAGTCCAGATTTCTCATTTAATCCTACACCGCAGGGCATGAGTCCCCAGCAGTTATATGGTTTTCTTTCGTCCATGACTCCAGAGCAGAGAGCCATGGCTCAGAGTTATTGGGGTTCTGGAGCAGGGACATCTGCCTCACCATCTGGCTTCCCGACGCCAGTTCCCACACCCGTGGGTACGACAGCAGCTCCCACACCTCATACCACACAGCCTTCCACTCCTCTTACAGCTCGATCTACCACCTCTTCACATAGACGGCGCTCACGTAGTAGGTCTTCAGGGGGAGGTTGTTGTGGTGGTAGTGCCACAGATGCTGTGACACCACCACCACGTGAGCGTCGTCCTTCGCTCTCATCTGTTGATAGCACACCCATAGGGTCACCTTCCACTCCCTGGGGTGCACATGACCATGACAACAGCAAGATTTACACAATTAGGGATGGGGCACCAATAATGGATAGTGCAGGGAAGGCAATGAAGACACGCATTCGACAATTGTGCACTATACAGTTTCATGACTCTATCATGACTAAATGGGATCAGCAAGACAAGGGGAAGAAAAATTATATAAACACAAAGATAAAGCAAGAGTTCCAGCCATCTGACCCTATGAATGTCGTCTCTAATGAGTGGATACAGTATACAGCTCGCATTTTGATGGGGCATCGTAGGTCAGAGGCGAGGGACGCATTTAGAGAGGGGAAGGAGAAACCTGTTTGGCTAGATGACAGGGAGTGGGTGTTACCATATTATAGTAGTGATGTGTGTGAACACACTTAGGACCGCCGGGGCACTTTTTCCCTCACTAGGAGGTTTTTTCCCCCGTGCATTGTATATACGCCCATTATCTTCTAGGGCTTGTTATCTTCATTTTTGGCACTCATAATACACTACTGTGTTGTGCTCAAGCTTCCTCATCTTCTTGAAGTTGTGTGTGCATTCCTGCAACCCTAATTCCAACAATTGGTATCAGAGCAGGCTTCCTCCTCCCGGGCAGCATCATCGGCACCTGCCGCTTCATCTCCTCCGATTGCGACGAGGTTTCACGAGCGTCTGCAGGTTAGTATATGCCGTGGGAGAGCCCAAAAGGGCTTGTTCGTTTCAGAATTTTGATCTGAAGTCATTTCGCCCTCCGTTTTTGCATTCCAAGTACTGCGCAGGCAAAATCGTCCTACTGTGCAGATTTTCTGTCAAGATTAAAATCTGCAGGACAGGTGCCCATTCGTCTGTTTTGGGCTGTGCTACATAGCACAGGTCGATTTTATACAGGTTTACCTCTTACAGACAGCATTTACATCTAGTAGTACAGTCATTGGCCATGGCTGACAACAATGATGTATTCCGCATGTTGGCTGCTGAGGATAAGTTGGATGGCACCAACTATCCATTGTGGGCATATATGATGCGACATGTATTGGTAGCAAAGGGGTTATGGAACATTGTGCAGGGTATTGATGCACGTCCTATTGTGGCTGGGAATGCTGCAAACACATCAGAAACAGGTACTGTTGATGATGGTGCAGGCACAAGTGCTGTAGCAGCTGTTCGAGAACCACCACTTTCAGCAGAGCAGATTCGTTGGGATGGTAGAGATGCGCAGGCTCATGCCTTGATTGCGCTGTCTGTCAAACATACCATTATCCCACATATTCGCTCCTGCAGGACTTCTAAGGATGCTTGGGATGTACTTGCCACATTGTATCAGGCAAGAAATGAGGCTCGTGTTGCTTACCTCCGAAAACAGTTGGAGAGTGAGCATATGAACGAAGGTGATTCTATGGATAGCTTTTTGACAAAGATCAAGGATTTCAAAGAGCAGCTCATTTCTGCAGATGAAATCCTGTCAGACAGTTCACTTGTGCAGACTGTTTTGAATGGTCTACCAGATTCTTATCAGGGTTTTGCTTCCACTCTTCGCTTGATGATGAAAGGCAATCCCAATGCCTTATCATTTGAGGAGTTAGTTTCTGTTTTGCTGCAAGAAGACCAGTCAAGGCAAAACAGGAATATTATGCGTGTCGCAGATCAAGCTTTCGTTGCTAGTCAGAGAAGCGGGAAAGGTAAAGCTGGCTTTTCTTCTAGTAAGCAGAAATCTGCAAATGCTGCGCAACCAAAGAAGGAAGACAAAGATGAGAAGAAGGGTGACAAACAGAAGACATTTTGCAAGTACTGTAAGGGAAATGATCATGTCATCAAAGCGTGTCCTAAGCTGGCTGCGAAAGAGGCTGGTATGGCTGTTGCAGATGCCTCTCCTTCTAACAATGAATCTGCTAATGTTGTTCAAGATACAGAATGGGCATTCAATGCGCAGTGCAGTTATGACCCATCTTTGCATGACACATGTATGTCTGCAGTAGATTCAGATGTATGGTACTTTGACAGTGGTGCCACTAAGCATATCACCTCGCAGCGCAGTTTATTCACTTTCCTTGAGTCTGCTCCCACAGGGAATACTGTCACTTGTGCCAATAACTCTTCTTATCCCGTTAAAGGAGTTGGACAGATTGTGCTGAATGTTGCAAATTGCAACACCTTTACACTTTTTGATGCATTGTATGTGCCAGGGATCAAAAAGAATCTGCTGTCAGTCTCCGCATTTGCCAAAACAGGTTTGGTTGTAAAATTTGTGGATGACAGATGTACTGTTCATGATCTCTCTTGTGGTGACATCATTGTAGCATCTGGTTCACTATGTCGAGGGCTGTATAAGCTCAATATGGATGGCAAATGTGTAGAGGATTCAGCATGTGCTATTATGGATACGCAGGCTATTTCAAATGCAAAACTGTGGCATGCACGTTTTGGTCATCTGAATTTTGCAAGTTTGCTGCGCCTGCAGAAATCTGAAATGGTGTCTTCTTTGCCTAAGCTTGAGGCACCTGTCAAGCATGTTTGTGAGGGCTGCATATTGGGTAAAATGCAGCGTGCTTCCTTTCCCAAAGATGGATCAGTGAGAGCTGAACGCAGATTGCAGCTTGTTCACAGTGATGTTTGTGGTCCCATGCAAACTCCATCATTTGGAAACTACCTTTACTTCGTGACTTTCATTGATGATTTTACCAGGCATGCATGGGTATATCCTTTGAAGGCAAAGTCCGAAGTGTTTTTGTGCTTCAAACAGTTTTTGGTTATGGCTGAAAATGTGTCAGAAAGTAAGATGGGCACCCTCCGTTCAGATCGAGGGGGGGAGTATATGTCTTCAGAATTTAATGCATTTCTGGCTGAGCGTGGGATAAAACACCAATGTACAGTGCCGTATACACCACAGCAAAATGGTGTGGCTGAGAGAAAAAACAGGTCTCTCATGGAAATGGCAAGATGTATGGTTAAGAGTCAAAGTCTACCACATGGTTTTTGGCTTGAGGCTGTCATGTGTGCCACTTATGTACTAAACAGGTGTCCCACCAAAGCATTACAGGTTGTCACTCCATATGAGGCTTGGCATAGCCGCAAGCCATCTGTTGGCCATTTACGTGTTTTTTGGTTGCCTGGCATATGCATTAGTGCCTGTGCAACATCGCAGAAAATTGGATGACAAAGCTGTCAAATGTATTTTTGTTGGATATAGTGCTGAGAGCAAAGGCTATCGTTTGTATCATCCACAGACAAAGCGCATTTTGGTTAGCCGTGATGTTGTATTTGTGGAAGATGCAGTTCAGCCCTTGGTTTCATGTACTAAGGAGACAGATATCAGCTCACGTGATGTCTATGATACATTGTTGCCTCTTTTCAGTGGTGCACAGTCAAGTGCAATACCTCATGAGGCAGTTTTTCAGCCTATGCAGGTTTTAAATGATGGCACAGATCAGCCTATATCTGATGCAGATGTGCATGATGCACTTGAGGATGAGAGACAAGAGATTGAGGGCTCTAGGAACATGCCCAGATGGCTGGTGCAGACTTTGCGTGACAGCAAGTTGGATGCCCCTTTGTCTAGTCGCACTCGTTCTGGCTCTCATGGTGCCTCTTATGCGTCAGATTGTTATGCATTGGCTGTTTCTAGTATGTGCGATGAAAGTGAGCCTGTTTCATTTGATGAGGCACAAAGTTCAGAAAATTGGATGGCTGCTATGCAAGCAGAATACGATGCTATTATGAAGAATAGTACATGGTCTTTATGTGACTTGCCCCCTGGCAAGAAGGCCATTGGCACTAAGTGGGTATACAAATTGAAGCGTAAGCCTGATGGCACAGTGGATCGCCATAAGGCTAGGCTTGTTGCAAAAGGTTATGCTCAAGAGAAGGGCATTGATTTTGATGAGACTTTTGCTCCCACATGTCGTATGACCACTGTTCGTAGCATCTGTGCATTAGCAGCTCATAATGGTTGGAATGTACATCAGCTGGACATAAAGACTGCGTTCTTAAATGGAGATTTGCATGAGGAGGTGTATGTATCGCAGCCTCGTGGTTTTGTTCAAAGAGGGCAGGAAAACAAAGTGTGCAGGTTAAAAAAGGCTTTATATGGTTTAAAGCAAGCTCCACGAGCTTGGTATGAAAAAATACATGCATATTTGACTGCACATGGGTTTCAGAATAGTCCAACAGAAAGCACTTTGTATGTTAAACGTGTGGATGGTGTACATCTAATCATTGCTCTCTATGTCGATGACATGCTGCTCACAGGACCAAATGAGAGTCATATTGCTGATTTTAAGGCTGATTTGAATGCCTCTTTTGAGATGTCAGATTTGGGGCATTTGCATCATTATTTGGGGATACAATTTAAGCAGTGTGATGGAGGTATTGCTTTGTGTCAGACAAAGTATATTGAAACATTGTTGCGGAGATTTGGCCTTGAAGACTGCAAGCCTATTGCTACTCCAATGGAGACAGGTTTGAAGTTGAGTCTTCATGATGCTGGAGATCACTTTGATGTCACACTCTATCAGACAGCTGTTGGTTGCCTCATTTATGTATGCATTACGAGGCCAGACATTCAGTTTGCAGTCTCACAGGTGAACAGATTTATGCATAGCCCAGGCATTAAGCATTGGCAGGCAGTGAAGCGTATCTTTCGCTATTTGAGTGGTACTCGGCATCTTGGGTTGTTTTATCCCAAGGGGGGATCATTGCCGCCAGATTTACATGTTTTTTCAGATTCTGGCTGGGCTGGTTGTTATGACACACGCGTGTCCACGAGTGGTTTTTGCTTCATGCTTGGAAGCTCATGCATATCATGGTTGAGCAAGAAGCAGCCTACTGTGGCCACTTCTAGTTGTGAAGCTGAGTACAGGGCAACTTTCACAGCTACGGTTGAGTGTGTGTGGCTCAGACGCCTTATGGCTGATTTGGGTGTTGGGCAGCCATCTGCCACCACCATCTTCACTGACAGTCAGAGCGCATTGGCAGTTGCGCGGAACCCAGTGTTCCATGCTCGTACGAAGCACATTGAGGTGCACTACCATTATGTCAGGGAGAGACTCTCTGCAGGAGAGATCAGTTTGGCTTATGTGCCAACACAGGATAACCTTTCAGACCTTTTCACAAAGGCTCTGCCTCGTGAGAAGTTCGAAGCTTTTCGCAAAGCTTTGGGCTTACTCCCTTTTGTGGATTCGTCCACATAGCTAGACACTTCCCTATACATGAGTGCTAGCTCTTGTTCACCGCATCACTCCAGGGGGGATTTGTTACCATATTATAGTAGTGATGTGTGTGAACACACTTAGGACCGCCGGGGCACTTTTTCCCTCACTAGGAGGTTTTTTCCCCCGTGCATTGTATATACGCCCATTATCTTCTAGGGCTTGTTATCTTCATTTTTGGCACTCATAATACACTACTGTGTTGTGCTCAAGCTTCCTCATCTTCTTGAAGTTGTGTGTGCATTCCTGCAACCCTAATTCCAACAGTGGGCAGCCATTGCTCAGGAGCTCACCGAGACACCAGACAGGTTTCAACAACAAAGAGAGGCGGCAAGGGCAAGACTCCAAACAGTAGGGGCTTCTCATCTCGGGAGTGGTGGTTACGAAACCATGCGCCATGAATTCGTAAGTGTTTGTAGCAATTTTATTTATTTAAATGTATGTATGTGGGCTAAATGTTGATTTCTAAAAGTTATAATTGTTAATCGTGTGTGCAGGAGTTGACCATGAATCGCCCACCAAGTAGGCGAGAGGAGAAGTACGCTCACAAACATGGCCTTGTGGCCTTGTTTGAGATGCTTGAAGAAGAAGGAGAGACCGTCAATTGGGAGGCATTACCATGATGTAAGATGACCTTCAAACTAATGAAATATGATCAAAACATTCTTGAGTATTAATGTTTAATTTAATTTCTTGTTTGTCGATCAGGAAAATATGCAAACGAGCACGGTTGTTTTTGTGCTCTATTTTAGACAGAATGGTGCTGTCTGTTTGCTGTTGTTGATCCTGCTCATTGCAGGCAGCTAGGCAACAGCCAGGCAGCACTATTCTGCCCAAAAAAAATTTCTGCTACAGCGTCGGTATATACCCCGGTACTGACGTCGGTATATACAGTGGTATATTTCTCGGTATTAAAGTCGGTATACACCCCGGTATTGACCCCGGTATATAACACGGTATATGCACCGGTATAGACGCCGGTTTATGCGTCGGTATTACCCCCGGTGACCGTCGGTATATTAACCGGTATAGGCGTCGGTATTATAACCCGACGCTTATACCGACGCTACGGTTCCGGCGCTTATACCGATGACGAGGCTTTTTTAGACCCCGTTAAATAGCGCCGGTATAAGCCCCACTATTAGGCTAACATGTAGTAGTGGTGGAAGCTTCTTTAAGCTTCCCCGCACACCACGGACACCTTTTGGTCATGGTTGTATGCCCCCAATGTCTCGACTCTCCATTCCATTTGGCGGCACCCTGGCCTCAATTGCTCATTTACACATGTGTCAAAATGGAATCATTATACCCAAAATATCTCTTTTTTTTTAGTAATACTCATAGTTTTTTACTAATAACCCTTGTACATAGTCAACTCTTCATCTTATGTGAGCATTTACTCATTTTTGGGTATTTTCTTTTACAAATTGGATTTATCTCCTCCCCACACATGGATTGATCTTATTGGCCCATAGGAACCTTAATTTAAAATTTCGAAAAAATCTTGACCCTCAAGATAAGGCTTCTTGAGCAGATTATACTTGATTTCTAATGCACCTTCTGGAAATCTTTTTGAACTTCTGTTTCAGGGAAACTTATTTTAATAAGATGAGAAATTTTTCTATCCAAAATTATTCAAAATCAGAATAATCTCTCTCTAGAATATTTTCTCTCTCTAGGCCAAAATAGGCAGAAACAAGATCTTTTATATTTTTGAAGAGAGATTTGACTCTACAGGGGAAGATACTGGACATCCTGAGAGGCTGGGGAGGAATCTTACATTCTACCCCACTTAAAAAACGCGAGATGTCCTCATCTCGCAAAACTAGAGGAGATTCTGTTTGGTGAACCCAAACAGAATCCTGGGATAAAGATCCCTTATATAAAACTCATTATTAAATAATAATTCACTCAGATCATAACATTCAATTCCTTATCACAATAATGGTCCATTAGACCAAAATTTTTATCTGAACAGTCCTTCATGGAAATTTTTCATTTATGCAGATTTTTAATTTGACCTCCTTTAATTTGATCCACTGGGTCAAGTGTTAACAGCAGCAATCTACCAGCACAATCCACTAATCTCATAGTGATTTGCTGGAGTCATTAACATCATTCTAACTAAGAACATTATCACAGGGACTCGTCCCATTCATCCTCATTGAGGTTTTGCTTAGTTATTACAATTGAGCCAAAATTCAGAAATCTTCATTTTTCAATCAGAATCCAAATCAACTCATCATTTCAATCAGAATTTGAATCAGATCAACCACATTCGAATTCATCATCTAGATAGTATTAATACTTATAATTTCAAGAATTCATCATCTAGATAGTATTAATACTTATAATTTCAAGTCTTAGATTTACTCGTATATACTGCCAGTATAGAGCTACAGTTATACCCTCGGTATATATGGGTAGTCATGGTTCTTAGAATTATAAGGTAAATACCATCATGTCTAGGCCTCAAGCAAGTCAAGGATTCCATACAATTGTGGTACTTCCATCTGAAGACCCAATTACCAAATTACGAATTTCATTTTGAATATCAAATTGTATGAATTTTATGACATAATTACAACCTTTTAGTGCTTCTTGATAAAATTTTGACATATTTGGCTTGATCCTCATTAGCTAAATAGCTCTGATACCAACTGTAAGATCCCCCTCCCCACGGCGCAATGGATTTTGGGTGCTAGCAGCGGAAGTAGCACATCTTGCACGGGGCAGGGTCCTACACTCGAGGACTCACCCACGGATATCCGGACAGGTAACTAATTCCTCGGTTCTTCCAAAACCGAACTTAGAAAAACTTCCCTTGCCTGGAAAGCACAAGTTGAAACAAGATCTTTTATATTTCTAAAGAGGGATTTGACTACAGAGGAAGATACTGGACATTCTGAGAGGCTGGGGAAGAATCTTACATTCTACCCCACTTAAAAAATGCGAGATGTCCTCATCTCGCAAAACTAGATGAGAATTCTTTTTCTTAAGATCCAACTAATTATGGGTCCCTTGTATTTTGGTGAACCCAAACAGAATCCTGGGATAAAGATCCCTTATATAAAACTCATTATTAAATAACAATTCACTCAGATCATAACATTCAATTCCTTATCACAATAATGGTCCATTAGACCGAAATTTCTATCTGAACAGTACTTCATGGAAATTTTTTATTTATGCAGATTTTTAATTTGACCTCCTTTAACTTGATCCACTGGGTCAAGTGTTAACAACAGCAATCTGCTAGCACAATCCACTAATCTTATAGTGATTTGCTGGAGTCATTAACATCATTCTAACTAAGAACATTATCACATGGACTCGTCCCATTCATCCTCATTGAGGTTTTGCTTAGTTATTACAATTCAGCCAAAATTCGGAAATCTTCATTTTTCAATCAGAACTCATTATTTCAATCAGAATTTAAAATCATATCAACCACATCCGAATTCATCAATTAATACTTATAATTTCAAGTCTTAGATTTACTCGTATATACTGCCATTATAGAGCTGCAGTTATACCCTCGGTATATATGGGTAGTCATGGTTCTTGGAATTATAAGGTAAATACCATCATGTCTAGGCCTCAAGCAAGTCAGGGATTCCATACAATTGTGGTACTTCCATCTGAAGACCCAATTACCAAATTACGAATTTTAGTTTGAATATCAAATTGTATGAAATTTATGATATAATTATAACCTTTTAGTGCTTCTTGATAAATTTTTGACATATTTGGCTTGATCCTCATTAGCCAAATAGCTCTGATACCAACTGTAAGATCCCCGTCCCCACGGCGCAATGGATTCTGTGTGCTAGCAGCGAAAGTAGCACATCTTGCACGGGGCAGGGTCCTACACCCGGGGCCTCACCCACGGATATCCGGACAGGTGACTAATTCCTCGGTTCTTCCAAAATCGAACTTAGAAAAACTTCCCTTGCCCGGAAAGCACATGCGATTCCTCCAGGATAAAATTTTACTCTAACGTAGTCAGGGTCATTACTGACCAAACTGATCTGACTGGACCTAAAGTCACTTGGTCAGATCAAGGAAGAAACTTGCACTTGGATCATAGAGATCAACACTTTTTTCCCCATCAAGAGGCATAGCCGTTGATTCCTATCCATAGAACAATTACTATCTAGGATTTACTTTATCTAACGTAATATAACAGAAAGGAGTCTCATTTTACGGATCCATCAGTCCAGCCTAATCCCATCCAGTCCCATGGGTTAGCCAACCGCCCAACCACTGTAGTGATGGGATCCAATTAGGAATTTGGTTAGGTTTTGTCCCGGGTACCAGGGAAAAGAGTTCCCAGGCTCCCTAGCCGAAAGTTCATGCAAACATAAAACTAGTCACACCACTTACACACCCAATATGAAATTGCCTTTTTTCAATAGCATCAGCTATCTTTAAAACAATGCTTTAATGAAACCATTGTGTCACTGATCACAATCCTCAAAATCTCTGGTTGAATCCTTAATTCCAATCATTCCTTCATCTGAGTATCTATGGCATCATTGGCAACCAGAATGCTCACCACCTGTCCACTCAGGGTCCTTTTCAATAGTTCCTAGCTCATAGTACCCGGTAATATAATCACTTATAAAATCAAGATGAAATCTTCGTTGAAGATCAGCAAGATCAACCAACAGATCCATATAAAAGAGCCATTGACTCATCTGTTGAGGACTAGCAAGGTCAATCAACCAGATCCATGCCCGGTTTCAGAAAACAACTCTTACTCCTTGATTCAATATCTTCCACGACGCACGTGTGAGTATCTTCGGCGACCCAGAGCCCGAGCACCGTATGGTCAGCACCCTCTAGGATCCTTCGCAAGTCACCTAGCGCTTCACTCATAGGCCGCTTCCTTGGTCCCTCATCCAGCGTACCGAAAGCTCACCATTTAAATCGAACCGAGGCTGGTCAAGACCTTGGCCGACCTTGCTACGCGAGACATCCTCCGTTGACTCTCCGTTAGCTGTTGCAACTTTATCAGGTTGGTCTCCATGACCACATTCTCAAGACAGTCAAAATGCTTCCCCAACATTCTTGACATAAAATAGTCATTTACAAACAGTCATTTATAAACAATTCACAAATATAGTTTCTATAATGAACTCACGTCTTTCCAGATTGTTTCACATTAATCCATATTAGTTAACCCAAATCCAATTCATATGTGTATCCATTCTTGACCAGATACATCATTTTTCATCCCATCACATCAGATTCATTCACTTCACATAAACGCCATTCTTATCTTTTTTACATTACATCTCATCACATCCATTTCTCATTATATCTCATTTGTTCACATCTTATATTATTCATTCACATTCTGATTCACATGACATCTCATCTCATCCATTCGCTCATATCGACTTCATATCCATTCACATACATATTCGCATTCATTATTCCACATACACATCCACATTCGTACATCCACATTCACATCTATATCCATACATCCATTTTCACATCCACATCCCACATCCACATCCATACATCCACATCCATATCTACATCCATACATCCATTTTCACATCCACATTCACATCCATACATCCATACATCCACATCCACATCCACATCCACATCCACATCCATATTCATACATCCACATCCACATCCACATCCACATTCATACATCCACATACACATCCACATCCATACATCCACATTCACATCTACATCCATACATTCATTTTCACATCCACATTCATACACCCACATCCACATCCATACATCCACATTCACATCTACATCCATACATCCATTTTCACATCCACATCCATATATCCACATCCATATCCACATTCATACATCCATATCCACATCCACATCTATACATCCACATCCATATCTACATCCACATCCATATCCACATCCACATCCATACATCCACATCCATATCTACATCCACATCTATATCTACATCCAACATCCATACATCCACATTCACATCTACATCCATATATCCATTTTCACATCCACATTCATACATCCACATCCACATCCATACATCCACATTCACATCTACATCCATTTTCACATGCACATTCATACATCCACATCCACATCCATACATCCATACATCCACATCCACATTCACATCTACATCCACATTCACATCTACATCCATACATCCATTTTCACATCCACATCCACATCCATACATCCATATTCACATCTACATCCATACATCCACATCCACATCCATGCATCCATACATCCATACATCCACATCCACATTCACATTCATACATCCATTTCCACATCCGCACATCCACATCCACATCCATACTTATCACATACATATACATCTCTCCTTTCCCATACATCCATCACATACATACATCTATATCCATTCTTTCACATACATATATCTACATCCATTCTTTCACATACATACATCTCCATCCATTCTTCGTTCATTTTCATCTATCTAATTCATTTCACATCCTCATATCTATTTATAGAATACAAGAGAATTCTTATTTTTGATATAAGATTTCTTTACGCATCTATTATGCATAAATTCCATTTTAAGGAGAATAACACTTTCGAAATAAAAATCAATCTTTTATGCATCTTCCTATGCATGAATTCATTTTAAATGAGAATGACACTTTTGAATTAAAATTCAATCTTTTATGCATCTTCTCATGCATAAAATCAAAATTGATGAAAATAACTCTTTTGAACTAAAAATAGATTTCTTTACGCATCTTCCTATGCATAAAATCAAAATTGATGAGAATAACACTTTTGGGTTAAAATAAATTCTTTATGCATCTTTCCATGCATAAATCCAATTTAGTAGGAATTACACTTTTAGAATAAAAGAATTTCTCTTATGCATCTAATTTATGCATAAAATCATTTATGATGAAAATCACACTTTTAAAATAATTTCTTTTATGCATCTAATTTATGCATAAAACCATTTATGATAAAAAACACACTTTTAATATTAAAAAATATGTTTTATGCATATGTTTATGCATACAAATCATTTTGATGAAAATCCCTCTTTTAATATAAAAGAATTTCTTTTATGCATCTAATTTATGCATAAAAAGGTGGAAGGGAAGAGAGAATGTAGAGAATGGTTAGAGGGGAGGGGTTATGGCTTGCAGTGGAAAGGGTTACTGTATGCAAACAAACAAAGATTGTTGTACAAGTTGTATCCTGTGGTGGTTTAAAAAGAGTTACCTTGTAGCATTGGTGCGGAGTGAATGTAGATTCTTGATGGGATCGCATCATGTCGGAATCACACTTTTAATATAAAAAAATATCTTTTATGCATATGTTTATGCGTACAAATCATTTATGATGAAAATCACTCTTTTAATATAAAAGAATTTCTTTTATGCATCTAATTTATGCGTAAAATCATTTATGATGAAAATCACTCTTTTGAATTAAAAATAAAATTCTATATGCATCTTTCTATGCATAAAATAAAAACTGATGAAAATAACACTTTTTGGATTAATTTAAATTCTTTATGCATCTATCCATGCATAAATCCAATTTAGTAGGAATCACACTTTTAGAATAAAAAAGTAAAACTTATTTTTACACAATTTCAAAAAATTTCACCATAACCTCCTTTGTATGGCTGACCATTTTTCAATTTTTAACTTTCTAAAATCAACTAGAATTTCACCAAGAAATGTAAGCAATTTCTACTTATTTAAGAGAATCGTTATGAAAAACTTGATTTTATCCATTAATCATTCATCTAGGATAAAGAATGGTTGGATTTACTAAAGAAGAGAGGGAAATGCCTTTTTTCAATGAGGCATAACATCATTCTCATTTTAGAGAAGACAAAAATCATAAAAATCATTATAATTAAGCATAAATAGAAATTTATATATTTCTTTACTACCATTCATCAATTAACTTCAATAGCATTAAAAAGCCATTCCAATTAAGCTTTTCAAGCTTGAGAGGGGTTGAGAAGAGAGAAACATTGAGAAATTATGGAAAAAGATCAAAATTCTCACTTTACCTTACAAATTGCTTGATTCTTTGATCACGGTAGAGGCCCCCAACCAATAAATTGGTTTGGTGTGTTGATGGAGCCACCAATGGAGATTAAAGGAGGGAAGTTCCAATTTCTTCAATTTGGAGAGAATTTTAGAGAATAGTAAAAATTATCATTATTTCAGCATAATTCTGGCATAGTATAATTTTCTTATTTTTTTTTCAAAGGGCTTAGGTTCTATTTATACGAGAGGGAGGCTCTAACCAAGACGCACGTGTGGGTATCTTACTCCTTGATTCAATATCTTCCACGACGCATGTGTGGGTATCTTCGACGACCCAGAGCTCGAGCACCGTATGGTCAGCACCCTCTAGGATCCTTCGGTCGTCGCTCGCAGGTCACCTAGCACTTCACTCATAGGCCGCTTCCTTGGTCCCTCATCCACTGTACCAGAAGCTCAGCATTTAAATCGAATCAAGGCTGGTCAAGACCTCGGCCGACCTTGCTATGCGAGATGTCCTCCGTTGACTCTCCGTCAGCTATTGCAACTTTATCAGATTGGTCTCCATGACCACATTCTCCAGATAGTCAAAATGCTTCCCTAGCATTCTTGACATAAAACAGTCATTTACAAACAGTTCACAAATACAGTTTCTATAATGAACTCACGTCTTTCCAGATTGTTGCACATCAATCCATATTACTTAACCCAAATCCAATTCATATGTGTATCCATTCTTGACCAGATACATCATTTTCCATCCCATCACATCAGATTCATTCACTTCACATAACAGCCATTCCTATCTTTTTTACATTACATCTTATCACATCCATTTCTCATTACATCTCATTCGTTCACATCTTATATTATTTATTCACATGACATCTCATCTCATCCATTCGCTCATATCGACTTCATATCCATTCACATACATATTCGCATTCATTATTCCACATACACATCCACATTTGTACATCCACATTCACATCTACATCCATACATCCATTTTCACATTCACATCCACATCCACATCCACATCCATATCTACATTTATACATCCATTTTCACATCCACATTCATACATCCACATCCACATCCATACATCCATACATCCACATGCACATCCACATTCATACATCCACATCCACATCCACATCCATACATCCACATCCACATCCACATTCATACAATCATATCCACATCCACATCCATATCTACATCCATACATCCACATCCACATCCACATCCACATCCATACATCCACATTCACATCTACATTCATACATCCATTTTCACATCCACATCAACATCCATACATCCACATTCACATCTACATCCATACATCCATTTTCACATCCACATCCATATATCCACATCCACATCCACATCAACATCCATACATCCACATTCACATCAACATCCATACATCCACATTCACATCTACATCCATACATCCATTTTCACATCCACATCCATATATCCACATCCACATCCACATCCACATCCACATTCATACATCCATATCCACATCCACATCCATACATCCACATCCATATCTACATCCATATCCATATCTACATCCATACATCCACATCCACATCCACGTCCATACATCCACATTCACATCTACATCCATACATCCATTTTCACATCCACATCCACATTCACATCTACATCCATACATCCATTTTCATATCCACATCATACATCCACATCCACATCCACATCCACATCCACATTCACATTCATACATCCATTTCCACATCCACACATCCACATTCACATCTACATCCACATTCACATCTACATCCATACATCCATTTTCACATCCACATTCATACATCCACATCCACATGCACATCTACATCCATACATCCATTTTCACATCCACATCCACATCCATACATCCACATCCACATTCACATTCATACATCCATTTCCACATCCGCACATCCACATCCACATCCATACTTATCACATACATATACATCTTTCCTTTCCCATACATCCATCACATACATACATCCACATCCATACTTATCACATACATATACAGCTTTCCTTTCCCATACATCCATCACATACACACATCTATATCCATTCTTTCACATACATATATCTACATCCATTCTTTCACATACATACATCTCCATCCATTCTTCGTTCATTTTCATCTATCTGATTCATTTCACATCCTCATATCTATTTATAGAATACAAGAGAATTCTTATTTTTGATATAAGATTTCTTTACACATCTATTTATGCATAAATTCCATTTTAAGGAGAATAACACTTTCGAAATACAAATCAATCTTTTATGCATCTTCCTATGCATAAATTCATTTTAAATGAGAATGACACTTTTGAATTAAAATTCAATCTTTTATGCATCTTCTCATGAATAAAATCAAAATTGATGAAAATAACTCTTTTGAACTAAAAATAGATTTCTTTATGCATCTTCCTATGCATAAAATCAAAATTGATGAGAATAACACTTTTGGGTTAAAATAAATTCTTTATGCATCTTTCCATGCATAAATCCAATTTAGTAGGAATTACACTTTTAGAAATAAAAGAATTTCTCTTATTCATCTAATTTATGCATAAAATCATTTATGATGAAAATCACACTTTTAATATAAAAGAATTTCTTTTATGCATAAAACCATTTATGATGAAAATCACACTTTTAATATAAAAAAATATCTTTTATGCATATGTTTATGCATACAAATCATTTATGATGAAAATCACTCTTTTAATATAAAAGATTTTCTTTTATGCATCTAATTTATGCATAAAATCATTTATGATAAAAATCACACTTTTAATATAAAAAATATCTTTTAAGCATATGTTTATGCATACAAATCATTTATGATGAAAATCACTCTTTTAATATAAAAGAATTTCTTTTATGCATCTAATTTATGCGTAAAATCATTTATGATGAAAATCACTCTTTTGAATTAAAAATAAAATTCTTTATGCATAAAATAAAAATTGATGAAAATAAGACATTTTGGATGAATTTAAATTCTTTATGCATCTATCTATGCATAAATTCAATTTAGTGGGAATTACACTTTTAGAATAAAAAAGTAAAACTTATTTTTACACAATTTCAAAAAATTTCGCCATAACCTCCTTTGTATGGCTGACCATTTTTTAATTTTTCACTTTCTAAAATAAACTAGAATTTCACCAAGAGTATTTAATTCATTCTAATGTAAGCAATTTCTACTTATTTAAGAGAATCATTATGAAAAACTTGATTTTATCCTTTAATCATTCATCTAGGATAAAGAATGGTTGGATTTACTAAAGAAGAGAGGGGAATGTCTTTTTTCAATGAGGCATAACATCATTTTCATTTTAGAGAAGATAAAAATCATAAAAACCATTATAATTAAGCATAATTGGGAATTTGTGTATTTCTTTACTACCATTCATCAATTAACTTCAATAGCATTAAAAAGCCATTCCAATTAAACATTGAGAAATTATGGAAAAAGATCAAAATTCTCACTTTACCTTACAAATTGCTTGATTATTTATTAACGGTAGAGGCCCCCAACCAATCAATTGGTTTGGTGTGTTGATGGAGCCACCAATGGAGATTCCAGAAGGAGGGAAGCTCCAATTTCTTCAATTTGGAGAGAATTTTAGAGAATAGTAAAAATTATCATTATTTCAGCATAATTTTGGCATAGTATAATTCTCCTATTTTTTTACGAAGGGCTCAAGTTCTATTTATAGGAGAGGGAGGCTCTAACCAAGACCAACTGATTTCTAGAATTTTCCAGATTCAATTTGGTTGAATTTGGACGAGATTTGGACCTAGTTTGGTTCCTTTTTTATTCTGTTTGGTTCCTTTTTGATTCGGTTTGATCCAAGAGAGAGGAGAGATAAAAATATCACATTATTTTTGAGTTTAAAAGTCATTCAAGCATGTGAAGTAGGCGCCTCCTTGAAGGGACTCCCCTTCCTTACACATGTGTCAAAATGGAATCATTATACCCAAAATATCTCATTTTTTTAGTAATACTCATAGTTTTTTACTAATAACCCTTGTACATAGTCAATTCTTCATCTTATGTGAGCATTTGGGTATTTTCTTTTACAAATTGGATTTATCTCCTCCCACACATGGATTGATCTTATTGGTCCATAGGAACCTTAATTTAAAATTTTGAAAAAATCTTGACCCTCAGGATAAGGCTTCTTGAGCAAATGATACTTGATTTCTAATGCACCTTCTGGAAATCTTTTTGAACTTCTGTTTCGGGGAAACTTATTTTAATAAGATGAGAAATTTTTCTATCCAAAAATATTCAAAATCAGAATAATCTCTCTCTAGAATATTTTCTCTCTCTAAACCAAAACAGGCAAAAACAAGATCTTTTATATTTGTGAAGAGGGATTTGACTACAAGGGAAGATATTGGATATCCTAAGAGGTTGGGAAGGAATCTTACATTCCACCCCACTTAAAAAATGCGAGATGTCCTCATCTCGCAAAACTAGAGGAGAATTCTTTTTCTTAAGATCCAACTAATTATGGGTTCCTTGTATTTTGGTGAACCCAAACAGAATCCTGGGATAAAGATCCCTTATATAAAACTCATTATTAAATAACAATTCACTCAGATCATAACATTCAATTCCTTATCACAATAATGGTCCATTAGACCGAAATTTCTATCTAAACAGTCCATGGAAATTTTTCATTTATGCAGATTTTTAATTTGACCTCCTTTAACTTGATCTACTGGGTCAAGTGTTAACAGTAGTAATCTACCAGCATAATCCACTAATCTCATAGTGATTTGCTGGAGTCATTAACGTCATTCTAACTAAGAACATTATCACAGGGCTCGTCCCATTCATCCTCATTGAGGTTTTGCTTAGTTATTACAATTAGTTTATTACAATTTAGCCAAAATTAAGAAATCTTCATTTTTCAATCAGAATCCAAATCAACTCATCATTTCAATCAGAATTTAAAATCTTATCAACAACACCATATTGGGGAATATGGGAATTTCTCACAAGTTTGGGACACGTGGTCAAAAGTTTGGATTAACCATAACTTGAACACCACTAATCCAAAATGAGCGCTTTATAGCTCTTTAAATTCCATTTTTCAAGCGCTTTCCAACGATAGGTCATATGATAGGGTTTTGAGAAACTTACAAACATGTTATCTATGTCCCCTTTTTTAGGTATTCAAAAATGGGAATTGGGAAATTCCCAAATTCACTAATATGGTGTTCAACCACATTCGAATTCATCATCTAGATAGTATTAATACTTATAATTTCAAGTCTTATGATTTACTCGTATATACTGCCAGTATAGAGCTGCAGTGATACCCTCGGTATATACGAGTAAGCATGGTTCTTGGAATTATCAGGTAAATACCATCATGTCTAGGCCTCAAGCAAGTCAGGGATTCCATACAATTGTGGTACTTCCATCTGAAGACCCAATTACCAAATTACGAATTTCAGTTTGAATATCAAATTGTATGAATTTTATGCCATAATTACAACCTTTTAGTGCTTCTTGATAAATTTTTGACATATTTGGCTTCTCGGTTGATCCTCATTAGCCAAATAGCTCTGATACCAACTGTAAGATCCCCTAATTTCAGCTTGAATATCAAATTGTATGAATTTTATGACATAATTACAACCTTTTAGTGCTTTTTGATAAATTTTTGACATATTTGGCTTCTCGGTTGATCCTCATTAGCCAAATAGCTCGGATACCAACTATAAGATCCCCGTCCCCACAGCGCAACGGATTCTGGGTGCTAGCAGCGGAAGTAGCACATCTTGCATGGGGCAGGGTCCTACACTCGGGGCCTCACCCACGGATATCCGGACAGGTGACTAATTCCTCGGTTCTTCCAAAACCGAACTTAGAAAAACTTCCCTTGCCCGAAAAGCACAGGCGATTCCTCCAGGATAAAATTTTACTCTAACGTAGTCAGGGTCATTACTGACCAAACTGATCCGACCGGACCTAAAGTCACTTGGTCAGATCAAGGAAGAAACTTGTACTTGGATCATAGAGATCAACGCTTTTTTCCCCATCAAGAGGCACAGCCGTTGATTCCTATCCATAGAACAATTACTATCCGGGATTTACTTTATCTAATGTAATATAACATAAAGGAGTCTCGTTTTACGGATCCATCAGTCCATCCTAACCCCATCTAGTCCCATGGGTTAGCCAACCGCCCAACCACTGTAGTGATCGGATCCAATTAGGAATTTGGTTAGGTTTTGTTCCGGATACCAGGGAAAAGAGTTCCCAGGCCCTCTAGCTAGAAGTTCATGCAAACACAAACCTAGTCACACCACTTACACACCCAATATGAAATTGCCTCTTTTCAGTAGCATCAGCTATCTTTAAAACAATCCTTTAATGAAACCATTGTGTCACTGATCACAATCCTCAAAATCTCTAGTTGAATCCTTAATTCCAATCATTCCTTCATCTGAGTATCTATGGCATCATTGGCAACCAGAACGCTCACCACCTATCCACTCAGGGGCCTTTTCAATAGTTCCTAGCTCATAGTACCCGGTAATATAATCACTTATAAAATCAAGATGGAATCTTCGTTGAAGATCAGTAAGATCAACCAACAGATCCATATAAAAGAGCCATTGACTCATCCGTTGAGGACTAGCAAGGTCAATCAACCAGATCCATGCCTGGTTTCAAAAAACAACTCTTACTCCTTGATTCAATATCTTTCACGACACACGTGTGGGTATCTTCGGCGACCCAGAGCCCGAGCACCGTATGGTCAGCACCCTCTAGGATCCTTCGCAGGTCACCTAGCGCTTCACTCATAAGCCGCTTCCTTGGTCCCTCATCCACCATACCGGAAGCTCACCATTTAAATCAAATCGAGGCTGGTCAAGACCTCGACCGACCTTGCTACGCAAGACGTCCTCCGTTGACTCTCCGTCAGCTGTTGCAACTTTATTAGGTTGGTCTCCACGACCACATTCTCAAGATAGTCAAAATGCTTCCCCAGCATTCTTGACATAAAACAGTCATTTACAAACAATTCACAAAATATAGTTTCTATAATGAACTTACGTCTCTCCAGATTGTTCCACATCAATCCATATTACTTAACCCAAATCCAATTCATATGTGTATCCATTCTTGACCAGATATATCATTTTCCATCCCATCACATCAAATTCATTCACTTCACATAACAGCCATTCCTATCTTTTTTACATTACATCTCATCACATCCATTTCTCATTACATCTCATTCATTCACATCTTATATTATTCATTCACATTCTGATTCACATGACATCTCATCTTATCCATTCACTCATATTGACTTCATATCCATTTACATACATATTCGCATTCATTATTCCACATACACATCCACATTTATACATCCACATTCACATCTACATCCATACTTCCATTTTTAAATCCACCTTCATACATCCACATCCACATCCATATCCATATCTACATTCATACAACCATTTTCACATCGACATCCACATCCATACATCCATACATCCACATCCACATCCACATTCATACATCCATATCCACATCCACATCCATACATCCATACATCCACATCCACATCCACATTCACAGCTACATCCATACATCCATTCTCACATCCACATTCATACATCCACATCCACATTCACATCTACATCCATACATCCATTTTCACATCCACATCTATATATCCACATCCACATCCATATCTACATCCATACATCCACATCCACATCCACATCCACATCCATACATCCACATTCACATCTACATCCATAAATCCATTTTCACATCCACATTCATACATCCACATCCACATCCATACATCCACAATCACATCTACATCCATACATCCATTTTCACATCCACATTCATACATCCACATCCACATCCATTTTCACATCCACATTCATACATCCACATCCACATCCATACATCCATACATCCACATCCACATCCACATTCACATTCACATTCATACATCCATTTCCACATCCACACATCCACATTCACATCTACATCCACATTCACATCTACATCCATACATCCATTTTCACATCCACATTCATACATCCACATCGACATCCATACATCCACATTCACATCTACATCCATACATCCATTTTCACATCCACATCCACATCCATACATCCACATCCACATTCACATTAATACATCCACATCCACATTCACATTAATACATCCACATCCATACATCCACATCCACATTCACATTAATACATCCATTTACACATCCGCACATCCACATCCACATTCATACATCCAGATCTATACTTTTCTTATACATATACATCTTTCCTTTCCCATACATCCGTCACATACATACATTTATATCCATTCTTTCACATACATATATCTATATCCATTCTTTCACATACATATATCTACATCCATTCTTTCACATACATACATCTCCATCCATTCTTCATTCATTTTCATCTATCTAATTCATTTCACATCCTCATATCTATTTATAGAATACAAGAGAATTCTTATTTTTGATATAAGATTTCTTTACGCATCTATTTATGTAAAAATTCCATTTTAAGGAGAATAACACTCTCGAAATAAAAATCAATCTTTTATGCATCTTCCTATGCAAAAATTCATTTTAAATGAGAATGACACTTTTGAATTAAAATTCAATCTTTTATGCATCTTCTCATGCATAAAATCAAAATTGATGAAAATAACTATTTTGAACTAAAAATAGATTTCTTTATGCATCTTCCTATGCATAAAATCAAAATTGATGAGAATAACACTTTTGGGTTAAAATAAATTCTTTATGCATCTTTCCATGCATAAATCTAATTTAGTAGGAATTACACTTTTAGAATAAAAGAATTTCTCTTATGCATCTAATTTATGCATAAAATCATTTATGATGAAAATCACACTTTTAATATAAAAAAATTTCTTTTATGCATGTAATTTATGCATAAAATCATTTATGATGAAAATCACACTTTTAATATAAAAGATATCTTTTATGCATATGTTTATGCATACAAATCATTTATGATGAAAATCACTCTTTAAATATAAAAGAATTTCTTTTATGCATCTAATTTATGTATAAAATCATTTATGATGAAAATCACACTTTTAATATAAAAATATATCTTTTATGCATACAAATCATTTATGATGAAAATCACTCTTTTAATATAAAAGAATTTCTTTTATGCATCTAATTTATGCATAAAATCATTTATGATGAAAATAACTCTTTTGAATTAAAAATAAAATTCTATATGCATCTCTCTATGCATAAAATAAAAATTGATAAAAATAACACTTTTTAGATTAATTTAAATTCTTTATGCATCTATCGATGCATAAATCTAATTTAGTAGGAATTACACTTTTAGAATTAAAAAGTAAAACTTATTTTTACACAATTTCAGAAAATTTTGCCATAACCTCCTTTGTATGGCTGGCCATTTTTCAACTTTTAACTTTCTAAAATCAAGTAGAATTTCACCAAGAGTATTTAATTCATTCTAATGTAAGCAATTTCTACTTTTTAAAGAGAATCATTATGAAAAACTTGATTTTATCCATTAATCATTAATCTAGGATAAAGAATGGTTGGATTTACTAAAGAGGAGAGAGCAATGCCCTTTTTCAATGAGGCATAACATCATTTTCATTTTGGAGAAGATAAAAAACATAAAAACCAATATAATTAAGCATAAATAAAAATTTATGTATTTCTTTACTACCATTTATCAATTAACTTCAATAGCATTAAAAAGCCATTCCAATTAAGCTTCTCAAGCTTGAGAGGGTTTGAGAAGAGAGAAACATTGAGAAATTAGAAAAAAAGATCAAAATTCTCACTTTACCTTACAAATTGCTTGATTCTTTGATCACGGTAGAGGCCCCCAACCAATAAATTGGTTTGGTGTGTTGATGGAGCCATCAATGGAGATTGAAGAAGGAGGGAAGCTCCAATTTCTTCAATTTGGAGAGAATTTTAGAGAATAGTAAAAATTATCATTATTTCAGCATAATTTTGGCATAGTATAATGCTCCTATTTTTTTTAACAAAGGGCTCAAGTTCTTTTTATAGGAGAGGGAGGCTCTAACCAAGACCAATTGATTTCTAGAATTTTGCAGATTCAGTTTGGTTGAATTTGGACTAGATTTGGACCTAGTTTGGTTCCTTTTTTATTTGGTTTGGTTCCTTTTTGATTCGGTTTGATCCAAGAGAGAGGAGAGATAAAAATATCACATTAATTTTGAGTTTAAAACTCATTCAAGCATGTGAAGTAGGCGCCTCCTTGAAGGGACTCCCCTTCCTTACACATGTGTTAAAATGGAATCATTATACCCAAAATATCTCATTTTTTTAGTAATATTCATAGTTTTTTACTAATAACCCTTGTACATAATCAACTCTTCATCTTATGTGAGCATTTACTCATTTTTGGGTATTTTCTTTTAAAAATTGGATTTATCTCCTCCTCCCCACACATGGATTGACCTTATTGGCCCATAGGAACCTTAATTTAAAATTTCGAAAAAATCTTGACCCTCAGGATAAGGCTTCTTGAGCAGATTATACTTGATTTCTAATGCACCTTTTGGGAATCTTTTTGAACTTCTGTTTTTGAAATTTTTCTATCCAAAAATATTCAAAATCAAAATAATCTCTCTCTAGAATATTTTCTCTCTCTAGGCCAAAACAGGCAGAAACAAGATCTTTTATATCCATCCATACATCCACATTCACATTCACATTCATACATCCATTTCCACATCCGCACATCCACATCCACATTCATACATCCACATCCATACTTATCAAATACATAATCTTTCCTTTCCCATACATCCGTCACATACATACATCTATATCCATTCTTTCACATACATATATCTACATCCATTCTTTCACATACATACATCTCCATCCATTCTTCATTTATTTTCATCTATCTGATTCATTTCACATCCTCATATCTATTTATAGAATACAAGAGAATTCTTATTTTTGATATAAGATTTCTTTACGCATCTATTTAGGCATAAATTCCATTTTAAGGAGAGTAACAATTTCGAAATAAAAATCAATCTTTTATGCATCTTCCTATGCATAAATTCATTTTAAATGAGAATGACACTTTTGAATTAAAATTCAATCTTTTATGCATCTTCTCATGCATAAAATCAAAATTGATGAAAATAACTCTTTTGAACTAAAAATAGATTTCTTTATGCATCTCCTTGTGCATAAAATCAAAATTGATGAGAATAACACTTTTGGGTTAACATAAATTCTTTATGCATGCATAAATCCAATTTAGTAGGAATTACACTTTTAGAATAAAAGAATTTCTCTTATGCATCTAATTTATGCATAAAATTATTTATGATGAAAATCACACTTTTAATATAAAAGAATTTCTTTTATGCATCTAATTTATGCATAAAACAATTTATGATAAAAATCACACTGTTAATATAAGAAAATATCTTTTATGCATATGTTTATGTATACAAATCATTTATGTTGAAAATCACTCTTTTAATATAAAAGATAAATTTCTTTTATACATCTAATTTATGCATAAAATTATTTATGATAAAAATCACACTTTTAATATAAAAAAGTATCTTTTATGCATACAAATCGTTTATGATGAAAATCACTCTTTTAATATAAAAGAATTTCTTTTATGCATCTAATTTATGCATAAAATCATTTATGATGAAAATCACTCTTTTGAATTAAAAATAAAATTCTTTATGCATCTTTCTATGCATAAAATAAAAATTGATAAAAATAACACTTTTTTGGATTAATAAAAATTGATAAAAATAACACTTTTTTGGATTAATTTAAATTCTTTACGCATCTATCCATGCATAAATCCAATTTATTAGGAATTACACTTTTAGAATAAAAAAATAAAACTTATTTTTACACAATTTCAAAAAATTTTGCCATAACCTCCTTTGTATGGCTGACCATTTTTCAATTTTTAACTTTCTAAGAGTATTTAATTCATTCTAATGTAAGCAATTTCTACTTATTTAAGAGAATCATTATGAAAAACTTTATTTTATCCATTAATCATTCATCTAGGATAAAGAATGGTTGGATTTACTAAAGAAGAGAGGGGAATGCCTTTTTTCAATGAGGCATAACATCATTTTTGTTTTAGAGGACAAAATAATAAAAACCATTATAATTAAGCATAAATGAGAATTTATGTATTTCTTTACTACCATTTATCAATTAACTTCAATAGCATTAAAAAGCCATTTCAATTAAGCTTCTCAAGCTTGAGAGGGGTTGAGAAGAGAGAAACATTGAGAAATTAGGAAAAAAGATCAAAATTCTCACTTTACCTTACAAATTGCTTGATTCTTTGATCACGGTAGAGGCCCCCAACCAATAAATTGGTTTGGTGTGTTGATGGAGCCATCAATGGAGATTGAAGAAGGAGGGAAGCTCCAATTTCTTCAATTTGGAGAGAATTTTAGAGAATAGTAAAAATTATCATTATTTCAGCATAATTCTGGCAGTCCTTACAAATTGCTTGATTCTTTGATTACGGTAGAGGCCCCCAACCAACCAATTGGTTTGGTGTGTTGATGGAGCCACCAATGGAGATTGAAGAAGGAGGGATGCTCCAATTTCTTCAATTTGGAGAGAATTTTAGAGAATAGTAAAAATTATCATTATTTCAGCATAATTCTGGCATAGTATAATGCTCCTATTTTTTTTTACAAAGGGCTCAAGTTCTTTTTATAGGAGAGGGAGGCTCTAACCAAGACCAATTGATTTCTAGAATTTTCCAGATTCAGTTTGGTTGAATTTGGACTAGATTTGGACCTATTTTGGTTTCTTTTTTATTTGGTTTGGTTCCTTTTTGATTCGGTTTGATCCAAGAGAGAGGAGAGATAAAAATATCACATTATTTTTTAGTTTAAAACTCATTCAAGCATGTGAAGTAGGCGCCTCCTTGAAGGGACTCCCCTTCCTTACACATGTGTCAAAATGGAATCATTATACCCAAAATATCCTCCTCCCCACACATGGATTGATCTTATTGGCCCATAGGAACCTTGATTTAAAATTTTAAAAAAATCTTGACCCTCAGGATAAGGCTTCTTGAGCAGATTATACTTGATTTCTAATGCACCTTCTGGAAATCTTTTTGAACTTCTGTTTTAGGGAAACTTATTTTAATAAGATGTGAAATTTTTCTATCCAAAAATATTTAAAATTAGAATAACCTCTCTCTAGAATATTTTCTCTCTCTAAGCCAAAACAGGCAAAAACAAGATCTTTTATATTTCTGAAGAGGGATTTGACTACAAGGGAAGATATTGGATATCCTGAGAGGCTGGGAAGGAATCTTACATTCTACCCCACTTAAAAAACGCGAGATGTCCTCATCTCGCAAAACTAGAGGAGAATTCTTTTTCTTAAGATTCAACTAATTATGGGTTCCTTGGATTTTGGTGAACCCAAACAGAATCCTGGGATAAAGATCCCTTATATAAAACTCATTAGATCGAAATTTCTATCTGAACAGTCCTTCATGGAAATTTTTCATTTATGCAGATTTTTAATTTGACCTCCTTTAACTTGATCCACTGGGTCAAGTGTTAAAGCAGCAATCCGCCAGCACAATCCACTAATCTCATAGTGATTTGCTGGAGTCATTAACGTCATTCTAACTAAGAACATTATCACAAGGACTCGTCCCATTCATCCTCATTGAGATTTTGCTTAGTTATTAGAATTCAACCAAAATTCAAAAATCTTCATTTTTCAATCAGAATCCAAATCAACTCATCATTTCAATCAGAATATAAAATCGTATCAACCACATTCGAATTCATCATCTAGATAATATTAATACTTATAATTTCAAGTCTTAGATTTACTCGTATATACTGCCAGTATAGAGCTACAGTTATACCCTCGGTATATACGGGTAGTCATGGTTCTTGGAATTATAAGGTAAATACCATCATGTCTAGGCCTCAAGCAAGTCAGGGATTCCATACAATTGTGGTACTTCCATCTAAAGACCCAATTAACAAATTACGAATTTCAGTTTGAATATCAAATTGTATGAATTTTATCACATAATTACAACCTTTTAGTGCTTCTTGATGAATTTTTGACATACTATGGCTTCTCGGTTGATCCTCATTAGCCAAATAGCTCTGATACCAAATGGAAGATCCCCGTCTCCACGACGTAACGGATTCTGGGTACTAGCAGCGGAAGTAGCACATTTGCACGAGGCAGGGTCCTACAATCGGGGCCTCACCCCACGGATATCCGGACAGGTGACTAATTCCTCGGTCCTTCCAAAACCGAACTTGGAAAAACTTCCCTTGCCTGGAAAGCACAGGCGATTCCTCCAGGATAAAATTTTACTCTAACGTAGTCAGGGTCATTACTGACCAAACTGATCCGACCGGACCTAAAGTCACTTGGTCAGATCAAGGAAGAAACTTGTACTTGGATCATAGAGATCAACGATTTTTTCCCCATCAAGAGGCACAGCCATTGATTCCTATCCATAGAACAATTACTATTCGGGATTTACTTTATCTAACGTAATATAACAGAAAGGAGTCTCGTTTTACGGATCCATCGGTCCAACCTACTAACCCCATCCAGTCCCATGGGTTAGCCAACTGCCCAACTACTGTAGTGATGGGATCCAATTAGGAATTTGGTTAGGTTTTATCCCGGGTACCAGGGAAAAGAGTTCCCAGGCCCCCTAGCTGTGGAAGTTCATGCAAACATAAAACTAGTCACACCACTTACACACCCAATATGAAATTGCCTTTTTTCAATAGCATCAGCTATCTTTAAAACAATCCTTTAATGAAACCATTGTGTCACTGATCACAATCCTCAAAATCTCTGGTTGAATCCTTAATTCCAATCATTCCTTCATCTGAGTATCTATGGCATCATTGGCAACCAGAACGCTGACCACCAGTCCACTCGGGGGCCTTTTCAATAGTTCCTAGCTTATAGTACCCGGTAATATAATCACTTATAAAATCAAGATGGAATCTTGATTTTATAATCACTTATAAAATCAAGATGGAATCTTCATTGAAGATGAACAAGATCAACCAACAGATCCATATAAAAGAGCCATGGACTCATCCATTGAGGACCAACAAGGTCAATCAACCAGATCTATGCCCGGTTTCAGAAAACAACTCTTACTCCTTGATTCAATATCTTCCACAACGCACGTGTGGGTATCTTCGGTGACCCAGAGCTCGAGCACCGTATGGTCAACACCCTCTAGGATCCTTTCGCAGGTCACCTAGCGCTTCACTCATAGGCCGCTTCCTTGGTCCCTCATCCCACCGTACCGAAAGCTCACCATTTAAATCGAATCGAGGCTGGTCAAGACCTCGGCCGACCTTGCTACGTGAGACGTCCTCCGTTGACTCTTCGTTAGCTATTGCAACTTTATCAAGTTGGTCTCCACGACCATATTCTCAAGACAGTCAAAATGCTTCTCCAGCATTCTTGACATAAAACAGTCATTTACAAATAGTTCACAAATACAGTTTCCATAATGAACTCACGTCTTTCCAGATTGTTCCACATCAATCCATATTACTTAACCCAAATCCAATTCATATGTGTATCCATTCTTGACCAGATACATCATTTTCCATCCCATCACATTAGATTCATTCACTTCACATAACAGCCATTCCTATCTTTTTTACATTACATCTCATGACATCCATTTCTCATTATATCTCATTCGTTCACATCTTATATTATTCATTCACATGACATCTCATCTCATCCATTCGCTCATATCGACTTCATATCACATACATATTTGCATTCATTATTCCACATACACATCCACATCCGTACATCCACATTCACATCTACATCCATACATCCATTCATACATCCACATCCACATCCACATCCACATCCACATCCATACATCCACATCCATATCTACATCCATACATCCATTTTCACATCCACATCCATACATCCATACATCCACATCCACATCCACATCCACATCCAAATTCATACATCCACATCCACATCCACATCCACATCCATACATCCACATCCACATCCACATTCATACATCCATATCCACATCCACATCCATATCTACATCCATACATCCACATCCACATCCACATCCATACATCCACATTCACATCTACATCCATACATCCATTTTCACATCCACATTCATACATCCACTTCCACATCCATACATCCACATTCACATCTACATCCATACATCCATTTTCACATCCACATCCATATATCCACATCCACATCCACATTCATACATCTATATCCACATCCACATCCATATCTACATCCACATCCATATCTACATCCATACATCCACATCCATACATCCACATTCACATCTACATCCATACATCCATTTTCACATCCACATCCACATCCACATCCTTACATCCACATCCATACATCCACATTCACATCTACATCCATACATCCATTTTCACATCCACATTCATACATCCACATCCACATCCACATCCATACATCCATACATCCACATCCACATTCACATTCATACATCCGTTTTCACATCCACACACCCACATTCGCATCTACATCCACATTCATACATCCACATTCACATCTACATCCATACATCCATTTTCACATCCACATCCACATTCACATCTACATCCATACATCCATTTTCACATCCACATTCATACATCCACATCCACATCCACATCCATACATCCATACATCCACATCCACATCCACATTCACATTCATACATCCATTTTCACATCCACATCCATACTTATCTTATACATATACATCTTTCCTTTTCCATACATCTGTCACATACATACACCTATATCCATTCTTTCACATACATATATCTACATCCATACATACATCTCCATCCATTCTTCGTTCATTTTCATCTATCTGATTCATTTCACATCCTCATATCTATTTATAGAATACAAGAGAATTCTTATTTAACACCATATTGGGGAATATGGAAATTTTTCATAAGTTTGGGACATGTGGTCAAATCTTTGGATTAATCATAACTTGAACACCATTACTCCAAACTGAGCGCTCTATAGCTCACTAGATTCCATTTTTCAAGCGCTTTCCAACAATAGGTCACATGATATGGTTTTGAAAAACTTATAGGCATGTTATCCAGGTCCCACCTTTTTAGTATTCAAAAAATGGGAGTTGGGAAATTCCCAAACTCACGAATATAGTGTTATTTTTTATATAAGATTTCTTCACGCATCTATTTATGCATAAATTCCATTTTAAGGAGAATAACACTTTCGAAATAAAAATCAATCTTTTATGCATCTTCCTATGCATAAATTCATTTTAAATGAGAATGACACTTTTGAATTAAAATTCAATCTTTTATGCATCTTCTCATGCATAAAATCAAAATTGATGAAAATAACTCTTTTGAACTAAAAATAGATTTCTTTATGCATCGTCCTATGCATAAAATCAAAATTGATGAGAATAACACTTTTGGGTTAAAATAAATTCTTTATGCATCTTTCCATGCATAAATCCAATTTTGTAGGAATTACACTTTTAGAATAAAATAATTTCTCTTATGCATCTAATTTATGCATAAAATCATTTAGGATGAAAATCACACTTTTAATATAAAAGAATTTC
This sequence comes from Cibotium barometz, assembly GCF_041138505.1. NCBI lineage: Eukaryota > Viridiplantae > Streptophyta > Polypodiopsida > Cyatheales > Cibotiaceae > Cibotium > Cibotium barometz. The sequence goes on from NC_141106.1 coordinate 623,189, forward strand.
TTTTATGCATCTAATTTATGCATAAAATCATTTATGATGAAAATCACACTTTTAATATAAAAGATATCTTTTATGCATATGTTTATGCATGCAAATCATTTATGATGAAAATCACTCTTTAAATATAAAAGAATTTCTCTTATGCATCTAATTTATGTATAAAATCATTTATGATGAAAATCACACTTTTAATATAAAAAAATATCTTTTATGCATACAAATCATTTATGATGAAAATCACTCTTTTAATATAAAAGAATTTCTTTTATGCATCTAATTTATGCATAAAAACATTTATGATGAAAATCACTCTTTTGAATTAAAAATAAAATTCTTTATGCATCTTTCTATGCATAAAATAAAAATTGATGAAAATAATACTTTTTGAATTAATTTAAATTCTTTATGCATCTATCCATGCATAAATCCAATTTAGTAGGAATTACACTTTTAGAATAAAAAAGTAAATCTTATTTTTACACAATTTCAAAAAATTTCGCAATAACCTCCTTTGTATGGCTGACCATTTTTCAATTTTAAACTTTCTAAAATAAGCTAGAATTTCACCAAGAGTATTTAATGCATTCTAATGTAAGCAATTTCTACTTTTTGAAGAGAATCATTATGAAAAACTTGATTTTATCCATTAATCATTAATCTAGGATAAAGAATGGTTGGATTTACTAAAGAGGAGAGGGGAATGCCTTTTTTCAATGAGGCATAACATCATTTTCATTTTAGAGAAGACAAATATCATAAAACTAATATAATTAAGCATAAATAGAAATTTATGTATTTCTTTACTACCATTCATCAATCAACTTCAATAGCATTAAAAAACCATTCCAATTAAGCTTCTCAAGCTTGAGAGGAGTTGAGAAGAGAGAAACATTGAGAAATTATGAAAAAAGATCAAAATTATCACTTTACCTTACAAATTGCTTGATTCTTTGATCACGGTAGAGGCCCCCAACCAATCAATTGGTTTGGTGTGTTGATGGAGCCACCAATGGAGATTGAAGAAGGAGGGAAGCTCCAATTTCTTCAATTTGGAGAGAATTTTAGAGAATAGTAAAAATTATCATTATTTCAGCATAATTCTAGCATAGTATAATTCTCCTATTTTTTTTACAAAGGGCTCAGGTTCTATTTATAGGAGAGGGAGGCTTTTACCAAGACCAACTGATTTTTGGAAATTTCTAGATTCAGTTTGGTTGAATTTGGACCAGATTTGGACCTAGTCTGGTTCCTTTTTTATTCGGTTTGATCCAAGAGAGAGGAGAGATAAAAATATCACATTATTTTTGAGTTTAAAAATCATTCAAGCATGTGAAGTAGGTGCCTCCTTGAAGGGACTCCCCTTCCTTACACATGTGTCAAAATGGAATCATTATACCCAAAATATCTCATTTTTTTAGTGATACTCATAGTTTTTTACTAATAACCCTTGTACATAGTCAAATCTTCATCTTATGTGAGCATTTACTCATTTTTGGGTATTTTCTTTTATAAATTGGATTTATCTCCTCCCCACACAGATTGATCTTATTGGCCCATAGGAATCTTAATTTAAAATTTCGAAAAAATCTTGACCCTTGAGATAAGGCTTCTTGAGCAAATTATACTTGATTTCTAATGCACCTTCTGGAAATCTTTTTGAGCTTCTGTTTCAGGGAAACTTATTTTAATAAGATGAGAAATTTTTCTAACCAAAAATATTCAAAATCAGAATAACCTCTCTCTAGAATATTTTCTCTCTCTAGGCCAAAACAAGCAAAAACAAGATTTTTTATATTTCTGAAGAGGGATTTGACTACAAGATACTGGACATCCGCAAAGGCTGGGGAGGAATCTTACACTTGTGGCTCCCCAAGCCACAATCAAAAGCCTCTTCTTCGTGGGGCGAAAACCACCTCATAGCTCAAAGCCTCATCGACAAAAAATTTGAAAGCCTTGCTAACCACAGACCTTCATCACTCGGTAGCATTGGGTGCCCAAATGTATCTTAGAAGCCCAAAGCTTCCATGATGGCAATTCCATCATTTGGCTCCCAGGGTTGGCTCCCAGGTCATACCCCTCAATAGCTCGCCCCCAAACCACACCCACCATGCCAGTACCTATCCAATCGACAAATATGGTTTGGCGACCAACAAGCAAGCAAGTCCCCTCCTCCTCAACAAAATCCTTCTGACTTGCCAACGCCCAACCCATGGCCACTCCAAAGCTCAATTCGCCCAACCCTTTCAACCCATAAAGCCTTATCCATGAAGCTACATCCCACCCTTAGATTTCATCACCAGACCAAGGGATAATGCTATACATGGCTGAGCTTATCCAACCACTCAAAGATAAACTCAAAGATAAGCTCACAACTCTAGCCACATGGGCCACTCAATACAAAACCCTTTTTAGGGGTGCTGACCAATAAACACGTCAAAAAAAGAGAGAAAAAAGAAAAAAAAGAGAGAGTCTATAGGTGATTAGGAACTAGGTGATTAGGACCATGGGCACACCTTTTTTCCTTACCCATGCACAACACTTGCAAATCTCACTAGGCTCTGTCCTATGCGCACACACCATATAAAGCTTCATCATCGGCCATCCAAGTACATCTCTAGATGGGGGAACCATGGTGGGCACAAGCCTAGTCCATGGTACGACCCATTGCCTGGATATTCTTAATCACCCCTTCTGCACCCAAATAACTACTCTTCATGTCTAATCAATCCTACCCAAAACTTCTTCTTCGGCTCAACACCTATGGATCCTCGACATTGACTACCACTCCTATCACAAAGAATCCTAGAGCTCAAATGACAAAAGAAGACAAAGCATAAAAAGGAAAAGAGAGAACACTGCAACCTGATGACTTAACATCCATGGGAGCCAAGATACCCATTGCGGTGTCTTGACATAGATGCTAGATCTTCATAAACATCACCATCGACGATCGACAGCATCTCAGAGTACAAGCAGTCTCCATGCATGTTGTCTCCTTGTCCCTTCGAAATTCCCCCCTTTCCATTTGTTTACTAACCCCATTATTTTACTAACTCCTCTTTAATCATACCACCTACCATTGGGATACTGATCATTAAGTATTCCATGCTAATCTACTCATTCAAGTACTTTGGCTCCTCTAATGAGGATGCCCCACTACAAAGGTGCAAAAAATGTGAAAATACCCTAAAATAAAATAAAGAGTACTACTGGGCACATACAAAAAAGAAAACTCTAAGAGCCCGTACGACTAGTTGGATACTTAATCACCAGTACTCCACTAACTTCTTTCCATCATACTAACTCACCCACCACCCCCTCTCATTTCTGGACAGACAGGAGAACTAATCAAGTGAGACCTTCCCCACGTGCCTCACCAATCTCTCACCGATCACGAGGACGTGATCGACTTCAAGAAAGGGAATACGTTAACCACATATTGGTTAACACATTCCTATGACAACTATGTCCGCACACTTATGTAATGGGTACCTATCCTATATTGTAAATCTTGTCATTCAATGAGGGAAACGCCCTAAAGATACTCCCAAGTATTGAGCTTCAAAGGACAGACAAGAAGACCTTGGTCAGTTGGCCAATCTTAGGTAAAAGCCTTGTAATAACTATGTCTTAGGGTTTGGGAGTGATTAGTGCTAAAATCACTTGTTTCCTCTCTCTCTCTCTCTCTCTCTCTCTCTCTCTCTCTCTCTCTCTCTCTCTCTCTCTCTCTCTCTCTCTCTCTCTCTCTCTCTCGTGATTAGGCTAACCAATGTGATCCTCTTCCGCAGAGATTCCACACGATCTTCGCACGAGAGTTTGCATCACCCGGTGGATTAGAGCAACTGCCTCAATGTGACAACGAGTGTGGGAGGACGACGGTGACAAGCGGATACGATGGAGATCTTGAGCCATACTCGAGCTTGATGGATAGGCAACTTCCCATGACATGGTTAGGGTAGGCTTTCCTTAACAACCATAGCTTCTTATACAAATGCATGTGCTAATGTATCTATAACTATGTCCATTGGGAGCGACGGATGAGTTAAAATCAAAGTAACATTGGTGAACTGATTCAAAATTAGGAGAATGACTAGTTTTTTTAAATTATGAGCCTCAAAGAATTAAATTCAAAAGTAGGTATACGAAAGTTGAGATACATTCAAGGTACTTAGCACTATAGCATCACCTAAGTTGGTGGCACGATCCTCAAAGGCTTTCATAATCTAGATTAGGCAAGTGTTTTAGAGAGGTAGTCTAGAAGAGGAGCGACAAAAACCGAACAAGGTCCAAAAAGTGAGCAAAGAAAAACTAGCAAGAGCCCCTACACCACTTCATTTATTTCCCTACACTAAGTGTATGTAGCACACGTAACATAAGAAATCATATATCAAAATATCTACAAACAAGGAGAGTATATAAATCATGAGGCATTTTCTATTTAAGAGAATAGAGTGAGACGATCTTACCTAAGAAGACTTGTGACACTTGCATCACTCCATCCATAAGTTGTTTACAAGTTTAATAGCTCCAAGTTTGCTCGTAGTGTAGAGTACGAAAATCTCTCATACAAAGGGGTACTTTCCTTTCTATGCAAGGTTTCCCCCTCTTGTGACATTGGAGCTTGCTCTCTATCATCTATGACCTCCCATTTCAAAGAATTCATTCACCATGTCTTCCATGATGAGATCCTCTTCCTCCTCGTGGCAATGGTGGAGGAACCTCATTTATTGTGGATTCCCTCATGAAAGGTCGTCCCAATATTATGTCATATGTATCAGGTTGGCGCAAATGTATGACGATATTTTGGATTTTTCTTCAGAAATCCTTCTCCCTTGACTGTTCCCTAAAGCTTTGATACGATTGTCAGGACCTTTATGACACTTGGAGAAGTAACTCTAATTGCGTGGCAACATTCAACATAATGATGGATCACATTTTTCGAGAGCACAAAAAATTCACAGGTGTGTTCTTTAATGATATCTTTGTATTCTTCAAGAAAGGAGAAGGTCAAGAAGAAACACCAGGATCCTCAACATTTGTTACTTACCTAGTGTTTATTTCCATCTCTAGTAAACTACTAAATCTCTTCCCTAGTGTATCTCCTACTAACAAAGCTAAGGCCAATTGTATCTTCTCTCGCTACTCTTATACCACTATTGAATTTCCCACTAACCCTGCTGATAGACAACTACTCTATCTCCACCAAGGTAGCTCGATGAGGTACGTAATCTTCCTCCTCAAGATGATTTACAAGGTTTTACTGATGCAAATGTCATTGAGTCTTTGTCAATTGTAGATTACGAGGGCTTCATATGAGTAGGAAACCCCCTCTTGAAGCCTAAACTGATGTTCAAAGTGCTAATGCATATTACACCCTTTAAGCCTACAAGAAGAATCATGCCAAATGCCTACTCTAATATGGAGTCACGACAACAACCATATGTACCATACCCTCTCCATGCCCCAATGCTAGAATTAAAAGAGCTACTACCAATGGGAGGAGAGGGGACCTTGTGGGAAAATGTGGCATGTCAAACCAAACTGGCCAACCCACACTTGATCGATCTGTTGGTGAAAATCTGCATTATAACGTTCATGATCAGTTTTTGTTTCTGTAGATGGCACAAACAGCACCCGGTGCATACAAGGGGAGGATATACAGTAATCAAAAGAGATGATACCAACCCCCACCTAGAGTATTTTGGCATACAACCTAATTGGCACAAGGAGTACCTAACAGTGCCAAAGTATAGTTTTTAGTACTCACCAACACAAACAGTGGATCCACTTTAATGCTAATCAAAAGACGGCTCACTCCACTATAGTTCCAATGAATTAACAAAACAAAGGGATTCTCATGTCTCTTACAACTTTCCTCAGTTCTCACCATCTACATTCTAGGATATCCCAAGTCAAAGGAATCAAATGCTCACATGGATACGAGCATGGCAAAGAATTCTAGATCCGAAACATAGTAGCTGCTTGTAAGATTCATGAAGTTGATCGTAGTTCTTATTGATCGATCAAAGGAAAGGTATGCTAGATTTGATGCAGAGAAGCTATGCTTCGACATGAACAGAGGCCCGAATGAACGAGGCATGATGCTTTATTATCATCGCCTCTGGTGTCCTACCAAGTTACATGCATGTCACATTCGAAGATATGGTAGACATCGGGTTGTAGACATCACACTCCGCATTCAGAAGAACCCTTAAAAAGCTTTAATGCCGTCATCCTATAGACATGAGTTCGGCGACCAGGTATTTCGACTTAGGTAAGAGGTTCTAAGGACAGAACCTACATCAAGTAGGGGGGATGTTAATCCCACTTTGGATTAACAAAGATGCTCCTCCATTTGAGGACATTAATAAGTGTTATGTAAAGGCACTATAAAGGTTGTACATTATGATATACTGGCCACCCAAGGCTTTAGTTAGTAAGTTTTGGGTGCCCAAGTGTGTTAAACAAATGTGTTAAGCATGTAAAAGTTTTGGGCACCCAAGCTCCCCATCTTCCTCTCGAGAAAGGCCTCCTGATGGCCTTTCCCTACTCCAACACCCTCCCCCCCTCCTCTGAGATTTAATTTTTGTGATGTTCTTGAATGTTAGGTTCACACAACATATGGACATAATGATCAACAACTAATGTGTGTAATCTCGTCAGTTATATGCTTAAATAAGGGGATCTATAGATGTTAACATGTTGGACCCACCAACTAGACATGCCTAGGCCAAACACAAATGTTTTGCATGCCTAGGCCAAAAGCATAGTAGAAGATCAAGAATAGTTTCTTGAAACATAAACCATAGCTTCTTACACAAATGCATGTGCTAATGTACGAACTATCTATTGGGAGCCATGGACGAGTTAAAATCAAAGTAACATGTGTGAACTGATTCAAAATTAGGGGAATGACTAAGTTTTTTTTTAAAAAGAGCCTCAAAGAATTAAATTCAAAAGTACTTAAGATACATTCAAGGTACTTAGCACTATAACATCACCTAAGTTGGTGGCACGATCCTCAAAGGATTTTTAAATCTGAATTAGGCAAGTGTTTTAGAGAGTCAGTCTTGAAGGGGAGAAACAAAAACTGAGCAAGGCCCAAAAAGCAAGCAAAGAAAAATTAGCAAGATCCCCTACACTAGTTAATTTATTCCCCTACACACTAAGTGTATGTAGCACATGAAATGCCTTCCATGCAATGTTGATTCAACTCGCACACTTGGTTAATCTCACCCAAAAAATTACAAAACTCATTAATTTTGTAATCCACATGTGTGTCCAGGAATTTACACAATCGCACATGCATGTACGTCATGGTACAAATGCTTATGCCTCCGAGCATTTGTCATCTACAAAAGGTGAATTTTTTCCTCTTCCTTTCACTTATAGCAACATCAAATCTCTTACTTTGAGCCTTTTCCTCTGCCATATCCTCGGCATAGCATGGAATAATGCTACAAAAAAGGGAAAATGGGAAGATAATAAAATGAGTCACTTTAAGATACATTTCACTAAGCGAAGATCACAATCAACCATCATAATTTTAAAAACATCAAATATGAACCATAATTCATCCACATGTTCTTGTTGATCCTTTAAAAAAAAGAGAAACATGTCCATATAAATAAAGCCAACATGTCCAAAATCCAGAACTAAAAAAAGATGAGTAGCAAATGCAGAAAGTCCAAACAATAGATGTGGAGGTCCCTAGTCATCGTACAAGTTATCAACTATCATCACTTTGTAAGCATCACCACCCATGGCCTTCACCACTTCATCCACATGTGCCTTATTTGGCACTAGCCACTTGCACAAGAGGCTGAACCACGGCATCAACTATGCTTTCATCATCATCAAAAGAGAAGCCACTTGCACAAGAGGTTGAACCACGCCATCAACTATGCTTTCAACATCATCAAAAGAGAAGCATGCATGAGAAGATCCTAGACAAGCACACATCAAAGGTGTTGTACCACACCCCATCTCAAGGAACAACCTAGATGGGGGACATTGAAGATGCAACACACATGATAAAAAGCTAGTAGATCTCTACAATATCCTACACCAAGAAGTTATAGAAGATGGCTGCATTATCTTTTATCTCTCGGGAAGATAGTGTGTCCAGTAGTCATGTGATGGATCAATCTGCAACCTACAAAACAAATGTGCCAATCTCCACTAGGGTACATAGGTGGTCTACAGTGCCTACTGGGTATGAGATAGATAAATATTCTAGGATACAATAGGTGTATCCCAGAATCTTTCTCTATCTTACATGTAGGGTCCCTAACCCCACCGCGCAACGAATTCGGGGCCAATAGGAGAGGAAGTAGCACTTCTTGTGTGGGCTAGGGTCCCTCACTCGGGGCCTCACCCACGGATATCCGGACAAGAGACTAATCCATCGGTTCTTCCAAAACTGAACCCGGAAAAACTTCCCATTGCTCGAAAAGCACGGGTGATTCCTCCAAGATAATTTTTCTCTAACGTAGTCAAAAAGTCTTAATAACTAACTGAATTGATCTGACCAAACCTGTAAGTCCCATAGTCAGATCAGGGAAAGATTGCACTTGGATCATAGAGACCAACGCTTTTTTCCTCATTGAGAGGCACAACCAATGATTCTTTTCCATAGAACAATTTTTGTCCGGGATTTACTTCATCTATCGTAACATAACAGAATTGAGTCTCAATTTAGGGATCCATCAATTGAGCCTACAGTCCCATGGGTTAGCCAACCACCTAACCACTGTAGTGATGGGATCCAATTAAGAATTTGGTTAGGTTTTTTCTCGGGTACCACGGAAAAGAGTTCCCAAGCCCCCTAGTCAGATATTCATGCAAACTTAAAACTAGTCACACCACTTACACACGCAATATGAAATTGCCTTTTTCACAGAATTAGATGTCTTTAAAACAATCATTTAATGAAACTATAGTATCACTGGTCATAGTCCTCAAAATCTCCGGTTAAATCATTGGCAACTAGAACGCTCACCACCTGTATACTCAAGGGCCTTTTTGATAGTTCCTAGCTCATAGTAACCGACAATATATTCACATATCAAAAATGGAATCTTCGTTAAAGATAAGCAAGATCAACCAACGGATCCATATAAAAGAGCCATGGACTGTTGTTGAGGACCAGCAAGACCAATCAACCAGATCCATGCCCGAATTTAGAAAACAACTCTTACTCCTTGTTCCAATATCTTCCACGATGCACGTGCAGGTATCTTCGGCGTCCTAGAGCCCGAGCACCGTATGGTCAGCACTCTCTAGGATCCTTCACAGGTCACCTAGCGCTTTACTCATAGGCCGCTTCCTTGGTCCCTCATCCACTATATTGGAAACTCAACATTTTAATCAAACCGAGGCTGGTCAAGACCTTGGCCAACCTTGCTATGCGAGACGTCCTCCATTGACTCTCCGTTAGCTATTGCAACTTTATCAGATTAGGTCTCCACGACCTCATTCACAAGATGGTCAAAATGCTTTCCCAGCATTCTTGACATAAAACAGTCATTTTAAAAAAAGAGGTCTCATAAATACAGTTTCTATAGCGAACTCTCCTCTTTCCACATTGTTTCACATCATTTCTCATTCATTTCATATGCGTTCCCTTTCTCATCACATCATAATCATTCACATCATAATCATTCATATCACAATTCACATGACACCACATCAATTCTCGTCCATCACATTCAATTACATCACATCCATTTACACCCATCACATCTCATTCATTCATATCCATCACATTCGTTCATTTATACCACCACATACATTCTCATAACCATCCCATCACATACATTCTATCCACATTATATCACATCACTTCTGTCCACACCATATCTCATTCATACACATCCATCCAATCGTTCACTTGTACGACTACCCACATCTATTCATACATTCATATCTATCACTTCACTTCCACATATATTCATGTTATATCACATCAAATTCCTTTGCGTACACATCCACATCACATTCTTTTACATACATTCACATCCATTCATTAGGAATTTTTTGGACCCAAAGAGGGTCTCTTGGATTAACTTTTGATTAGGAATGGACCAATAGGAGGAGGGCTAGGTGCACATTTTTTACTTCTTTGACCCTAGGGGGCCTAGGCTTTGGTTTGCTAATGGGGCCTAATTACTACTCTTGTCCCCCTACCTCCTGGGCCCAAACTTAGAGGTCCCCCCACCTAGAATCGCGCAGATTAAAAACCCTAAAAATTTTAAAAAAATTATTTTTTTCCCAAAAGTGTGTTTTCCCTCTCAAACTTCCCCCCAACATACTCTAGGTTTGGAAAGCTCATTTTGAGCCTCTTTCATCCTCTTCTAAGCTCTCCATTGCTGTGCAGAAACTCCATACCTCTCAAGCTCTCCCTCCTTGTCAAGCTCCCTCTCCCTCTTTCTTCCTTTTCTAAGCTCTCCATTGCTACAGAAACTCCATCCCTCTCAAGCTCTCCCTCCTTCTCAAGCTGCCTCCTTCTCAATCTCCCTCCTTCTCAAGCTCCCTCTCTCTCTCTCTCTCTCTCTCTCTCTCTCTCTCTCTCGCTTTCTCCCTCTATCCCTCTTTAGTTTACTTTAGGTTGAGGAAGCCTATTCTCAAACTCTTACCCTCTTTTAAGCTTTCCATTGCTGGACTGAAAACCCTGAACTTTCTCTCCTCTCTACTCATCTGTTGTTGTAAAACAAGCTTTTCTTTTCCCTTCTTCTCTTTTCTTACCACCATGGCCTCTTCCAGTAATGTGAGAAGACCTAGGGAGAAGGTGGAAGAGCTTGTGCTGCATAACACGAGATGAGAATGGAGTTTGGGCTCCAACAAGATTGAGGGTTGGGGCTTGGGTCTACATGCAGCCAAGCTCTAAGGGACCACATCGAGTGCGTCAACTAGGGAATATGCTACATCATTGGAAGGGGCGGCTACAAGGCTTCAAGCATACTAAGAAGGAAGGACTAGTTGCCATAGTGCAACATGTGTATACCCTTGGAGACCTATACATTCAAGGCCAATGACCAAGGTTTCCTTCAAGGCCAATGACCAAGGTCCATGGACATGATGCTGTGTTGGTGCACTATCTTGGTCAGTTTCTTGTGGATGGCATCGCCATTATCCATAGGGACACACCCCTCAATCTGCCTTCACTCTCTTCTTTTTGAAAGCCCTCTCTAAGGTACTCTATGTAGCCTCTATGGCACAGAGTGCCAAATGTATAGTTCTGATTAAAAAATCCCTTGCCGTCGATGTTTTTGGTTCTGGATTTAGGGGTAAGCTTCTTGCTCGTATATAGGTATAGCCAAAAGCATAGGCAGAGAGGATCCTCAAGAAATAGTCTAATCACTCCTTGAGCACACTTTGCCCAATAACAAGAGAAGGAAGCTCAATATTGTAAGAAAGCTTTTGTAAAGATGATGTATCACTTCTTACTATACAATACAGTTTTTGCAAACTTATTTTCATCAAGTATATCATTATTTTTTCTAGTTTATAGCATCAATGTTTTTTTGAATGCATCAGAAATGACCCTGAGAGCCTAGGGAAGAGTGCCAGAACAGTGCGAATTTTGAGCTTGCACCACTGTAGACCCCAAATTCGCACTGTTTTGGCACAGCTTCCTCGGTCCTTCAGGAGCAATTCTGATGCATTGAATGACAAATAATGTATTTCTACACATGATTAAATGTATTTTCATCTTGTAAATTATCAATTTTCATAATCAATGTACTCAACTTCATTATAAATGCATCAGAAATGATTCTGAGTAGCTGGGGGAGCAATGGTAGAATAGTGCGAATTTTGAGCCTGCACCGCTGCTGTGTAGAGCCCAAATTCGCACTGTTCTGTTATAGCTTTCCCAGCCCTCCAAGAGCAATTCTGATGCATTGGATGATAAATAATGTATTTTTACACATGATTAAAGGTATTTTTATCTTATAAATTACTGTTTTCATAATTAATGTACTCTTCATTATAAATGCATCAGAAATGATCCTGAGTGGTTGGGGGAGCAGTGCCAAAACAGTGCAAATTCTGAGCCTGCAGCGCCGCTGCAGAGCCTTAATTTGCACTGTTCTAGCATAGCTTCCCCAGTCCTCTAGGAGTAATTCTGATGCATTGGATGACAAATAATGTAATTTTACACATGATTAAAGTTGTTTTTATCTTATGAATTATTGTTTCTCAAATTAGTGTACTCAACTTCATTATAAATGCATCAGAAATGATCCTGAGTGGCTGGGGGAGCAGTGCCATAACAGTGCAAATTTTGAGCCTGTAGGTGATGTAAAGCCCAAATTCGCACTGTTCTTGCAAAGCTTCCTAAGCCCTCCAGGAGCAATTCTAATGCATTGGATGACAAATAATGTATTTTTACACATGATTAAACGTACTTTTATCTTATAAATTACTATTTTTCATAATTAATGTACTCAACTTCATTATAAATGCATCAAAAATGATCATGAGTGGCTGGGGAAGCAGTGCACCCAAAATAGTGCGAATTTTGAGCCTGCAGCATCGCTGCTGCGCAGAGTCTAAATTCGCACTGTTCTGGCATAGCTTCCCCAGTCCTCCAGGAGCAAATTTGATGCATTGGATGACAAATAATGTAATTTTACACATGATTAAAGTTGTTTTTATCTTATAACTATTGTTTCAGAAATGATCTTGAGTGGCTAGGGGGAGCAGTGCCAGAATAGTGCGAATTTTGAGCTTGCATCGCCACTGCAGAGCCTAAATTCGCACTGTTCTAGCATAGCTTCCCCAATCCTCCAGGAGCAATTTTGATGCATTAGATGATAAACGCTATATTTTCACACATGATTAAAGGTGTTTTTATGTTGTAAACTAATGTTTCTCACAATTAGTGTACTCAACTGACTGGTGACTAGGAGAGAGAGAAGTGCCAGAATAGTAGTGCAAATTTTGAGCCTACATCGTCGTTGTAGAGGTCAAATTCGCACTGTTCTGGCACAGCTTCCTCAGTCCTCCAGGAGCATTTCTAATGCCTTGGGTGACAAACTGGCACATGATAGACACTCCATGTTAAACAAACATGATGACACCGAGACATTGTAAGAGAAACTTAAAATTTTAACTACCAAAAGGTTACAAATGAAAGCCAGATAGGCTTGTTACAAAGGGGGGGTTTGAAACAAAAGAGTTGCTTCAAAAAGAAGGTTAACATCTAAGATCTCTAGATCGTGTCTTGCTCACCTCGAATGCGCTGAGCTAGTTACATGTTCTTGGAGTGTTCTTGGCAGATATGGTAATCCTCTTTGCATATATTGCAAAGAGGTTGGTGTCTTCAAAAAACCCAACAAGTAAGCCTCGGCGGAGGCTTCTTGCAATGCCTCAAGGGCAATCCCCTGCACACGAAACTCTGTTCTATATCTTTGGAGAATCTTCTTCACTGTACGAGCGAAAGGGGCTCTTCTTATCAGCAACTCAATGTTCCTCTAATAAAACTTGATTTCTTGATTTATTGTGATGCTTGCAATTGAGATTAGAGAATCTGGGTTTGCCAAGCTCCACTTGTAGTCAATCTTCTGCAGTATCCTAACAAGCCAAGCTCTCCTTCACCCCAACAAATTGCATAAAAGATGATAAATCGCGGAAAGGAGTGTTTGCTCTTAATGGAGGGTCAATTGGATAGAGATGGAGGGTTTGCTCTTAATGGAGGGTCAATTGGATAGAGATGCCCATCAACCCAAAGATCTACATTTTTCTTTTTAGCTATCCTACGAGCTTGGACAGATTGTGCATCAGTAGGATGGGTTTTTTTAGAGCTTCACAAGGGGCTACACACACAGCTTACAAAGGCTCCATAGCTAAGCAGAGGAAGAAGCTAAAGCAGAGAGATCCTCAGAGAGAGAGAGAGAGAGAGAGAGAGTGTGTGTGTGTGTGTGTGTGTGAGAGAGAGAGAGAGAGAGTGAGAGAGACTGTTTAAACTTTGCTGTTGGAAGCTTAACACAAATCCGTTTTTCTAAGTAGAAAATGATATTTTTGATATACAAATATACTAACATGGAGTTTCTCATCAATAAATTACATTTATGAGAAATTTTAAAAAATAATAATTTTTGGGGTCCCCACAATTTTGGGATCTCATGGATGTAGTGGTTTTCCTGATAGTTAGTTATGGTTATGGGGTTATGGGGACCTGACAGTTAGTTATGGATGTACTGGCTCATGATAGGCTTCTGACGTGACCCTTGAATTACAAGCTTTTGGAGGGAAAAATTTATTTTTATCATATATATTGGTTGGGTGGTATTTTTTCCACCTCAAATGTAAAAAAATAAAAAATAAAAAATTTTTACTTTTTGGGGCCCACCTAAATACAAGAATGCTTTGCTGATGTGGAAGGGAGATATGGTGGGAGTTAATGAGAAAGGAGATATGGTGGGAGTTTTGTATTGGTTTGGATACAAATGGATGCTAAAAAGTGGTATATCAAACACACACAACTTCCTACTATTTTAGACACTCTCAATTGAATTTTATTTCATGTGAAACTTGGCAAAATCTTTGACACAAATATGAAATAATTACTTGGAATTTTTCACGTGGCTTAGTGATTTTTTTCTCTAAGCCTATAAGGCGGTTTTCTCAAACCTGAGTTGCAGTCTCATGCAAGTCCTATTTATGGGTGTAATTCCTTATCGTGCCAGCATCCAAATTGCAAGGTTACATTTTTTAAAGACACACTAGGTCACATATTCAAACTCCTCAAGAGGGATTTTGAATATGTCTTTCCTAGCGCAAGTAGCATTTTATTTGCATCGTTCGGAAAAGAACACTTAAGTGTCCTTTTTTGGTACCAAACTAGTGTTAATGAGAAAGGAGATTTCAAACTGACAAGAAAGATTCAGTTTGTAGTAGAGAGTGAAGATAAAAAATTCATACATATTGGTTGGGTGGTGTTTTTTCTACCTCAAAATGTAAAAAAATAGAAAATAAAATTTTTTACTTTTTGGGCCCCACCTAAATACGAGAATGTGTTGCTAATGTGGAAGGGAGATATGGTGGGAGTTAATGAGAAAGGAGATTTCAAACTGACAAGAAAGATTCAATTTGTAGAGAGTGAAGATAAAAAATTCAAAAAGTAAGAAAGTATGAGAAAAGTCAAAAAGTAAGAGAGAGAGAGTATGAGAATATTCCCTTTAAAAAGTGAAACTAGGGGGATAACTTGCTCATAGTGCTCTAGTAGCACAAATGTGTCCCTTTGGTTAGTCCATATCTTTGTGCAGTCTACTTGAAGAAATCAACACTTGTCTTTGCATACAGTTACTTGCGCCCCTTGAGTTACCAATTTGAAACATTTCACATAAAAAATGAACATATCAAACTTTCTGAATCCAACCTTGATAATATCTTGGATTGCTTCACAATAATCTAGCATGCCTACTTTAGTATTGCCATCACTTGCACATGAATGACTTTCTTGCATGAAATTAGCCTTCACACCATGATAATAAAATGTGTTCTCTTTTTATCTATTCCTTCTACTCAAAAGTGACATCCGCATGACCAAATTGCCCCAAACTTATGATACTGCAAGCACAATAAATAAGTACTTTTATTGTATAAATTCACAAAAGCACAACATAAAAGACAATGCGTAGATATCTCTAACTCACAAACATGGAAATCACAACCATATGCAAGCTCCTCCTCCTCATCACTTATTGATTCACCATTTTGTTTAGCTTGTAGTATGGTTTACTCGAGCCATTTATTAGAAGGAAAGTCTAGAAGAAGTGCAAGTTCTGTTGGGTACGGTAGTGTGCGGGTTGTTCGACTCCTTCTAAAACTCAAACAAGCTTGGTCCCTTTCAGCCTTCACCAAGTTATATCTCTTGATCCATTTCTCCATAGCATGTGAGTTTAAGATGCAAAATTTATTGACCTTCTCAAGCAAATGCTACATCCATTGTTCTCACAAGGCCTTTCCCTTGTGGCTCTTCCTCCCCAACTAGTCGATCATCTTCTTCTTGTGTTCATAATCTTGGCATATCGGGATCAGACGTACTGAGAAAAGTTCAGTTATATATACAAGTGATTCTTGAACAAGCCATCCCACTGCCATACTACCTTCAGGATGAGCTCTTTGATGAACAAATGCTTTAAGTGTCTTCATAAATCTCTCCAAGAAAAACATCCATCAGCTATGGACAACCCCAACAACGTCATCAACCACATGAACTACCAAGTGCAATTGAATGGTTAAAATACTTGTTGAAAAGTATTTCTCAGCCATTGTAACAGCCTCGATGGAGTTTAATCGTGTTGCTTCCAATGTGTCTCTACTAATCTCTTTCCTTGATATCCAACATACCACTGCACCAATTTTATAGATTGTTGCTCTAATGTCATCGTTGAGGCAATCCTTGATGGCTATAGGAAGCACGAATTGCAAGAATTTGTGCCAATCATGACTCTTCAAGCCACTAAGCTCATCGTCCTTTGTAAATGCTTCCTTCAAGCAATGCATGCATCCTGTAGGGGTACGCAACTCACTAATGCACTTCTTTACACGCCGTTGCTCATCCTTTGTCACATGACCCAGGTGCTTTTGGTAGCTTCACCTTTCCATCTGCTCTATTTTGGGCCCATAAGTGGTGCATGCATTGAACCTCTTTTAAATCATCTCGTTGTGCCTTGCTCACCTTTGATCCTGTGATGGTTTTCAAAAGCACCTCGGTTATATTCTTGAAAATGTGCATTGGGTCAAGAAGATGGTTCACTAGAAGGTCATTCCAGTATGGAAGTTGATGGAAAATGGATAGACGCTTCATTCCTGGAGGTGTACAGGTTGGATCCAGCTCCCATAAGATCCTCCAATCCCTACTCTTCCATATGCGAGGAGACCTCCCTAGAAATCCCTCACGCAAAGGATGGTCCACTGGGAGATACTTCTTGTGGACCTCGTATACTACCTTCTTCATAGACTTTGAGTATCGAGCCTCAAGTTGCAACCCACATAATGGACATCCATTATACCCTGACACTGAAAGCCCTGTAGAACATCAAAAAAGATTATAGCAGGTAAGTTTGGATGACAGTCATGACTTAACATAATATGTTAACAAGCTATAGTATTACTTGAGCACTCTCCATAGCCAGGTCATTCATGCATAGTCCACATAAGTATTCCTCTCAATGTTAGTGCAAGTTATCCAAACCACTTGGAAATATCATGAACTTCTATGCCCTCCCATAGAACACGAAGCTCCTCAACTAAAGGGGCTAAATACACATCCATGTTCTTCAACTTGTACTTTCCAGGAACTATCATTTAGACAACAAAAGATGTCCTTTTTTATCACTAGCCATGATGGAAGACTATAGTTAACTAGACAAACAGGCCATGTACTCCATGATGAACTTCGTAGACCAAATGGATTCACTCCATCCATCGCTAGTCTGAGTTGAATATGGCGAGCCTCCTCCTAAAAGGCTACCCACTTCTCTTCAAGGTGCTTCCATGTAGGGGAATCTGCGATGGTGGCCACACGCATAACACCATCCGTGGACCTAGTGTTACGGTGCCAAGTCATCAATCCTGCAATGGATTTGCACTTGAACATTGTTTTAATCTGAGGGATGATGGGATAGTGTCGTAAAACTTTTGCTGGTACCCTTTTCCCTTGCACATCTTGTCTATATCTCGATGTACCACAATGCGGACATTGTACTGCATTGTTATATTCTTGTTGATAAAGAATACAATCATTTGGACAAGCATGGTGTGTGTTGTAGTCCATCCCAATTGAGTGCAACATTGCTTTTGCTCGACTACAGTCCATTGGCATCTCATTATCTTCTGGCAATATTTGATGTTTCAATAAGCTATTACACAAAAGAGTCAGGTTAAGAAAATGCATATAGAGGTACATAACTCACTAATTGCATATGATATCATCACTTACATAAAAAGTTTTGATACGCTTGTATCAGACCATCCAAAAATAGATTGCAAGTTCAATATGGATAAGCAAGCGCGTAAAATAGACATATGTGCTCCACGATATAGTGGAAGACAAGCAAGCCTGCATAGCTGTTTCTTTTCTTGGGAAGCGTATTCCACACGTCGTGTGTTTTCTTCTATCCCTTCATGCTTCAAACCTTGATCTTCTATTCCATCGTGTAAGGCATTTATCATGTCATCCATGTCATGTTCTAGTATTTGCTCTGAATCTGCCTCAAGTTCCTCAAGTTGTTGGATCACCTCGTTTGTGGCTACTCTTGTTGGTCTCCATCATTCAGGCCGGATATCCACTGGTTCATCATTGTTAAAGCATGCATTGCCACTAATTAGATCTTTTAATCACTCCACCGAAAATATTCTCCATTTTTTTGTATGATCATTGCAAATTCGTCAACATCAAGCCACCTGGTATTTGCAGCGAGTACATGGGCAAAGTGTCTTCTCCTCTAAATCAACAAATTTGAGGGTGTGACGTCATCCATGGTTTCCATATTGATTTGCAAAATGGGAACGAATGCTTATTTTTGGAGGGGAATCCTCCCTTAAGTATTTGTGGAGGGTGGTAGGTAATTTGAAATGTCGGGGGCGTGCAAGATCTAGAAAGATTTTGAATTTGAATGAAAAGTAGCGATCGTCAAAATAAGCATCAAAAAAGTCATTGAAATACGCGTCAAAAAGAGCATGGGAATTTTATTTTTTCGACTCTCAATTCCACGCTATTTCCCACGTACTTTTCGACGCTTGTTCCCATGCTTATTTCGATGATTTTTTCCACGCTTATTTCGACCATTTTTTCCATGCTTATTTCGATGCATATATCGACGACGCAGGTTTTTACAATAAAACAGAACCTCTCTTTTTTCTGCGTTTTTTTTCATGCGCATGTGTTTTGATTCCTCACCAGGTATGCCTCCTTTTCCCTCACTCCCATCTCCTCTTGGTTACATGTACATGTGATGTAAAATGTTTGTGTGTGTAATTATGAGTAAGTTTCTTGTTTTTTTGCTTTCTCATTTGTTTTGCAGGTTCTTTCTCTCTCCCAAGCTCTTCTCCACCTCCTTCTTTGCCCTCCCTCCTCTCCCCTCTCCTCTCCTCTCCTCTTGGTTGTTAAATTGGTGTGTGTGTGTTGAAGGATAAACCTGCTTGTGTATCCATGCTATTCACACTTTTAGGGTTTTGTATTGCTAATTCTTTTCTCAACTTTTTGTTTTGTTTTGTAAGTCTCCTAATCCTCTCTTTCAACTTCACCAAAAAGAGGTAAATTCCTTTCTCTCTTTCCTCTATTTTTATCTACCAAAAGAGGGGTTTTGTTTTGTAGGTCCTCTATGCATAGAGCTTAATGCACATGCATTGTAACATACCCATCTTCACTAATAAAGAAATGTCCATGTAATAGATAAATTTATGAGTTTTTATGGTATAAAAATCAATGATTTTATTAAATGAGTCATTTCTACTTAGAATCTTCAAATTATGAGCCCAAATTTAGAATTTGCGTGCTATTTTACCCTATATAAGATTTTACAGCATCCAAAACGGACACCAGATCAAGCTTATATGTAAATTTCAGTCATTTTTAGTTAAAAAGTGATGACCTTTAAACCTTAAAAAGCGACGACCTTTAAACCTTAAAAAGCAACGACCTTTAAACTTTTAAACCTTAAAGCGACGACCTTTAAATCATTAAACCTTAAAGCGACGACCTTTAAACCTTAAAGCGACGATCTTTAAGCCTGTAAACCATAAAGCGACGATCTTTAAGCCTTTAAACCTTAAAGCGACGACCTTTAAACCTTAAAGCGACGACCTCTAAACCTTTAAGTGACGACCTTTAAACCATAATAAATGCACGACCGGGCATCCAATTGACGAATGGTCTACACCCCAACGATGAGGAGAACATCTCGGACAAAAAAAAACAATTTCGCCCTCAGGGCGGTCCGGCATGCAAATCGAGATCGATGCCCCAAATTTGGGGACCTCGCCCCAAAATTTGGACCGTACACATTTACAGGGTGCTCGTACGATGGCTGCACAAGAATCAAAGGATGACTGTCCACTGTGTGGTCCACACGTACCGCTACGTGGACACCCATACTGCCCCTGACCAGATAAGGTACATGCATACCACTCCTTTCCCTGTTAACCGACACCGTACCTTTCTCCCTGAGCCATGCAGGCCACTGATCTACAGTCTTTGCTAGTACACCGTCCTTTCGTCCTTGCTTTGCACAGTGCCCATACCCGTACCCCACAGTTATATAAACCCCTGGGGTGTTCCATGGGCAATAGGCATTTTTGCGTAGCTTATGCTGTGCTGTGCTGCCATCCGTACCACCGTCTGTCCCTGTGTAGTGTACTTGCTGTAGTACAGCCGCCCCTTATAGCCACCCCTTATAGCCACCCCTCTCCACACCCCCCTCATTTGCCACTTTTCAGATAAGGCAATTTTCCTCTATCCCCCTCTTGCTACGAGGTAGTGTCCTTAACTCTTCTCCTCCCCCCCCTTGTGTGAAGAGACTTACAATAGCCCTTCTCCCCTTCAGCAAAACGTTTTTGTGTTAAGGACATCTCACAATTTCCCCCTCCCCCTCCATTTGCATGGACTTTAGTATAAGGTTTTAGCCTTAAGAGAGGGTTCATGTGTTGTGGGCTTTTGCTCATACGGTGAGCAAACGATCTCAAAATTGAGATCCGACTGGAGCATTTCGATCCTGACAGCAAGCCCTACAAGAGGACGTCCAAGATGGCCCCTTCCTAGAAACGTCAGAATATTACCTCGGGAGGAACGTGCAACAACGAGATTAGAGAAGATGCTCCCGATGCGGCTCCAACCCTCCCTTTACAAGCTTCTCAAGGAAATGGTGGCCAAGTTAGCTTGGTTATCTTTTAAAGAAGAGTTTTTTTTAAATATTAGTGTTAATAAATGTGTATCTTTTCCTTTTAAAATAATGACATAAAATTGTATGAAGTTACGAATTGAGTGATGCTGTATTCAATGAATTGCATTGAAATTGTTATCTTTAAAGAGTGCAAGTTTTTCCTAGCTTCGATGCTAACTCTGTTCCGTGTGCTTGTGTAGCCGGGCAACGTCGTTAGCAAAGCTCGAGAATGGCCCAAGGTATCCCTCATACCATTGGGAGAATAAGGTTCGCTGATTGAGGCGAGAGATTATGATGCTGTCTAGTTGTGAGGGCCCAGATAATCTGGAGTGGCCAGTCCCTAAATTAGTTCGTGAAGTTCATGGGTTTTTGGGAATCATGGGATGGTATAGGATTTTTATTAAAGATAATGCCTTGGTAGCTGCACCTTTGATGGATCCTTCTTAAGAAGGATTGCAAAATAGTGTGGCTGCCAATCCATCAAAACAGCTTTGATCAGCTCAAGGTCATTATTACTTCTGTCCCAGTCCTGAAACTTCCTAATTTCACCAAGGAATTTGAAGTGGTTACTGATGCCAGTAGTCTAGCACTTGGTGGTAGGCTTAGGCCAGGAAGGAAGACCAGTCGCTTATATTTCCCGCAAGCTGAAGCAATATGAAGAAAATTATGCCACCCATGATTTGGAGCTCTTAGCGCAGTTGTTCATTGCTTCAAATTATGGAGACATTATCTCTTGGGGGGGCAAATTCCAGCTTGTAAACTGACCACAAAAGTCTGAAGTGGATCTTCACCCAGCCTAACCTCAACATATTGCAAAGGAGATGGATTCAAATTCTACAAGAATATGACTTCAACATCAATTTCCACTCTGGGAAAGATAATGTGGTAGCAGATGCACTTAGCCGCAAATCTTTCTTAAGTGCAATTTCAATGCCAAATAATCCCATATACTGGTCAAGGTGGAAGAAGTCTCATCTCATGATCCAGATTATCAGAGGATGATGAAGTTAGTAGAAGAAGGGGAAAATTCAGAGAAAGAGAAGAATCTAATCAAGGGATACTCAACTCATTAAGGAAGCCTCTACTTCAATCACACAGGCTATGTATCCCTAAGGATCTTGCTTTAAAGAAACTAATCCTCCAAGAAGCTCATGATAGTCCTGCTGCTACAGGACACCCACGCTATGCAAAAACATTAAATGTTGTAAGAAAGAGCTTTCATTGGGCAGGCTTGAAAAATGATGTCCTTTGGTACTTGAAGCAATGTCTCTCATGCCAAAGGATCAAAGCTGAAAGGGTCAAGATGCTTGGGAAACTTCAACCCTTGGATATTCCCCAAATGAAGTGGGAGTGCATTAGAATGGATTTTGTCACAAGTCTCCCCACTGTTCAAGGAGGATATGACTCCATTCTCATAGTAGTGGAAGTAGCTCACCTTATACCAGCAAAGAAGACCTTCAAAGCTTCTGATGTTGCTCGAATATTCATCAAGGAGGTCCTCAAACTTCATGGTCTCCCAAAAAGAATAGTAAGTGACCGGGATTCTGACTTCACTTCAAAGTTCTAGCAGTCCTTATTTTAAGCCCTGGGAACTCAACTTTGCTTTAGCACAGCTTATCATTCAGAGACCGATGGCCAGACTGAGAGAGTCAATCAAGTAATTGAAGACATTCTCAGAGCATATTGTGGACGGGAACCAAGAAGGTGGATTCAATACCTTCCTTTGGTAGAATTTGCCTACAATGCATCTTATCATCAGAGCATAGGAATGTCACCATTCAAAGCACTCTATGGGCAAGAATGCTTGTCTCCTCTAAATTTCTCTGATCCGACCATAAGAGTTAAGGCATCCAGGAAAATGCTCAAAGAGATGGAGGAACAAACCAAGGCAATCCAAAAGGATATTAAAGCTGCCCAAGATCGACAAAAGCATTATGCTAACACCAAGAGGTCTGAAAGGATCTTCAAGGAAGGAGACAAAGTTCTTCTACGAGTGCGACCCAAACGAAGTTCTCTATCACTTGGGAAATATAAGAAGCTCAGCCGCCCTAGGTATTGTGGTCCCTATACAGTTATCAAGTGTCTAGGTAAAAGTGCCTATAAACTCCAACTCCCAGCCTATTGAAATTAGGGCATTGTGATGAGCTATGGTGGATCAAACACTAGAATCAACATCATTAACAAAGTGATTAGCAAATAATTAAGATGTAATTAGCAAATAATTAAGATGTAATTAGCAAATAATTAGTAGGTAATTAACAAATAGATTAATGTAGGCATGGATACTCAAAAACTAGCAAATTCTCATTAGGGCAATGCCTCAATTTATAGAGTTTACATCAAGCATCAAATCCCACTGATTTCTCCATGATTCACTCCAACTCTTTTCCCTGATTCTCTCCACCTCTTCACTTTTCCCAGAATATCTCCACACTTCCTAGAATATCTCCACACTTCCTAAATCTTCTCATGCTACCCTTTATTCTCTCCCAGTAGATTCTTCTCACCTTTTCACAGGTTCTTTCACATTTACTCATTCTCTTTTACAGCCTCTAACCAAGGGCTTGTTCCCGCACACACCCTATTCACTTGTATTTTCAACACCTCCCCTCAAGTGAATAATCCTAGTACACCTAGACCGCACACACCCTATTCACTTGTATTTTCAACACCTCCCCTCAAGTGAATAATCCTAGTACACCTAGACCCTATACCAAGTTTGCCTCCCCTTACTTGATAGTCCGCGACTAGTGTCTACTCCTCCCCTCAAGTTATCTTAGCACATCTAGACTCTGTATCAAGTTTCTTTCTTACTTGACAGTCCATGACCAGTGCCTCAAGTCCCTAAACTCCATAGTCCTTGACACTCTCTCTCTCTCTCTATGTGTCCAAGGCTACTATAAGTGCCCGCAACCTTGACTAAAGTGCTCACACATACATCTACCATGTGGCCTACATCATCGGTGGCTCAGAGGTGGTTTTACTTTGTTTGGGCAGGTTACATTGGGTTGTGGGGTCTCTCTCTCTCTCTCTCAGAGATTTTCACACGGCTCCTCACTCTTTGGAGCCTCACATCTTCTCTTTTCTTTAGTCTTCTTGTCGTGGTGGCAGCTTCTCTCCACGCGTCCGTCTCTTCTTTCAGTCTTCTTGGGGCAGCTTCTCTTCTTGTGGTAGCTTCTCTTCTCGTGTCCATGTCTTCCTTCAATGCTTCCTTTAGATCTTCTTGGTGTGGATCCTCTTCTTGGAAAGAGATATTCTTCTTCTTTCATGGCTGGGGCCATGAGCTTGTCCATCAGGTCTTTTTGCTCCATGTGAGCAACATGTTTCAATGTTTTGCTGACAGTTCCTTTGGGTTTTTGATGTTTATCTTGTATCATTATGCAATGCAAACCCAAATTTATGCGGGAGGTCTTACCTCTTGCCTTATTCTGGACAAGGGCAGTGTCTGTTCCCATATTTACACTGATGTAATGTGCCCACCAATACATAATGCGTATAGCATCCATTCTTATACACATTCCCAAATGCAACTCTGGCTGTGAATAATCTTGATTTTGAGTGAGATTTCCAGGCATTAACCAAAGGTTAAATGCAAAATGATGATTTTCACAAATTTATCAGCACAATTTTATTACATTAAATCAAGGGTAACCAATTTGTACGGGATGGTTGGAGTATCAAACCAACTCTGAATTGCAATCTGAAGTTATAGGGATCTGTATCAGATACCTAATGGTTAATTTGAACCCTCAATTGCACAAAAATATAGTGATTAGCACTGATTAATCATTGATTAGCAAATTAATCGACTATTTTGTGTGCAAAAAACAGAGTATGCGGGGAGTCCAGATCTGGTGCCTTAGACTTCAAATGAGCTCAAATGCTTTCAAAGCCATCAATAGCAATGAGTCTAGTAGAGGATCAAGCCAAGAAACACAAGATTTGACTAAATATTGAAAGCTTAATCTCTGTTTTACCAAAGTCACCTGCAGATTTGATGAAGAGCTTGGATCTCACTGTAGACTTGATCAAATTGAATTCTGTTTTCACCAGCTTGAAGAGCATGCTTGAAAACACCTTGGGCTAAGAGGAATTAGAGACCTTTGATTTATGGAAGTAGTAATGTCAAAAACAGCTCAGAAAAAAGGTGCCAGTGAAACCGTCGATTTCTCCTAAACGCTTTGGCGGTTTTCGCTTCCGTTTCGACTGGCTGTAGCTCAAGGATGTTGGCTACCATGTGCTAGAAGGGTTTGCCCTAATTGTGAGTGTGCAAGATGAATGAGATCCTCCCCACTGGCTGGGGGTGAAGGGGTGAAGTGAAAAATAACTAAAATTTTGATTATTTTCTAATTATCTACTAATCCTAATTAATTAGATAATGGGCTCATAAATCTGATGGATTCTAGGCATGGCTCTGATATCATGTTGAAATTAGGACATTGTGATGAGCTATGGTGGATCAAACACTAGAATCAACATCATTAACAAAGTGATTAGCAAATAATTAAGATGTAATTAGCAAATAATTAGTAGGTAATTAACAAATAGATTAATGTAGGCATGGATACTCAAAAACTAGCAAATTCTCATTAGGGCAATGCCTCAATTTATAGAGTTTACATCAAGCATCAAATCCCACTAATTTCTCCATGATTCACTCCACCTCTTTTCCCTGATTCTCTCCACCTCTTCACTTTTCCCAGAATATCTCCACACTTCCCACAATATCTCCACACTTCTTAAATCTTCTCATGCTACCCTTTATTCTCTCCCAGTAGATTCTTCTCACCTTTTCACAGGTTCTTTCACATTTACTCATTCTCTTTTATAGCCTCTAACCAAGGGCTTGTTCCCGCACACACCCTATTCACTTGTATTTTCAACACAGCCCATATCAAAGTCCACAATGTATTTCATGTAAGTTTGTTAAAATCTTATGTACCCAGTCTCGATCATATTCTTGATGATGAATAAGTTGTAATCCCTACTCAAGAAGTCCTTGAATTATAGCCCAGTAGCATCATATATTCTAGGGAAAGGCAACTCCGAAATAGAACTCTTGTAGAACATCTAGTACAGTGGAAAGATTACCTTGAAGAGGATACAACTTGGGAAGATGAAGCTATACTCTTAAAAGATTATCCCCAATTCATGGACGAGATGAGGACATCTTGATTTCCTTAAGGGGGGAAGGATGTAACATACCCATCTTCAAAGAAATGTCCATGTAATAGATAAGTTTATGAGTTTTTATGGTATAAAAATCAATGATTTTATTAAATCAATCATTTCTTCTTAGAATCTTCAAATTTTGAACCCAAATTTGGAATCTTTGCGTGATTTTACCCTAATATAAGATTTTACAGCATCCAAAACGGACACTGGATCAAGCTTATACGTAAATTTCAGTCATTTTTAGTTAAAAAGCGACGACCTTTAAACCTTAATAAATGCACGACCGGGCGTCCAATTGACGAACGGTCTGCACCCCAATGACCAGGAGAACATGCCAGACAAAGAAAATTTTCACCTCCCGGGGAAGTCCGGTACGTAAATCGAGGTCGATGCACTAAATTTGGGGACCCCGCCCCAAAATTTGGACCATACACACTTACCAGGGTGCTCGTATGATGGCTGCAAAAGAATCAAAGGACGTCTGCCCACTGTGTGGTCCACACGTATCGCTACGTGGGCACCCATGCTGCCCCTGATGAGATAAGGTACATGCGTACCACTCCTTTTCCTGTTAATGAGCACCGTACCTTTTTCCCTGAGCCATGCAGGCCACTGATCTATAGCCTTTGCTGGTACACCATCCTTTCGTCCTTGCTTTACGCAGTACCCATACCCGTACCCCACAGTTATATAAACCCCTGGGGTGCTCCATGGGCAACAGGCATTTCTGCGTAGCTTATGCTCTACTGTGCCGCCATCTGTACCGTCGTCTGTCCCTATGCAGTGTACTTGCTATAGTATAGCCACCCCTCTCCACACCCCCCCATTTGCCACTTTTCAGATAAGGTAATTTTCCTCTATCCCCCTCTTGCTATAACTCTTGCTATAAAGGAGGCAGTGTCTTTAACCCCCCTGTGTGAAGAGACTTGCATCAGCCCTTCTCCCTTTCAGCAAAACGTTTTTGTGTTAAGGACATCTCACAATTCCCGCCCCCCCATTTGCGTGGACTTTAGTATGAGGTTTTAGCCTTAAGAGAGGGTTCATGCGCCGTGGTCTTTTACTCATTCGGTGAGCAAACAATCTCAGAACTGAGATCTGACTAGAACGTTTCGATCGCAACAGCGAGCCCTACAAGACGACGTCCAAGATGGCCCCTTTCCAAAAATGTCAGAGTATTGTCTCGGGAGGAGCGCACAACAACGAGATTAGAGAAGATGCTCCCCCGATGCGGCTCCAACCCTTTACAAGCTCCTAAAGGAAATGGTGGCTAGGCTAGTTTGGTTATCTTTTAAAGAAGCGTTTCAATGCAAGTGGAGAGAAGATCAAGGAGAAGATGACAAGGGGGTGAGGTCCAAGAGAACCTACTTTGCTAATAACATTTGTTGGAGTGGAGATCAAGGCTGTGACACACATAGATGTAGCAAGCAAGGAGAGATAGATAAAAGAATAACACTCTAAGTAGATTAATGAGAATAAGTGAAGTAAAAGTGAAGTGACATGACAAGGTCACTTACAAATACTCATAAGAGGGCATACATATGCTGGGGGAAAAAACATACTAAAAGAGGAAAAAAGTACCCTGGCCCATTATTAGCCTACATCCACATATTACCACCATAGAAATTGCTACAATGTCTTCTTGACTCCTCTCTCCTTATCCTTCGAGGGATATGCCTCTTTGTGCTTCTTCTTCAAGAAACATATGGAAAGAAATAATGGAGAATCTCTACCATTGGACCCTCACAAACAATTTCACAAGGTCACTCTTTAGCCCCACACCTTATTTTTCAATCTCCTCTTCCTCTTATATGCACATCTCTCTTTTAACTCCCTAGCTCCATTTCCTTTTAACTCCCTTTTAACTCCCTAGCTCCATTTCCTTATCATGCCCATTCTCCAACCTACCCCAATCTTATTATTTTTTCCCAAACCTTGCTCCTTCACTTAAGAAAACTCAATTTGAGCTTCTTATACTCACACATAGCTCAAGTCTAAAGCAAATCCACAAGCTCAAGAAAAATACAAGTAGTTAAAAATTTAATGAAAGCTAGAATAGTCATAAGTCCCATAGAAGTTAGAAACTCCAAGAGAGCACCACACATAGAGGGAGTATAGAGGAGCACACATAGAGGGAGTATAGAGGAGCATTCATAAGAGGGAAAGATGGTAAGAGAGCTTCAAAATTTAAATGAGCATGTAAACTATAAAGATTTTGACTTATATATAACTTAAGTTATGGACATTTAGACTTATCTATATCGATGGGATCAGGGATTTAATATTCACGTGATCACAAGATTTTTTGTGATAATAACACATGTGAACAAGTTATTCACATGTTCTCATGTTACTGTTCACAAAATAACAGGTCACTTGCCATTTGGGAACCCCTTAGATTTTTTATGCCCGACAAAGATAATTTTTTTAGGCCCTTGTGAAAGCTTTGTGAATATAACATGTGATCACAAGATTTTTTGTGTTATTAACATATGTTATTAACATGTTCACATGTTTTCGTTTACGTCAGTGAAATCCTTGGATGGGATATACAACTTAAGTTATGGATGTTCACACTTTTCTACGGATATAACTCACTTATTCACTAGTCTAGTCTCTAACTCCTTATTCCATAAGCTCATAATCCAACAAAGAAGCCCTTAGTAGACATATCTTTGAGCAAATTTACCCTAGTTCCTTCACATGTGTTTAATAGAACAGTTACCTATTTTAATAAATCTCTAAGACAAAAATGGCTTTGTATCAAGCTTGTGGATTCCAATCATTAGTGCTTTGAACCCATCTTTGATTAATGTAGACCTTCCATTCATCTCTTTGATTAATGTAGACCTTCCATTCATCTCTAATTAACACGTTCAGCCTTAATGGAGTTGGCACTACACACTATGTGGACCCATTTTAGAGGTTGCCTATATTGAGTGTAATGTTAGCTTTAACTTTTGCATACACTGCACTCATAGATGGTTTTTTGCATCCTTGGCATTATGATTGTTGCTTTCTTAGTTGACCCCATTGACCTTAGCATTGTCAAGTGATTGTTGCTTTTTTAATTGACCACCACTGATTTTTTTGACTCGTTGTTGTGATCGAGTTAACACTCATATGTCAATGTATACTTTTAGATTCCTCATGTATGACTTATTTTTATCCTCATACTTGGGATGGATCTCTCAAATATTGTCATTTTGGAACAAGATATTTAATTATTTTTATTGATTTATGTTTTTATTTTTATTTTGGTCATCTTTCTTTTTTGGTTTATTTACCTTGGTAATCCCAACTTTAACTTTTGCATACATTGCACACTCATGGCTAGTTTTTTGCATCCTTGGCATTATCGGTGACTTGCTTTCTTAGTTGACCATTGACCATATTGGCCTTTGTTGACTTGTTGATCGAGTTAACACTCATATGTCAAAGTATATTTTTAGATTCCTCATGTACAACTTATTTTTTTCTCATACTTGGGATGGATCTCTCAAATATTTATATTTTTGAACATGCGATATTTAATAATTATTTTTTATTTATTTATGTATCTTTATTTTGGTTATCTTTCTTTTTTCCTTGCAAGTATAGATTTGTTCAACATTAATTAATTCATTTAACATATCACTTTTTAGTCATCAAAATGAAAAAGAATACAACAAATATATGTAAACAAACAAAATGTTATGATTAAAAGAGAGCCAAATTTATCATTACTAACATTCATGAGAAAAGAGTTGAATACAAAAATGGCCAATCGATATATTTATAAGAAATAGAAACTTTGGTGATCATTGGAACATGAACATATGTATGTGTGAGTATCAACATAATATTCAAACATTGAAAGTATTGAAGGTCCTAGTTGCATGGGGATAGTTTGAAAAAAGTGTATGTATGTATGTATATATATATATATATATATATATATATATATATATATATATATATATAGAGAGAGAGAGAGAGAGAGAGAGAGAGAGGCGTTTGTATGAAGAGAGAGACCCTAGAATTTAAACAAAGTGAAAAAAAAGTGTACATGTTAGAGAAGTTTTTGTGATCAAACTAATGAATTGACAACATCAATCTACATGGTAAGGCCTATATCCTGCCCCATAAGTTTATTATAAGTAGAGTTTGTAGAGAAAACAAATCATGGAGTGCATGCCAAAGCCAAAAGTTGATGTGGATGAACTTGAGGGATGCCATGAGGAAGCTTCAACGATAGCAATTGCATGCCCCTATATAAAAGCATGTGGCATGGATTGGAAGGGCAACAAGATGTAAATCCAAAGTGGAGTTTAAAATGTACATATTTGTGTGGGGAGAGAGGGTGGGGGAGTGCACGAAATTGAAGGAGTCTAAGAAGGGAGGCAAGAGTAAAAGCAATTGAGGCATTCTTGGCAAGACCTGTCGTGGGAGTGGTCATCATCGTCCTGCTTGAAGTAGCAGCAGGTGAGGAAGTAAGTAGGCACGAGGAGGAGGAGGGTGATGACCTTGAAGATGGCCACTTGGTGCCACACGTG
Source organism: Cibotium barometz (assembly GCF_041138505.1). Classification (NCBI taxonomy): domain Eukaryota; kingdom Viridiplantae; phylum Streptophyta; class Polypodiopsida; order Cyatheales; family Cibotiaceae; genus Cibotium; species Cibotium barometz. Next base: position 653,790 of record NC_141106.1, read on the forward strand.
CCGGATGTTCTCGGCCACCGCCGCCCGGCACGATCTGCAGCGCGAGCAGAATCCCTCTGACCCGATAACCTCCCTCCACGCGTCACAGTCAGCTTCCATGGCGGCCACTGTCGTTGCGTTGTTGCATCCGGCCGGTGCCTCGCAACAACCCTCCTGCATATATATAGACACATTTTCTACGTTATTTAATCTAGCCCAACGATGGTTTAGAGCTATATAAGGCAAGGATCTCAGTACCCACGACGCGTCACTAGCAATTAAGTACGTTTTAGAGAATGGATTGACACCTTAATGTCACCTCAGTCACCTGCATAGATTGGCTAGCTTAATCCTCGTTTTTACAGGAGGATATGATTACCATCCTTAGAACGCTGACAAGATGTTAATAAAGCTGCAAGCGCAACCTAATTATTCTCTTTTAGGGCAGACACACCAAGGCCGTGTAGCTCTAACGTTAACGATTAATACAACCGCTGTAATCCAATAATTAGAAAGAAAAACATAACATCTAGTTTAGTCAGAAGATGTGTTCAACTAACATATTAGAGGAATAAAAATAGCTAAGAGAAGGTTGGACTAATCACGGCTAATATGTATAATTAAGATTGGGTTAGGTTAATTAGATTTCCAACCTGGAGGGAGGAGAGGCCAGCTCGGTTGTAGTAGGAGTTGGCGTAGGTGTAGTTGACGAGCTGGCAGATCTGGCCATTCTGGGTGCAGCTCTTGATGCGGTGGTTCACCTGCTGCAGGAGCCAGCCGGAGAGAGGGTCGTCCTTGGCATGCTCACTCACCACGGAGGCCTTGATTCCGTGGCTGGTCACCACCAGCACGAACACCGTGGTGCCTAACAACACCAGCAGCAGCAGCAGCATCACCGCAAAGTTGATGTAGAGCAGCCACAGCACCCTGCAAAACGAGCCCACCAGCCCCGCCACCGCCACCCCCACCATGAACAGCCCCACGCCCACCAGAAAAGTCTGCAAGAAATGCACGCAATTGGTCCCATGGTTCCTTGCAAGCCACACCCCTACCCCTATGAAGCCCACCCCCACACATGCGAACACGATGTTCAGAAAGACCAAGCAGGGGTTGATGCGGCTCTTCTTCATTGTTGCAGCATTTACAATATTAACTCTCGGCCTCCTCGCGCGGTGCTTGCTCAAGAGGAAACCCCTGCAGTACAGTACTCTTGCAGCGTCTTTTGAATCATCATCCTGAACCTCCTTAGATTTCTGCACATTATCCCCATAGCTTGTTGGCCCAATATTACTCTTCCTCTGTGTGTTCTACTACCTCATGTTTGTACCCACAGTAGTATGGAACATTATTGTACCCAGTTTTGAAGGCAAAACTCTCCACAGGACACAAGATTCTCTACACCAGATTAAAGCCCATCTTTGCTTTGAGGGGTCAAAGAGGTGAGGCACTAGCCTATTGCGTGCACAGGAGAACGGGAAGCGTTGGAAATCCACACGAAGTTGATGATGTGATCAAAGGCTTGTGACTTTCCGCTTCGATCCCCATTATATAATTATACAGTAGGCCTTGGAAATGGTATCGACCTGCTTTCCCACGGCAAAAACGAACACAATGTTAATCCCTGAGCATGTCCCCTTCAATCCAACTCAGTCAAGTCCGTAATTCTGGCGGGACAGCCGGCTTTTTCACAGAAAACCATCCCGTGCTTGACAGATAACAACTAGAGTGTCTAGAAAGAGAACATGCTGAATAATGCACAACAGTTTGTCTTCAGTCAAACTTTCCATTGGCTTTGGATAGTGGTTAAAATGGCTAGAAAATCTCCCTAGGGCTTGAAATAGTGGTAATGGTGGATCGTGGTTAAAATATTGGTGGATATAGTGCTTGAAATAGTGGTAATGGTGCATAGTGGATAAAATATTGGTAGTTATGGATGTATTGTTATTAAAAATGGTTCCAACAAGATTGCAATAAATGCTCCTTTTGCAAATGGCGTCATGCAGTGCTGCCAGAAAAAAACCATTTCCACCATATACTCAAAATAGTAACTCTCTTGTAACTGTGTTGGCTTTCTTTCGTGCCTCTGCTCGCCTTGAACTTGTTGAGTTTGTGCCGAGTGGCTCGGTTGATCTTGGCTTGTTGCTCAAAGTTGCTTAATGTCCAACTTACCCACTACAAGAGAATATGGGAGCATAGCCGCATCCACAACCATGCGCCAACAAAAGAAATTTGGTGGCACGACTATGCATGTGGCTAGGGACACACATTGTAGTCGCGTAGTAGCTATGCTAATAGCCGCACTGCAGTCTACAACAAATAAAACGTTGATAGAATGGGAGAGATATGTCCTCACATCTCTCCCTTGCTGTCTCCTTTTTTTTTGGATACATATAAAACATTACGAATACAAAAAAAAAACAATTGCAATTCATACACAAGCATTTTAATACTTGGCAAATGTCATTATATTGCATATTCTCCATCCCCATAAAATTACATAAGTTGATTGAGTTTAAAAAGGCTTTTACAAAAACTAAAAAGTTGAGTAATAAGAAAACTAATTAAGTTAAATCATCTTCATCTTCAAGATCGTCCTCGCCATAATCTTCCTCTCCACCACCACCACCACTATGTGCACCACCACCTTCTTTAGCATCTTCTTCTTGTATTTAATCATGAAAGAATGCAAAAACGTTAGTGCTAAAGGCAAAACAACATAGGAATTGAGACTTCGGTGATAATTGAAATTGAAGTTCAAAGAATTGACTATGCACAAAGTCATAGTTTACTCGAGCGAGCTCATTGGATATTAACTTCAGTGACCATTCTCTCTTATTTGAGCCACTCCCAAGTCTTGATTTCATTGTGATGCTTCCAATACCTATTCTCGCAAGCAGTTGGGGTGTGACCAACTACCCTTTCCTACATCAAATTACAACATGCTTACGATATGAAGTTCATGATGAGGAGAAATGAACTAAACTTAGTGATGCATAAGAAAGAAGAAACTTACAAATCGTGTGAGCCAAGTTGCCTTTCCTCTGGAACCATACTTTGTCACACCATACATTTACAACTAACTCGTATGCATCACCTTTTGCTAAGGGTATTGAGTACCCTTCCTAGCTTCTTTCTTTGCCTTCTTTCACTCCTTAACCGAGAAATTGCAGGCATTTTTTTCCTTCTCTAACGCACCTCCTTATGCGAGACCTCCTATTGCTGAGTATCTTTATGATGTGATCCCTATCCCTTTGGTCGAAAAACACGTGTGCTGGATTCAGGAACTGCTCAAGCATGCATTGCACCACATACATAAAATCTTTATCCTTTTGCTCCCCCCATGGTCTGAAAACACATTAGGACATTTTGAGGGTCATTCCTAGGGCCTTGTAAGAAAATCGTCGATTCTTATTTTCTCTCTCTAGAAAAAATCTAGAAATGTTAAAATAAAGAGAACGTAAAAGTCATAAAGTGTAGTCTCTTAGCCAGAGAGGTAAATTTTCTCCTAGGTGCAGCTGTCTTAATGTTCGTTGAACCTTCTTTGAAATGATACATTCGAAACTGCAAGAATAAAGTTAGTTCAGGGAAGACAGTTTGGAGGGAATTATAACCTTCATCTCCAATTTCAAAAGATAAATGCAAGCCTTCTCTCACCATAGTGAGTCATATTCTTTCAGCCTCGTATAGTATACTTACTCATTTCTAGAACATTTTAATGGAGAACAACCATGTACACACTCATTCTATTGAAGAGTCTAATCATGAAAGCATTAAGAGAAAGTACCATCTGCACATCGATCTAGATAGTGCGTATGTGCCCATTCAAAAATGCAGAAGTGGTCAAGTATTGCTTTCATTAGATGTCAAAGATCATATGAGGTTGTCGGGGAAGCAACACATAGACCTTTGGTGTGATGGCTCCATCGATCCTATTGACCCCTGTACTGCTTCACATCCTCTCTTTTCAAAAATGCAGAAGTGGTCAAGTATTGCTTTCATTAGATGTCAAAGATCATATGAGGTTGTCGGGGAAGCAACACATAGACCTTTGGTGTGATGGCTCCATTGATCCTATTGACCCCTGTACTACTTCACATCCTCTCTTTTCAAATCCCATAACTCTCTTGCGTTTTGCAGGTGATGGCGCCAATGGCTTACTAGGATATTGCAAGAAAAAGAGAGGCATTATTCACAACATTTAGCAACTGAGCTTCTTGGCTTGTCTGGTGAATGCAAGGCACAGAAAGTTAGATTGGAAGAACAAGAGCGTCAAATCAACAGACTAAGAAGTGACCTCCGCAAATATAGAGAAAAAGACATAATCATTGGACCGCACATACGGAGAAGAAAGCTCAAAAACGTCGAGAACTTGAGGCTCGATTCTAGAGGCCTGAAGAAGAGAATCCAAGCCATAAGGTAAGATTGCACTCAATGCATTCCCATTCACATGTCTTTTATGTTAGCAGTTAATATTATTTTATTTGCTGGGCTGCTTTGTGATTCACATGTTCTCTATGTTAGTAATGAGTAGTGTTGTATTTGTAGGGTTGTCATACATCCTGACAAAGAGAATATCAATCCTAATCTTAATCCAGCAAAGCAACCGAAATCATTCGTGATATCAATAATGGCAAGAGAAATGATAAAAGAGAAGAAGTTCAAGGTGGTTCAATGAGATATAGTGGATGAATTTGTAACCAACAATATAGTTTCAACTGCGGATATTCAATCCATCATGGATTCAAGTGGAGTCAATCTTATAGTGCCATCCAGAAGTCAATGTCATCACTCCTTAAGGCCAAAGGAATTAAAGAAAAGCTACTTCCAACACCTACAAAAGTTTGGAGACATAGGGAGGAACTAAACACAGAGCAACTTCACTATGTTGGTCACTCATACCACATTGTAGGAGAGTTTAAGGGAGAAGGTGGCAGCATATTCTACAATGAACACAACAATATATTCATGGACTTGGAGCTCTTGCAAAAGAGAATGGTGGAGTTCTATGATATTATATTTGAGGAGATAGGAGGTGTACTTCAATTTGTCATCAAGCTTGATGAGTGCGAGATTGTCAAGGAGAAAAAGATGGAAAGGGTCACAATAACACTTATGAATAGGGCTCTTTCTAATTGCAGTAGGGATGATCCAAAGTATTTTAGCATGCAGTCTGAGACAAACATCTAGTGGCTAGGTTCATTTGAGGTCACGAAAGAGGACCATGAATCCTTGTTTTGGGTATCTCATCATACACATATCCCCAATCTCATCAAAGAACAGATGAATGCAACCAAGATGCTCCATGTAGAGAAAAGGGGGGAATTTCAAGTTCAATGGCATATTGCCGGTGACTTGAAGACTCTTAAGTGCTTATTTAATTGTAGCAAAGGGGCCAATGCAAAGTCTCCATGCCTTTACTTCATGGACTCCGCAAGGATGAGACGACCACCGAACAGACAAATTTTGGATGAGAACTTTAAACTAGTGTTTGAGATTCCTCTTTCCAATGTGCATATATGCACGCTTCATGCTTTGTGTCGTATCATAGAGAAACTAGTATATCGCTACATTGGCTTTGCTTGGAAGATCAAGAATGTAGTAGAGAGAAAAGAAGCCATCCGTGCATTGGAGAAGGTGCTATCTGAAATTGGACTACATGGAGGTAATGTCCGGATTCTGAAGGACACTAAAAAGTCATCTAATGAAAAGGAAGTTCCAATGAAGCTCTCTACTATAGAGGTGTTAAGGCAAGAAAATTTCTTTCCAAGCCAATGAATAATCAGCAACACAAACCTACAAAGTTAGGAAAGCAATATACAACAACCTATACAAGCAAAATCGAATACCAACAGTGGAAAAAGCTTCATAATGCAGTGAAAGACCATGAAGGTGCTTCAAGGAATGTTAAAGCCGGTGTTTGGCATTCAATTGATACTCTATTCCAAATGTGTGAGAAATTCAACTACTCCCAGCAAGACAAAAAGAGCTTTCAAGACAACTTACAAGCATTCAAAAAAGCATTCATCACAGCTGCTTGGACTGACACCAACATTACACACTACATGGTATGTTTCTAGCTTATTGTTGTTTCCTAGCGCTCGATACAACATACATTGTATGTTTTCTTATGCAGTATATTCTCTACAACCACATGCCTTACTTTATCAACAAGTATGGAGATCCTAGCATTTGGAACACACAAGGGCTTAAGAAATCACACTATATGGCTCGA